>NC_140998.1:93283545-93902872 GCF_052327205.1 Somniosus microcephalus | reverse complement strand
TGGTCAACCATCAGGTTAATCCCCTGTACGATTGGGCAACCATCACGTCACTCAACGCTAATGAGCGGAATGTTGCCATTTTTTGAAACTTTTTTGTCTACTGTCGGACCAATTTTTGTCTGACCAAAAAGTAAATACACCTATGAGAGTCCCGTAATGATAAGCTTTCTTTTGATATAACGTATGTGTAGGTACACTCTATAACTTTTGATTGTATAGCTGGAAAGACGGAAAGACAGACAAACAGACAAACTCTTTTATATATTAAGCTGGAGTGCCCGGTGGTGCCGAGGGAACTCAAGAACCCTGTGCCAGACAAAGAGAGGGGGGAAAGGAGAGAGAGCGGGGTGGAAGGAGAGAGAGAGGGGGGGGAAGGAGAGAGAGAGAGAGAGAGGGAAGGAGAGAGAGAGGGAAGGAGAGAGAGAGGGGAGGAGAGAGAGACAGAGAGTGAAGGAGAGAGAGAGGGAATGAGAGAGAGACAGAGAGAGAGGGAGAGAGAGACAGAGAGAGAGAGGGAGAGAGAGAGGGAGAGAGAGACAGAGGCAGAGGGAAGGAAAGAGAGAGACAGAGAGGGAAGGAGAGAGAGAGGGAAGGAGAGAAAGGGGAAAGGGGTGGGGGAAAGGGGTGGGGGAAAGGGGGAAGGGGTGGGGGAAAGGGGTGGGGGGAAGGGGTGGGGGAAAAGGGGTGGGGGAAAGGGGTGGGGGAAAGGGGTGGGGGGAAACGGGTGGGGGGGGAAAGGGGTGGGGGAAAGGGGTGGGGGGAAATGGGTGGAGGGAAAGGGATGGAGGGGAAAGGGGTGGGGGGAAGGGGTGGGGGGGAAAGGGGTGGGGGTGAAAGGGGTGGGGGGAGAAAGGGATGGGGAAAGGGGGGAAAAGGGGGGGAAAGGGGTGGGGGAGAAGGGGTGGGGGGAAAGGGGTGTGGGGGAAAGGGGTGGGGGAAGGGGCAGGTGGGGGGAAGGGGGAGGTGGAGGGGTTGCGTGGGAGGGGGGAATGGGGGGAATGGTGGGCAGGGGAATATGGGGGGGAAGGGAGGGGGTGAAGGGAAAGGGGAAGAAGGGAAAGGGGAAGAGGGGAAAGGGGAAGAGGGGGGAAGGGAAGGGGGAAGGGAAGGGGGAAGTGAAGGGGGGAAGGGGGGCAGGGGAAGGGGGAGTGGAAGGGAAGGGGGGAAGGGGGGAAGGGAATGGGGAGGGGGGAAGGGAAGGGGGAAGGGAAGGGAAGGGGGAGGGAAGGGAAGGAAGGGAAGGGGGGAGGGCGGAGAAGGGAAGGGGGAGGGGGAAGGGAAGAGGGGAGGGGGGAGGGAATGGGGAGGGGGGTGAAGGGAAGGGGAGGGGGTAAGGGAAGGGGGTGAGGGGAGGAAGGGAAGGGGGAAGGAGGGGAGGGGGAGGGGGAATGGAAGGGGAGGGGGGAAAGGGGAGGGGAAGGGGGTGTGTGGGAGGGGGGAAGGGGGGTGGGAAGGGGGGTGGGGATGGAAGGGGGTGTGTGGGAGGGGAGGAAAGGGGGGTGGGAAGGGGGTGTGGGGTGGGTAAGGGGTGGGGGAGGAAAGGGGGTGTGGGGGGTGGGGGAGGAAAGGGGGTGTGGGGGGAAGGGGTGGAAGGAGGGGGGCAGGGGGGAAAGGGAGGGGGGGAGCCAGAAGACCCTCTCCCCTCTGCCAGTGTTGAGAGTTGTGCTGCCGGAGGCGGTTGGAGAAGGCTAGGCCCCGGGCACCCGCACTGACATGGCCCAGCCGAGCCCAGCGCCCCGGGCAGCCCGAGCTCCGCAGCCGCCGTTCGGCCGCAGGCCACAAAGCACCCGAGCCCAGTGCCGGCGATGGCTCCGCGGTGCTCCGTACCACCCCGCCAGCCTTTACAAAGATGGCGGCGGTGGCTATGCTCGGCTTAGGCCCACCCCGCCAGCCTTTACAAATATGGCGGCGATCGCGGGCCACTTGTTGAGCGGGACGGGAGGTGCCTAGCTCGGGTGTGGCTGGGGAGGAGAGGCCGAGGCTTCGAGGCCTGCAGGCGGGGTAACCCTGGAAGGTTGCGGCGCCCGGCGGAGGTGGCGAGTCAAGAGGAAAAAAAAGGGTGAAAGGTAGGAAAATTAATGAGGTTCGAGAAAATATTTACAATTAATTAACTTTTTTAAAACAATTTAATTGTGTTTTAAAAGCAACTTTTTTTTGCTGGAAATCTAGATTTGAAAATAAACACGCAGAAAGTGGGAAAAATAAATGAATAGTTAGGAGTCAAGATGGCGGCCACTCACCTCAGCTCAGGAGGATTAGGCCTGCCCAAACACACGCAATGAAACGCCCCCCGTGATGCACCGATTGGTCAACCATCAGATTAATCCCCTGTATGATTGGTCAACCATCACGTCACTCAACGCTAATGAGCAGAATGTTGCCGTTTTTTAAATCTTTTTGTATACTGTCTGAACAATTTTTGTCTGACCAAAAAGTAAATACACCTATTAGACTCCCCTAACGATAAGCTTTCTTTTGATATAACATGTGTGTAGGTACGCTCTATAACTTTTGATTGTATAGCCGGACAGACAGAGAGAAAGACGGAAAGACGGAAAGACAGACGGAAAGACGGAAAGACAGACGGACCATTTTATATATATAGATGCCTATAGAAGATTTTGGATTCCTTTTTGTGTTGGCTGCCAATCTATTCTCATACTCCCTCTTTGCCCTTCTTATTTCCTTTTTCACTTCCCCTCTGAACTTTCTGTATTCAGTCTGGTTCTTGCTAGTGTTCTCAACCTGACATCTGTCATACGCCCCCTTTTTCTGCTTTATCTTACTCTTTATCTCTTTAGTCATCCAGGGAGCTCTGGCTTTGGTTGTCCTACCTTTCCCCCTTGTGGGAATGTACCTCGACTATACCCGAATCATCTCCTCTTTAAAGACAGCCCATTGTTTGATTACAGTTTTGTCTGCCAATCATTGATTCCAATTTACCTGGGCCAGATCCATTCTCAACCCACTGAAATTGGCCCTCCTTTAGTTAAGTATTTTGACTCTAGATTGTAGGATTCGCAAAATTGGATTTAATATTAATAAGGGTTAAATGGCAGAAGAGGCCGTGATTTTAAAGACTGTTTTAAAAGAAGCCCAGAAAAAGGGACATACAAAATGGCCACCATACCATGTGATCAGCTTATTGGGACACTTTAAAATGGTTCCTGATCAACCTCAGACAGATTTGTGGATTCAATCCACAGTAAGTTCTGGAAGCCGTTCCTGAGAGAATGAAACCAGACCCACAGGTATGCATGTGGATTAGATGCAGATCTAGTCAAGATCGGCCTGGAGACAGAGGCCTTAAAAATGCTGCCCCAGACAAAAGGGGACAATTTCATATTCATGAGAACAGCACCCAGGACTAGATAACGAGATCAGCAGGACATTCAAAACAATGGAGGTAATTCCAAACCAGAGATGGGCCTGTTACCAGCCGTTTAAGACATTTTAAATATAATAACTACCCCACTGTGCTCACAGCCCGCCTAAATTAAAACAAAGACTAACCTGATTTTGGGCGGTAAGGGAAGCCTCGAGAAGAAAGGTATATCTGGAGAGACTTTACGGCAGTTGGACACGACTCAGCACGGCAGTAGATCGGGCAGACACACAGCTTGGGAGAAGACGCTGGGAGAAGCTTGAATCGGCAAGCTTGAACAGTCACAAGGAGAGTCGAGCTAAAAGACAGTTTTATAGTCGGACAGTCGTTGCAGCCTCAGCAGCCAGTCCAGCTTTTGAGCTGGGCAGAGAGGAGCTGGGTTGGAGAAGGATAATCATGACTGCATAAAGAAAGTTGCTCGAAACCAGCGTCCCGCCCCGGGAAAAACCATCGGGACATCATCGACCATCCCCGGGCCGTAGCCGATGACAGAGGGGCCATACCAGCCCAAGGCTCCCCTGACCAGGGTCGAGCCGACGATCCTCGACCCCGCCGACATCCAGGCCCGCCGGTGTCCAGCCGCCCCCGACCCCCACCTCAGGAGAGAGGTGTGGCACAGCTCGCAGGGGCTCCACGATCCACGTGGAGACGAAACGCCTGAAAGGACCAAACACAGACTCGATTTCAAAACCCTTGCACTTCCTAGTGGGATTGGTGAGCATGTTTCTGGCCCTTCACAATCAGATCTAGATAGGTTTAATAAGGGGGTGGATTTAAGGGTACAATTAACATGAGTTGTTGTCCCTCGATGTTCCGTGTGTTTCCTTATTTCATGATGATCTTTGTAGAGTATAAAATGCCTGTATTTGCCTTAGTTAGTATAATGTCGTTATGATTTGTTTGTGTTTGTTTTTCCCTCCCATGTACTCTCTTATCTGTGTTGCATTTGATTTGGTATTTTTCCATTTGCAATAAAATTTCATTTTGATTCATCAAACTTGGTCTACAAGAGTCTTCTCTACATTGTAGCTCCTGTGCCTAAGTCCAGAGTATAGAATCTAAGGGGTGAGTGGATCGAACCACTCAAGGTTTACTGTGCAAGAGAGAGAGGCCTCTAGAGAGAGAAACCTCAGGGAAACCTCTCGAGGACGAAACCCCTTACAAGATTGCTCTTTTTCCTTTTTCCTAGCTAACGTAAAGTATAGTGAGCTATAAGCCCAGAAGTTTCGATGTCCGTTATTAGTGTATGGATACCTCACACATTTGTATGGAATTACTTTGCTAATTTAATGGAGACGTTAGGCTGCTTATTTTAAATGGGTTCATGCTTCGATTAAAATAGCAGACAAAGTACTTTCATGAGTCTGTTAAGTGTATGTATGTTAATCTTGCACAGTACAATTTGTAGGATATATGGGATGAATTTCCATGCCATTTTAGGCATATTTCTGATCCATAATTGGGAAAATTAACTTCTTGTGGCAGGATAATTGGGCCGAAGCCTCTTCCGGCTGTTTTCTGCCCTAAAATCACTCCCCCAGATTCTCTCATGCTTTTTGCCCTTTCCTGCAATCTGCCTGCTGAGCCTCCGGTGCCCTCATTTCAATATATTATAATGAGAGGCAGTGACATTGGAACTCTTCGAGTTGCTTGCTTTTACATTCGCAATGCACTTAGATTGAGAATTATGAGGTGCAGCTGCTCCCAGCATCAGATGAGACAGCGGAAGTGAGGAGCTTCTGAGCCTAAAGAGTGGGGAGAGTTTCACAAGTGATTTCTACAGCTGGGAAACACGTTTTTGCCATTTTGCCTATACAGACCTGCATTTGCTTCTTACTGATTCTGACAAGGTGAGACTACCACCAGATGTTCACCCCCCCCTCCAACCATCCCATACCCCTTACTCACAGTGAAGGTTTCTCAGGAGCAGGGAGGAATTCCCTATGGGAATAACCTTGTAGGTCATTATCGTGGAGTTGGAGGAGGAGCAGCAGCAGAGCAAAAGACAATCAGGCAGCTTTTAATGAAGATGGGCCCTACCAGGTCTACCCCCGCCCCCATAGAATATACAAGCAACACAGTTCAGATGAGCACTTTAGTGAGGAAGAAGAGTGAACTTCACCAAAGAGGCAATAGGGCAGCTCTGTCACCATGACAAAATGCAGCCATGCTCATTTTATTTACTGAAGTAAATGAGTCCCAGTTAACAGACTTGTGATAGAGCACAGAAAAACATTTTGTCTGTTAAGCCTTTGAAGACTTTCCTTTTTAAAGTTACGATATTTGTTCACGAATGTGATGCTCTTCAGTGCCTTACCTAAGTGGCCATTCTTTATTTATGAGTCGAGACAGTAAGTGCTGCCGCTTTCTGTACAGACATGATGCATTCTTAAACCAGAGGTGTACTTTACTGATTGATCCATCCATAACATAATAGGAATTGAAAGATAAATGTGTTTGGCAGTTTTTACAGTTACGAGGTTCCATACTTTAGAATCCTAAGAACTGTACTTTCATTTAATTTCGAGTAACTTATCTTTTTTATAAATAAAATGACCTAATAGATTGAGACACTGGTGGCTGAACCATGCAGACCAGGAAGATCATAAGTTCATTCATTTGCCTATGCTAGTTAACTGATCCCAGTGTCCCTATATAAGTGAAAGGAAACTTGGCCAGGGATTTTGCTCTAATCATGACCCATATACTGAAAAAAAAATACTGAGAATAGTACAGATCAATATATCAGAAGACAGCAGTATTATCAGCCTTTTTCAGAAATAGGAATGAGCTCCAGAATCATCCTTGCTGGCCTCTGCTACCCCCTCACCAATTCCTCAAAGCTTTTTTGAAGCCGCCAAATATTACATGCAATACTCTAAACGTGCCCTTACCAAATAACTCCACATGCTCAAAATAAGTTACTACATCTTGTAATCTAATGACCTTGAGATGTATATTCTTATACTTGGCCACCTTGTTGACAAACTACAGGATGCTTTTATTAAATAGGCAACTCATCTTTTCTTTTCCTCCTTTGCCAGTAGCTGCATACACAATTATTGCATGTTTCCCATAACACTGGCCCATAATTTGGCGTCAGCAGCGAAGCAAAGGTGCTCGCCACAGATCACGAACAGCGCAGCCAGTGTCAGAGCAGTGAATGACTGACCGCAACTTCAGGATTTCCACTTTTAGATGTGCATGCACTAAATCCTGAAGTTGCGGTCAGTTTCAGAGGGGCAATGATGGCAAATGCTGTTTGCTCGTCGTTATCTATGTATTATTATTATTGTTGTGTATGTAACCTGTTCCACCTTAAGAGAGCTTAAGCCTGTTCCACCTTAAGAGATGTACTACTTTCTCAGGCTGCTGTAGACGTAATACCGGGGGTGAACACACCGGTATATAAGCACTGTGCAGTAATCTTGTATTCAGTATAGTCCCTACCTCCAACCAGTAAAGACCTGTTTGAGTTATACGTTTAAGTCTTTGTGTTAATTGTTCAATACAATACACATACTTAACACTGGCGACGAGTCAGGTTCTTACCCTGCGGCAGTTATTCCACGGCGGTTGAAGAGAGGTTTCAAACCTCACCACTCACCACCCCACTGGAAGCGACAGGCATTAGGACCCTGAAGCCTCCATCAGCTTGTGAACCGGAGTAGAAGACAGGACTGGGGAAGAGAGAGGTACAGGGCGATAGCGATCGGCAGATAAGGGCCGGGCCGCTTTGAAGTGAGGGGCGCAGCCGGGCCATCGATCGCATCCGCTGATAAGGGCCGGGCCGCTTTCAAGTGCGAGGCGCAGCCGGGCCATCGATCGAAATCCCTGATAAGGGCCGCACTCGGGCTGAAAGGCGCGGCGGCTGCAGAAGCTCAAGGTGCGAGAGCCGCGGGCTATCGATCGCGGCGGAGATAAGGGCCGCACTCGGGGCTGAAGGGAGACGGCGTCGGGGGACGGGTGAAGACCGCCAAGCGTGGGAAAACCGCCATTTTGTGGACGGAGGACGACGGCAAGAGCGGGAAGCCGCCATCTTGGATAGCAGTAAAAAAAAAAAAAATCTGAGAAATTGCAAATCTGATAAAGTACTACAATGCCTAAACACGGGAATATTAGCAACTTTGATAGTGACATCGAAGATTGGGCCATATATGTTGAACGAGTTAAAAATTATTGTAAGGCCAATAAAATTCGTGAGGCTGATAAAGCACTAACATTATTAAATTTAATGGGTGCGAAGACATACGGGCAATTGAAACACCTGTTATCACCAGATGAACCGGCGGATAAGACGTTCGATGAGATTGTTACTGTCCTGAAAGATCATCTAAACCCCACGCCGCTGATGCTAGCGGAACGATTTAAATTTTACGACAGAAGGCAGCTACAGCATGAAAGCAATGCTGAATATTTGCTGGAATTGCGTAAATTAGCGAAATATTGCCAGTTTCGAACGGGACTGACAGATGCACTACGAGACAAATTTTTGTGTGGTTTATTTAAACAGGATACACAAAAGCGACTGCTCGAGGAGAATGAGCTGACGCTTGAGAAGGCGGTCACTATGGCAGCAGCACACGAAGCCGCAGCGAGAGGCACGGCAGTAATGCAGCTACGGTCACCGGAGCTCAGTGCACACAAATTGGGTGTGAGTTCTGTTAAATGTTATCGTTGTGGAAAGACAACGCATGATCAGAACCAGTGTTGGTTTAAAAACCAAGAATGTAGAACTTGTGGTAGGCTTGGACATATAGCTAGAGTATGCAGGTCAGGGAAGAAGACCAGCAACAAGATGTCACCGCAAGGGAAATACGCAAAGGTACACAAGGTGGCCGAACAGGAGTCCGATTCAGACGCAAGCAGTATTGAACTGGCTAGCTTAAGGGTACTCAACGTTGGTAAGGGTGCAGACCTCCAGACAATTTGGGTTACTCTTCAGATAGAAGGAGTCCAAGTAAAAATGGAATTGGACACTGGATCGGCATTGTCGGTCATGAATAAGAAAGATTACAGAAGGTTATTCCAACATATTCCCCTACAGGATACGGAGATTATATTGACAACCTACACGGGGCAGAGAGTGTACCCCATCGGGACAATAAAGGTTGCAGTGGCCAACAAGGGCGAAGGAAGTCAAATAATGGACTTATATGTGCTACCGGAGGGAGGTCCACCACTACTAGGCCGGGAGTGGTTTAGAAACATAAATATGGACTGGCATTCGCTAAAAGCCATAAAGAGTGAGAACTCGGTGCAGATAATCAGCCCAGACTCTAGAACTGATGATGGTAAGACCAACCCATGTGCAAAAGACAAAGTTTCAGCACAGAATTCCACTGAGCAACAACAACATAGTTTAACAGAGAATTCTGAGTCTGTCAAGTCTACTGATATGCACATTTTTGAGGGACACTGGGCTCGAACTCAACTCCATTTCAAACTACAACAGCAATTAGAACAAATGATTCGCCGTTTTGAGCAAGAGATGAATGAAATAAAAAAGTTCTTTGTTACAGAGTGGGAGAATCTGGAAAGGCAACAGAAGCAACTGATGGAGAAAATGGAGCAGGAGCACACCAACCATCTGCGCGAGGAGGCCGAACGAATCAAAGCTGATTCAGGTTCTGAAGGTGCGTGCCATAATCTGGTGTCAGAAGAGTTAACGGTCAGCCAACTCCTTCATATGCTGAGGGACAAGACTCTGAAATGGGAAAAACTTGAACACGAGCTGCGATCTTCAAAGGAAAAGGGTTCGGAGCTCTCAAAAGTCATTGAGATGGCTGATGTGACGACACAGACTGAAATGACTGCAACAGAGCAGCCATTGGATGCCAAAAGTATGCTGACTCACGTCAATGTAGAACAACAGACCGCTGAAACAGCTGCTCCGGTAGAGGGACTGCATAGTCCGAGCAATCAATCTCCAAAGGAAGTTGAAGTATTAAAATCACAAATGAGGTCACTAGTAAACGACTTGCTGAAAGCCCAGAAAAAGCTGGATGCAGAGGTACACATGAAGAAGTCTCTTCAGGAAAGATGTCTGGATTTGGAACAAGAGCTGGCTAACGTCCAGCTGGGTATGGAGGAAATAGACGACCCTCTCGCTGGCCTAGCTCAGGACGACACCAAATATTACCATGACCTGTCGGACGACTCCGAATATTACGATGTCCTGTCCTGCCCAGCTTGTAACTTCGACCCCCAAAGTGCAGAAATCATGGAGGAGCACCAAAAGTCTACGGAACATCGGAAGAAGGTGGCTCTACTACGGGAAGTAAGAGAGATAGAGAAGGAACAGCAGTCGGATAGCGTCCAGTTGGGTAAGGAAGAAGTAGAAGGGCCTCTCGACCTGTTGAGTGATAGTGTATACTACGAGGATGTGGTATGCCCAAATTGTGATGGAAACTCCCAAAGTGCTGAAATCCGGAGGAAGCACTTAAGGTCTAAAGAACATAGAGAGTTGGTAGCATTACAGCTGTCCGCCGAGAAGATGGGAACGACAAGAGTTGTAAAAAGGCAGAAAAGAAAAAGAAGAGGCCGAAAATAATAATTGTTTAAAATATTGTTACTTCTACTACCTCCGGCCGAACACTACGAAAAGATGCTGTCTGGAACGAATTAAGATCAGAGACTGAATTTACGAACTGTTCCCACAGAGACTGAACCTGTAAACTGTTCCCACTAAGAGTATGTTGCAACTGTTCGTAGAGATTGAATCTGTGAACTGTTTTCCGCAGAGACTGAATCTGTGATATGTTACGTTAAACATGAAGTTATATATGTATATATGTTATTACGTTATGTTAAATGGGGGGGATGACTATAAAGCTAAGAAGGGAGGAGTGTTGTGTATGTAACCTGTTCCACCTTAAGAGAGCTTAAGCCTGTTCCACCTTAAGAGATGTACTACTTTCTCAGGCTGCTGTAGACGTAATACCGGGGGTGAACACACCGGTATATAAGCACTGTGCAGTAATCTTGTATTCAGTATAGTCCCTACCTCCAACCAGTAAAGACCTGTTTGAGTTATACGTTTAAGTCTTTGTGTTAATTGTTCAATACAGTACACATACTTAACAATTATGCCAAGCAAAAATGTCTGATGAAAGAATCCCAAAGATCTTTTATTTCGCATTGACAACTGGGAAGCAATTTCATGGTGTACAGCAAAGAGATATAGAGACTGCTTGAAAGGGACTTTGAAAGAGTGCAAAATAGACATCCATAAGTGGGAACAACTTGCTTAAGATAATTCATCCTGACAAAAAATCATCCATGAAAGCACCTCCTATTATGAAGCCCATCGCATTGCTCCTGCTGAATGTAAATGCCAGCTGAGGAAGTCTTGCCTGAAAAATCAAGTTTCCCAACCTGTATCCGGGATCCATTGCTCAATCTGCAGCTGCTTATTCTGAGCAAAAATAGGTCTCATCAGTCATCAAAGAACATACTGCAACAATATCGAAGAACAACCAACGATTAAAATCAGTATGTCCTCTCGCCTGTCAATAATCCTTATGAAGATCTAAATGTAACTGTGCCCACTTTATGTTACACTTGATGTAGACCTGTCATGTTTGCATGTAGTCACTGTGGAATGAACATCTGAACTGTTCCTCTGTGATTGGTCGCCATAGCGCTTTTCAGATTTGAGGCAAATAAGCCTCCAGGTAAGTCTTATTATTGGCCCTGAATTTGTGGTCGGAGGCTTCCCGCGGGAAATGCCTCTGATCCGCAAATAAAATGCCCGCGCACCTGGTGGTCCAGGAGTTATGGAGGCTCGCGGTCCTGGGCCTCTCTGAGTACCCACAGGTAGAGGCCCACATATTATGTCCGTGTGTAATTGAGACACGGACTGCAGGATTTGGTTACAACAGGTCTTTACTGAGTGGAGACAAACTGGAACTAACTATGCAAAGTTACTACACAGGCTTATATACAGGGGTGGTCACTACTGGTACTGCAGTACACAGGGGCTGCAGAATATAGTTCCTTCTGCAAAGTACATACACTACAATTCCTCCCCTTTTAGCTAAACAGTACATAACATTCGATTAATAATTAAATAACATATTTACAATTACAGTTGCTAGGTACATTAGCTGAAGTTAAGCAATTATAAGTTCAGTCTTTGAGGAGGCTTCCTGATTCTGTCTGGATAACGCCTTTTTGGGGTATCAGGTTCTTCTGGCAAAGTTGATTCGGGATCAACGCCGTTGTTTGGTTCGTCTGCTTTCAATATCACCGATTCTGAGGTAGATGCAATTGGTACTTCTGTTTCATCACCAGGTGTATCGGATCGTGGTGTGGAATTGACGTTTTCCAGTGACTCTAGAACCTGTTCAGGCAGCCCATTTCTGGCAAATATGGTTCGTAAGACTGTGATAGTTTTTTCTGTGGTGGTTGAGGACATTTTTATTACCTCTGGCCACTTTGAATGTGCATCCACCGCAATTAAAAACATCGAGTCCATAAATGGACCAGCAAAATCAATGTGCACCCTTTGCCATGGAGATGAGGGCCACTCCCATGGATGTAGAGGGGCTTGTGGTGGGGCGTTTTGGACCTTCTTGCATCCTGTACAGCTCTTGGTCATCTCTTCGATTTCTCCATCGATTCCCGGCCACCACACAAACGCTCTGGCTAAGTTCTTCAGTTTTACCCCTCCCAGATGACCCTCATGAAGCTCATTGAGCACTCTATCCTTCAATTTGGGTGGAATCACTACTCTGGATCCACACATCAAGGTTCCTCTGCACACTGACAGCTGTTCTCTTCTCGGTGAGAATGCTGGCAACAGTGGTTCGCCATGTGCTGGCCATCCCTTCACCGTTAAATCATAGACCCAGGAGAGTGTCGGGTCATTCCGTGTTTCCTTTTCTATGTTTGCATTCGTCACAGGTAGACATTCGACTATGGTTGAGTGGAATATCTCCACAGGATCCACTGCAGGTGCTTCTTCCACCATCGGCAACGGTAGGCGCGACAATCCATCAGCATTCCCATGCTGTTTAGTTCCTTTGTACTCGATGTCATATTGGTGTGCCCCTAGGAAAAGGGACCACCTCTGTAGCCGTTGTGCTGTCATTATCGGGACGCCCTTCTGAGGGTTGAAAATGGAGACAAGAGGTTGATGATCAGTTATTAGAGTAAATTTCTGACCGTGCAGGTAGTGATTGAACTTCTTCACCCCCCACACCAGGCTGAGGGCCTCTCTGTCAATCTGGGTGTACTTACGCTCGGCTGAAGTTAACGAGCGTGACGCAAAAGCTATCGGCCTCTCTGAACCATCAAGGAATTTATGTGACAGTACCGCTCCAATGCCGTAGGGAGACGCATCACACGCCAGTCTTATCGGTAGTGATGGGTTGTAGTGAGCCAATACTTCTCTTGAAGTGATTAGGTCTTTACTCTTCTGAAAGGCCCCCTTACATTCATCGCTCCATTTCCATGCTGCTCCAGTTTGTAGTAGGGCTTTCAGTGGGTGCAGAATTGTGGACAAATTCGGCAAAAACTTATGGTAGTAATTCACCAATCCGAGGAATGACCTCAGTTGCGACACATTTTCAGGCGCTGGAGCCTTAACCACCGCTTCAATTTTGTCAGGGGACTTATGTAACCCCTCTTCATCAATCACGTGGCCACAATACGATATCTGTTTCTTAAAAAACTCGCACTTGGGGCGATTGGCTCGTAGCCCATGTTCTCTTAGTCTAGTGAGCACCTGCTCTAGGTTGGCAAGGTGTTCACTGTCATCTTCACCTGTCACTAGGATGTCGTCCAAGTAACACTGAGTCCCCGGAATCCCTTGCAGGACTTGTTCCATCGCTCTTTGCCATATCGCCGGAGCTGATGCTACTCCGAATACCAGTCGATTATACTGGTAAAGACCTTTGTGAGTGTTTATCGTGAGATACTTCCTAGAGGATTCTTCAACCTCCATCTGCAAATATGCTTGTGCTAGGTCAATTTTTGTAAAACGCTTCCCTCCAGATAGTGAGGCTAAAATATCTTCTATCCTCGGGAGAGGATATTGTACTGTGTGAAGGACTGGGTTCACCGTCACCTTGAAGTTCCCACAGATGCGAACCTTCCTTGGCTCCTCAGACTTATTGTTTAACGTTTTCTTCATGACAGGAATGATGGGTGTCGCCCACTCTCTCCAGTCTACGTTAGATAACACGCCTGCATTCTCCAGATTCTCCAGCTCTGCCTCGACGGCTGGGCGAATTGCATACGGTACCGGTCTTGCTTTGAAAAACTTGGGAATTGCATTTTCTTCTATTTTTATCGAGGCGGTTATGCCTTTAAGAGTTCCCAGTTCTTGTTGAAATACCTCTTTGGCATTAGCTAAGATTTTTGACAATCGGCCAGGTGTGACGTCGTCATCCTTTTTACCAGCCACCGTCAGTGCCTGAATGGAGTGCCAGTCTAAACTTATCTTTCTGACCCATTCACGTCCCAATAACGGTGGTCCACCATCTTGCAGTATGTACAGATACAATTTCTGTATTTCCTTGCCGTTGTATTCGACAGGCACCCTTATTTTCCCTCTGGGGTATACTTTCTGCCCCGTATACATCTTCAAGACAATGGATGTCTCTTTCAAGTGTATGTGTGAGAATAGCCGCTCGTAGTCTCGTCGATTCATGACAGTCAGGGCTGATCCTGTATCCAATTCCATTTTGACTTGGGACCCTGCTATCGTGAGGGTGACCCACATGGTTCGGTGATCCTCTTTTGCGATTACGTTGTGAAGTTTGAGACAGCTTAGTCTCTTGTTCCCGGATTCACTATCGCTCTTCTGGTCTTCGGAACTACTGTCCGTCATCTTTTGTACTTTCCTGTACTGTTCCTTAGTAGCCTTTTTGTTGTCGTTAGTCTTCTTCCCAGACCTGCAAACTCGTGCAATGTGTCCCATCTTTCCGCATTGCCTGCATATTTTGTCCTTGGACCAGCAGTCCTTCTGGTCATGGGTTGTTCTGCCGCAGCGATAACATTTTTCAAATCCCCGTGTCATTTCGTGGGTGCCGTATTCCTGTGGCTTTTGCTGTATTTCCGCAGCTCCCCTTGCTGCTGCTTCGTACGATACTGCCACGCTGAAAGCCTTATCTAGCGTCAGCTCTTTCTCTGAGAGTAACCTCTTCTGGGTTCCTTCACTCAGGAGTCCACAGACAAATTTGTCCCGTAGGGTATCTGTCAGTCCTGCTCCGAACTGGCAGTGCTTTGATAGCTTGCGTAGTTCTGTAAGGTAATCAGCATTGCTCTCATCTTTATGCTGATTTCTCCTGTGGAATTTAAATCTTCCTGCTATCAGCAGCGGTGTAGGATTTAGGTGTTCCTGTAGGATATCAACAATTTCGTTAAAACTCTTCGCCATCGGTTTGGCTGGAGTGATCAGGTTCCGCAATAGGCCGTACGTTCTTGCGCCCATTAAGTTTAGTAGTACCGATGCCTTTTTCTCATCGGCTACTTTGCTTGCCTTGCAATATACTTCGACTCTTTCCACATACATGGTCCAGTCGTCTATTGCATTATCGAAGGCAGTGATATTGCCAGTCTTCGGCATCTTGGAAATCTAAGATGGCGCCTCCCGCGCTTTGCCTTCTTTCCCGATTTAACAAAATGGCGCCTCCCGCGCTTTGCCTTCTTCCCCGCTGGATTAAGATGGCGCATCCCGCGCTTTCCGTCTTCTCCGCTGCTGCTAGCGCTGTTGCTGGCGTTTTATGCCTTGATGGTGACGCCCTATGGTCTTCGCGCACTTTTCCCCTGCGCTGCTGCTAACGCCGCTCTCCGCGGTTCCCGTGGCAAACTGCAGCTCCTCGTGGCTTTCTGCGCTTCTAATTTCTTTTATTTTCCCATCGTCAGAGGAAACCTACGGGACACTTTCCTCCCTCTTCTCGGGTCTGTACGCTGCCCGGCTTCGTAGCACCGGCCGCGCCCTGTGTGCTCCTCTCTCTCTCTCTCTCTCCTCTTCCCGACAACACTGCTCGGCCCCGTTGAAAAGCCACCCGATCGAGCTCTAGCCTGCCGCAGCCCAGGAAGGATCAGTGTACTACCTGCCAGCAGCCCGATTAGCTGGAACACCATCGACAGGATAACCAAGCCCCACTCTCGACAGCCTCTCCTGCAAATCTTCAACTCCAATGAATCAGAGGCGGTTGCCCACGGTTGACGCCCGTTTCTTCTGTTCGTTTTTTTTTCTTTCGTCCTTCTGGCCTCGACCTCTGACAACTTCGCTTCAGGGATGGATCCCCATGAGGTGGTGCAGACTGTAGGTAAGTCCGGATCTGCTCGTCGCCAGTATTATGTCCGTGTGTAATTGAGACACGGACTGCAGGATTTGGTTACAACAGGTCTTTACTGAGTGGAGACAAACTGGATCTAACTATGCAAAGTTACTACACAGGCTTATATACAGGGGTGGTCACTACTGGTACTGCAGTATACAGGGGCTGCAGAATCTAGTTCCTTCTGCAAAGTACATGCACTACACCACATATCTCAGGGGCGCAGGCAGTTCGCAAGCACCCCTGGGATCACGTGGGCCGACCCAACCAATAAAAGAAGGGAATCCCCATTCATGCTTATGGGGATTCTATATGTACGGAAACCCCATAAGCATGAATGGGAATACCCAAAAAAATACATCTATGCATTCACTAAATTTTTTAAAAATTACATATTTAAAATTAACTAAAATGCCATTTAATTCAATATTTAAAACAAAAAATTATTTTTTTGAAAAATAAATTTAAGGCCTAAAAATTCAGTATAGCCACGTTTGGGGCGCAACAGCATGGTGTTCGCTAACTTTTGCGCCCGGCGCAACTTAGCGCCACCTTCGCTGATATTCGGTTGCATCGTCCCAAGAGGTTGCTGCTGCGCTAAAGCAGGCGATGCACGACTATCATTAGGTGCTAAGCCGGCGATCCGGGGCGCAAACACCGAAGGTGGGCGCAGCGCAGGTGCGGCGAGTTATTGACTGAAGGCAGACAGTCAGGCGCCGGTCAGCACTTAAAGGGGGGGGTGGAATTGTTTGGCTGCCACGCCCTGCACACTGCAGCCTTGAGGGAAGGCCTGAACAGCGCTAATTCAACTGCTCCATGGCCAGGAGAATGGAAAAGCCAAGGGAGAGAGCGCAGCGCTTCGGCGAGGGTGACCTGAGGGTGCTGGTTGGCACAGTTCAGCGCAGGCGCCATGTTCTGTTCCCTGAATGTGGCAGGAGGCCGCTGCCCTCCGAATATCGGAAAGCCTGGAGGGAGGTGGCAAACAGGGACGCCTCCAACAGCATGGTTGCCAGGACTCCCCTCCAATGTCGTAAAAAATTCAACGACCTCACTCGGGTTGTCAGGGTGAGTACCCTTTCCAGTATCCTCCTCATCCCTGCATGTGCTCCTCAGTTGATGGCCAAAGGGACGTGAAAGCCCTACTGCCCAGCCCTCATCCAGCAGCTATGGGACTGTCATGAAAAGCACTTGCATATTCAGGAGTTTATACACTGTCGGGGCTATTCCACCATGGGAGGCTGTGCAGGCAACATCAGGGCTTCACACTGTCAGGGCTTTTCCACCATGGGAGGCTGTGCAGGCAACACCAGGGCTTCACAGTGTCAGGGCTATTCCACCATGGGAGGATGTGCAGGCAACATCAGGGCTTCACACTGTCAGGGCTATTCCACCATGGGAGGCTGTGCAGGCAACATCAGGGCTTCAGACTGTACTTAGAGGCCGTCCTCTCTCTTGCAGGGCAAGCTGGCGCAAAACCGGAGACAGCAGCGCCAGACCGGGGGATGCCGTCCTGACATTAAGCATCTCAGCAACCTAGAGCTGCGAGTGGAGCAGATCATGGCAGGCCGGCTGATTGGCCCCGTCACGACTGGAGATGCCGACCCTGTTCTGGGCACCAATGGTAAGGTCCACACCTTTTGGACCTCTCTCTTTCCACCTGCGCCTCACGCCAGCATCCTTTGCCACTATCGAACCAATGCAGTGCATAGCAGCACTCATGCCTCCCTCGCTGCCGTCAAGTCCTCACTCTAAAGCAACTCTTGTGCCTCCCTGCTTTCAGATGGTGACTCGCCAGGTGAGGAGGCAGCCCCTCAAGCTGGCACTGTGTCAGACTCAGACCTAGAGGAGGAGGAAGAGGAAGCCGTCCAATCAGGGACACCCTCGGCCGAGGCAGCCCATGGCCATGCTGGGGACACGTCTTCCTTGGAGAGGAGCAGGGGGGAAGTTTTGGAGGAGAGTGATGCTCCGGGGACCAGCCAACTGCCGCAACGTGGGAGGGGTGGGGAAGCTCGGCGGCCTTCTCCCTGGAGGGAGAGTGTGGCCTCCAGTCCTGCTACAGTGAGCGCAGAGGAGGTGCGGCTCCTAGCGGAAATGGGCGCCCAGGCTGAGTGCAGGCACACTGAGCTCATGGCTGCAGTGGCAATGATGCCTGACTCCATAGAGTCACTGGCAAGGAGTGTGCAGGAATTCGGGGCAGCACAGGCCAGGAGTCTGCAGGACTTCGCGGCAGCACAGGTGGCCTCCAGCAAAGTGGTCAGTCGTGCTGAGCATTCATTGGCTGGTGTCATCCAGACACAGACCAGGGCCACACGGGCACTAACTGCTGCCACACTCGCTGGCTCAGCCAGGCATCGCCGGGGCACTCGCCGCGCTGCAGCAGCCCAGCAGTCTGTGCTTCAGCAGATTGCTGCGCATGCTGCAGTGCTGGCCCGTGCGAGTGCCAGTGAATCAGCCGACCAGGGAATGCCTGTGCTCTGTCAGGTTGGCAGCATTCCTGCAGCCAACACTGTCACTCCTCCACTGCAGCTGCCACCACCCGTAGGACAGACTGCTGCCGCCCAAGCTGAGTTGGAGCAGTCCGCAGCCAGGCCCTCCAGCCCCAGAGCTGGTCCAGGCCGACCCCCAAGGGCATCTGCTGTCTCACCAACTAACCCTCAGCAGCCTTCCCCCAGCCTTGCTGCAGCCACTGGGGTCCCATTGAGGAGGAGCTGCAGGGCGGGTAGGGGCCATGGCCGGAAGCGAGACAGATCACCCTCGCAGGTGAAAAAGTAGAAGGTCTGGCCAATTGTGTTGCTTTTTATAAACAGGCCGAGACTGTTGTATTCCTTTTTTATATGAAGGCCGACACTGTTGCATTTCTTTTTTATATGAAGGCCAACACTGTTGTATTTCTTTTTTATATGTAGGCCGACACTGTTGTATTTCCTTTTTATATGAAGTATGAAGGCCGACACTGGTGTGTTTTTGTTTGAGGGGTTTCTCTGAATTAGTTTGTCATGCGGGAAGGGCACAGAGTTGTAAGAGTAAAAAAAATTATTTAATTGCACTGTCCATGTTTGCTTTTGGAAGTATTGGTTGCCTTGATCGGCTGAGGGCTTGCAGAGCGGCTACATTCATCTTCCTTCATTGGCACAAGCCATTCCCTGAGAGGGGGCCTAGAACCGAGTTGCAATAAGCCACCGACAGGCGGCCCTTGCACTTTCTGCCTCCCTCCCATCCTGGTCCTCCTCCTCCTCCTCCTCCTCCTCTGGTGGTCCTCCAATGCCTGCTGGCACTGGCTGAGTCCTGCGGATAGCCAGGTTGTGCAGCATGCAGCACATGACAACGAAATGGGAGACTCGCTCAGGCGAGTACTGTAGGGCTCCCCCGGAACGATCCAGACAGTGGAACCGTTGCTTGAGTGCCCCACTTCTCTCCCTCTTAAGGTGCAGCGAAGATTCACCAGACTGATACCTGGGATGTCAGGAATGACGTATGAGGAGAGATTGAGTCGATTGGGCATATACTCACTGGAGTTTAGAAGAATGAGAGGGGATCTCATTGAAACTTATAAAATTCTCACAGGACTAGACAGACTAGATGCAGGAAGGATGCTCCCGAATGTCGGGGAGTCCAGAACCAGGGGTCACAGTCTAAGGATAAGGGGTAAGCCATTTAGGACAGAGATGAGGAGGAATTTCTTCATCCAGAGAGTGGTGAACCTGTGGAATTCTCTACCACAGAAGGCAGTTGAGGCCAATTCATTAAATATATTCAAGAAGGAGTTAGATGTATTTCTTAAGGCTAAAGGGATCAAGGGATATAGGGAGAAGGCAGGGACAGGGTACTGAGTTTGGATGATCAGCCATGATCTCATTGAATGGCGGAGTAGGCTCGAGGGGCTGAGTGGCCTACTCCTGCTCCTATCTTTTATGTTTCTATGTTTCTATGTTTCTTCCTTCTTCCCCCTCCACTCTCATCCCTTCTCCTCTCCCACCTCACCACTCCCCTCTTTCCTCCTCTCCCCATTCCATAACCCCTCTACTCCCTGCAGCCCCCTCCCTTTCCCACCCCACTTCCCACTCTCTTTCCTCTATCCCACTTGACCAAAAGACTGAACTTGGTCTTAACTCTGTGTGCAGCACCATGGGAAATTGACTGGTAAGATATTGAAACAGATGCCTATAGCATGCACTCCCTATAAGTATAAAAGTTACTTCCTATAACATTTTTCTATCACCATTTCACTTACCCTTTTGTTGAAGGGATAATTACTAGTCCTAGCCCTTTTCGGGCTACCCCAGATCAGGCATATTCCCCAGACGTTCACCTTCAACAAAAGTTAGAGATAGCCGAATTCTATAAGACGCTTAATTGGGTCTAAAGGTTCCGACTATCTCTCCCTAAAGGAAAGAAACGATGTGAAGATGTTACTGTCCTCCGGATAGCACTTTTAATTACTTTAACTAGACTGTAACCTTCCAGATATTATGAGGGTCCGGAATACCCCCCAGAATTCTGCAACTCCTTACAAAAGAGTGTACAGAAATTGAGTTCATGAGATTGATACAGAAATACTACTTGAGACAATTCGTTCAGTCCGTAAGGTTGACCCCGAGCTTCCGGTCACCTGTCATTTTAATTCACCACTCCATTCCCACTCGGACCTCACCGTCCTTGGCCTCTTGTATTGTTCCACGGAAGTTCAATGTAAACTCGAGGAACAGCACCTCATCTTCCGATTAGGCACTTTGCAGCCTTCCGGACTCAATATCGAGTTCAACAATTTCAGATCATATCCTCGGCCCCCATTAATTTTTTACCTGTAATTTTCCACTCCTTTCCCCCCCCCCCTTTCCTTTTGTTTCACTCTCCCACCTGGCAGCTATCTCTTGCCCTGCCAGTACACTTCACACCTAATCTCAGCCTATAACCATCTCGTCTGGCTTCGAACACCTTTTATTGTCTCTTCTACTACTTTTGTCTCTTTCACTTCTTTTGTCCGATCGCAGCCCTGCCTTCGATCTATTTTCTTTTCTTTCCAGTTTTGAAGAAGGGTTCGACCCGAAACGTCAACTCAAATTTCTCTGCACGGATGTTGCCTGACCTGCTGAGTTTTTCCAGCATTTTCTGTTGTTATTTTGGATTTCCAACATCTGCAGTATTTTGCTATCATATAGAGTTAACAGCTTTTGAGTCAATCGTAACATTAACAGTTCAAAAACAAATAGCTTACATTTCTTATCTTCAGAGATCCTTATTCTCAAATCTTAACTTCGTACATGTTTACATTTCTTATTCTTAATTCTAATCCAGGATATCCACCCAAATCAAATACCTTGATTACCCAAGACTCAGAGTTGTAGGCTTACAGAGTGGTTCTGAAGCCGAGAATTGCTTGCCCATTTCCAGCGACTTCTGACTGTCTATCTGAAAAAGCTCTATTTTTATATCCTTTTGCTGTAGTAAATCATTTGCCATTTTCTGCTGATGTAAGCTAATTGTCTCTAGTCATCTTCCTGTTGACTTTTTCTATTCTTACTGTCAATTTAGCTGCTGCATGCATAATTATGTCTCTACGTTTAGGTGTTCCAAAAACTTATCAAAAAATGGCTACAACAGATTTATTTCTTTGATGTCATTCTTATCGAAGGATCCTCCATTCAATTCTTAATATTGGCTTAACTGTTTGTAACAGACTTTGAGTCTCCTAACTGTTCCAAGTTCAGTACAAACACAATGTAATTGCTTGGTGTATCTGTTGAAGTCATATTTTCAAAGTGTTCTGTTGGTATCATATTTACAACATGTAAATTAAAGACACTTCAACCAGGGTGTTTGTTTTCCTAGCCATCTTAGTTGGTTACATTATTGACTTATGTTTCCTGTCTTTCAAGTTTAACATAAAAACTATTTGACCAGCAGGTGTTTATTTTATTTGATGACATCTTTTCAAAGGCACATGCCTCTTTTAATGTCTCTGTGTTTCTGTTCAACATGTTAGTTTATAACACTTTACTTGGGTCATTCCATTGTGTTTCTCCCAAACTCCAGACCTTCTGGAAGCGCCAAACTGCTATTTCAATAGGGCCACTGTTTTAGTATTAACAATCATTTCCCATTTCAAAAGCTTGTGGTGTTTACAACTTTTGTGTAATCAAACCATCCCATCTCAGAAGCCTTTTATGACACAGCTTGTGTCATTGAGGCTTTAGATTTTTAAACCCAGTATATCATATAATAATAAAATCAGAATTCTGTTCATATGATGGTGTATCTCTTGGAATACGGCTTTTTCCTTTACACCCCCTTCTTGACCAAAAAATGAGCTGGAACATCTAGACAGTGTTTGGTCAATATTCCTCATGAGGTTACAATAGCATATTAAGTTCACGAGATGCGCAATCATGTGCTATATGAAAATTCCTTTGAAGTCACCCTAGGACAATGTTTTGCCTTATTTTAAATTGTGCACAATTTAAAAGGATGATAAGTACATAGTCATGCAATTAGCGAAACAACATGTACTCAGAATGTCCAATCAGCAGATGTATGTTCCGTAGAGGTGAGTTATTCATACGAGCCAAGGAGACATCAGTTGAAACTAGTTGAAGCTTGACACGCTATTCCTTCGCCCCGGCGTGTGTACAGATGCGTGTTGTTGTAAAGGCCTTACCGGGCACTCAGTTGATTCCTTCTTTATCCGAGGTGTCTTCCTCCTTTGCTGAAGTATCTCATTGATCTTTCCTTGTTTCGGTTGTTGCATTTCGCAAATCCAATTGCTTATGCGTTGCCAAGCAAAGTTTGGAAGAGCCGGCGACACTGTCTGACTGACCGTCATCAGTAATTCGATCGCATCCATTTCCTTTGTCATGCTCCAAGTTGGGTCTTGAAAGAAAGTGTATGACTGCACCTTGTATTGTTCATCCTTTTTGGTATCCTTCAGGACATCTTTTGATATTGTCTATGGAGACAGTTTTAAGAATAGACTTGCCATTCGGCTGGTTAATATATATTTGAACTGTTCTTTCGTTAATAACAGAATGTATTTGAACAGGTTTTTTCCACTTCAGTCTTAAACCTGGTTTTTGCTCGAACTTCTTTTCCTGTACCCATTCTCTCCTACTATGGGTTGCCATGCTTTATTTGTCAATTTTTTCTAACTATTTGCTTCCCTTATCCTCTGATCAATTCAATGAATCTCCTTTGTTACTTCTTTTTTTCTAACTGTCGCTGTCGGGTCAAGGACTCAGAGTGTGTAGAGGCAATAAAAGAACTATGGGTAAGTGCTGTATGCATCTCAACCTCATACATCAGATAATATGGAGTTTTTTAGGGGACACTGTCCCTGATGCAGATGTGGGCACATTATTGAGTGATAGCTGCACCTCCGGAATGATGGTGGTCCACTTATTCCCCCTGATTCTCAACAGTTTGACCAATAGCTTTATTACTTCCCGATTTTTACGTTCCACCAACCCTGCTGATTGCGGATGACGTGTTATGCTGTGCTCTAACCCAATCCCCCTTTGTTCGCAGTAGTCTTTGAAGATCTTAGATACAAAGGCTCCGCCTTAATCAGAGTGTAAGATTTTGGGTGCACCATCTACAGTAATTATATCAGAAATAGCCCTGGCGAGTGCGTTTTCCAAAACAGGTTTTGTGGGGACCAGCCAGCAGAAAGAAATGCATCCATCTACACAAACGAGAACATGTCTATATCCCAAAGATGGGGGAAGTGGTCAAATAAAGTCAATAAAGAATTTTCCCATTGGCTCATCAGCTTTCACAGGAGCCAATGGTGGTGGCTTAATTAGTGATGACTTATTGGTTAAATAGCATGGCTCACAATTTGCCACGTATATTTTAAGCATGCCTGGCCACCAATATAAGGGGGTCAATTTGCAGAATGCTATTCTGGCACTACAATGTGCTTAACTTATGCCCTCATGAGCTTTTTTTTTTACAAGCTGTTCTCGTTTGTCTCTCGGGGGTACCTCTTGGTTTCCTTTGGGCAACTTAACCACTACTATACCCATAGGCATTTCTGAGTAAAAGTACCTTGGTGGACATTCTGGTGGATTCTCTGTTATTGGGACTAATAGCTGAATCAGTTCCTCATCCTGATTAGCTGCCTGTTCTGCCCTAGTGATTACACTAACATTGGCAGGCCCCTCTCGAGAGGGTGTCATGCAGACCGAACGTTTTGCTTGTTCGTCTGCAAGGCTGTTTCCTTTTGAGTGTACTGTCCCAGTGGTATGCCCGTTTACATGAATCACCTGACACTTCTGTTTCTCCATTTTCGAACGGAGAATATCTTTCCACAGTGTGGGTTTAATAAGGTCTGCTTTCTCTAAAGCATACCTTAATGCTGCGGCTTCAGCATATTATGCTGTCTTATGGCCAAGGGGTATAGACAGTAATTCTTCTGGATAAAAAGAATAGGAATCTCGAAAAGTCCCAACTACTATCCCCAACCCAGCTGAGGATTGTTGGGATGTCCCTTTTTTAATCGTCATTAGTTGTCTCAGTTGTTGAGCATTCCAATCTTGGCAACAGGTTTCCAATTTATCGAGGTTAGTTAGAATCCAGCAGGTTTTTTCCTGGCTGCTGTTTCCTGGTCTACCACACATTGTGTAGATAGAGCTCAGGTTTACTTGACCTAGGGGTGCCATTTGTGGTTGCTGGGGTTGGTTTACAGTACCATTAAACATTGCACATCCAGCATTTAGATAAGAGTGATCTAGTGCCTGCCAGCATTGATTATAATGGATTCTAAGCTGTCTATAGTTTTCTCAAAGATTGTTGTCATTTATTTCATCATGAGTTTGCCACCTTAACCGGAATCCATGGCCCCCAGGAGCATAGGCTGCTCCGGGTCCTGCTATTCGGCCATGGTTGCCACCACCTTGTTGGGCACCGTTCATTAGGCCTCCCAATTGTGCAGGTGTGCACCTTATCATTAATGAATTTAGTGGATTTGGAGTATTTGTTTGATTATCCCACAGAATATTCTGTATCCCCTGGTTCTGGCGATCAACATTAATCGTGCCATGAGTTCTAACGGCTCCTTCGGCATCAAAGCCTTCTATTTCAAAAATCATCACTTGGTTTTGTGGAGGTACAGGGATAGGATTATTTCCCCTAATAAAGCAATCATTTGAGTTTTCTGATAAAAATGACTTGGCCAATTCCGACAGGGTTTGCCATTTCTTCAGGACCTAACCTCAGTTAGGGTTTAATAATTTGTCAGGACCTAACCTCAGTTAGGGTTTAATATGAACTTTATAAGAAATTTCTAGACCTCAATGGTATATTGAGGGAGTTCTGATTTAAGTTCTACAAGGCCTGATCAGGATCTAGTCATCTCTAGAGACTTAAATCTGGTTCTTAGAAGCACTGTCAGTAAAAAAACTCCTTCTACACTTAACAATCTACAAGATGGATATAGATATAAATATAAGTAAAGGTTGTGTATCAACTCGTTAACACACACATTGGGTGCCAACTGAAGGGATAATTACTAGTCCTAGCCCTTTTCGGGCTACCCCGGATCAGGCGTATTCCCCAGACGTTCACCTTCAACTTAAGTTAGAGATAGCCAAATTCTATAAGACGCTTAATTGGGTCTAAAGGTTCAGACTAACTCTCCTTAAAGGAAAGAAATGACGTGAAGATGTTACTGTCCTCCGGATAGCACTTTTAATAAGTTTAACTAGACTGTAACCTTCTGGATATTATGAGGGTCCGGAATACCCCCCAGAACTCTGCAACTCATTACAAAAGAGTGTACAGAAATTGAGTTGACGAGATTGATACAGAAATACTACTTGAGACAATTCTAAAAATGTATAGAGTTATTTAAGAGCCGACATACATTTAACAGCTTTTGAGTCAATTGCAACATTAACAGTTCAAAAACAAATAGCTTACATTTCTTATTGTCAGAGATCCTTATTCTCAAATCTTAAATTCGTACATTTTTACATTTCTTATTCTTAATTCTAATCCAGGATATCCACCCAAATCAAATACCTTGATTTCCCGAGACTCAGAGTTGTAGGCTTACAGAGTGGTTCTGAAGCCAAGAATCGCTTGCCTGTTTCCAGTGACTTCTGACTGTCTATCTGAAAAAGCTCTATTTTTATATCCTTTTTGCAGTAGTAAATTCTTTCATGTTTTCTGCTGATGTAAGCCAATTGTCCCTAGTCATCTACCTGTTGACTTTTTTCTATTCTTACTGTCAATTTAGCAGTTGCATGCATAATTATGTCTCTACCTTTAGGTGTTCCAAAAACTTATCAAAAAATGGCTACAACAGATTTATTTCTTTGATGTCATTCTTATCGAAGGATCCTCCATTCAATTCTTAATATTGGCTTAACTGTTTGTAGCAGACTTCAAGTCTCCTAACTGTTCCAATTTCAAAACAAACACAATGTAATTGCTTGGTGTATCTGTTGAAGTCATATTTTCAAAGTGTTCTGTTGGTATCATATTTACAACATGTAAATTAAAGACACTTCAACCAGGGTGTTTGTTTTCCTAGTCATCTTAGTTGGTTATATTATTGACTTATGTTTCCTGTCTTTCAAGCTTAACATAAAAACTATTTGACCAGCAGGTGTTTATTTTACTTGATGTCATCTTTTCAAAGGCACATGCCTCTTTTAATGTTTCTGTTCAACATGTTAGTTTATAACACTTTACTTGGGTCATTCCATTGTGTTTCTCCCAAACTCCAGACCTTCTGGAAGCACCAAACTGCTATTTCAATAGGGCCATTGTTTTAGTATTAACAATCAATTCCCATTTCAAAAGCTTGTGGTTTTACAACTTTTGTGTTATGAAACCATCCCATCTCAGAAGCCTGTATTGACAAAGCTTGTGTCGTTGAGACTTTAGATTTTTAAACCCAGTATATCATGTATTAATAAAATCAGAATTCTGTTCAAATGATGGTGTATCTCTTGGAATATGGCTTTTTCCTTTGCATTGTCACTCTTAATCATAGTTGAATTTATTATTATTAGTCCAAATTTATTCTACCACACCTGAATGGAACATTCTTCCCATATGACTGACTCTCAGTTCTGACTTCTACATTCTCAAAGGCTGCAGCAGACCACAAAGGAGGAAATTAAAACAAATGAAAGTGTATTGATCATCTCCAATCTAGATATAAAATGGGAAAAAAGTTTATACTTTCCAGCAGATGCAAAGCAACCTTAAAATACCGTTGGTCTGAAATTCTGGGAATTTTTTTGGTGCAAATGTGGTGTAGTTCTGGATTAGGGGACCATCTTTGGGGCATAATTCAGATATGCCAGAGTTACACCCATTCTAAAATACACATTATATTCTGGGAGAAGTGCCTGCTGGTAGAAGATGCTCCCTAAGGTGGTGTATATTTGCAAATGTAAAGATATTGTCCGCAATTTTTCCTCTCGATGCGGCTTGGGGGCATGACAGCTGCCTTCCGGGTTCCAATCCCGCCCCCAATGACGTCAGATGCAATTTTGCGTTAATTGGCCTTGTCAATTGGCCAAGTAATAGAAAGCCGTTGTCAGATAACATCAGTTGATGATGCGTTATCTGCCGGTTTTCTTAAAGGGGCCACGCACAATTTTTTTTGACAGCTGATTTTTCAGTGTTTGACAGCATTGAGGTGCTGCAAAAACTGACAATCACTGTACAAAGGTGAGCCCTTGCACCCAGACTCTCCTGTGATCCCTCCTTAGGCTAGATCAGATGGCAGCTGCAGTTGAGATTACAGAAGCAATCTGCCACTGGTGAGAGAGGTTCTCCCAATGAGGTGGGACTACACAAACATTTCAAAACCTGTCACCTACAGAAAAGTCTAAATGCATTAAAAATGATTTTCCCAACATTTTCTTACCTCTGAAACTCACCAGTGTACAATTGGATCCTTCACACCACTTCTGCAGCTGTCATCAATGCACAAATATTACAGTAGACGCACAAAATGCCACACTTACCTGGCGTGGTGTCCGGACATTGTGAAGCCCGCAGTAGAGCTGTCAAAATTGCAAAAAGCCTCTTAACTGCCTGTTAACAACCTGTTAACAAACAGTTAAACACCTATAATCTTCTACCTGCCACTAGGTTTCCGGTCCCTGTGCAAATCGTGGACCCAACACTTGGATAGATTGTTTGGAGGTGGCTTGACAGCAGGTTTCTGACCCGCTGTCAAGCTTTGCGATTTTGTTGGATATCCCATCTCCAAACCCGCTCCATGAGCGCTGGCAAAATTCCAGCAATTGAGTTGGAAAAGCTGCTGTCCCAGAATTTCCACCATTTACATCGGGATTGCGACTGACTTCAGACACCTCCCTCCACAAACTGCGCACCATATTCCTGGTGAGTCGCCAGTTGCCGACCCTAAACAGGTGCCTATGGAGGAAGTTTCCTACAGAAACCTAACCCTGGCCATGCTCCTATTACCACCTGAGTAAGAGGGCCGATTGCCAGCAATTTTGGAAAAGAAATGTTAAAATCTTTGGAGGTCTGGGCTGCTTTGCCCACTGAGGTGGTCCACATTTAGACATGGCCCAGATGGTTTCCATCCCAGGGTTTTAAAGAAAGTAGGTGAGCACA
Source organism: Somniosus microcephalus (assembly GCF_052327205.1). NCBI lineage: Eukaryota > Metazoa > Chordata > Chondrichthyes > Squaliformes > Somniosidae > Somniosus > Somniosus microcephalus. The sequence goes on along the minus strand of NC_140998.1, from coordinate 93,874,594 downwards.
TTGCAGATGCCCTAGCTATAATCTTCTTGAGGAAGAGAGTGTTTGAAGACCAGGACCTCAAACCCGGCACTAAGCTCATGGTCTACAGAGCAGCAGTGATACCTGCCCTGCTGTATGCCTCAGAGACATGGACCATGTACAGCAGGCACCTCAAAGCACTGGTGAGGTACCACCAATGCTGCCTCTGCAAAATCCTGCAAATCTATTGACAGGATAGGTGCACCAATGTTAGTGTTCTTGCTCAGGCCAACATCCCCAGCATCGAAGCATTGACCACGCTCAATCAGCACCGATGGACGGTTCACATCATCCGCATGCCCGATACGAGACTCCCAAAATAAGCGCTCTACTTGGAGCTCCGGCATGGCAAGAGAGCTCCAGGTGGGCAGAAGAAATGCTTCAAGGGCACCCTCAAAGCCTCCTTGAAAAAGTGTAACATCCCCATCAACACCTGGGAATCCATAAGAACATAAGAAGTAGGAGCAGGAGTAGGCCATACGGCCCCTCGGGCCTGCTCCGCCATTCAATAGGATCATGGTTGATCCAAATCTAGACTCATGTCCACTTCCCTGCCCTCTCCCCATAACCCCTAATTCCCTTATCTGCTAGGAAACTGTCTATCTCCATTTTAAATTTATTTAATGTTGCAGCTTCCACAGCTCTCTGGGATAGCAAATTCCATAGATTTACTAACCTCTGAGTGAAGAAGTTTCTCCTCATCTCAGTTTTGAAAGGGCAGCCACTTATTCTTAGATTATGCCCCCTAGTTCTAGTCTCACCCATCAGTGGAAACATCCTCACCGCATCCACCCGATCAAGCCCCCTCACAATCTTATATGTTTCGATAAGATCGCCTCTCATTCTTCTGAACTCCAATGAGTAGAGTCCCAACCTACTCAACCTTTCCTCATACGTCAACCCCCTCACCTCTGGAATCAACCGAGTGAACCTTCTCTGAACCGTCTCGAGAGCAAGTATATCTTTTCTTAAATATGGAAACCAAAACTGCACGCTGTATTCCAGGTGTGGCCTCACCAATACCCTGTATAACTGCAGCAAGACTTCCCTGTTTTTATACTCCATCCCCCTTGCAATAAAAGCCAAGATTCCATTGGCCTTCCTGATCACCTGCTGCACCTGCATACTAACTTTTTGTGTTTCATGCACCAGGACCCCCAGATCCCTTTGTACTGTAGCACTTTGCAGTTTCTCTCCATTTAGATAATAACTTGCTCTTTGATTTTTTCTGCCAAAATGCATAACCTCACACTTTCCAACATTATATTGCATCTGCCAAATCTCTGCCCACTCACTTAGCCTGTCTATGTCCTTTTGCAGGTTTTTTATGTCCTCCTCACTCACTGCTTTCCCTCCCATCTTTGTATCGTCGGCAAACTTGGATATGTTGCACTCGGTCCCTTCCTCCAAATCGTTAATATAGATTGTAAAGAGTTGGGGTCCCAGCACTGACCCCTGTGGAACACCACTAGTTACTGATTGCCAGCCCGAGAATGAACCATTTATCCCAACTCTTTGTTTTCTGTTAGATAGCCAATCTTCCACCCATGCCAGTATATTACCCCAATCCCGTGATTTCTTATCTTGATCAGTAATCTTTTGTGTGGAACCTTGTCAAATGCCTTTTGGAAGTCCAAATACACTACATCCACTGGTTCCCCTTTATCCACCCTGTATGTTACAGCCTCAAAGAACTCGAGCAAATTTGTCAAACATGACTTCCCCTTCATAAAACCATGCTGACTCTGTCCTATTAAATTATGTTTATCCAAATGCTCTGTTACTGTTTCCTTAATAATGGACTCCAACATTTTGCCAACCACAGATGTTAGGCTAACTGGTCTATAATTTCCAGCTTTTTGTCTACTTCCCTTCTTAAATAAGGGTGTTACATTAGCAGTTTTCCAATCTGCCGGGACCTTTCCTGAGTCCAGGGAGTCCTGGAAAATAATCACCAATGCATCCACAATCCCTACCGCCACTTCTCTCAAGACCCTAGGCCATCAGGTCCAGGGGATTTATCCGCCTTAAGTCCCATTATTTTACTGAGTACCATCTCCTTCGTGATTTTAATCATCTTTAGCTCCTCCCCCCCCCCCATTGCCCCCTGTTTGTCCAGTGTTGGGATATTTTTAGTGTCCTCTACTGTAAAGACTGATACAAAATATTTGTTCAGCATCTTTGCCATCACCCTGGCCCAAGACTGCACAAAGTGGAGGAGAAGCATCCGGCAAGGCGCCGAACACCTCGAGTCTCTTCACCAGGAGCAAGCGGAAGCCAAGCGCAGGCAGCGTCAGGAGTGCACGTCAACCCAAGCACCCCACCCACTCGCCCCTTCAACCATCATCTGCCCCACCTGTGACAGAGACTGTAGGTCCCGCATAGTCACCTGAGAACTCATTTTTAATGTGGAAGCAAGTCATCCTCGGTTCCAAGGGACTGCCTAAGAAGAAGAAGAATCTTCAAAAGTTCTCTTCATTCAGGAACCATTCCTTTAAATTGGAAAATTACGCATGTCACTCTGCTACTTAAGAATGGCGAGAGAGGGAAACCAGGGAATTATAGACCAGTTAGCCTATCACCTGTTGTCAGGAAATTACTAGAGTCTATAATTAAGGATAGGGTGACTGAACACCTTGAACATTTTCAGTTGATCAGAGAGAGCCAGCATGGATTTGTAAAACATTGCCTGACAAACCTCACTGAATTTTTTGAGGAGGTGACTAAAGTAGTGCACAGGGAAATTTCTAGGGATGTTATTTATATGGACTTCCAGAAAGTATTTGATAAAGTCCCACATAAGAGATTGTTAACTAAGGTTGAAGCCCATGGAATTGAAGACAAATTATTGACCTGGTTAGGAAATTGGCTGAGCGGCAGGAGACAGAGAGTAGGGATAATGGGCAGGTACTCAAATTGGCAGGATGTGACTAGTGGTGTCCCGCAGGGATCTGTGTTGGGGCCTAACATATTCACAGTATTTATTAATGACTTAGATGATGGGATAGAAAGCCACATATCCAAATTTGCCGATGACACAATGATAGGTGGCCTTGTCAGCAGTGTAGATGAAAGCATAAAATTACAAAGGGATATTGATAGATTCAGTGAATGGGTAAAACTGTGGCAAATGGATTTCAATGTAGGCAAATGTGATGTCATCCACTTTGGACCGAAAAGGATAGAACAGGGTACTTTCTAAATGGTGAAAAGCTAAAAACAGTGGAGGTCCAAAGAGACTTGGGGGTCCAGGTACAAAGGTCATTAAAATGCCATGAACAGGTATAGAAAATAATCAAAAAGGCTAATGGAGTGCTGGCCTTTATATCTAGAGGACTAGAATACAAGGGGGTAGAAGTTATGCTGCAGCTATACAAAGCCCTGGTTAGACCACACCTGGAGCACTGTGAGTAGTTCTGGGCACCACACCTTAGGAAGGATATATTGACCTTGGAGGGAGTGCAGCGTAGGTTTACCAGAATGATACCCAGACTCCAGTGGTTAAATTATGAGGAGAGATTACACAAACTAGGGTTGTATTCCCTAGAATTTAGAAGGGGTGATCTGATCCAAGTTTTCAAGCTATTAAGGGGAACAGATAGAGTAGATAGAGAGTAACTATTTCCGCTGGTTGGGGAGTCTAGGACTAGGGGGGATAGTCTAAAAATTAGAGCCAGACCTTTCAGTGTGAAATTAGGAAACACTTCTACACACAAAGGTTGGTAAAAGTTTGGAACTCTCTTCTGCAAACGGCAATTGATGCTAGATTAATTGTTAATTTTAAATCGGAGATTGATAGATTTTTGTTAACCAAAAGTATTAAGGATATAGAGTTAGGTCGCAGATCAGCCATGATCTCACTGAATGGCAGAACAGGCTCGAGGGGCTAAATGGCCTACTCCTGTTCCTATGTTCCTGTGCAATCACTTGGCGTACTAATCACCACATAAATGCCAAGTCCCAGTAAGAATCAGGAGAGGCTCTGCCTGGCTCCACCCTCTGACTGTCATTTGCCTTATATGGGGCAGAAGGAAGTAAAGCTTTGAGGATACTCAGGTAAATAGCAAAGATTTGGCACAACCGGGTCTCCACTGTTTCCCTGGGGGTTCTGCTGGGGAGAGACCACCATAAGCCTTGCATACACTTGCATAAGACCCTCTATGTAAAATAAATTTATAGTAAAACAATTAGTCAAAAATATGTTGAATCTCCTTGTGTTTCCCCATGCACTGAGGGCTGAAGATCAGAGAGAAGGGAATTAAAATGTCTATAACTAATACTTAGTGCAAAAATGTTGATTGACATATATACAAATCTTATGCTGTATGTATATGGTATGTGTTTGAAATGTATAGTTCATCCATAAAAACTTTGATATTGGCTATGAATCCTCTTATGTCTCAATTACTGTGTTTGGGATTGGGACTGTAGTCTGCAAATTCAACTATTATTAGCCATCACCCATGTATATCTTTGGAGAATGAAAACTTATAGCCTGGAACTTATTGTTGGTGATATTAATAGATAATGGTTCACACATTCCTCAATCTGCTATTTTAGCAGAAACATTAATCTATTTCAAATAAACACCAGTAAACTAGCAGACAGATGAATATCACATGAACACGTTAAGCATTCACCTGCTAATATTGCAAATTTCTAAACTTTACAGAGTTGATCCTCCAACACTAGAGATAACAGTGAACATTTGTTATCATTAAGGATTAAGAATCAGAAAATGAATGCGTGAAAGAAAGATAAGGATAAATAAAAACCTGCATTTTTGTAAGCACTTGATCATATTTCTCTGGGACATCTCAAAATACTTCAGATACATTGGGCTGGATTTTCATTGGGCCGTGGAGTCGGGATTGGAGGTGTGTTGGGGTTTAAAATCCTGAAATCGGGGGTCCCAACCCCATCCCACCCCCAACCCGCCTCCATGCCAGTTTCAAAGGAGGCGTGTACCCGCCCCGCACTGGGACCTGCCTCCCTGAGGCGGGAAGGGGATTAGTGCCAATTAACTGCCTGTTAACAGGTAGTTAACAGGCAGTTTTTAGCCTAATCCCTATTTTCATTGTTGAAATGTGGGATTTCCGACGGCTCCAAACCACGCCAAGTTAGCGAAGCGAGCCGTCGGGATGAAGGGCTTGGAGGGGTTGAGATGTCCGGTGTTCAGGTGAGTGATGGGTGCATGAGTGCAGAGGTAAGTGTGTTTGGTCTGTGTAAAGTGTTTAAAGAAGTTCTACTAACCTTAACTTACCTTTACAGCCTTCCTTCCTTCAGGTCTCGGGAGTCCCTCATCTCACCAGTGCAAAAAGCAGAATGGCCGTGAACTGTCAAAATCTGCAGCCTCTGCTTTCTGTCCCGGGGAGATCTCTAAATCATCCTGAGAGGAAGGAACTAACCTGGAGTACAGATTGTCAGTGTTTGACAGCTTCAAACAGCTGTCAAATGCTGATATTTCATCTGTCAAAAGGTCTTGACAGATGAAATTTCAATCTGTGACATCACCTGTTGCCGGGTGGCCCTTAATTGGCCTGCTGAGCCTGCTGGGCGGGCTCAACAAGGTCAATCAAGCCTAAATCGCGTGGGTTGGCTAGAACTCGATGGAGGCGGGACTACAGCCCCAAAAGTTGTAGTCCCGCCTCCTACCCGCCTCCTCAATGAAAATCCAGCCCATTGAATTACTTTGAATTTCGGTTACTGCTACGTAGGTGAACAACAGCAGCTGATTTTGCTTACAATAAACCCTACAAGTAGCAAGAGATGAGTTGATGAGTTTTGGGAGATATGTAGATGTTGATGATTGGAAACCATGCTCTTCTTCAAATGGTGTCATGGGAACTTTAACATTCACTTGAGTCAATGAAAACAGACAGCACTTCAGTTTTGCATCTGTTCCAAAGATTGACATTTCTGACAAAAGTGAAATCTGCAGTGCTGCACTGGAGTGTCACTTTGAATGATAGACTCAAGCTCTAGATGGGGTTTGAAGGCACAACCTTCTGACTCAAAAGCAAGTGCACTACCAGCTGAGTCCAGCTGGAATTATCTGACCTCCATCGAAAGGCCAGTGGCAGTTCTTTCAGAGATGTCAGGGAACATAGGCCTAGAAATTCAGCATAGCCACATTTGGGGTGCTACAGCATGGCGTTCGCTAACTTTTGCGCCCGGCGCAACTTAGTGCCACCTTCACCGATATTCAGTTGCATCGCCCCAAGAAGTTGCTGCTGCGCTAAAGCAGGCGATGCATGACTATCATTAGGCGCTAAACCGGCGATCCGGGGCGCAAACACCGAAGGCGGGTGCAGCGCAGGTGCGGCGAGTTGCTCATTGAGGGCAGACAGTCAGGCGTCTGTCAGCGCTTAAAGGGGGAGGGTGGAATTGCTTGGCTGCCATGCCCTGCACACTGCAGCCCTAAGGCAAGGCCTGAACACTGCTTCTGGAACAGCTCCACGCCCAGGAGAATGGAGAAGGCCAGGGAGAGAGCGCAGCGCTTCGGCGAGGGTGACCTGAGGCTGCTGGTTGGCACAGTGGACCGCAGGCGCCATATCCTCTTCCCTGAGGGTGGCAGGAGGCCGCTGCCCGCCGAATATCGGAAAGCATGGAGGGATGTGGCAAACAGGGTCACGTCCAACAGCGTGGTTGGCAGGACACCAACCCAGTGCCGGAAAAAATTCAACGACCTCACTCGGGTTGTCAGGGTGAGTACCCTTTCCAGTATCCTCCTCATCCCTGCATGTGCACCTCACTTTATGGCCAAACAGGTCTGAAAGCCCTAATGGCCAGCCCTCATCCAGCAGCTATGGGACTGTCATGAAAAGCACTTGCGCATTCAGGACTTTAGACACTGTCAGGGCTATTCGACCATGGGAGGCAGTGCGGGCAAGATCAGGGCTTGACACTGTCAGGGCTAATCGAACATGGGAGGCAGTGCGGGCAAGATCAGGGCTTGACACTGTACTTAGAGGCGGTCCTTTCTCTTGCAGGCAAAGCTGGCGCATAACAGAAGACAGCAGCGACAGACCGGGGGAGGCCGTCCTGACCTGAAACAGCTGAGCGACCTCGAGCAGCGAGTGGAGCGGATCATGGCAGGCCGGCTGAGTGGCCCCATCACCACTGGAGATGCTGACCCTGTTCTGGGCACCAATGGTAAGGTCATCACCTTTTTGACCTCGCCCTTTCCACTTGCGCCTCACACCAGCATCCTTTGCCACTATTGAACCAATGTAGTGCACAGCAGCACTCATGCCTCCCTCGCTGCCGCCCTGTCCTCACTCTAAAGCAACTCTTGCGCCTCCCTGCTTTCAGATGGTGACTCGCCAGGTGAGGAGGCGGCCCCTCAAGCTGGCACTGTGTCCGAGTCAGACATAGAGGAGGAGGAAGAGGAAGCCAGCCCATCAGGGCCACCCTCAGCCGAGGCAGCCCATGGCCATGATGGTGACACGTCTTCCCTGGAGGGGAGCAGGGGGGAAGGGTCGAAGGATAGTGAAGCTCCGGGGACCAGCGGGCTGCAGCAATGCGGGAGGGGTGGGGAAGCTCGGCGGCCTTTTCCCCGGAGGGTGGGTGCGGCCTCCAGTCCTGCTACGGTGAGCGCAGAGGAGGTGCGGCTCCTAGCGGAAATGGGCGCCCAGGCTGAGCGCAGGCACACTGAGCTCATGGCTGCAGTGGCAAGGATGCCTGACTCCATATAGTCACTGGCAAGGCATGTGCAGGAATTCGGGGCAGCACAGGCCAGGAGTCTGCAGGACGTCGTGGCAGCACAGGCCAGGAGTCTGCAACAATTCAGTGCAGCACAGGCCAGGAGTCTGCAACAATTCAGTGCAGCGCAGGCCAGGAGTCTGCAGGACGTTGCAGCAGCACAGGCTAGGAGTCAGCAGGACTTTGCTGCTTCACAGGCGGCTTCTAACCAAGTGCTCAGTCGTGCCGTGCATTCACTGGCTGCTGTCATGCAGACACAGACCAGGGCCACACAGGCACTAACTGCTGCCACACTCGCTGGATCGGCCAGGCATCGCCGGGGCACTCGCCGCGCCACAGCAGCCCAGCAGTCTGTGCTTCAGCAGATTGCTGCGCAATCTGCAGTGCTGGCCCGTGCACGTGCCAATGTATCAGCCGACCAGGGAGTGCCTGTGATCTGTCAGGTTGGCAGCATTCCTGCAGCCAACACTGTCACTCCTCCATTGCAGCTGCTACCAGCCGTTGGACAGACTGATGCCGCCCAAGCAGAGTTGGAGCCGTCAGCAGCCGGCCCCTCCAGGCCCACAGCTGGTCCAGGCCGACCCCCAAGGGCATCTGCCATCTCACCATCTGACCCTCAGCAGCCTTCCCCCAGCCTTGCTGCAGCCACTGGGGTCCCATTGAGGAGGAGCTGCAGGGCGGGTAGGGGCCAGTCACGGAAGCGAAATGGATCACCCTCGCAGGGGAAAAAGTAGAAGGTGTGGCCAAATGTTTTGTTTTATGTATAAAGGCCGAGACTGCTGTATTTGTTTCATATTTAAAGGCCGAGACTGGTATATTTGTTTTACTTATAAAGGCCGAGACTGGTGTATTTGTGTTTTTGGGGGGGTTTTCTCTCCATTAGTTTGTCATGTGGGAAGGGCACAGAGGTATCACAGTAAAAAAAATTCTTAAATCGCACTGTCCATGCTTTCTTTTGGAAGTCCTGGTTGCCCTGCTCGGCTGAGGGCTTGTGGAGCGGCTACATTCATCTTCTGCCATTGGCACAAGCCATTCCCTGAGAGGGGGCCTAGAACCAAATTACAATAAGCCGCCGACGGACAGCCCTTGCACTTTCTGCCTCCCTCCTGTGCTGGTCCTCCTCCTCCTCCTCCTCCTCCTCTGGTGGTCCTCCAATGTCTTCTGGCAGTGGCTGAGTCCTGCGGATAGCCAGGTTGTGCAGCATGCAGCACACGACAATGAAATGGGAGACTCACTCAGGCAAGTACTGTAGGGCTCCCCCGGAATGATCCAGACAGCGGAACCGTTGCTTCAGCACGCCAATTGTTTGCTCAATGATGTTCCTGGTTGCTTGATGGCTGTCATTGTATCCCTCTTCAGCAGGGGTGCTGGGCGCATGGAGCGGGGTCATCAGCCAGGTGCAGAAAGGATAGCCTTTGTCCCCGAGAAGCCATCCTCATGGGTGAGGCTGGGCCTCGAACATGTCTGCCACAGAAGTCTGGCGCAGGATGAAGGCATCGTGGCTGCTGCCTGGAAAGCGGGCATTGACAGCTAGGATGAGCTGCCTGTGGTCACACACCAACTGCACGTTGAGCGAATGATAGCCCTTCCGGTTGCGGTAATCCTCGGCATTCTCTAGTGGTGCCTGCAAAGCCACATGCGTGCAGTCAATGGCGCCCTGCACCATGGGGAAGTTCTCTCACGGCGTCTCTGAGCCCTTTGAATGCAATGGAGAAGCCCAACGTTTGCACCCATTGCAGCCCCCATTATATGTTTCCAATCAATGTTATGACACTGAAGTTAAAGACAAGTGCAAAGCTGTGGCCTGAAGCCACAAGTACCTGTGCGAGTGTTGAGCTAAACCAGAAAGCTCTCTACCTTTGTCTCTCTCCAAAGATCCGTCTCTCACAAAGAAGGAGTGGTGCAAAATGGCTGCCATTTATACTGCAGGAGGAGTCCCCTTTAATTAGCGCCCCCCGCGCCCCGCAGCGACTGGGAACCGTTCCCCTCTACTAGTCGCTAGGGGCGCCAGGCGCACAATAGGTCGGCACCACTGCATTTCCGGTTCAGGGTGCACAAAGGGCGTTGCACCATGAAATGACGTCAGGATCTGCGCGCGCAGCTGAGCACGCGCAAAGGTTTTGCGCCGCCGCTAAATCTTAACTGAAGTTCGCGAGAGGCGCAGATCGCGCTGTGCCCGGGCGCTAGCCGCTTAGCGCCCCACTTCTCCTCCTCCTAAAGTGCTAGCGGCTGGCACAAACAACTGAATTTCTAGGCCATAGGGTCTAATGAGAGGGAGGAATTGAATGAAATCAGTATTTATAAGGAAATGGTGTTAGGGAAATTGATGGCATTGAAGGCTGATAAATCCCCAGGGCCTGATAATCTACATCCTAGGGTACTTAAGGAAGTGGCCCTAGAAATAGTAGATGCATTGCTTGTCATCTTCCAAAATTCGATAGACTCTGGAATAGTTCCCATGGATTGGAGGGTAGCTAATGTTACCCCACTATTTAAAAAAGGTGGTAGGGAGAAAACGGGGAATTATAGACCGGTAAGCCTGACATCGGTAGTGGGGAAAATGCTAGAGTCCATTATAAAAGATATAATAGCAGAGCACTTAGAAAACAATGACAGGAACGGACAAAGTCAACATGGATTTACAAAAGGTAAATCATGCTTGACTAAACTACTGGATTTTTTTGAGGATCTAACTGGTAGAATAGATAAGGGAGAACCAGTGGATGTGGTGTATTTGGACTTTCAGAAGGCCTTTGATAAGGTCCCGCATAAGAGATTGGCGTGCAAAGTTAAAGCACATGGGATTGGGGGTAAGGTACTGACTTGGATAGAGAACTGGTTGGCAGACAGGAAGCAAAGAGTTGGAATAAACGGGTCTTTTTCTGAGTGGCAAGCAGTGACTAGTGGGGTACCGCAGGGATCAGTGCTAGGACCCCAGCTATTCACAATATATGTTAATGATCTGGACGAGGGAACTAGATGTAATATCTCCAAGTTTGCAGATGATACAAAGCTGGGTGGGCGTGTGTGATGTGAGGAGGATGCAGAGAAACTCCAGTATGATTTGGACAGGTTGGGTGATTGGGCAGATGCATGGCGGATGCAGTATAATGTGAATAAAAGCGAGGTTAACCACTTTGGTGGCAAAAACAGGAAGACAGATTATTATCTGAATGGCAATAGATTGGGAAAAGGGGAACTGCAACGAGACCTGGGTGTCCTTGTGCACCAGTCACTGAAGGTAAGCATGCAGGTGCAGCAGGCGGTTAAGAAGGCAAATGGTATGTTGGCCTTCATAGCGAGAGGATTCGAGTACAGGAGCAAGGATGTCTTGCTGCATTTGTACTGGGCCTTGGTGAGACCACACCTTGAGTATTGTGTGCAGTTTTGATCGCCTTATCTGAGGAAGGATGTTCTTGCCATGGAGGGAGTGCAGCGAAAATTCACCAGACTGATAACTGGGATGGCAGGAATGACGTATGAAGAGAGATTGGGTCGATTAGGCTTATATTCGCTAGTTCAGAAGAATGAGAGGGGATCTCATTGAAACTTATAAAATTCTAACAGGACTAGACAGACTAGATGCAGGAAGGATGTTCCCGATGGCGGGGGAGTCCAGAACCAGGGGTCACAGTCTAAGGATAAGGGGTAAGCCATTTAGGACAGAGATGAGGAGGAATTTCTTCACCCAGAGAGTAGTGAACCTGTGGAATTCTCTTCCACAGAAGGCAGTTGAGGCCAACTTATTAAATATATTCAAGAAGGAGTTAGATATATTTCTTAAGGCTAAAGGGATCAAAGAATATGGGGACAAAGCATCGACAGGGTATTGAATTTGGATGATCAGCCATGATCTCATTAAATGGCAGAACAGGCTCGAGGGGCGAATGGCCTACTCCTGCTCCTATCTTCTATGTTTCTATGTTTCTATGACATGTGATTTTCTACAAGTAATTCTGAAGCCATGGTCAGTAGATGTATGTCACTGCCTATCCTATCACTAATCCAGCTATCTGAAAATTTAAGTTGAGACTCCTACAGTTATGTTTCTCTGCCGCCATGCCTCATCTGCCCGTTTCCCTCTAGCTGCTGTTTGAGCTAAAAGAGTCCAAAGAATGAAAACTGAGGTGGTGGACTTTTATTGTGATGTTTCTAGTTGAGGAAAAGGCCTGGCTTCCTTAGGGAGGAGTGAAATAAAGCAGGTGTAAAATAATTAAAATCAAGGGCACAACACATGATGGATCATGAGGTAGCAATCCGGTGGGGAATTGAAGAATCCAGACCAAGATTGTACTAATTGATCAATTAGGAGAGTACGCTCCAGTGCAACAGATTACTATCAGAGTGCATGTTATATGTTAGGCTCATCATTTGTAGTGAGGCAATAACATTAAATGTATCAAAACAACATATTCTAATCGGTTTCTTTGTGCTTCTTTGATACATTCTATTCATTTAAAGATAATTCACAATTCAATGGGAAGGAATGTTGGGCATGGAGTATAATGGCCAGCCAATCCACCACTGCCCATTTTGCACCCTGGTGATGTTGAATATCATCCCCCTAGAGTGCAACACCATGGGAGATCGCTTAGTTTATTTGTGAAATCTTTCGATAAATCAACCTGTCCTCAGACACTATCCTATTAGTTATCTGGCTCTCTGAAAACTAAATTTGAGACTCCTACAGATAACTTTCTCTGCCCTTCTCCATCCAGCTACTGTTTGAGCTAACAGAGTCCAAAGAAAGCAAACTGAGGGGAGACCAGCAAGTAGGCAGAGTAAAGGCTGGGGAACTACCTCAGCAACAACATGGTATTTATTTATCTGACACCTTGTGGAAAATCAAATCTGATTCTTCCAAGTTCACCCCCCAGATAACCGTGAGGCGAAATCACAGGTGGACTGCCGAGGATTGTCAGTTCACTTTTAAGTTAATGGATGGAGAATTGTGGGCAGTATAACCATGTTTTCCCAATATGCCAGGACGCTGGTGGAGCTAACTGCTTGTAACTCCCAACTTTTACTGCCATACAGGGTTGAGCTGACCACAGAAGATTTAGCAACAAGACATTAATCATTCTGCTCTTCCTTTGCAAAGTTGAGCAGGTTGGGCAGTATATTCCGATCCCTGTGGGTGTGTATGCGCTGTGTACACACCCGTAGGGACATCGGAAATGCTGGTTTCAGGCATGCACAGCGCATGCACTGAAAACCGGCATTTCCAATCTTTCAAGAATGCTCTTGACAGATCGGATGTCTGCCCTAGAAAAGTGCCTCTGCGGGCAGATAGTTCCGCTTTCTGGAGAACCTCCGCCCGCAGAAAACCTTTAGAAATCTTATGCCTGGCATAAAGTCTGCTTTTACCAGCATAAGAGTTGAAAAAAGTAAAAAAACATGTTTTCACTCATTTATCATTTAAAAATACTTTTAAAAAAGGTAAATTTATTTATAGCCCCGTAAAAACTTAATTACTTTTTTCAAAAAATTTAATTTTTGTTTAAAATATTTAATTTATTGTAATTTCAACTCATTTTAAAAATGTGATTAAAAAAATGTATTTAATGTTTTATAGCGTTTTTGGGGTGATCTCCATTCATATATTTGACAGGCCTATCTGTCAAGTGTATGAAGGGAGATTCCCTTCTCCTATTGGCTCCCCATGGCCCACGTGATCCCAGGGACGCTTGCGAACTGCATGCGCCTCTGGGATACGTGGGCCCTGCGCATTTCAAGTTGGAGAGGCCCAGGAATGGAAATATACGCACCTCGGGAGCCCTCAGGTAAGTCCGTAGGTTTTTTCCAGATCGGAGGCCTCCGCATACGGGCCGTTATTGTTGGACCTCTAGTTGTCTTTCTACCATTGCTGCTAACAAGGTTGACAAAAATAGTTTGGAAGCTGTTGCTCCTATAAAGTCCTCATTCATGACATTGCTCAGTGTCATCACAAATTTGTACCATTTCACGAAGGTGAAAATTGAGCCCTCAGTGAGAAAATTGTCGGGGTTTCGTATCCAATTAACTTTAATAATACTATACTTACTGAATCCTTTTGTGGTGTAATCAGCTGAAGATATAAACCATGATCAGGCCAGGTCTGACTTTAATGCACTGCCCCTCAGTGATGTATCTCTTATGTTTGGGCAATAAATCCATTTGTTTTGACAACATTTTTCAGATTGTTAATTATTTTTTTACATTCCTGTGGGTTTGACAGCATTTTGCAGTATAACATTTTATAGCTTTCATGAGGCATATGAATGGACTTCCTTTAGTTGTTTATGGTTTTGTGGATGTTCCAAAGAATGAAACGATGTTTAGAAAATTATTTTAGAAGAATAAATTATGTAGGATTGGAAGAAAAAGTGTTTGCTATTGTTTTCTGCCGGACTCCATTTTTACCACTTGGAACATATGGGGCTAAAAATCTGGTTGCATAGCACCAGTTGTTTGGGCACTATGGGTGTTGATTTGGCTCGAAAATGGCGTCCGAGCAGCACACGCACACTTCTGGTGCAGGCCACGCTGGACACCATTTTGGTGAGGGAGTTAGTGTCGGCGATGGAAGCGTGCGCCATAAGTATGCAGAGTATGCAGGTCGTGACTTCAGTCAGCGTGTAATGCTGATTTGACACCAGCTCTGCCATTTTCGACCTCAACACTGGAGCTAACAACCTCTCTTAACCTCACAAAGCTGAACTTGCATTCAGCAGCAGGAAGGAGTCCCACCAGCTCTATTTAAAGGGATCTTCACCTACTTACAAGTTAGTTACTGATTGATTTGTGCTAGCTGTTGCTGAGTTTGTACAAGTGGTTGGCTTTCTAGACTGCTTTAAAGTTGCCTAAAGTCTACAAGCAGTGGTGGGGCTTGTGCTCAAGGACTCGGTTCTGACTTGCAAGGGGTCTGCTCAGATCAGTTGCTCCCAGACATGGGTGCAGTAGTTTTGTATCCCCCTTGGCCTGTAGCATGACAGGGAGAATGAGTATAAGCGACACAGAGCAGGACAAGCTGCAAGAAGAAGAAGGAGGAGGAGAGGGAGAAGGGCTCTCAGCAGGAGGCCATATCGACTCTGGGTCTTCAGGAAGCAATTCTCCTACCTCACCCTCAGTGAGGAACTGTGTATGCAACGTCTCCGTTTCACTAAGGAGGTGCTCACTGAAATCTGCCACCTGATGCAGGCAGACCTGCAGCCTCAGTCCAGGGTGAGGTCGGCATTGCCAGTGGCTGTAAAGGTGACCGTGGCCTTGAAATTCTTCACGTCGGGCTCATTCCAGGTTGGAGCATGCGACATCTGTAACATCTCCACGTTTGCCGTCCACTCCTGTATAAGTGAGGTGAGTGAGACTCTGTATGCAAAGATAGCTGAATACATTTCATTCTCTCTTGCCAGAGAGAAGCAGGTGGAGCGAGCACATGGCTTCGCCAGGATAGCAGGCTTCCCCAAGGTGCAGGATGCCATTGACTGCAGACACATTGCTTTGCGGGCGCCACATCTCAATTTGGAGATGAACTGCAACCAGAAGGGATTCCACTCCCTCAGTGGCCAGCTGGTGTGCGACTATACTCAGTGCATCATGCAGTTCAATGCTCAGTATCCTGGCAGCAGTCATGATGCCTTCATTCTGCGGCAGTCCGCTGAGCTACCAGCATTTCAGTCACCACAACAAACCAGAGGGTGCTACTGCACAACAAGGGCAATCCGCTGACCACCTGGCTCATGACTCCGCTGAGAAACGCACGCACATGCGGGCAGCATATGTATAACGAAAGCCACGCTGCCACACAGCATCTGATACAGTAGACCATTGGCTTAAACAACACTTCTGCTGTCTGGACTGCTCTGGAAGAGCCCTGCAGTACTCACCATAGCTCATTTCAAGATTTGTCATTGTCTGCTGCATGCTCCACAAACTTGCCATCACGAGGGCACAGCCCTTGCCACCAGGCATACGGTGACCAGCTGAGTAGGAAGTGGAGGAGGAGAAGGAGGAAGAGGAAACGGAAGAGAAGGAAGCAGAAGGGAGGACGCAACTGAGACAGCCCTTTCTGCCCGGGCTGTCCGTGATTGACACATCCAACTGCGGTACCAGTGAACGCAACCCCAATTCCACATTCAACAATAGTCCGACACCTCACCTTCCCTCTGTTATTGACTATCACAGCATCCTTTTGGCCACAATGCTACAATAAATGCCACCACAAAACAAACAATTCAAACCAATTTTATGACGCATACCATTACAAAGTCAACTAATCACCCTGTGCCTTCCCTTCGTGCATGTCTTCAGTGTGCCTTTGTCTGTCCTGGTGATGTTATACAGTACTACCCTGCAGCATGGCTGGTGGAAGGCTGCTGACTTTCACTGGGGGCAACTGCAGATGGCCTTGCAGGATGACCTCAAACAGCTCTGGGCCGAGTAGGCCCCGTCAGACTGCAGCACTGTAGGGGTTGGTGGTGGGGTTGGCGCGTGCGCCCAGTCCGTTATGCCCCTGACTGTTTATGAGCGGTTCGAATCGCTCCCACACCCCTGGGTTCTAGACACTGGACTTAGGTACAGGCGGCGATACAGAAAAGACTCGAGTAGACAGGTGGTTTGGATGTAAGCAAAACCAAGATTTTATTAAAAGAGAAAATAGAAATTAACACAAACTTACTAGAAGTTACTAGTATGAAATTACAGGCAAATACAAAATAACCATACTTATACAGGGAATGGGGAACACACGGCACATTGAGGGAAAACAAGCTATCTTAACAATCCCCTTATCCTTATCCCACCCCTTATACCTAACTAGATTAAGCTATGACGGGCCAGAATTCATGCTCACCAATCAAAGATCTGCTGAATTCAAAACAGCGGTGGGGTTTGAGGTTTGCTCTTTGTGCTCTCTGGAGCCTGCCGTCGTCACGTGGTCTCAGGGTGCTGCAAGGGCGTCGTCCAAGTACAAGTACCCCACAGTTAAAGTCTCCGCTTGGGTACTTTACCTCGCAGGGATGATGGTTCCTCTTCCTCGGTCGGCAGTTGGAGTTTGCATGAAGATAGTCACAGGTCGGCTGGATTGAAGGCCCGATTATTCGAAGCTTTTCTTCAATCGTCTTCCCATCCGTCTCGCCTCCTCGCGTCCCGCCTCGCCTGGCCTGGTTTGTCCATGTCCGTCTGGTGCAATGCCGGGCGTTCCTGATGGAATGGGGAAAGGCATGGGCAGTGGCCAGGCGGTAAGCACAGGACAGGGGAAGAGCAGCAGCCACAAGGGCGAGGAGCAAGAAGAAGGGGAGAGCAAGAGCCAGAGAGAGAGCTTGCTACCCGGGGCATTCAGTTATACTCCTTCAGATGGCCCTTATCTGCACGCCAAATCAGGTTAGTTCTTTGTCCCAATCTTGGCGGGCTAGTTTAAATAATGGTAGCAATCTAAACTAACTGTTTTTAGATGGCCGGTAATCGCATCTACTGGCCTGATTATCGAGTTGTTTTGTTATTAATACATCTTAATGGGCTGTCCAGCCTTGATGGCTTCCCTAAGCTGTTTCCGATTATTTATGCAAACTGCTTGATGGCCTTAAGTATAGGCCTAACTGGTTTTGATCTGTCTCTGGTTTGGCTTAATACATATTCAAAGTCCTGTCTGCTTTTCAAAATACAAAAGGCTCTCTTCCCAGAAACTGCAGCTTTGGTTTCGATTTCTCCACAAGCTGCTTGCGCCGCAGAGTCCAAGCTTTTAAAATCTTACAGGCTTTCGGCCACGAGGCGTGGATGCCATCTTTGGGTACCCTTTTTAAAATGTCCACGCAGGGTCCCTTTTATTAATAACTAGCTGGAGTGCCCGGCGGTGCCGAGGCTTTTTCGAGGGCATGTTGTTGTTGGAAGAGAGAGAGAGAGCAACTGGGGGGGAAGAGAGAGAGCGACTGGGGGGGAAGAGAGAGAGCGACTGGGGGGGGAAGAGAGAGAGCGACTGGGGGGGAAGAGAGAGAGTGACTGGGGGGAAGAGAGAGAGCGACTGGGGGTGGAAGAGAGAGAGCGACTGGGGGGGAGGAGAGGATGGGGGGAGAGAGGGGGACTGGGGGGGGAGAGAGAGAGAATGGGGGGGAGAGAGAGGACTGGGGGAGGAGAGGGAGAGAGCGACTGGGGGGGAGGAGAGAGAGAGCGACTGGGGGGGGAAGAGAGAGAGAGGACTGGGAGGGGGAAGATAGAGAGCGGTGGGGGGAAGAGAGAGAGAGACTGAGGGGAGGAGAGAGAGAGAGATGGGGGGGAGAGAGAGAGTGACGGGGGGGAAGAGAGAGGTGACTGGGTGGGAAGAGAGAGGTGGGGAAGAGAGAGAGCAACTGGGGGTGAAGAGAGAGAGCGCGACGGGGGGAAAGGTGGCCCGATGGACCCCTGCGAAGGAAGGAAGAAGTAAGCTCTCCCACCCCCTCACTCTTTCCCTCCCTGTCCCACCCCTTCACTCTTTCCCTCCCTCACCCTCTCTCTCCCTCCCCCATCTCTCCCTGCTTTACTCTCCCTCCCCCTCTCCTCACGCTCTCCCTCCCTCACCCTCTCTCTCTCCCTCCCCGTCTCTCCCTGTTTTACTCTCTCTCCCTCCCTCCCCCCTCTCTCCCTCTCCCTCTCCCTCCCCCCTCCCTCCCCCCTCTCCCTCCCCCCTCTCCCTCCCCCCTCTCCCCCCCTCTCCCTCCCCCCCTCTCCCTCCCCCCTCTCCCTCCCCACCTCTCCCTCCCCCACCTCCCCTCTCCCTCCCCCCCACCCTCTCTCGCTCGCCTCCCCCACCCTCTCTCGCTCCCCTCCCCACCCTCTCGCTCCCCTCCCCCCACCCTCTCGCTCCCCTCCCCCCAACCTCTCGCTCCCCTCCCCCACCCTCTCTCTCTCCCCTCCCCCCACCCTCTCTCTCTTCTCCCCTCCCCCCACACTCTCTCTCTCCCCTCCCCCCACCTTCACTCTCTCCCCTCCCCCACCCTCTCTCTCTCCCCTCCCCCACCCTCTCTCTCTCCCCTCCCCCACCCTCTCTCTCTCCCCTCCCCCACCCTCTCTCTCTCTCTCCCCTCCCCACCCTCTCTCTCTCTGTCTCTCTCCCCTCCCCCACCCTCTCTCTCTCTCCCCTCCCCCACCCTCTCTCCCCTCCCCCACCCTCTCTCTCTCCCCTCCCCCACCCTCTCTCTCTCCCCTACCCCACCCTCTCTCTCTCTCTCCCCTCCCCACCCTCTCTCTCTCTGTCTCTCTCCCCTCCCCCACCCTCTCTCTCTCTCCCCTCCCCCACCCTCTCTCACCTCCCCCACCCTCTCTCTCTCCCCTCCCCCACCCTCTCTCTCCGCCTCCTCCTCCCTCTCCCCCTCCTCCTCATCCTCCCTCTCACCACCTCCCTACCCCCTCCTCCTCCCTCTCACCAACTCCCTACCCCTTTCCTCCCTCTCCCCCTCATCCCCCCTCTCTCTCCCCCTCCTCCCCCTCTCTCTCCCCCCTCTCCCTCTCCCCTGCCCGAGCCCTCATCCCCCGCTCCAATCCCTCTTTCCGCCCCGGGGCCCGGGCCTCGGCACCTGGATGACCGCGTTCCCTCGGCCGTCAGCCTGATGCCGTTGGCCAAGGTGAACACCCGCAAAGACATGGCCCAGCCGAGTCCAGCGCCCCGGTCAGGTCGAGGTCTGCAGCCGCTGTTCGGCCGCAGGCCACAAAGCACCCGAGCCCAGCGCCGGCGATGGCTCCACGGAGCTCCATGCTGCCCCATGCACTGACATGGCCCCGCCCTCCCGAGCTGGCTTGAAGAGCGCCGATTGCAGCTGTGAGAGACGGCCGGCGGGCCCGGTTGCCGGGGTAACCCTTCCCGCTCTCCAAGCCCCGCCCGAGATCAGCACTCCCGAGAGCCCCGCCCCCCCCGCCCAAGCCGAGCGGGGAACAGAGAGAGATGCCGCGTCTCAGCTGCTCCTGCTGCGCGCGCACCCTTTACTAAGGTAGCGGCGCTCGGCTGAGGCCCGCCCCTCCAGCCTTCACAAAGATGGCGGCGATCGGGGGCCGCTTGTTGACTGGGGCCGGGAGGTGCCTAGCTCGGGCGTGGGTGCGGAGGAGAGGCCGAGGCTTCGAGGCCTACCTGGAAAAACGGGGAAAGGTAGGAAAATTAATGAGATTAGATAAAAGATTTAGAAAGTAATTAACTTTTTTAAAAAACAGTATGTGTTTTAAAAGCAACGTTTTTTTGAAAGACGCAGAAAGCGGGAAAAAGAAAGGAAAAGTTTGGAATCAAGATGGCGGCGACTCACCTCGGTTCAGAATGATAAGGCCCGCCCACACACGCACCGATTGGTCGACCGTCAGGTCACCAAAGCGTAGGATTGGTCAATCGTCCCGTCACTCGACCGTAGGAGGGCCCGGCCGCACGCGCCAGGAACCCGGCGTATGATTGGTCGACCTCGAGGTCACTCTGTCGCTAATGAGCGGATAATGAGATGCTAATGAGTGGAATTTTGAACGTTTTTTCGGATACCGCGGGCGCGATTTTTGTCCGGCCGAAACGTAAATACGCTTACCACCATTTCAGAAAGGTAAGCTTTCTTTTGACATAGCGCACGCGTAGGTACGCTCTATAACTTTCGAGTGCATAGCCGGACAGATGCACATGTGAGGACAGACAGAGAGAAGGGCAGACAGATAGACAGACAGAACGATCCGTTTATATATATAGATAACCTTTGGGGAAATGTAGAAATTTTGTGATTCTTACACTCCCCCCCGTGATACTAAAACTTGCTTGAAATATCATTCTTACAAGGTGAGCAAAATTTTTCTGACCCTCCATAGTCAACCTTCCTCTGTAATTACCTATCTAATACACCCACGACACATGCACTTCCCATTCTGTGAAAATTTAGTGTACATAAGCATACCTAGGATAAATTACAGACTTGACACACATCCAAGCATGGAGGGGGTCCAACACCCCTGCACCACTTGGTACACACACATCTTTATTAAACACGTCGCAAAAAAAAAACAGAAAAACCTTTATTAAAAACAACGAACACAAAAAAACAACAATCTTTAATCAATATACAAGGAAAACGGTTTAAACAGGTGTATCTCCCTCCACCTTTACATAATGTTCCTTCCAGATCCTCTGGTTTCGGAATTCTGACCACTGAACTTTTCACTTACATAGAATGCAAACTAGATACAACACTATCCCTAATTGGCAAACCACGAGAATGTGGGAAGCCAGTCTGATCCACGAAGGGAACTCTATGTTATTGAAAATGTCCCACCAGGGGGGAATCACAATATCCAATATCTTAGTCCCTATCTCTACTGTTTTCTGCTCTAGAGTGTAAAAATGTTTCTGCAAAACTATAACTGCTTTGAGTATTTTGGTAAGGTGTTCAGGGAGAGGGGGAATTTCGTAGCCAAAGTGCGCTATGTACTTTTGCAAATTCGTAAAATTCTCCTTCACAGTGAGGTGAACAGTGGAGGGTTCAGGAATGGGGACAATTCACTCCTGGGCCACTTGAACTTCTGCCTCGGGTTTAAAACAGAAACTGCTGTCACTAACCGGACACCAGCTATGCTGTCCATGCTGGTAGTGGGACGCGCTGGTGGTGACACAATATGTCCCACCTCCGAAATATGCTACCTGCGGGGGAACATGGCCTTGTGCCATTGCCTCCATGGTACAATTTATAGGTTTCACGCCAGCAGCTCTGAACCCACACTGTGGTTTTGAAAAGGCATTCAAGTGCTGGGGACACAGGATTATGTGTGCTCCCTGGCTCCGGCACCCTGAGAGGTCAGTACCTGTCATAGCGTGCTCCCACTTAATGACGTAAGGCGGGACCACTGTGAAACGAATGTGTGCACCCCCTTGAATGACTCCAATGTTCTCCACCCTTTACACCGGTGCAGGTCGGGCTGTCCTACCCATGACCGGCATCCTAACTACTACTCCCATGATTGTGTGGTTGGTTCGCCCACAATCCACGGGGACTGGGTAGGCTTCAGAGGCTAGCCGGAGTTGGCACGGGCTCAATGCATTCTTAAAAGAGTGGAGGGCTGTGAGGTGCTTGTTGCTAATCCAGGAGGGGACTAAACCCTGTTTTAAATCCTCCAGATTACTGTGGCCTTCGCCCAGTAACCACGCCCTGTATTGCACGTACACCTCATTCTGCGCAGCCTGGTCAGAAGCATTTCTGTCCTCCCTTATGAGGGCATTTACTGTCTTTGCATGCTTTTCCAACTCAGCTATGATTTCTTTTAAATGGACCGTCATGGCCTGGTCCTCATGCAACTCCGAGCCCACTAACTTGTTCTCATCCAGTAATATTTTCTTCAACTGTGGTTTTAAACCATTTATCTGGGTCTGCAGCTCTATGTCATCCAAACTGTTGATGACAGAGGACCCAGTATTAAACGCAGTAAAAACATCATTCCATGCTCCCCTTCTTTGCCTCCCTGCATTTCCCAAAAACTCTTGGTGTGTGGTGTACAGTTCGGTTTTGTCCACGTGGGCGAAATCGAACTCGTAAAACTTCTTGAACATGTCCTTTAATCGGGCCTGGTATAGCTGCTCTGTTTCTTTGGAACACCACTCCGGCAAATGTACCTCGGTGAGATTTAAAATCATGGAGGCTACCGCGGAGTGTACCCCATGGTACAGCATCTGATCGTTGGGGACTAGTACCAACCCATTCCCTGGTCCCTTGGTGGTGGTGGGGCAACCTTCCCTGGATAACCTCGCTGCCTGCGCCGTGGGTGGGGGCTTACGGGGGCGGGTTACCAGCTCAGTGGCATTGACTGGGATCGGAGAGAATAGGACTGCGCACGCCTTCAGGCTGGTATCCCACGTCATCCCCTCCCCGGTATCTTGCCACTGCCGGTGGAAAATGATGGATATGCCTGCGGGGCAGACCCTCTTTGACCCCCAGATACAGATATAAATCCCTTGGTCCGGTTCCCACCACTTGTCCCAACACACACTTAATCCTCCATGAGTCCCTGTAATCGTCTGGTGGGTGTTGTTTCCCAACTGTTCCCACTCGATTTCAGGGTTCCTCATGTCCTTGCTCAGCTTTCTGAGCCACCACCACCTATCCAGAGGAATGTGTCCTTTGCATGTTAAACATATTCGCTTTCCAACGGTGACGCTGACCCTCGTGGTAACGACTCGTGCCCTGGGGCACAGGAGGGAGGCCTCCCCGTACGTGAATCCGGTTTGGCTGGAGTACTGAGACGAATTGGACCCCAGCCATCCTGGCCACCTTTCCTCGTGGACGTAGACGGCGGTTTCCTCCGCATCCCGCTCACCGCTTCCATCGGTCGCTATGGACGCCATGTCTCCCGAGCACCCGTAGATGTGGGAATCTTGCACGTCGCCCCGTCTTCCCACGCTCATCCCAATCAGGGCGAATAGGATCACGATCCCCTCCATCCTGAAAGTCTTTCTGCAAAAAGATATAAAAACATGCAGCCAGGTCCCCAAGAGATTCTCTGGCTTGGTGAAGCATGGTCGGGTCCCGCGACCTCAACCCAAATATACACACTCTTAGCAGATTACTTACTTAAAACTACCCATCACCTTATTTAACTTAAACTAAATCACCCAAACTTAAGCTAAATACTTAAACTTAACAATAACCAATAACCAAAAACTTAAACTAAAACTATGTACATCCGCCGCCCGTCTCCGGGCGGTCAGGCTAATCCCTGGTTGGACTGCGGCTCACCGCTACCCCCCGGCGTGGCTGTACCGTCCTTCACTGTTGGTCCCTCGCAGCCCGTGGCTGCTGGCTGAGGACCTCTGTCCTTGGACCTCTCCATAACTCGAGGGGCGGCCCTTGGTAACTAGAGGGCTGGTGACCATGGCTTTCTCGGCTGGGGCGTCCGTGGGGACTTTCTAGGGACTTTGGCGGGTGGGGCTTTCTTGGCTGATGGGGCTTTAACCTGAACCGCTGCTCCCTCAAGCTTGACCTCTCCCGAACCTGGGCTAGGGGCAGGTAACTCTTCGCAGCCTGCTGCTGCGAGCTGAGAGTCTCCGCCCCCAGGCCCCATGGCTGGGTCCGGGGTGGAGCTTTTGACCTCAGGGCCCTCCCTCTCTACACCTGGGTTAGGGGCAGGGTTTTTGCCCTCAGGTCCCTCCCCCTCGTCTGGATCCCAGAAGAGCAGGGAGTGTCCCAATCGATGGGCGGGATGGCCCCTCCCTTCAAGCAAGCCACAGCACCTGCCTGTGCAGTCTGTGAACTCACTCCTGCTGCAGGCTGAGGATCTTTATCCTCAGACCTTACCCCAACTGGCTGTTTTCCCCTTTCAGGTGTGAACAGCTTACACTGTTTGATATGGAACCATTTTGTATGCTGAGGTATCTTAACGGCCTATACCATTTGGCTGGCTTTATCTACAATGCTGTAGGGCCCCATGTACAATGGTTCCAAACTACCTACTCGGGCATAGTTTCTTACCATAACCTGATCTCCTACCTCCCACTCGTGGTGCTTTCTTGTTTCGAGCAGCAATCGGTTACTCTGATGCTGCCTTCCCATGTTCCCAGCCGTCTGCTCATGGACCTGCTTCAGGTGCTCAAAGAGATTTCAGGCAAATCTCTCCCGGTTTTCCTCTCTGAGCGGACCCTCCGTGAGCATCGGGGCTAGTACATGGGTGGGGGGCTGCATAACCCTGCCAGTCATTAGCTCGTACGGGGAATACCCCGTGCTTTTAGACTGGCTGGCCCGGATCCCCATCGAAACCAACGGTAAGACTTCGGCCCATTTACGGGGCGAGTCCACCGTCTCCTTCTTTAACCTTTCTTTGAGGGTCCGATTCATACGTTCCACAATCCCGGATGGCTGGGGGTTGTGGGCCACGTGCCATTTCCGCTCGATGCCTAACAGTATCAGGGTGTTCTGCGTCACCTGTCCGGTTGAGTTGCTCCCTTGGTCGGACTCCACATACCGTGGTAGTCCCCACCGCGAGAACACTTCCCGGACCAGGATCCTGGCAGTACCCAGATCTGTGGCTGTTCTACAGGGAAAGGCCTCTACCCATTTGGTAAACATGTCCACAAGGACCAGGCAGTACTTATAGCCTCCCTGGGCAGTGGGCAGGGGCCCGATGTAGTCGACTTGTATCGACTGCCATGGTCCCTCTACACTCCTGACGTGTCCCATAGGTACCTTCCTTTTATGGGGGTCGGGGTTATTCGCAGCGCACACAAGACAGCCTGCACAGAACTCGCGGACATCGTCCCTGAGTCCCGGCCACCATCCCGCCTGTTCCACCCGTTGCCAGGTGGTCTCAGGCCCGGGGTGTCCCGTTCCTGGACCCTAATGGGCCAGTTGAAGGAATTCCCACCAGTGCTGCTGCGGCACAACCCACTGTTCCCCCCGGAACAGCATACCATCTTTAACGGAGAGGGTCGCTGTGCCGTACGGACACTCTACTCCCTTTCCCTCAGCTACAGCGCTGAGGACTGCTTTGAGGACGGGGTCTTGGGCTTGGACCATCTTAAGGTCCGGTGCTAACGCTACCCCTACACTCCCTTGGGTCCTGCCCCTACCTCTGACCGCCGCCATGGGTCTGGACCCAAATGGGTCCCAGAAAGTGCCTGTGTGGGCACCCTCCTTGGCGGGCAAGTCAGCCTGCTGGTTGCCTTGGCCACGGGGTTCTGTGGAGGAATGAGCTTTCACATTGTGAATGAAAACCTCCCCTCCTCCCCCACTGCTGCCAGGATCTTTTCCAGCAGGGGTTTTACTGTGAGGGGTCTCGCGTCCACGGAGGTGTATCCGCGGCGGGACCAGACAGCCAGGTACTCCGTACATGAATTGCACGTGAACATGCTGTCCGAGCAAATCATGTAGGGGGTGGGGAAGATTTTGGGGTGCGTAACAACGTACACTACTGCGGATGGTTCAGCCTGCTGGGCGCTCATGGTGCTGGGGAGCTTAATCGCCAGGGCAATGTTTGCCGCTGGGTCGTAAACTCCACACCCCGTGAGATGCTCGCCAGCAGATACCATGCAGGAACCGTCTACATTGATTTCGCGGCCTGTGGGATGTATCCCGGCCCGTAAACCTATGTTTACGTCCCAAACCCCTTCAATGGAACACCGGTGGGCTGTTCCAGGATATACCATGTTGGCTGTGAGCTTTGGCTCACAGAGACCCTTCACCTTCAGATCTATCTGTGAGAGGAGCAAGGTCCAGCGAGCAATGCAGGCACTGCTCACTGTCCCATCCTTGATCCTCCCATCCAGAAGCATCTGGGTGTGTGTGTGATGGGTGAGGAGGGTGATGGGAGAGGTGCCTGTGAAGATCAGTGATCTTTTCACAGCCCAATGTGTCTCCAAAAGGTGCCGCTCACAGTTGGAATAGCTCCTTTCCACATCAGTGAGTATCCTGGAAGAGTAGACCACCGGCCGCAGCCGGCCGTGCCGCTATTGGAGCAGCACAGCACTCAGGCTGTCCCCGCTGGCTGCTACCTCCAGGAAAAACTCTTTCCCCCCATCTATAGCCCCTAGAGCTGATGCGGTCTGCAAGTCTTTCTTGAACCTGACAAATGCTGCCTGGCAACCCTCATCCCAAAGCCACTCCACTCCCTTTTGTAGGAGTCGGAGCAGAGGGGCTGCGGTGGCTGCATAGTCCTCAATAAAGTCTCTACAGTACCCGATTAGCCCTATCACAGAAATCACAGAAATCACAGAAACCCCACAGTGCAGATAGAGGCCATTTCGGCCCATCGAGCCTGCACCGACACATATCCCACCCGATCCCCGTAACCCCTACACCAACACCAACACATATCCCACCCTATCCCCGTAACCCCACGTATTTAATCCCCCTAACACTAAGGGTCAATTTATCATAGCCAATCAACCTAACCCGCACATCTTTGGACTGTGGGAGGAAACCGGAGCACCCGGAGAAAACCCACGCAAACACGGGGAGAATGTGCAAACTCCACACAGACAGTCACCCGAGGCCAGATTTGAACCCGGGTCCCTGGCGCTGTGAGGCAACAGTGCTAACCACTATGCCACCGTGTTGCGACGTCACATCCGTTACTGTGTTAGGGACTGGTAGTTCTTGTACCGCCTCCCTCCTAGCCTTAACTATGGCCCTTTCTCCAGCGCGCACGGTCAGACTGAGGAATTTCACCTCCTGCTGGCCGATCTGTGCTTTCTTGGGATTCACTTTGAAACCCTTCTGCCCTAACAGCTCCAGCAGTTCGGCCAATAGTGGGCCATGCTCCTCTTTCAAATCAGTGAACAGGAGCAGGTCATCCACATATTGGACCAACTGTCTGGGCTGGCTAAAATCCTTCAAACTGTTGGCCATGCACTGATGGAAAATGCTGGGGCTGTTGTGGGAGCCCTGCGGCAAACAGTTTCACATGTACTGTTGCCCTTTAAACGTGAAGGCAAACTTGTGCTGATCTTCCCTCCTTAGAGGGATGGACCAAAACCCATTGGAAATATCCAGCACCGTGAAAGTGGTCGCGGATGCTGGAATGCTCCCTACGAGGTCGGCAACTGCTGCTACTGTGGGTGCACAGGCTGGGATGTTACTATTGAGCACTCGATAGTCCACCGTGGCCCTCCAGGAATTGTCCAGCTTTCTGACCGGCCATAATGGAGAATTCACGTGAGTAGCTATCGGTCTCAGCACTCACTGCTGCACTAATGAGGACATGGTAGCTTTCATGTCCGGCTCTGCTTCCCTGGGGAAGTTATACTGTTTCTGTGGTCGGGCCATGGGGTCCCTGTCTACGCTGACCTCAAACCCTGTGACCCTCCCGCAGTCGTGTTTGTGGGTGGCAAATGTAGCCAGGTGGGCCTGCACAAATGCTTGGAACTCTGGTGGGGTGTTGCTGACCATGAGCCCGAGGTTATAATCCTCTTTGGGCTTCATGGTGCAGAGGGTCCCCTTCCCATCCTTTCCCGGGATTACTACGATCTCTCCATTCTTTACTTTACCTGCCCCCCAAAGGCAGTGATTTCTTAAATCCACTAGGATCCCATGGCACACAAAAAAGTTGGCTCCCAGGACCCCTCTTCCACCCTCCACTTCCCATTTCATCAGGACACAGGTCCACTTGGAGCAGAGTGGTCCTAACCGAATGGTGAGCGGGATGGAAAACGAGCCAGCCTGTTCTCTACTCGTGAACCCCGATAGACTGTATGGGACCCCGTTAGAGAGAGGTGTGGTGGTGGGGTTATCTGAGTAGACCACGGTGCATGATGCCCCCGTGTCTAACAGATAGGTCCTCGTCACCTTCTACACCTCCATCTCCAAAAGGGGTCTTTTCCACTCATCATACCGGAGAGAACACAGGTAAACAGGCTGCGTTGGCTCTAGTCACGGCTGTGGGTTGGATGGGGCTGACGGGGTCAGAGCACCGGTGACGGCTGCTACTCTCCCCTGGCCAGTCAAGAAGGACCTCATGGTGTCCAAAAGTGACTCAACCTCTGTGGAAGGGATCCCTGCCACCGCCTTTTGGGCTGGGGCTGCGGGATGCTTTCCCTTGTTATCTTTCCAAGGGTTTTTGCTCTCCTTCTGCAAGTGACCATCCTTCCCACACCCGTAACAATTGGTCTTTGTGTTGGGGGGGTTACTCCCTTCCTGGTGCCACTCTTTCCTACCCAGTTTGGGTTTTACCTCATGCACCTTTCCCTTGGGTGGGTGTGCATCGGCTCCCCTACCATTTTTATAGGCCAGAGTGAGCTGCCTAATCACCGTGATTTCGGTGGTCTGGGGATTTTTGGGGTCGAACCAGGCTTCTGCCTTGGCCCGGACCTGTGGCAAGCTGTTCGCCACCAGGCAACGGAGTCAATGCGTCAGGGAATCCCTGTTCAGGAACGCTCGGTCTGGCATCCCCAGGCAGGCCCTCTGGTACACCGGCCACAGCCGGTCCGCAAAAGCCTGCGGGGTTTCCCCTGGGAGCTGGATTGTCTTCTCCACACGGGAGAAAGGACTTCCCTTATCCATCCCCATGGCCTCCAGAACCGCATCTCTAAGCTCCTCGTACCCACTCTGCCCCCTTTTACACTGGTCAGAGAGGGTTTGGAGGAGACTACTCTCCAGGGAGAGTAGCAGCATCTTGGCCTTCTCAGAGTCATCGAAGTCATTGACGCTGGCTGCCTGCTCTACTTCCCTGAAGTGGATTGAGGGGTCTCCCTTTACGGAGAGCCTCGGGATATGGTTGACCATAACCATAAGCTGTTGGGTGTTAAAGGGTAATACAAACTGGTTTTGGAGGGGTCGCTCATTGTCGCCATTGGCGGGTGGGCCGAACCTCCGATGCCGTGCTGGGCACATCGGTCCCGGCTCTGACCTCTCGGGCGGGGTTTGCTCTACCTCTGCCTCCACCTCTGGCTCCACTCCTGGTTCCACCCCCCCTTGCTGCCAAACCTCGCTGATACTTGGCGCTACGGGTGGTGGGCGTGGGATCTCCTCTCTCTCAACTGTGTCGTCCCTAGGCACTACCGGTGACGTTGGAACTGTCCTCCCCTCATTCCCCATAAAATCTGCCTGATCTGCCTTTGGGCTTATGAGACATACCATGCCTTTTGCCTTCCGGAGGGCCCGGCTCAGATTTTCTATCCTCTCCTTACAGGGGCTGTGGTCTGCCTCCTCAAACCCCTGCTTGCTCGCTAGCTTGTACGCTGCTTTTACCTCCTGTACTTTCTCTTCCTGTTCCCTAATCTGCCTTGCCAAGCGGGCGTTCTTCTCCCGCAACCTTAACTCATTTCCCTTGGCCTCAGTGACTTGGCACTGCAGGTATTCCAACTGGGCCTTGTGTTCTCCCACTAAAGGCACTCTCTCCTGATTCAAAGCCTGCAAGGCTACAAATAAATTCTCCCCTGCGAGAGCCTTATCCTGGATCTCCAGGGCTGACTCCCTTAACTCGACTGTCTGTGCTGCAACGAGCCTGTCCAACAGCTGGTCCTGCTTTTTAAAACACATCAGCCAAACTGCCTTCTCTAAGGACCTCTTGTGTTCCTTTCCCTCTGTCCACTTAGCTGCCGCATCTACCGGACGCCCAGCCTTTAACAGAGTGTTGATTCACTTCTTAGTGATATTCACCTTGCTAAACACATAATCAGAAATCCTTTCCTCCATCATGGTTTGCTCATCCGAACCATTGTCTACTGTATCGCAACCCTGTTGCCGGTGTCCTGCCGCGATCGCCATTTCTGTAGGGGGTGGTGTGGGGTGGGGTTGGCGCGTGCGCCCAGTCAGTTATGCCCCTGACTGTTTGTGAGCAGTTCGAATCACTCCCACGCCCCTGGGTTCTAGACACTGGACTTAGGTACAGGCGGCGATACAGAAAAGACTCGAGTAGACAGGTGGTTTGGATGTAAGCAAAACCAAGATTTTATTAAAAGAGAAAATAGAAATTAACACAAACTTACGAGAAGTTACTAGTATAAAATTACAGGCAAATACAAAATAACTATACTTATACAGGGAATGGGGAACACACGGCACATTGAGGGAAAACAAGCTATCTTAACAATTCCCTTATCCTTATCCCACCCCTTATACCTAACTAGATTAAGCTATGAGGGGCCAGAATTCATGCTCACCAATCAAAGATCTGCTGAATTCAAAACAGCGGTAGGGCTTGGGGTTCACTCTTTTTGTTCTCTGGAGCCTGCCGTCGTCAGGTGGTCTCGGGGTGCTGCAAGGGCGTCGTCCAGGTACAAGTACCCCAAAGTTAAAGTCTCTGCTTGGGTACTTTACCTCGCAGGGATGATGGTTCCTCTTCCTCAGTCGGCAGTTGGAGTTTGCATGAAGATAGTCACAGGTCGGCTGGATTGAAGGCCCGATTATTCGAAGCTTTTCTTCCATCGTCTTCCCATCTGTCTTCCCAATTCATCTCACCTCCTCGCCTCGTCGCATCCCACCTCACCTGGCCTGGTTTGTCCATACCCGCCTGGTGCAATGCCGGGCGTTCCTGATGGAATGGGGAAAGGCATGGGCAGTGGCCAGGGGGTAAGCACAGGACGGGGGAAGAGCAGCAGCCACGAGGGCGAGAAGCAAGAAGAAGGGGAGAGCAAGAGCCAGAGAGAGAGATTGCTACCCGGGGCCTTCAGTTATACTCCTTCGGATGGCCCTTATTTGCGCACCAAATCAGGTTAGTTCTTTGTCCCAATCTTGGCGGGCTAGTTTAAATAATGGTAGCAATCTAAACTAACTGTTTTTAGATGGCCGGTAATTGCATCTACTGACCTGATTATCGAGTTGTTTTGTTATTAATACATCTTAATGGGCCTGTCCAGCCTCGATGGCTTCCCTAAGCTGTTTCCGATTATTTATGCAAACTGCTTGATGGCCTTAATTATAGGCCTAACTGGTTTTGATCTGTCTCCGATTTGGCTTAATACATATTCAAAGTCCTGTCTGCTTTTCAAAGTACAGAAGTCTCTCTTCCCAGAAACTGCAGCTTTGGTTTCGATTTCTCCACAAGCTGCTTGTGACGCAGTCCAAACTTTAAAAATCTTACAGGCTTTCGGCCACGAGGCGCGGACGTCATCTTTGGGTACCCTTTTTAAAATGTCCACGCAGGGTCCCTTTTATTAATATTAACCTTTGGGGAAATGTAGAAATTTTGCGAATCTTACAGCACCTTGGCATGGGTGGTAGCAGTCTGGGCTGGCTGGCTGGCAGGCAACAGCAAGGGCTCTGGCAGACAGACAGTGGTGCGAGAATGAATGCAGCAGCTTTGTGTTCCACAGAGCCAGTGCCAGTCCCTGGGGCAGCTCTCAGCATTCCTAGGAATCTGCTGGAGGACAGACTGCTGGACTGCCGTGAAACCCTGCAAGCCCGTTTCAACACTGGAAACCCAGCCATGATGGCAGCAGTCTGTGCTTGCGTGGCAGCAAGCTGAACTTCAATGACTTCAGTGTGAGCTTCCACTCTAGCACTCAGATGTTGGGTGGCTTCTGCTTGTGCTACAATGGAAGCTGAAACATCAGCCATCAGACGCTGCATGATGGTTGGTCCCGCAAGTGTGCTAATGGATCTACTCACCGCTTCCACGCTGGCAAGGATGGGTTCCAAGCTCTGAGCAAAGCCCTGTGCAAGGTTGGAGCTGGACACATTTATGCTCCTTGACACTGCATTTAGGCTTTCTGGCAGGCCTGCCAATGCACCAAGCATTTTGTTGTGCATACCCATCAGCTTTGTTCTGTAGGCCACCCCATCAAAATCCACATCTGAATCCTGTGCAGCAGAACTCTTGTGCAAACTCAGCCTCCGGGGAGCTGGCACCTGAGCTACCCTTCCCCCCGGTCAGACTGCAGCCCACTCATACCCGGTGATCACCACGTGCAGATTCTGCCTCTATACTACTCTCTAAATGCCATGTAGTGCTGGTATCTCAGCTGGTGGCTGCAACTGTCAGATTGAGTGACGCTGTTTCTTCTTCATCATCACTCTCCGCTTCCTCTTCTTGCACCACTGCCTGGCAAGGTTGGATCACTGGGTTTCTGAAATGAGAAAGGCACAAGGGTACGGTTGTGATGCAGGGTGGGGGTAAGCAAGAGGTGCATGCTTACACCATGTGCAGCTTGTCAGTTAGAAGGGATTGTGGAATGAGGGGGAAGTGGGATGTGAGAAGGAGGATTATCTATGAGCATACCGCCATGTTCAATGGTTTCAGAGCCACCGCTGGCCACGACCTCAGTCACAGCCACTCCAATTATGGCAAGCACCGTCTGCCCTCGTCAAACTGCACCTCCGCTTTAAGAGGCGAACAGTGGTTTTAAGAAGTGCAGGCTAACTTTAATTGATGCGAGCCTCATACGAACTTGGGCCCCCTGCTGAGGTGTGCAGCTCCTAAGCAGGGCGTTTAGTGCTGGGCTGCATGCCACTATCATTTAAATTAGCATGCAGCACGAAGTTTGCATGCTGCCAGCATTACTTTAAACAAGTGCGGGTTAATCGCGCATCACGATCCCCTGCCAGTTTTCGTGAGCGACTGAATATTTAGCCCATGATCTTATGTTCATTTGCATTCATTAGCATACTTAATAAATCTGAAATACCTGTTGAGACAGTAGATTTAAATAATGGCAACTAACCTCTGACTGGGTGTCCAAACTTAGTATTGGCAGTAACTTAAGGTGCTGATTGCAAAAATCGCAGCCTTCCCACTTGGTCAATATGCTAAAGAAATTGGTACCAGAACACTTTAAATTCAGTTGCTTTGCGCCTCCCATTAGCGCCCCGTAATAAGGTGCAAAACAACTAGCGCCCGGGCGCGGTGCTGCTAACACCTCCCATGAAATTCAACGGGAGGGTAGTGGCGGCGATAGCCGGTAACACCCCATGGTGCTGTGCCTCCAGCGATGACATCATTGCCGTGCGCAGCGCCCCACTTGCACCCCCTGACCTACCACCGGACGTTATGTCTGATAGGGTCAGGGTGGCATTTATGCGGCCGGGGTGGCAATAATTAAAGGGCAGGTGCCGGGCGGCCATTTGTTTTGGGCTGCCTGCCAGCACCTGCCCCCTCTGGCCTCCTCCTGCGGGGTGCCGGCTGCGATCCGTCAGCCCGGCACTCCTCTTGAGTGCCAGGCTCTTTTGCCAGCAACCCACTCCCCGGTTAATCAGGGGAGGGAGGCCTGCAGTACCGTGGTGCTACGTGCTGGCATGTGTGGCGCTGTTGCACATAGCGCCGCAATATTCAATGGGAGCGCCCCAAGAGGGAGGGGGAGCACTTCCAGTAGCACCCCGCCTCCTGCTTGGGGTGCTACCATTGAATTTCGGGTGTGGGGGTGCTAAACTTTTCGGGTCGCTAAAAGTAGGACCCGGGCAAAGTTATCGCCCCAAAAGTGGCTCGAGCCAATTTTTTCCCCTTTGGATTCTCACTGCCTAGGTTTCTTGCAGCAGAGTTGGATTCTGAAACTGTCTCCATGGCAAAGTACATCATAACATGTGCAATTATAATGCAAATCCATAAAAAGCAAGAGTGAGATGAAAAATACAGTATGTAGAATTCTTTTACTGGTGCCTCACTTCCATCCAGTGATTATGTATTAGGAGAGATGATAATTTGCTTTTCACCTGAAGTACAATTAAGCTGTATCCAAGAAAGAAATCATATACATGTGAGCAAGTAACACACTAGGGGGAAGAAATTGGTGTGTTTAGCGCCACACATTAGTCTTGATGCCTGATCTCCCAACTTCGTTTTGGCCATTGAACTTACCGGCTGGAGAAAGCAATAACAGGTTGAGGTGGCGGCAGCAGCAGGAAGCCGACTGCAGTGATGCTATTTAAAGGGTTCATCACCAACCATTCGCACCTGACAGGGTTCTGCAGTTTGAGTGGCTGTGA
Source organism: Somniosus microcephalus (assembly GCF_052327205.1). Taxonomy (NCBI): domain Eukaryota; kingdom Metazoa; phylum Chordata; class Chondrichthyes; order Squaliformes; family Somniosidae; genus Somniosus; species Somniosus microcephalus. The sequence goes on along the minus strand of NC_140998.1, from coordinate 93,840,569 downwards.
GCTACTTCCTACAACTGCAAGAGTTTCCATTAGTTATTTCAAGGTTATTTGGCATCAGGGAGTATTGTGGCAAGTACAAAGCTCCTTCATCCTGCGCCAGACTGGATGAAGCCACCGTGTCAAGCTCGAGGGTGGCTGCTCGAGACAAGAGCTATCCGCTCTCCACCTGGCCCATAGCTCTCCTCCGGAACCCCACATACATGCCCAGCACTCATATAATGAGAGCCATGCTGCCACCTGGAACAACGTCAAGCAGACCATCGCTCTATTGAAGCAATGGTTCCGCTGCCTTGACCACTCGGGAGGAGCCCTCCAGTACTCAGCTGAGCGGGTATCCCATTTTGTGGTGGTCTGCTGCATGCTCCACAACTTGGCCATGATGAGGGTGCAGTCCTTGCCAGCAGGGATTGCAGGACCACTTCAGGAGGACAATGAGGGAGAGAAGGATGAGGACGAGGAACAGGAGGGAGGGAGGAGGCAGCCAGACAATCGGCCTTCTTGAATGGCTGTCCGTGACCGGCTCTCAGACTCCGATTCATATGAGTGAAACTTCAGATCCCCATAGCTCACCACGTCCCCATCATACCATCCCTGTCTCACACCATATCACAGTGTCCTTCTGGGTGCAAAGCTGAAATGAGAGACACCACAAAAGATTCCGAACACAATTAATACATTTATCTTTAAACATATCAAACATAGTACATGAATACTATTAACTAATTCTTTCTTTCCTTTTCTTTTTAACTAATCACCCTTGTGCAATCCCTCAGTGCCTGTTGTTCATGTGCCTTTTCCTGCTCTAGTGCTCCTACGCAGTGCGCCCCTAGTGGCTGCAGCACAGCTGGTGGAAGGCTGCTGAGTTTCCGTGCGGGACACTTCAGATGGCCTTGAAAGCCGACCTGGACCAGCTGTGGACCTAAAAGGCCCGATTGTGGACTGCACCACCTCAGCATGGGCGGCAACAGTCTGGGCTGGCTGGCTGACAGGCAGCTGCAAGGGAAATGGCAGAGTAGCAGTGGTGGGATCAGGAATGCTGTCATCCTGAGAGAGGACAGCAAGTTCCTGCTCCACAGACCCACTGCCACTACCCCGGAGCGGCGCCTCAGCATCCCTAGTAAACTATTGGAGCACAGATTGCTGGCCTGCTACGACACTGTGAAAGCCCCGGTCAACGGTGGTAGATCTAGCCACAATGGATTAGGGTGGATAGCTTTGTCAGCCGGTACGGACAAGATGGACCGAATAGCCTCCTTCTGTGCTGTAAATTTCAATGATTCTATGAATGGCAGCAGTCAGAGCTTGGATGCCACCAAGCAGAGACTGCATGAGAGCTGTCTGAACTTCCACTGCAGCACTAAGACGTTGGGTCACTTCCGCCTGTGCTGCAATGGAAGCTGCGTCATCGCTCATCATGCCGCCATCACGTCTGGGTCGCCACGGTCTCTCTGGGAGTGTACCATCATTTCTAGGCTGGACATTATGGGCTCCATGCTCTGTGCAGAGCCCCGTGCAGTGTTGGAGGCGGACTCCTCCACGCTCCTGGACATTACTGAGAGGCTCTCTGGCAGCCTTGCCATTGCACATATCATTTCTGTGTGCATACCTGTCACCCTTCTTCTGAAGGCCTCCCCATCGAGGGCCTCATCTGATTCCTGTGCAGCAGAACTCATGTGCGAAATCGTCCTCCGGAGAGCTGGCCCCCGAACTATCCTTTTCCCATGGCCTTGCTGCAGCCCGCTGATGCCTGGTGCCTCACCCTGTGTAGATCCCGTTACTACACTAGCCTCTAAAGAATGCGTAGTGCCAGGGTCTGAGCTGGTGTCTGCGAGTGACAGATGCAGTGACGTGGTGTCTTCTTCTTCTTCTTCTTCTCCCCCCTCGCTCTCTGCGGTGCCCTCAGGGACAGGCTGCTCAGGTGCTTGCTGATTATCTGCAAGCAGAAAGTCACAAGAGTCGGGCTATGGTGAGAGGAAGGGGGCAGGAAGGCAGAAATGAGTAGTTTGAAAGTGAGAAAAGATTGTGGGCTGAGGGGGAAGTGGGATGTGAGAAGAAGGAGTAGGAATGAACATACCGTTGTTGTCCCCAAAGGGGTCAACTTCGTCGGTGGCTATGGTTCCAATGACCTGGCGCCCAATGAGGATTCCTGCTCCTCCTCCTCCTCCTCCTCCTGATGCTGCCGCTTCTTCCGCCCCAAAATGGCTGAGAATGAGGTGCTGCAGCATTAATGAACCTCCCCTTTAAGTAGTGAAATGAGCTTGAACTTTTAGACTAGAACCATGACTGCAATCATTTTAATGAGGAGTGAGCACGAATTTTGTGTGCATCCTAGATGATTTTCAGTGGCGCAGCTTAACCTTTTTTAGTCTAAACACTGTCCATTTCTTCGCTATAACGAATTTCTAGGCACACAAAATTCATTCTCACTGCTCAATAAAATGATTGGGGGGAGAAATTCGGTATCGCCCCGTTTGGGGCGCAATTATTGGCTGGGCGCAAAGTTTAGCACCTGCTGCTAATTATCATCTCCGACTGCAAACTTGGCTTCTATTGCTTGGAGCACTAAATCAGGCGCTAATGCCGAGGAGCGAGGCGCTTCCTCAGAGCGCTGGCAAAGCTCATGTGATGTAAGTCAGCAATGGAGCACAGGCACACTGGCGCTGGCCAGTTCTCAAAGGGGAGAGTTGTTCTTGCTCTCCATCCACCCCTTGCTCATTGTAGCCTTGAATCTCAACCTGGAGAGACCAGCACATCAAATCTGCTGGCAAGAACAATGGAGAGGCTCAGGGAACGATGCACGGAAGGTCAAATCAAAATGAACCTGCAAAGTGCTGCTCAGTACCCAAAACTCCTTCACACAGCGTTGAATCTCTCCAGAAGTCTCTATCTCTCTCAGAATGTGTGGTGCAGAAATGTCGCCGACAAAAAAAGGCAGGAAGCAGTCGCCTTTATATAGCGCTCCCCCAGTCCCTTTCTGACTGCAAAGTGCTCCCCTCAACCTGTCATTGCTAGCGGGAGGCGGTAAAACAGGAGGCACCACTCAATATCCGGTCCGGGGCACTACCAGGGTGTTGCACGCTCGACTGACGTTACAATCTGCGGGTGCAGGAGATTGTGGTGGTAGTGTTTAGTGCTGCTGCAAAATGTCTGGCCAATTTCGCGAGCGGCGCAAACATCACCGCGCCTGGACGCTAGTTGCTTTGCACCCCATTAGTGCCCTCTAACAGGATGTGCAAAGCAACCAAATTTTTCCCCCTTGGAGTCTTAAATCAAGTCTAAAAACCCAAGCTCGTTGGTGTTGCACTTAAAGGCTGGAACAGTATAGGGTGCAGTCTAATCGCAACTCGTGATTGCCACAGGCTTTTATCACTACTTAAAGAGAAGGTTCATTGATGCTGCAGTACCTCATTCTCAGCATTGTTGGCTGTGCAGCTGCCTCAACAACCATAAGAAGAAGGACAAGGAGAATGAGCACTTATTTACAAGTGCTGATGGCAGATCGCCGTCCCAGGGAGAGAGCCCGTAGGTTTCCTCATGAAGCTTTGGAGGCATTGGTTTTAGTGCTGGAAAGAAGGCGGGCAGTCCTGTACCCATCAACTGGCAGGAGGCCCTCACTACAAGTCTGCCACATTATGTGGAGGGAGGTGGCACACCACATCATGGACCACCCGTCCAGAAGCCCAATTGTCCGGCTGCCTCCTCCTTCCCTCCTGCCCCTCGTCTTCTTCCTCCTCATCCTTGTCCTCCTCCCTCTGTGCACATGTTCCCATCTTTCTCACTGCCTACGCTCCCTCCTCCGCAGATCCTGGAGGGCGAGGTGGCATGCCAGTGCAATCCCCGTTAATCTTACCAAGTTTTGCAGTTTGAATCTTTGAAGAATAAATGTAGCTACTTTGTACTTGATACAAAAGAACCTTGAAATTACTCAATGAAATTGTTGCAGTAGCTGAAACTAACAAAAAGCCACGGAATCTGCACTAACCTGACAGGTGCGAGTAATTACTGAAGATCCTTTAAATAACATCTCTGCAGCCAGCTTTCTGGTGCTGTACGCCAGCTCTCCCTGTCGGTGTTTACTCCAGGCGGTGAGGTAAGTGGCTAAAAGCAATTTGGGAAATCAGATGTTCAGTGAGCATTGCACACTCACTGACGTCACGATCTCCCTGATGTTGAGGTCCCCGGCGATAGCTGTTACCGGCAGCGCTACGGGGGAGGGGGGATCCCGATTTGGTGTGCAGCACTGGACTTGCCTTGCGCTGTTGGTACTGCTCTCAATGCCACATTAGCGCCATCTACTGGCGCTAATGGGCACCGCTAAGAGGACAAATTTTCCCCCCATAGAGTTTGGTCGTGGAAAGAAATCTTATTTATGCAATGTAGGGCTTTGTATAAATGATGCACTCTCTGAATTTCTGTTCACAGTATGAGGGTGTTTCCCTGGTGATGACTGGAGCGATCTAACATTCATTTATATTACATGACCTCTGGGATTGATCTCATGTCGAGACTTCTTTTTACAGATCATACTTATACGTAATAGATTTTACATGTGTAATAGTATATACTTTACTTACAGCAGCCAATTTTCTAAGAATTGCAATCAATTGTGATAATGCAGTATATGTAATAGCCATAAATCCTTTGAAACTCAGATTATTGTGCACGAGTATTAATGCTTCTTGTGAAAGGCAGGAATAGGGGCATCTTCATAGATTGTGTGCACATTGAATGATAGCGCACTTGAGATGTTTGGTTTTGTGGACTCTACTATTGGGGAATTTTATGATCCTGGCTACAATACTTTCATGACCATGCTGCAAGCGCTGGAACAGTGGGTAGCTGAGCTTGTCAGATATTGAGGCGTAGATTTTCATCTGCATTATCTGGCTGGTAAGCCGGTGGAGCAGGCAGATCCCATAAAGAATGTTAGAATGTTACATTGCAGAAACAGACCATTCATCTCATCAAGTCTGCCCCAATGTTTTTCTCCATATGAGCAACCTAGCATGATCCCAACTTCCTGCTTGTTGGCCCTTACAAAATAGAATTTATAGACTTTGCTTCAACCATGATTTGTGGCTGGAATTCCACATTCTAACCATCCTGTGATTTTTTTTTTAACGTTTCCTTCAGAACTTTTTTCTGATTATTTTAAATTCGTGTCCTTTTGATTACATCTCCTTGATCAGTGGAAACTGTCTATCACACTTTACCTTATTGTAACTATTATTAATCTTGAAATCTCTATTGGGTCAGCCCTTTTTTGAATTAAGCAAAATTAATAACACACTAAAAGTGGGAATTTAGTGCTAAAATAAATTGAATTTTCAGATAATGTGAATTTGAATTAAGTAACTTTGAATTAAGAGGAATAGAGTGTATCTGCAAACCAACCACCCTCTGCTCCTCTACTACATTTAAAGTCTTATCATTTAAAATATATTTCTATTTAAAAAAAATTACTTCACATACTTTTATATTGAACTGTATATGCCATCTATCAGCTCATTCTGCCAGCCTATCTCCTCCTGCACTCTTTCACAATCTTTATCATAATTTTCCATATTCCCCACATATTTGGTGTCAGTAAATTTTGATATTGTTCCTTCAATTCTTAAATCATGTTTACAATTATAGTAAATAAGAGTGGCCCTGATACAGAGCCTTTTTCACAACTTTCCATTCTGAGAATTGTTCTTTTACCCTGACCTTTTGTTTTCTGTTGATTAACTGTCTCTCTCCATGTGGCCATATACTTTTTATTCCATATGCCATTTTTGCCATAAGGTTCTTATGTGGTAATTCTTTTAAAAATCCATTTAAACCACTGCATGACTTTTATCTGTCTGCTTTGTTATTTCTTCAAAGAATTTTGTAAGGTTAAGCACAAACTGCCTTTTAGACATTTGTGCTGTCTGGTCATGAGTAGTTTGTTTCTCCAATTGCTTAATAATTTCCTCCCATATTAAAGACTATAGGGGGGTCATTTTCAAAGTTGCCACCTGGGCGGTAACCTGGCAGAGCCTGCCAAAGAGCGTCACCCGCCTGTTATGGAACATGCCCGATTTCCATTTCCATCAAGCAAGTTTTATAACTGTGGCGATCCACTCGACTATTTTATGACCAAGTGATAAAGGTGAAAATTAACCACCCCCAGTATTTTATGAACAACAAAATCAAGACTTACTGGGGTATAATTTTGCGACTTATCCCTGTCTCCTTTTTGAAGAGAATTGTCACATTTGACACATTCCAGTCCATTGGCAGAATTTTTCTTTCCAAAGAATTATGGAAAGTATGGAGGGTAATTTTGACTTTGGGCAATAGTGTAAAATGGCTGATATCAATTCTGCTACCTGCTATACATCTCTCCCAAGTTTTATTGATTTCAATGGAAATGAAAATCAGGAGAGATATATAATGGGCGGCTGAATTGCTATCATCCATTTTACACTATCGCGCAAAGTCAAAATGAGCCCCATGAAGCTTTTTGTTATTTCTTCCCTAGCTTCTGTCAGAATTCCCAGATGCAAATGATTAGGTCATGGTGATTTGTCTACCTTAAGTTTGATTAACTTCTTTAGTGAACTATCTCTCTTTGAATAATAAACTCCACTAACTGTATTAAATCTACCTTTGGTGGTTATACAATTTCAATGTGAACATTCTCTGCAACCCGAGGCCCAAGACAAGAGTGAGAGCGGGACCAGTGAGACCGGCGGGGATAAAGGGAGCGGCGACCAGAGACCGGGGTGAGAGCAGGACCAGTGAGACCGGCGGGGATAAAGGGAGCGGTGACCAGAGACCGGCGTGAGAGCGGGACCAGTGAGACTGGCGGGGATAAAGGGAGCGGCGACCAGAGACCAGAGTGAGAGCGGGACTGTGGTAAACCACTGTTATCGTTCACAACCGTTCACTATTGTTACACTGTTGTTATCACTACACAAGGTTACCTCTTGCCACGCACGCTGTTATACCTGGGCTGACCTCAGCTGACTCCGCCCATGGCTCCGCCTGCTTGCCCAGGTATAAAGGTGACTGCTTGGCTAGTATTCTTCCTTGTTGGAACCGATCACCCACGAGGGTGGGCTCTGTTATTTAGCCAATAAAAACCTATAGTTACTACCTTAACTCGTCGCTTTTCATGGACTGAATTGATAGGTATATCAATTTTATTGGCTAAATTTTGAAATGTATGGACCGGAGCAGCCAAACGACCAGCCAAACGGTCAGCTACAACAGCCCCAGCCAAACGGCCAGCTACAACAGCCCCAGCAGCTGACCTGGCTGCGAGCCCTCCGACCGCCGTACCTGGATCTAAACCCACAGGCAGCGAATTCAGCCCTCGACTTCGAACACTGGCTGAGCTGCTTCGAATCCTACCTGGGAGCCTTCGGCGTGCCTCCGGAATCCAAACTAAGAGTTCTGACCGCCCAGGTGAGCCCCAAAGTATTTGCACTCATCCGGGACCTTGCTACATACGAGGACGCCCTCAACCTGCTAAAAGAGCAGTACCGGAGCCCAGTAAATTCAATGTATGCCAGACATCTCCTAAGATCCCGCTCGCAACAGCCAGGAGAGTCTGTAGATGAATTTTTACGGGCGCTACAAACACTCGGCAGGGACTGTGACTTTAAAGCTGTAACGGCTGCAGAACATACTGAAGGAAATATCCGCGATGCCTTCGTGAAAGGCCTTCGGTCCGACTACTCACGGCAAAGACTGCTCGAATCAAAGGACCTCGAATTGAAAACAGCTGCAGCCCTCGCTCGCTCCCTGGAAGTGGCCCATCGGGACCTCGAGGCGTACTCCAGGTACAGTGCTGCGCGACCCTGGGACTCGGGCCCGACTCCGGCCGCAATACCCCTCGCACCGCCGCCCCTGGGACCTACTACGGCGTCGGTGTCCCGGAATCGATCGGGACCGCCACCCCTGGGACCTGTTGCGGCAGCGGACCTCCACGATCGGGCCGCCAGCTGCTTCTTCTGTGGCCAGGCGAGACATTAAAGGGCGCGCTGCCCTGCAAGGAACGCGACCTGCTCCGGCTGCAAAAAGAAAGGCCACTTCGTAAACGCCTGCAGGGGGAAAGCCACAGACGCCAGCAGTGCCTCATGTGAGTTGTGGGGCGGCCATCTTTGATCAAGGCCACAGATGCCAGCATTGCATCATGTGAGTCGTGGGGGCGGCCATCTTTGATCAAGGCCACAGACGCCAGCAGTGCCTCATGTGAGTTGTGGGGGCGGCCATCTTCTCCGCCATTTTGTCCAACTTCGTGGGGATCCGCGTCATGGGCGCCGCCATTTTGTTCGCCGCACTCGGCCGCCGTTTTGTCTCCAGACCCGACCACCGCCTCACCTGCAGACTACAGCAGCTCACTCAGCCATACACTGGCCTCCGTCACGCTTGACCAAGCCCTCCCGCATCATCTGTCCAAGTCCATGATGGACATCGAAGTAAACGGCCACGCCATGACCTGCCTGTTCGACAGCGGAAGCACGGAGAGTTTTATTCACCCAGACACGGTGAGCTGCTACTCCCTCACTGTCCGGCCAACGCGCCATCGGATCTCGATGGCGGCGAAGTCCCATTCAACAGACATCAGCGGCTACTGTGTGGTGACCCTGTCGGTTAGGGGCACGGAATATAAAAACTTTAAACTTCTCGTCCTGCCCCAGCTCTGCGCTGCCGTCCTACTAGGGCTGGATTTCCAATGCCACCTCCAAAGTGTCACTCTGGCATATGGTTGGCCCCTCCCCCCACTCACAGTCTACAACCAGCAGTTTTTAAACCACCTGCCGCATACCACCTGCGGCCTCTCCACTCTCAAAGTCCCGCCCCCCTCCTTGTTTGCTAACCTCACCCGCGACTGTAAGCCCGTCGCTACCAAGAGCAGGCGGTACAGCGCCGGGGACAGAGCTTTTATTAGCTCTGAGGTGCAGCATCTCCTGAAGGAAGGCATCATCGAGGGGAGCAACAGCCCCTGGCGTGCCCAGGTCGTAGTCGTTAAGACCGGCAATAAAAACCGCCTGGTCATCGACTACAGCCAAACCATAAACCGGTACACCCAGCTGGACGCATATCCCCTTCCCCGCATATCTGACATGGTCAACGAGATTGCACAGTACCGGGTATTCTCCACCATCGACCTTAAGTCGGCCTATCACCAACTCCCTATCCGCCCTGAGGACTGCCAGTATACCGCCTTTGAGGTGAATGGCCGCCTCTACCACTTCCTTAGGGTTTCCTTCGGCGTCACCAACGGGGTTTCGGTCTTCCAAAGGGAGATGGACCGGATGGTTGACCAGAATGCGCTGCAGGCCACGTTTCCTTATCTAGATAACGTCACCATCTGCGGCCGCGACCAGCAGGACCACGATGTTAATCTGGAGAAATTCCTCCATACGGCCCAACGGCTGAATCTCACTTACAATAAGGAGAAATGTATATTTAACACCTCGCGCCTTGCCATCCTCGGCTGCGTAGTAGAGAACGGAGTCATCGGCCCCGACCCCGAAAGAATGCGCCCCCTCATGGAGCTTCCCCTTCCCCACTGTCAAAAGGCACTGAAGAGAACCCTGGGGCTCTTCGCTTACTATGCCCAATGGGTGCCCAATTATGCGGACAAAGCCAGACCCCTCATGAAGTCCACCTCCTTCCCCCTGACAGAAGAAGCATGCGCAGCCTTCTCCCTCATAAAAGGAGACATTGCGAAGGCCACAATGCACGCAGTGGATGAGTCCATCCCTTTCCAAGTGGAGAGCGATGCATCCGACTTCGCCCTAGCTGCAACCCTAAACCAGGCGGGGAGACCTGTAGCCTTCTTCTCAAGGACCCTCCAGGGCCCTGAGATCCGACACTCTTCTGTCGAGAAGGAAGCCCAGGCAATTGTGGAAGCGGTACGACGCTGGAGGCATTACCTGGCAGGCAAACGATTTACCCTCCTCACCGACCAGCGTTCGGTTGCGTTTATGTTTAATAACAAGCTGAGGGGCAAAATCAAGAACGACAAGATCTTGAGGTGGAGAATTGAGCTCTCCACCTACGAGTACGATATCTTGTACCGGCCTGGTAAACTCAACGAGCCCCCTGATGCTCTACCACGAGGTACATGCACCAACGCGCAAGTTGATAGACTGCGGACCCTCCACAACGACCTCTGCCACCCCGGGGTCACTAGACTTTACCACTTCATTAAGGCCCGCAACCTGCCCTACTCCATCGAGGAGGTCAGGACCATGACCAGGAACTGCCAAGTCTGTGCCGAATGCAAACCACATTTCTATAGGCCGGACAGAGCAAGCCTGATCAAGGCCACCCGCCCCTTCGAGCACTTGAGCATCGATTTTAAGGGGCCCCTCCCGTCCTCTGACCGTAATGTGTACTTCCTCAACATTATTGACGAGTACTCCTGTTTCCCCTTTGCCATCCCCTGCCCAGACATGACCAGCACCACGGTCATCAAATGCCTGAATGGCCTCTTCGCCTTGTTCGGGTTCCCGAACTATATACATAGCGACCGGGGCTCATCCTTCATGAGCGAGGAACTTCACCAGTTCCTGCTGGCGAGAGGTATTGCGGCGAGCAGGACCACCAGCTACAACCCCCGGGGGAACGGCCAGGTGGAAAGGGAGAACGCGACAGTTTGGAAGGCCGTCCTCTTAGGCCTAAAGTCTAAGGGCCTCCCAACCTCTCGCTGGCAGGAAGTCCTCCCGGCAGCGCTCCATTCCATCCGGTCACTGCTTTGTACTGCCATTAACGCCACCCCTCATGAGCAAATGTTCGTTTTCCCCAGGAAGTCGACTACGGGAACCTCGCTACCAACATGGCTGACTTCTCCGGGGCCCGTCCTGCTGCAGAAGCACGTAAGGACCCATAAAATGGACCCCCTGCACGCCAACCCCCAGTACGCCTACGTGGCATACCAAGACGGGCAGGAGGACACAGTCTCCTTGCGAGACCTTGCACCCTCGGGCATCCCGGAGATACCACCATTACCCCCCACCACTCCCCCAAATCCAGCTCCTGTAGGCGGCATGCTGGAACCCCAGGAGCCTCCGTCGGCCACGCAGACACCAGCATTAACATCGGATACTGCACCACCGCCGCCGCTGCTGCGCCGATCAGAAAGGCTTACGAGGCCTCCTGATAGACTGACATACACGAACTAGTAGTACACTTCACCCCGCCGGACTCAATTTTAAACAAGGGGTGAATGTGGTAAACCACTGTTATCGTTCACAACCGTTCACTATTGTTACACTGTTGTTATCACTACACAAGGTTACCTCTTGCCACGCACGCTGTTATACCTGGGCTGACCTCAGCTGACTCCGCCCATGGCTCCGCCTGCTTGCCCAGGTATAAAGGTGACCGCTTGGCTAGTATTCTTCCGTGTTGGAACCGATCACCCACGAGGGTGGGCTCTGTTATTTAGCCAATAAAAACCTATAGTTACTACCTTAACTCGTTGCTTTTCATGGACTGAATTGATAGGTATATCAGGGACCAGTGAGAGTGGTGGGGATAAAGGGAGCAGCGACCAGAGACCGGAGTGAGAGCGGGACCAGTGAGACTGGCGGGGATAAAGGGAGCGGCGACCAGAGACCGGAGTGAGAGCGGGACCAGTGAGACCGGCGGGGATAAAGGGAGCGGCGACCAGAGACCGGCGGGGATAAACGGAGCGGGACCAGTGAGACCGGCGGGGATAAAGGGAGCGGTGACCAGAGACCGGAGTGAGAGCGGGACCAGTGAGAGTGGCGGGGATAAAGGGAGCGGCGACTAGAGACCGGAGTGAGAGCGGGACCAGTGAGACCGGCGGGGATAAAGGGAGCGGCGACCAGAGACCGGAGTGAGAGCGGGACCAGTGAGAGTGGTGGGGATAAAGGGAGCGGCGACCAGAGACCGGGGTGAGAGCGGGACCAGTGAGAGTGGTGGGGATAAAGGGAGCGGCGACCAGAGACCGGGGTGAGAGCGTTCCAGTGAGAGTGGTGGGGATAAAGGGAGCGGCGACCAGAGACCGGAGTGAGAGCGGGACCAGTGAGCGTGGTGGGGATAAAGGGAGTGGGAGTGAAGGAGAAAGAGGAAAAAAAATCAAGGAGTGACATCACAGGACAGCAGGTGGGTGATTGGTGGGTGAGAATTAATGTTTTTATTCTCTCTAACCTAGGGCAGTGGTTTAAGCTAGGACCGGGAAACTATAATGTACTGTATTAAATTTATAGCTTAACTAGTTAAATTAATTAATATAACTATAAATAATCATTGAATAAAGACTTTAACTAATTAAATAAATAAAATAAGGCTAGACTAAGATATGGCAGGGCAGGTTGTGTGTCTGGACAGCAGTATGTGGGAGTTTGTGGACAGCGAGACTGTCCCGAGCGAACGCATCTCTCCGGCTCAGAGTTATTGGCACAGTAATTCCGTTCCAAACGCGTGAGTACGGTCGGGGTACTCACGCGTCTGGCCGGAGGAAATGCCGGTTTTCAGCATGCACAGCGCATGCGGAGAAAACCGGCATTTCCTGTCCTCTGAACGAAGGGGTTCAGAGGCACAGCACGTGCGACTGCACAGGCAGCGCGTGCACAGTGTACTTCGTCGATATCATTCATGGATTCAGTGAGGTTAAGTCCTTACAACTTACACATGAAAAAAGCATGTGTAAAGTTGCTCCAGAGGCTGCGGAGGAAGATATATTTTATCGTGGAGCTTCTGAAAGGCAATATTTTTGTTTGGGAAAGGGAGGAAAATTATTTTAAGAAATGATGAGGTAAGTTTTAAAGTTTAATTTTTTTTTTAAACGGGTTTTCAGTACTGTAGGTAGAAGGAGCAATTGTGGCTGTGTGAATTGAATTTGCTGTGTTTATTAAATGTGAAAATGACTGTTCTAAAATGAGTAATGTAACATTTCCAACATTTTTAAGAAAGAAACTGTTCATCAGTAATATATTCTTTTAAGTAATTATGTATGTATGTCCGTATATATTCCTTTACATATATGTATATATTCCTTTACTTATGTGTATGAATGTATGTATTTAATTATGATTTTCCAATAAGTTACTTTCTCTGAAAGTCATAATTAAATACATACATTCATACACATAAGTAAAGGAATATATACATACATATACGCAAAGGAATATATACAGACATACATACATAATTACTTAAAAGAATATATTACTGATGAAAAGTTTCTTTCTTAAAAATGTTGGAGTCATTTTCACATTTAATAAACACAGCAAATTCAATTCACATAGCTACAATTGATCCTTCTACCTACAGTACTGAAAACCCGTTTAAAAAAAAACAACTTTAAAACTTACCTCAGCATTTCTTAAAATAACTTTCCTCCCTTTCCCAAACAAAAATATTGCCTTTCAGAAGCTCCACGATAAAATATATCTTCCTCCGCAGCCTCTGGAGCAACTGTACTCATGCTTTTTTCATGTGTAAGTTGTAAGGACTGAACCTCACTGAAAGCATGAATGAAACCGGCGAATTTTACTGCGCACGCGCTGCCTGTGCAGTCGCACACGTTCTGCCTCTGAACCCCTTCGTTCAGAGGACAGGAAATGCCGGTTTTCCCCGCATGCGCTGTGCATGCTGAAAACCGGCATTTCCTCCGGCCAGACGCGTGAGTACCCCGACCGTACTCACGCGTTTGGAACGGAATTACTGGGCCAACATTTTACATGGCAATAAAATGAAAAATTTAACAATTGCACGATTTGCCCCCTCGCATCTGCGACTGAGGGTCCAAGGAGGTGCATTGCGCAAGAGGTCATTGTCGTACGTATCCTCACACTGTTCCCTTTCGGGAACTGTATGAAGTGGTGGAAGGATTTCTGGCCACGTTAACGCTCCTTCCGTTACCATAACCATCTTCATACCAGCCATTAGGGTGGTTAGTCCTATGGCGTGAGGGTTTTACGGGCTCACACAACCCATCTGAGGGGGGGGGCCACCCACACCCGCGGACGCAAGTATCCCGCTGGATGTCCACCCAGAATTTATAGTTGGAGCTCCGACTCCACTTGCCGGGACTGTCTGGAGCGGGGCTCGAAACCCTACTCCTTCTGGCCCAGCGGCGGGGATGCTTACCGCTACGCAAAAGGCCCACTCCGCGCAAAAGGTGACACCCATACGTTTCCTGCACCTTTTCCCTCCCCGTGACTGGAGCCCTATGCTGCCACTTGAAAGACCAAGCTATCATCTGTCCTTTTTGCGGCGCCTTGGACTTCTCATTACCAATGATGAGCAGGCGCTGCGCCTCCACCTCATTGAGGAGATTGCTGAGGTCATCATCAGTTCAATTGTGAGTTATTTTAATGCCGTGAATTGTGCTCATTCCAGCCATTTCACGTTGCTAATCTGAGTGGGCCTTTGGCGTAGCGGTAGCATCCCCGCCGCTGGGCCACATGGCGTAGGGTTTCTAACCCCGCTCCAGACAGTCCCGGCAAGTGGAGTCGGAGCTCCGGCTCTAAATTCTGGGTAGACATCCAGTGGGATATTTGCGTCCGTGGGTGTGAGTGGCCCCCCCCCTCGTATAGGTTGTGGGAGCCCGTAAAACCCTCCCGCCATAGGACTAACCACCCTAATGGCTGGTAAAAGATGGTTACGGTCACGGAAGGAGCGTTAATCACAGCCAGAAATACTTCCACCACTTTATACAGTTCCCCAAAGGGAACAGTGTGAAGACACGTACGATGACGACGTTGCTAATTTAATAAATGGAATGAAAAAAATGCTTTCAGGGCTTTTAAAAGTCTTTAAATCGCTTTAATTCTGTTTAAAACTACTTCAGATTCTTCAAAATAATGTAAACGTTTTTAAAAGTTTATAAAAGTTACCAAAAGCTTCTTAAAAATACCAAAAACCTATTTAAAATGCTGCTCTACATGTAAAAATGCTTTGCAGCTTGTGAGAAACATTGGGGGCGTGTCCTTTTAAAATGAGACCTCAAGGGGCGTGTCTCACTTGCACTGCGCGCTCCAGGCTTCGCGCTGGCTGCACTCCTGGGCGGCGTGACGTCAGACGCTGCCCGGGAGTCAACATTTTAAAACAGGAATTCCAGGCGTCCCTGAAGCTCAACGGCCGGCGCGTCGGGTAAGTGCAGATCGGGGGCTTGCACGCGCGTCAAGCCACCGACCCGAATTTCAGCCCCATTGAGCTGGAGAGGGAGTTGGAGACACTTTGACATGCAAGGGAGTGGGAAGAATTTCTGGACAGTTTTATCCAGAATACAGTCAAACACCAGAGGAAAGCACAGGTTCAGGAACGGGAGGGTGTGACTGTTCGGGAACCAGGTAGCGGGGATTTAGCAGAGGTTGAGACGGAGGTCCTGCAGAAGCTGGTCCTGTTCATCAGTTACAATGTACTTGCTACCTGTGAGGACAAGGAGAGAGACTACAGTGAGGACAGCCACAATGCAGACAAAGGCACCATGGCTCAGAAGGCTGTCCGGGGGCAGGAGGGGGGTGGGTGGGGGAAGAGCAGAATAGAAATGTGGTAGTGATAGGGGACTCTATAATTAGGGGGATAGATAGCGTCATCTGCAGCCAAGAATGAGAATCCCGAAGGATGTTCTGCCTACCTGGTGCCAGGGTAAGGCATATCTCATGGCGGCTGGAGAGGAACTTGGAAAGAGAGGGGGTAAATCCAGTTGTTGTGGTCCATGTTGGAACAAACAACATAGGTAGCAACAGGGAGGAGGTCCTGCTGAAAGAATATCAGGAGTTAGGCTCTAAATTAAAAAAGCAGGACCTCGAGGGTAATAATCTCTGGATTATTGCCGGAGCCACGTGCAAATTGGCATAGCAGACAGATCAGGAGAATTAACACGTGGCTAAAGGGCCAGTGTGGGAAAGAGGGGTTCCTTTTCATGGGACACTGGCACCAGTTCTGGGACAGGAAGGACCTTTACCGATGGGACGGGCTCCACCTGAACCGGGATGGGACCCATGTCCTCACGGAAAGGGCAAATAGGGAGGTGGCAAAGGCTTTAAACTAGTAAGATGGGGGGAGGGAGCTACAAGAAATGTAACCAGCCTAATTATCAATAAAACTGGAAAAGAGAACATAGGAAAGAATAAAGTAAGGGAGGATATTCATGGCGAGGAAATAAATAGAGTTATAGAACAGGAGTCTAAAAAGATGGTTAAACATAAAGTGAGAGGCAATCCTATTAAAAATGAGTTAAACTGTACAGCAATGCACACAGTGTCCGTAATAAAACAGGGGAGCTGGAGGCAATCATGTGTTGTGAGGATCCAGACATGGTAGGGATCACTGAGACATGGCTACAGAAAAATCAGGGCTGGGAATTAAACATTGCAGGGTATAACATATTTAGAAAAGATAGAAGATAGAGAGGAAAAAAGGGAAGATGGAGTAGCTGTACTTATTAGGGATAACATAATGGCAGTAGAAAAAAGTGATGCAGATATCAGCAAGACAAAAATAAAATCCATATGGATAGAGATAAAAGATGATAAAGGATCAATCACACTAATAGACATAGTCTACAGACCACCTAATAGTGGAAGGAAGGTGGAAGAAGAAATATGCAGACAAATTAGGGAAATGAGTAAAAAACATAGAATAATAATCACGGGGGAATTTCAACTACCCGGATATTAATTGAACAGAAGAGGTAGGTAAAGGGGATAAGGGAATGGAGTTCCTACAATGTCTACAGGACTCCTTTCTAACCTAATATGTAAAAAGCCCAACAAGGGAGGATTCGCTATTAGATCTAGTAATGGGGAATGAACCAGAGCAGATAAGAGAAGTAAAAGTAGGGAAACATCTATGTAATAGTGACCATAATATAATACGCATTAAGATGATAATTGAGAAAGACATAAGTATGACAAAACCCAGATTAATAGATTGGAGTAAAGCTGATTTTGAGGGGCTGAGAATAGAACTTGGGGAAAATAAAATGGGCAACACTATTGACAAACAACGATGTAGAACAGCAATGGGAAACATTTAAAATGTTGTTCAACAGATTGCAGAAACAATATATTCTGCTAAAAGGAAAGAACAAACTAATCACTAATGAGACTCCATGGATGAATAAAGCCATAAGGGAACAATTGAGGGTAAGGAAAGAGGCATACATGGACAGCAGGGGCGTGCATGATAAGGGAGAATACAAAGAGATTAGGAGAGCTATTTTTAAAAAATTATGAAAGCAAAGAGAAACTATAAAATTAAATTATCAAGGAACATAAAACAAAATAGTAAAATGTTTTACAGGCATTAAAAAAGTAAGGATTGGTTTGGAATAGGGCCATTAAGGGATAGACAGGATAATACCACAGGTAATGTTGTGAGATGGCAGAAATATTAAATAATTATTTTGCTTCAGTATTTACCAGGGAGATAAAAAGGTGGACATGACATTGAATGATGAGATTAGTAAAGAGATAAGTGCACTTAAAATAAAAAAGGGGATATATTTAATAAACTAATCAAACTCAAAGAGGATAAAATCCCTGGTCTGGATGGATTGCATCCATGCATTTTAAAATAATCTAGGGAAGAGATAGCAGAGGCATTACTACACATATTTAATAATTCATTAGAAAAAGGTGTAGTGCCAGGAGACTGGTGGAGAGCTAACATATATTCAGGAAGGGGGATCGAACATGTCCAGGGAATTATAGACCAGTCAGCTTAACATCGGTGGTAGGAAAAATAATGGAATCCCTACTAAAGGAGAAAATAGAAGAACATATAGAAACCAAAAATATAATAATGAATAGTTAGCATGGATTTCAAAAAGGAAAGTCTTGCTTGACCAACCTCACTGATTTTTTTGAAGAGGTAACAGAGAGAGTAAACTTTGGTAATGCAGCAGATGTAATTAATCCAGATTTTCAAAAGGCCTTCGATAAGGTACCCCATAATAGACTGATAAACAAGGTCAGAGAATGTGGAGTCAGGGGACAAGTAGCAGAATGGATAGCTAGCTGGCTTCAAGACAGAAAGCAGAGAGTAGGGGTAAAGGGTAGCTATTCATAGTGGCAGAAGGTGGGAAGTGGTGATCCACAAGGATCAGTGCTGGGTCCACTGTTGTAAGAAATCACACAACACCAGGTTATAGTTCAACAGCTTTATTTGAAATCACAAGCTTTCGGAGCGCTGCTCCTTCATCAGGTGAAGCGTTCCGAAAGCTTGTGATTTCAAATAAAGCTGTTGGACTATAACCTGGTGTTGTATGATTTCTTACATTTGTCCACCCCAGTCCAACACCGGCACCTCCACACCACGGATCCACTTTTGTTCACATGTACATTAACGATTTAGACTTTGGAATCAAAAACACAATTTCTAAATTTGCAGATAACACTAAATTGGGTAATTACTGAGGAGAACAGCAATAAATTACAGGAGGACATTAATAAACTTGCAGAATGGGCATATAATTGGCAAATGAAGTTCAACACAGATAAATGTGAGGTATTACATTCTGGTAGGAATAATAGGGAGGTCACTTATTACTTGGAGGGTGCGAGTCTAGGTGGGGTAGAGGAACAAAGGGATCTTGGAGTACAAATACACAAATTACTAAAAGTTGTGTCACAGGTTAGCAAGGCCATAAAAAAAGCAAACCAAGCACTAGAGTTTATTTCTGGAGGAATAGAATTGAAAAGTAGTGAAGTTACACTAAACCTGTATCGAACCTTGGTTAAACCACACCTAGAGTACTACATACAGTTCTGGTCGCCATATTATAAAAAGGATATAGAGGCACTGAAGAGGGTGCAGAGAAGATTTACAAGGATGATACCATAAATGCAAAGGTATACATATCAGGAAAGGATGAACAGGCTGGGTCTCTTTTCTCTTGAAAAACAGAAGACTGAGGGGTGACCTAATAGAGGTCTTTAAAATTATGAAAGGTTTTGATAGAGTGAATACAGAGAGAATGTTTCCACTTGTGGGGAAGAGCATAACTAGAGGCCATCAATAAGTCACCAAGATATCTAATACGGAATTCAGAAGAAACCTCTTTACCCAAAGAGTGGTGAGAATGTGGAACTCGCTACCACAGGGAGTGGTTGAAGCGAATAGTATAAATGCATTTAAGGTGAGGCTAGATGAGCATATGAGGGAGAAGGGAATGGAGGGTTATGTTGATAGATTTAGATGAGGAAAGACGGGAAGAGGCTCGAGTGGAGCATAAATGCCGGCATGGACTGGTTGGGCCAAGTGACCTGTTTCTGTGCCATATATCCTATGTAATCATATGTAATCCTATGTAAAACTGAGGCAAAGTAATATTTCTGCCATTCCCTCACTCTCCATTACCAGCTCGTCTCCTTCACCTTTTGACTGGTCTCTGACTACTAATATACCTACAGAAAGAGTCTTTATTGCTCTACCATGCTTTTGCTCATTTTCTCTCATACTCCCTCATAACCTTTCAAATCTCCCTTTTTGAAGCTTTCTTATATTCTTTATATTTGTCCTCAATTTCTTTTTTATTATCTGCCCATCAGCACTAAATCACATTTGATCTAATCTTCCTATTAATTCACAGAACTTCAGCCTTTGATACAATTCCTTTCTCCTTTTTGGAATATAGTTGATTTGCAACATTTTCATATCCTATTTTAATATAACCTTTAGTTCTTCTTGTCAAATGTTGCTTCCATTTAATTTGGGCATGGTCATGTTTTATGTTTCCAGAATTTGTTTTTTTCCAGTTGAGCACTCTTATCTTCTACTTTTCCTTTTCCTTTCGGTTCATATATTGAACCTAATTACATTGTGACCACTACTTTTAGGGCACCTATTTGTTTCATTTCCTTGCCCAGAATCAGGTCAACTAGTATTTCCTTTTTTGTTGGAGTAGCAAAATATTGACTGAGAAAACACTGCTGAACACATTGCAAAAAACCTTCTCTTTTTCACCTCAAGGTTTTTCACTATCCCAGTCTATTTTTCGATAATTAAAATCCCCTACAATTAAAACTCTATTGTTAATACATAACTCCCTAATATGTCTACAAAATTTATCTTTGAGTTCATTTCCATTGTTTGACATTCAATATTATACTCCCATTAATGTGACTTTGTTATTCCTCAGCTGAATCCAAAGGAATTCTGTTTGGACCATTGTTATTAATGCCTTACACTTTTTGGGCTAGAAATTCATGTGGTTTGCACCACATGTAAGCACCACAAAATGGTGCTAAAATCCCATTGACAGCTGTAACGACAGCTGATGCCGGTTCCAGCGCTACACCGCTAAAACCAATGCCTCCAAAGCTACATCGGAAAACCTCCAGGCTCTCTCCCTGAGGCGGCGATCTTCCATCAGGATTTGTAAATAAGTGCTCCTCCTCCTTGTCCTTCTTATGGTTGTTAAGGCAGCTGCACACCCAACAGTGCTGAAAATGAGGTGCTGCAGCATCAATGGACCTCCCCTTTAAGTAGTGGAAAAAGCTGGTGGCAATCATTACTTGTGTTTAGACTACACCCAATATTGGTAATCTGTTCAGCGTAATGCCAATGAGTTTGGGTTTTTAGACCAGATTTATGGCTCCAATCATTTTAAGGAGGAGTGAGGACGAATTTTGTGTGCAGTCTAGATGATTTTCACCTGGTGCTACTTAACCATTTTTAATCTAAACATTGGCCATTTATTGGCTATAACAAATTTCTAGCCCTATGACTTTACTAGTACTATAATATTGGGTTGGACTTTGTGGGGGGTCAGCGGGCGCGATCGGTGGTGGGTCAGGTAGGAAAGTGTTTTTTTTTCCCAGCAGATCAGGACCCCGCTGTGAACCTGCCACCCCACGCTTTTCCACAATGTCAGGTCTGTCAGTGCTGAGCAGACCTGATACGCAGCGGTGGGTTCACAGCGGGGGATCAAATCCAGGTAATTAGTGGCTTGTTTAAATCCACTTAAGAATGAATTTCAGCTCACCTGCATTTGACAGCTTGCCCACGGAGTCCATGCTGGTTGTGGACCACATCTATCAAGTTGAGGTGGGAGTTCAGTGGCCATTGAATCAGCTGTTGAGTTGACAGCTTGAAATGTACAGTAAAAGCTCCCACCTTACAGAGATATCTTCCCTCAGCCGCAAATCTTCCTCACTGCATTTCCACAACAGATTCACCATACTGTAAATCTTTACACAAGTCTCCATCCATTCTGACCCCATTATCTCTCTCACCATTGACCGATTGCTTCTGTCATCTCTACTTCACCTGCCATCTATTCCATCAGCATGGGCCCCCTTTATACTTTCTCACCTTGGTCCTCAGAATCCCACCACGATCAGCCCCAACACCAGCAGCACCAAGCACACCAGCAGCACCAACAACAATACCACCAACCTTCTCCGTAATCACCTGATGCTGCACAGGATAGAGGTCTTCAACACCCGACCACATTGATGCCCGGGAGGCTAGGGCTGGCCTCACCATGGCCAGATTTACTTCACTTGACACTGCACACCCTGGCTGCCATATGATGCACCAGGTTAGCACCACCATACACCAACACCATAAAGCATCCCTACAATGCCCAAGCCATTCCTTTTACACTCATCACCATTGCAGGGGGTACCATTATGTCTCAGCATTCACTGCAACTCACTAAGCCACCTCCAAATGTGCGCACAAATCTGTCCAAGGATGCAAAGTGTTGAAAATAAAGGTTTCAATGTTTGGCAGCACATTAACAGAAACTTTACATGAACATTGGATAAAACACCCAAGTGCCTACCCTTATGTGTTGCTAGTTGGTATGATTGAACTAGGATGAGGGTGAGTGTGAGGGGTAGCTAGTGAGATGGGGATGTGATAATATAGATAGATAGAGGGATGGGTGGAGGTGCAAGGTATGTTGGTGTGAGTAAGGATGTGTAGGAATAAGGTAGGGAAAGCAGAGTGATGGGGATGTGATGAGAGGCACAGCAGGATAAGGTTGAGTGTGGCTTTGTACTAACATTTCGTGATCTACTGAGATCATTGAAACGTTTGCAGCACTGCACCCAAGTCCTCCTGATGACATCCCTGCATGTACCCTCCTCTGCAATGTGCAACCAGGCTGTGTTGATCTTCTAGGGAAGTCTCTTCCACCCATGGGAAGGGAAGAGAACCTCCCTGTTTGTTGTGACTCCCTTCCTAAGCATATGGAGGGAGTCATGGGAGAGCCTGGTGTAGGGGAACATCTATTAACTGGTTTAAGGTAATTTCCCTGGTCTTGCAGCCTTTGCCTGCACTCTGACCAATTCCAATCTTTTACCTGGTTTACGGTAATTCACCTGGTCAGGCAGCCTGCTGCTACACTGTAAACCAATTTCCAATAAACCAATTTTCAAACAGCGGTTTCGAATCGCTACCCCACCTTCCAGTTCTGACTGAAGGACTTATAATTAATTATATTAAAATGGACAAATGGTCTGGATGAGAGAAAATCAGGCTTTATTAACTAGAAGAAACTATAATCAAATATAAAACTAAACCACACGAACACAGTAAATTACAGTAAAATTGCTTAAATGGAGGAAGGCAGATGGCAAAAACGAGGGGTAAGTGGCTACAATGTTGATTAAACAATCTTAGCAATATCTCCTTAATTACCATCCCCCAACTCCTTACTAGGTTGCTTTGCTGAGGGGTCAAAAACCCTGCTCACCTGTGGTCCAGCGAAGTAAGAGCTAAGAGAGAGATAGCTTCTCAGGAGCTATCTTTTATACCTGAAAAAGTCTGTCTGCAAAATTTGCGCCCAAAGTTCCAATACACAAGCGAAACGCTGATGATTGGCTAATTCAAAGTGGTTGGAATGGGTTAATGTGTCTGCACAGTGGGGCCGAAATGTTCCCGCCCACATCCGGAGCTCACCTGGGCTAAAACAAAAGGGAATGCAACTGCCCTATTGTCCAGAATGATGGGTGCTTCAAAAACCCATTCAATTCCTAAACTGTTGCATAAAAAATCCGTCCCATGGTTTCAGTGTCTCATTGTCTGTGAGTGCTTTGAATGGCTATGTAAACAGAAGCAGTTTCAATCGATTGTCCTGCGGTTAGTCTCAAGTGGGCTAATCTCTTATGTCAATAAGCAACTTCAAGTGCTTCTGAAGGGAACCTCCCTTTGATTGGCAGGTCTTGGACTGCCACTGTATCCTCCCACTTTTTCACAGACAACTCAAGCTGCTTTTTTTTTCGAGCCCCATTGTTCTTGGCCAATGCTTTCTGTGGCCATTTTAAAACCTTTTGTGATTGCCCAAACTCCAGGGAACAATTTTATTAATAAAAGTACTGTCTTAAGGTGTGTGAAATTTTCCACAGAGCTCCCCGAGTCCGGTGTTGTCCACGTTCTTTCCATCTCAGAGCAGTCTTTTGCGGTTCTAGGCACATTTTAAAACATTGTAGACAAGTCACATCACCCAATTCTTCATCCACGATGTGGACCAATATTTTCAATCTTCAGGGAAAAATAGGGGAATTTTGCAACACCCCTACACTGGGTGCAGTCGAGCACCTCTGCACAGTGCTTGTCAGTGTTTGCAACATCTCAATGCTGTAGAACACTGACAGCACAACTGTCAAAATAAAGTTGGCCATGGTCCCTTTAAGGAAACCGGTTGATGACGCGTCATCAAATGACATCACCAGATCCGCTTCCTCTAATAGACCGGGAAACGTGCTGGGTGGGCTTAACAAGCCCAATCTCGGTAAATTCATTTCAGAGGCCGGGATGGAGACAGCAGCAGGGTCGGGACCCCAACGTCGCCCGCCACGGACCTACCGAGATTCATAAAATCGCTAGTTAATATTACTGGTTACTCCTCCCTTTCTTTCTTCCCTATCCTTCCTGACAGTTTTATACCTAGGATAATTTAATTGCCAATCCTGACTCAGTTGTAGCCATGTTTGTTATTGCTATTATGGTGCGATTTTCTATTTAAATCAGTGATTCTAATTCCCCAATTTTATTTCTTAAACTCTGCATTTTTGTTTGAATTCCCACGTTTTTACAATGTTGCATTTTATTTTGCCTTTCTGCATCCTGATTTCTTTTTGCATCTTGACCTCTTTACCCTCTTTCAAATGTTAGTGGGAGTGGTATATAGACCTCCAAACAGTAATGTGGAGGTTGGGGATGGCATTAAAAGGGAAATTAGAGAAGCGTGCAATAAGGGCACAGCAGTCCTCATGGGTGACTTTAATCTACATATAAATTGGGCTAAAATAATTAGTAACAATATTGTGGAGGAGGAATTCCTGTAGTGTTTACGGAATGGTTTCCTGGACCAATATGTCGAGGAACCAACCAGAGATCAGGCCATCTTAGACTGGGTATTATGTAACGAGAAAGGATTAATTAACAATCTTGTTGTACGAGGCCCCTTGGGTCGGAGCGATCGTAATATGATCGAATTCTTCATTAAGGTGGAGAATGAAGTAGTTGACTCAGAGACTAGGGTCCTGAATTTAAATAAAGGAAACTATGATGGTCTGAGGCACGAGTTGGGTAGGATTGATTGGGGAATGTCACTCAAAGGGTTGACGGTGGATAGGCAATGGCAAACATTCAAAGACCGCATGGATGAACTATAGAATTTGTTCATCCCAGTTTCGCATAAAAATAAAACAAAAAAGGTGACTCAACCGTGGCTAACAAGGGAAATTAGGGATAGCATAAGATCCAAGGAGAGGACATATAAATTGGCCAGAAAAAGCAGTAAACCTGAGGATTGGGAGCAGTTTAGGATTCAACAAAGGAGGACAATGGGATTAATTAAGAAGGGGAAAATAGAATATGAGAGTAAGCTTGCAATGAACATAACAACTGACTGTAAAAGCTTTTATAGATATGTGAAGAGAAAAAGATTGGTGAAGTCAAGCGTAGGTCCCTTGCAGTCAGAATCAGGGGAATTTATAATGAGAACAAAGAAATGCAGACAAATTAAATACGTACTTTGGTTCTGTCTTCACAAAGGAGGACACAAATAACCTCCCAGAGATGTCGGGGAAAATAGGGTCTGATGATTGTGTGGAACTGAAAGAAATCAGTATTTGTAGGGAAATGGTGTTAGGGAAATTGATGGGATTGAAGGCTGATAAATCCCCAGGGCCTGATAATCTACATCCTGGGGTACTTAAGGAAGTGGCCCTAGAAATAGTAGATGCATTGCTGATCATTTTCCAACATTCGATGGAATCTGGAACAGTACCCATGGATTGGAGGGTAGCTAATGTTATCCCACTATTCGAAAAAGGTGGTGGAGAGAAAACAGGGAATTACAGACCGGTAAGCCTGACATCGGTAGTGGGGAAAATGCTGGAGTCCATTATAAAAGATGTAATAGCAGAGCACTTGGAAAATAGTGACAGGATCGGACAAAGTCAACATGGATTTACAAAGGGTAAATCGTGCTTGACTAATCTACTGGAATCTACTGGAATTTTTTGAGGATGTAACTGGTAAAATAGATAAGGGAAAACCAGTGGATGTGGTGCATTTGGACTTTCAGAAGGTTTTGATAAGGCCCTGCATAAGAGATTAACGTGTAAAGTTAAGGCACATGGGATTGGGGGCAAGGTACTGACTTGGATAGAGAACTGGTTGGCAGACAGAAGGCAAAGAGTTGGAATAACGGGTCTTTTTCCGAGTGGCAGGCAGTGACTAGTGGGGTAACGCAGGGATAGGTCCTTGGACCCCAGCTATTCACAATATATATTAATGATCTAGACAAGGGAACTAGATGTAATATCTCCAAATTTGCAGACGACACAAAGCTGGGTGGGCGTGTGTGCTGTGAGGAGGATGCCGAGAAACTCCAGGATGATTTGGACAGGTTGGGTGATTGGGCAGAAGAATGGCAGATGCAATATAATGTGGATAAATGCGAGGTTATCCACTTTGGTGGCAAAAACAGGAAGGCAGATTATTATCTGAATAGCAATAGATTGGGAGAAGGGGAAGTGCAACGAGACCTGGGTGTCCTTGTGCACCAGTCGCTGAAGGTAAGCATGCAGGTGCAGCAGGCGGTTAAGAAGGCAAATGGTATGTTGGCCTTCGTAGCGAGAGGGTTTGAGTACAGGAACAAGGATATCTTGCTGCAGTTGTACAGGGCCTTGGTCCACATCTTGAGTATTGTGTGCAGTTTTGGTCGCCTTATCTGAGGAAGGATGTTCATGCCATGGAAGGAGTTCAGCGAAGATTCACCAGGCTGATACCTGGGATGGCAGGAATGACATATGAGGAGACATTGGATCGATTGGGCTTGTACTCGCTGGAATTTAGAAGAATGAGAGGGGATCTCATTGAATCTTATAAAATTCTGACAGGACTGGACAGACTAGATGCAGGAAGGATGTTCCCAATGGTCGGGGAGTCCAGAACAAGGGGTCACAGACTAAGAATAAGGGGTAGGCCATTTAGGACAGAAATGAGGAGGAATTTCTTCACCCAGAGAGTGGTGAACCTGTGGAATTCTCTACCACAGAAGGCAGTTGAGGTGAATTCATTAAATATATTCAAGAAGGAGTTGGATATATTTCTCAAGGCTAAAGGGATCAAGGAGTATGGGGAGAAAGCAGGGACCGGGTACTGAATTTGGATGATCAGCCATGATCACATTGAATGGCGGAGCAGGCTCGAGGGGCCGAATGGCCTACTCCTGCTCCTATCTTCTATGTTTCTATGTTTCTATGCTTCAACCTTTCTACCTCTTTATTACCTATACACTTAAAGCTTTCTTTTCCAAGTTCCTTAATCAATTCTGTTGCTTTACTCTCTCCCTGCCATGCTAGGTTAAACCCTCCCCAAGGTTCTACATATCTTCTCCATGAACTAAGCTCATGAATGGAATTAGAATAAAGTCCCTGCACCGGTAGTCTTTCACGAGGGAGCTTACTTCATGTTGGGGGGTAGGAGAAGGAGGCGGACACTATCTGACCTTGCATCCCTGAAAGTACTGATGCTCAAATTGAAAGGAAGTATGCGTTGTTGCTTCCAAAATGCATTTGCAGTTTCCAAGCAGAATAGAAAATATAAAACTAGAGATTCTGACTTTGTAGCTATAAACCAATTTTTTTTTTCAAGAACCAATATTATTGTCCTTGTTACCTCAAGAATTATTTAAACATCAGACACTTTGGGTAATGATAGCCTTGCTCGCCCAGCGGGAAATGGGTTGTTTTGGGTCGGCCGCCCACTTTTACACCCTGCCCGATTTTATCTCTTGAAGGCAATGGAGAGTAAAATCGGTCGATGTGTAAGATGGGTGTCTTACTCGAGCCCTCCCTGTTCCTGCCCGGCAGATTAGATTAAAATGAGTATCTTCCAATGGTGCGTCAAGAAGTCAACATTCTAACAGTCTTACCTCCAGCTGCCATTTTGTCACTTTAGTCACATGCCAGTCACCAAGAACAAGACAGTACCTCACAGTATCTTGCACCCTTTTCACTAAATTTAGCAAACATGAACAGATACATACACCGTGGAGGGTGCAGTTAGTGAGCGTGAAGCAGTAACACTATCTGAGGCTGAGTGCACCCCTCAGAAGGAGTAATTGGTGGTGCACAAGGAGAGCAGGAACTGCTGGCTGGGTGGCCACATCTGTAATCTTGGAAGCCCTGCCACCTCATGAGCATTCTGTGCCCATCATGCTGATGATTCCTTTTTATAGGGAATGTGATGAGCAAGTTGACCCTTGCAAACCAGGCTTCTATTACTTGCTTGCTGCACTTGGGGGCAGCTGACTGGCTGATTTAGCACATGTGACTGCTGGTGGATTGGAAGAATGTGGGCATAAAAGTTTAGTGCAGTGGTGACCTTTCACAGCCACAGGAAAGTTTGCCCTGTGGTGGAAGCTGGCTGCAGTTAAATCTCAAAGAGATAGCACAGGCAAAGTTAGGACTCCGATGAGATGCCCGGATAGGACTATCTGGATCGATAAATTCAGGATCTGAGCTAAGGATGGGTGAGGTGTGCAAGGGGACAGCATGTTAATCACTTTCGCTATGGAAACCAGTCATCACACAAACCATTCTCTCATCCTCTTTCCACAAGGGTCAGTGCTGGGGCCACTGCTTTTTTTGATTTTTAAATTACCTGGATATTGGAATACAAAGTAGAATTTCTAAATTTGCCGATGACACCAAACTTGGGGGTGTGGCAAACCAGTTTCCTAGAAGCAAAGGGAGTTAAGGGTTACGGGGAGCGGGCAGGAATTTGGACATGAGTCTAGGTTCGGAATGGTCATGGCCCTGTGGGTAGCGGAGCAGGCCCAGGGGCCGTGTAGCCTGATCCTGCTCCTATTTTGTGTGTCTAATTCTGTTAGATTCAAGAGATGGTTCTGTGATAGTGGATTGGCGGTTAGGATTGTAATGATATCAGCAAATAGTGATGATATTTTTCTGTGTTTGATTACTTATGCCTCACAGCATATTTGTCTGTGTTTTTGATTACTTGTGCCTGACCAGCAGAGGTCATGTGAGAGACAAGCAGTCCAGAGGAGTTTTACTTTCAGTTTCATTCTAGATGCATCACAGCATAGTGTGTTCTGTAAAAAGCTGTAGAAAGTCATGAACAAGACTTTAGATTAAACAACATTCTCTTTCAGAAATGAGTCTTTATTGAACCCAAAAAGAAATCAAAACATGATGTCAGAAGTGGCTGAAAGAGAAAAAATCTGAAGTTAGCAACTTGATGGGACAGTGAAAGCAGTTGTGGCAAGTAAGCGAAATCAGCTCTCCACATATTAGCAAGCCAGAAGAGAACATCGTTGCTTACCATTAGAGAATAGCTAACGAAGTGAAAAAATGGAAGGTTTACTCCCACCGGCGACGCTTCAATTGACAGGTAATGTGGCTGAAAATTGGAGAAGGTTCAAACAACGTTTAGAGTTGTATTTAGCGGCAATCGGAGCTGACGAGAAAAGTGATAAACAAAAATCGTCCGTTTTCTTACATGTCGTGGGTGATGCAGCGCTGGAGGTATATAATAATTTCATATTTGCTGTTGATGGAGACAAAATGAAACTAGATAAAATAATGGAACAGTTTGAGGCCTACTGCATACCTAAACGCAACGTGACCTTTGAGAGGCACAAATTTTTCACATGTGTACAGAAAATCGGCGATACTATTGATCAGTATGTGACTGAACTGAGAAACTGGAGCAAATCGTGTGAATTTGGGGGACTCACAGACTCACTGATAAAAGACAGACTGGTGTGTGGTATTCCAGATAATGGTCTAAGGGAAAGGCTGCTAAGAGAGCAAGATCTAGACCTGGGAAAAGCCATAGCATTGTGTAGGGCTACAGAGACTGTGAAGTTGCAGGCAAAGGAGCTGTTCAGTGACAGTAGCTGCAACGTGGATGCAGTGAGAAAGAACGGATACAAACCGTTTAACAAAGAGAGCGCCAATGTGAAAAAAGAGACGTGGCCAGCAAACGAAAATGAAAGAGACAACCGGAAGTCATGTAGCCGATGCGGTACACAGCATCCACCAAGCAAGTGTCCAGCATATGGTAAAACATGCAATAGATGCAACAAAAACAACCATTATGCCCGTTGCTGTAAGAACCAAGTGCAACAAAGCAAGGTCCATACAGTAGATGAAAGCGAGATAGAGGAATTCAATGTAGATGTTGTGTCTGAAAACAAAAAAGAAAGAGACTAGGTGTTGACACTAAAAGTGAATGACATACACATTCCATTTAAATTGGATACTGGAGCACAAGTTAATGTGATATCAGAGACCGATTTTAAGAGAATTAGACCCAGACCAAAGTTACATGGAATACAAGTGAAAGTGACCGGATACTCAGGTACTGATATACCAGTGAAAGGAAAATGCATTGTCAAAGTAACACACAAGGACAGAGAGCACACGCTAGCATTAATCGTGGTGCCAAAGGATGTGCAAGCCATACTAGGGTTAAAAGCCTGTGAGAGACTGAACCTGGTAAAGAGAGTCCTCGTTGTGGAAAGCGAAGGAGAGACAGTCTATGATGAACTCATGAAAGAGTACAAAGACCTATTTAAGGGTCTAGGCTGCATTCCAGGAGAACACACGATCAGAGTAGATAAAAGTATGACACCGGTCATACATCCATGCAGAAAAGTTCCGTTTGCTCTTCAAAAGCAACTGAAGGCAGAGTTGGACAGGATGGAAAGCCTGAACGTGATTCAGAAGATAGATGAGCCAACTGAGTGGGTGAGTTCCCTCGTCGTAGTGGACAAAAAGAATGGAAAGCTCAGAATTTGCCTGGATCCAAGAGATCTAAACAGAGCAATAAAGAGAGAGCACTTCAAGCTTCCTACACGTGAGGAAATCATGGCACAGTTTGCAAATGCAAAATATTTCAGCAAGTTAGATGCGTCCTCAGGATTTTGGCAGATGAAGCTGGACGAAGCAAGTTCAAGACTGTGCACGTTCAACACTCCATTTGGCAGATACAGATTCCTAAGGTTACCATTTGGCATTGCCTCAGCTCCTGAAGTGTATCACAAGACTATCCATATGATCTATGAGCACCTGGAGGGAGTTGATACATCAATGGATGACATCATAGTATGGGGAACCACGAGAACTGAGCATGACGAGAGACTGAAAAAAGTGCTGGAAGCAACAAGGAAAACAAACCTGAAGCTGAATAGAGAGAAATGCCAGCTCGGGGTGACAGAACTGACATTCGTGGGAGATATCCTTAGCAGTGAGGGCATCAGACCAGATCCCAGAAAGGTGTCCGCCATTGAGAATATGCCAAGGCCACAATGCAAAAAGGACGTGCAGAGGTTTAATGGAATGATCAACTACATGGGTAAATTCATATCCAACCTCTCAGAAAAAATAGCGCCACTGAGAAGACTAACTGAAAAGAACATAGAATGGGAATGGAATCATGAGCATGAGAAGTCATGGAGCGATCTAAAGAAACTGCTCACAGAGGAACCAGTTCTGAGGTTTTATGACCCAGCGAGACCCATCAAGATATCATCAGATGCATCACAGAGTGGGCTCGGTGCCGTTCTTCTGCAACAATATGACTACTGGCAACCTATTGCATATGCATCGCGCTCAATGACAGACGCGGAGACGCGATATGCTCAAATAGAAAAGGAGCTGCTCAGCATCACATACGCCTGTGAAAGATTTCACCAGTTTGTGGCAGGACAAGCAATCAGTGTAGAGACTGACCATAAGCCCTTGATTGCATTGTTCCAAAAGCCACTGAATAGCTGTCCGCTTAGAATACAAAGAATGATGATCAGGCTGCAACGCTATACACTGAATGTTGCGTACACACCGGGTAAGCTGATGTATACAGCAGACACGTTGTCCAGAGCTGTTGACCCAAGTGAGCCCGCAAACACCACAATGGATGAAAAAGTGAACGCCTACGTGGACATGATCACAAGTGCACTGCCCATAGCAGGTGCAAAAATGGAGCTCATAAAGACTGAGACAAACAAAGATGAAACAATGAGACGACTGAGAAAAAGCATCTTGGATGGATGGCCCAACATGAAGCAAGACTGCTCACCTGATATAGCAGAGTACTGGAACTGCAGGGCGGAACTATCAGTGGTCGAAGACATCATCTACAAAGGAAGTAAAATAGTTATCCCAAAGAGTCTGAGAAGAGAGATGCTAAAAAAGATCCATGGAGGACATCTGGGAATCGAAAAATGTAAGAAAAGAGCACGAGAGGTGATGTACTGGCCACGAATCAACCAAGATGTGACAAATGAGGTGTCAAACTGCACAATATGCCTGAAATATCGAGCAAGCAATCCGGTAGAACCACTAAAGCCACACCCAGCACCAGACAGACCTTACCAGAAGGTAGGCGCTGACCTATTCGTATGTCAAGGGAAGGACTATCTTGTCGTCACAGACTATTACTCCCTGTATCCAGAGGTTTGTAGACTGTACACCACCACTGCAGAAGCTGTGATAAGAAGTATGAAAGCCATATTCTCCAGACATGGCGTGGCAAGCGAGGTCTTCACAGACAACGGACCCCAGTTTAACAATGCAAATTTCCAACACTTTGCCAAAGAGTGGGACTTTGTCCACACAATGTCAAGTCCTCACTATCCACAGTCCAATGGACTAGTGGAAAAATCGGTCCAGACAGTGAAAAGACTGAGGTACAAGGCTAAAGACAGTGGAACTGACTTCTACCAAAGCATGCTTGTATACCGCACAACGCCGCTCGAGTGTGGTATGTCACCAGCCCAACTCCTGATGGGACGTCGGCTAAGGTCAAACCTACCCATCCCGGAGAACCTCCTGAAAACAAAAGAGGGGGAGAAAGTGAGGAAGTTCAAAGAGCAACAGAAAGAAAAGCAAAAGTATTACTATGACAGAGGAACACAAAACCTACCTGAACTCCACACTGGTGACCAAGTAAGGTTGAAAGACAAAACAAACACATGGACTCAGAAGGGAACTGTCCTGAGTGAAGTTCAACCAAGATCATACACCATTCAGACAGATGAGGGTGCTGTTCTGAGAAGAAATTGTCGAGATCTTCTCATGGGACCAGCCACAGCAGGTCAAGAGACTGATACTGGTGAACAACCTAATCACACAGCTGAGAACCAATCATCTGAGGCAACAACTCAGATTCAAGGACAATCAATCAGAAAATCCTCAAGACACGTGAAGCCTCCTGAGAGACTCATTGAGCAAATTTAAGGACTATTGTTAAAGAAGGAAGTAATGTTATCTTATTCTTTCTTCAAGTTCTAGTGTATTGACATATTTCATGTGAACACACAAAGCAAGGGTAAAAAACCTTGATCATGATAATGATGATGTAAGTTCATTAAATGTTGTTAGTTAAAAGTAAAATACTATTGTTTTAAGAAAGGGAGATGTAATGATATCAGCAAATAGTGATGATATTTGTCTGTGTTTGATTACTTATGCCTTACAGCATATTTGTCTGTGTTTTTGATTACTTGTGCCTGACCAGCAGAGGTCATGTGAGAGACAAGCAGTCCAGAGGAGTTTTACTTTCAGTTTCATTCTAGGTGCATCACAGCATAGTGTGTTCTGTAAAAAGCTGTAGAAAGTCTTGAACAAGACTTTAGATTAAACAACATTCTCTTTCAGAAATGAGTCTTTATTGAACCCAAAAAGAAATCAAAACAAGGATCAGATCAGCCATGATCTTATTGAATGGCGGAGCAGGCTCGAGGGGCCGATTGGCCTACTCCTGCTCCTATTTCTTATGTTCTTATGAGGATGATGCCACTTGACTGCAACAGGATATAGAAAGGCTAGCAGAATGGGCAGGCCAGTGGCAGATGGAATTTAATACAGAGAAGTGTGAGGTGAGGGATTTGGCAGGGGGATGGGAACCTAGGTAGTGGAAAAGAGGGAAGTCATATGAAGTCAGAAATAGATGGTAGAAAGGTGAGAAGCAATAAGCAAAGGAGAGAAACACAAAGGGCCAAACTAATTCATAATGAGAGTGTGAAAAAAGCAAGCCTGAAGGCTTTGTATCTTAATGCTAGAAGCATTAGGAACAAGGTGGATGAATTAGTTGTGGAAATAGAGGTAAACAAGTATGATTTGATTGGGATTACAGAAACGTGGCTGCAGGGTGGGCAAGGCTGGGAACTTAACATCCAGGGATATACAATATTTAGGAAGGATCGGCAAAAAGGTAGGGGAGGTGGGGTAGCATTGCTGGTAAAGGAGGGGATTAATGCAATGGAAAGGAAGGATATTAACTCGGATGAAACGGAATCTGTATGGGTAGAAATGAGAAATAGCAAGGGGAGGAAAACGTTAGTGGGTGTGATATATAGGCCTCCAAATAGTAATATGGAGGTGAGGGAAGGCATAAAAAGGGAAATTAGAGAAGCGTGCGATAAGAGCACAGCTGTCATCATGGGTGACTTTAATTTACATATTGATTGGACTACCCAAATTAGTAAAAATTCTGAGGAGGAGGAATTCCTGGAATGTTTTCGGGACGGTTATCTGGACCAATATGTCGAGGAGCCGACTCGAGATCAGGCCATTTTAGACTGGGTATTGTGCAATGAGAAGGGACTTATCAGCAATCTTCTTGTACGAGGCTCCTTGGGTCAGAGCGATCATAATATGATCGAGCTCTCAGTCGAGATGGAGAGTGAGGAAATTGAATCAGAGACTAAGGTCCAGAACTTAAATAAAGGGAATTACGAGGGTATGAGACGGGAATTGGGTAAGATTGATTGGGTGGTGTTTCTGGGGGGATTGACAGTGGATAGACAATGGCAAGCATTCAAAGATAGAATGGAAGAATTCCAGAACATGTTTATACCGGTTTGGCATAAAAATAAACCTAAAAAGGTGACTCAACCGTGGATAACGAGGGAAATTAGGGACAGCATAAAATTAAAAAAAAGGGCATATCAACTGGCAAAAAAAAGCACCAGACCGGAAGATTGGGGGCAGTACAGGATACAGCAAAAGAGGACAAAGGGATTAATCAGGAAGGGGAAAATAGAATACGAAAGTAAACTTGCAGCAAACATAAAGACAGACTGCAAAAGCTTTTATCGGTATATCAGGAGGAAAAGACTGGTAAAATCCCAAGTCGGTCCCTTGCAGTCCGATTCGGGAGAATATATAATGGAGAATAAGGAAATGGCAGACCAATTAAACTCATACTTTGGTTCTGTATTCACAAAGGAGGACACAAATAACCTCCCAGGAATATCGGCAAACATAGGGACTAATGAGAGGGAGGAGCTGACAGAAATTAGTATCTCTAGGGATATGGTGTTGGGTAAGTTGAGGGGACTGAAGGCCGACAAATCCCCGGGGCCTGATAAACTACATCCTAGGGTACTTAAGGAGGTGGCCCTGGAGATAGCAGATGCTCTAAGGATCATCTTCCGGAACTCCATTGACTCGGGAACAGTACCCGTGGATTGGAGGGTAGCTAATGTTACCCCAATATTTAAAAAGGGGGGTAGAGAGAAAGCAGGGAATTATAGACCAGTAAGCCTTACATCGGTTGTGGGCAAAATGCTAGAGTCCATTATTAAGGATAAAATAGCGGAGCACTTGACAAATGGGGAAAGGATCGGACAGAGTCAACATGGATTTACAAAGGGTAAATCGTGTTTGACTAATCTGCTGGAATTTTTTGAGGAAGTAACTGGTAAAATAGATGGGGGAGAGCCAGTGGATGTGGTGTACCTTGACTTCCAGAAAGCCTTCGATAAGGTTCCACACAAAAGATTATCATGCAAAATTAAGGCTCATGGGATTGGGGGCAAAGTATTAACGTGGATAGAGAACTGGCTGGCGGATAGAAAACAGAGAGTTGGAATAAACGGCTCGTTTTCGGAGTGGCAGGCAGTGACCAGCGGGGTGCCGCAAGGATCTGTCCTGGGACCCCAGCTGTTCACAATATATATAAATGATCTGGATCAGGGAATTGGATGCAATATTTCCAAATTCGCTGACGACACTAAACTAGGAGGAGGGGTGGGCTCTGATGAGGATGTCAGGAGGCTACAGTGCGATTTGGACAGGTTGGGGGAATGGCCGGATACGTGGCAGATGCACTATAATGTGGATAAATGCGAGGTTATCCACTTTGGGGGTAAAAACAGGAGGGTAGATTATTATCTAAATGGCAATAGATTGGGAGATGGGGAAGTGCAGAGGGACCTGGGTGTTCTTGTGCACCAGTCACTGAAGGAGAGCATGCAGGTGCAACAGGCGATTAAGAAGGCAAATGGTATGTTGGCCTTCATATCAAGGGGGTTCGAGTATAGGAATAGGGATACCTTACTACAGCTGTACAAGGTGCTGGTGAGACCGCATCTGGAGTATTGTGTACAGTTTTGGTCGCCCCATCTGCGGAAGGATGTTCTTGCCATGGAAAGAGTGCAACGGCGATTCACCAGGCTGATACCTGGAATGGCGGGAATGACCTACGAAGAGAGATTAAATAGTTTGGGCTTGTACTCACTGGAGTTTAGACGATTGAGAGGGGATCTCATCGAAACATATAAAATTATGGCAGGCCTGGACAGGCTGAATTCAGAGAGAATGTTTCCAATGGCCGGGGAGCACAGAACCAGGGGCCACAGTCTAAAAATAGCGGGCAAATCATTTAAAACAGAGATGAGGAAGAATTTCTTCACTCAAAGAGTGGTGAGCCTGTGGAATTCCCTGCCACAGAGGGCTGTGAAGGCTAATTCAATAAATATTTTCAAGAGAGAATTGGATATATTTCTGAAGGCTAAGGGGATTAAGGGTTACGGAGAAAAGGCGGGGACGGGGTACTGAACTGGTAAGATCAGCTATGATCTCAGACGAAGATCAGCCATGATCTCATTGAATGGCGGAGCAGGCTCGAAGGGCCGAATGGCCTACTCCTGTTCCTATCTCTATGTTTCTATGTTTCTATGTGATGCATTTTGGCTGAAGGAACAGGGAGAGGCAATATACACTTAATGGCACAGTTTTAAAGAGTGTTCAGGGACAGAAGCACCTGGGAGTTAATGTGCATAGGTCCCTGAAGGTGGCAGGACATATTGAGAGAGTGGTTAGCAAAGCATATGGGATCTTGGGTTTCATAAATAGAGGTATTGAGTATAAAAGTAGAGAAGTTATGCTGAACCTTTATAAAGTGCTGGTTAGGCCACAACTGGAGTATTGTGTCCAGTTCTCATCACTACACTTTAGGAAGGATGTGAAGGCCCTTGAGAGGGTGCAGAGGAGATTTACCAGAATGGTTCCGGGTATGGGGGAACTTAGCTACAAGGACAGGCTGGAGAAGCTGCATTTGTTTTCATTAGAGCAAAGGAGGTTGAGGGGTGATTTGATAGAGGTGAACAAGATTATGACAGGTTTGGATAGGCTAGACAGGGAAAGGCTGTTGCCACTAGTTGATGATACAAGGACTAGGGGACACAGATTTAAGGTTTTGGGCAGGAGATACAGGGGGTTGTGAGGAAAAACTTTTTTACACAGCCGACAGAAGTGGTGGAAGTGGACACACTTAATGTTTTCAAGGGGAGACTGGATAGGCACTTGAGGGAAATAAACTTGCAGGGCTACGGGGATAGAGTGGGGGAATGGGACTGACTGGATAGCTCTACAGAGAGCTGACATGGACTCAATGGGCCGAATGGCCTCCTTCTCTGCTGCTATGACTCGATGGCCACGATTTTGCCGATGCTCAGAGAGGCAGGTCAGAGGTTAAAGTCCTATTGATTGACAGTGGGTTCCAAACCCGCCATCAACCTGCTTCCAAACAGCCTTCCCAAGTGCCGAGTCCCCGATTTGTGAATGGACCCGACACCTAGCAGTGGGAAATGGATTAAAGGCAATTACCTGCCTATTAACAGGTACTTGTCAGCAGTTTTCAGGCTGTTTTTCGATTTTCCCGCTTCTGGGTTGGGTTTCCTGACGTCCGGACACCACGCCAGGTAAGTGTGGTGTGTTGTGAGTCTCATGTAATGTTCGTGAAAAGATGACAGCTGCAGAAGTGGTGTGAAGAATGCAATGTTGCACATGGTGAGTTTCAGAGCAAAGAAAATGTTGGTTACTGCATTTTTAAAACATATACAGATTTCTTTAGCTTACAAGTTTTTAAATCCAACTTTATGTCCAGTGCCACCTCATTGGGAGAACCTCTCTCACCAGTGACAGATCGCTTCTGTCATCTCACCTATAGCTTCCATCTATTCCATCATATGGAGGGAGTCATTGGAGAGCCTGGGTGCAAGAGTTCACCTTTGTGCAGTGATTGTCAGTGTTCTCAGCACCCCAATGCTGTCAAACACTGAGAAATCAACTATCAAAATAAAATTGTGCATGGTCCCTTTAAGGAAACCGGCAGATGACGCATCATCAAATGGCATCATCAGACCCGCTTCTTGTTAATTGGCCGAGGGCGGGCTTAACAAGTTCAATTAAGGGAAAATCACGTCTGTGGAGCGGAGGCAGCTGGGGGCGGGACCGGAACCTGAAAACCAGCTGACCCGCACCCATCCCGACACCAAGCGCAAAATCGCGGCCTATGACTCTTTCAAATCTGGAAATGCCATGAAACCCTCAAAACAATTCCTAGCCTGTCCTGTTGGCTTGATGCAAGTTAAACAGCATCTGGAAGCAAAACTGGTGCAGGAATAGGAGCCGTAAATAAAAGTCACACAGTGTAAAAAAAAATCAAGCCTAAATGCAACATAAGTCACACATCAATAAAAATACAGATAGCACTTGTTTATGTGGCAATAAAGCAAACTTGTAAAGTAACACTGAAAAATGTTAAATAACTTTAAGAAGCTAAAAGCCAGATCATCTAGACATTCGCCTGTTTCACACGGGCAAGCAGCACTGTGGAAGCGGAGGCCAGATTCCGCTTGGGATGTATTACCATGCATTTGTATGACATTTGCAATTACCATGACCAATTCTATGATCCTAGGGACAATGGCCCTGAGGTTGCTAGGCAAACAAATACACTTGCACAACTGGAGTGGGGAGCTGAGCATGCTGAATTTGACAAGGTCAGCTTATTTTAAGTTATTTATGTTCCCTGAGCAGCTTGAGTCTTGCTCAACGAGTATAATGAAGGAGGGTTGCTGAATCCTGAGCATGCAGCCCTTAAAATTGAGCTCAAAAATTAAAGGGACACAGCCACTTAAAGGTAAGTGGTCACCTCGAAATGCTGCCCACAACTACCTGCAGAACCTGGAAACAAATGTGGGAGAAAATGGCACACTTTAAGGAACATGACGTATATAGCTACCCAACTGTATCGTATATAAAGGTCGATGGCACATGCAACAAATAGTAATCTGGCAGACAGATCCACATTTAATGCTCAACCATGCCATATCTTCACACAACCTTCCAACACTTTCATTGCATCTCAGCAGGGCATGCAGTCAAAATGTAATTTACAGCTGAAAGCCCTTCCACACTTGTACCTTCCAAGAGCTTCAGCTTGGAACCTGAGCAACCACCAGTAAGTCCCTGCAACAATGTAGTGACATTGGCAACGTACGTCTTGCTGTTTAGTAGGAGAGGAAATAAAAGTTCCGGCTAAGCTGACCTCAAAGGTGACACCCGTCACATTTTGCTCCATACTTTGCCTAATATCACAGTGCTAGCTGGGAAAGAGCCAAAGACGTAACAGTTGAGAGTGGTGGTGATCTTGCCAACTACCAGTAGTGCCATCCAACTGTTACAGATTTCCTGTAGTGTTTATCCTGCAGATGACAAAGCTCCAACTTGCTGAGCTGCAGCCAGCAGAGGCAGTTGCCCATGATCATTGGCACATGTTTGCAGAATAATCTGTGCCTGCTGATCTGCCTGGCATGCCTTTCTTTCATTTTGTACCAACTCAGTGGCTGGAAATTTAATTTGTAGGTGGAAAGAGAGTGGCGGTGGTGGGGGGGGCAGCGGGGAGGTGGTGGTGGGTTGCTGGAAAGCAGTCAGAAAACCCAAGAGAACGGGTTTCCTGCAGGCCAAGTCAAATTTAACGACAGGGCCTGATTAGCATTTCAAAGCACTATTTCCTGTCCGCAGCCAGCCAGGTGGAGAGGCTGGTTGGCTGTCGGGCAGGTAAACCTGTGGCACCAGGCCACAGAGAGGAGGGAGGGATCGGGGAGGGGGGGGTCAGAGGCCAGAGGAGGATTGGGGCCGGACGGGGAGTCAGAGTTTGGAGGCCTCGTGTTGGGGGGCGGTGGGGGGGGGGGGGGGGAGGTGGGGGCAGAATGTAATGATTGTGGAGGTGTGCGATCGCGGGGGGGTTGGCGAGGCAGGAATGGTGGATCCAGCAGGTAAGGCACTTACCTCTTGGATCCACCAATCCTCACCTCCCTTTAGGCCAGGGAAACCTGCCCACAGAAAATTTAAAATGGTGGATCACCATGAGGTACAGAGCCTCATTATGATATTTAAAGTGCCAATGCACCTCCTGTGAGCGGGTTGGCTTCCTGCCCCCATCCTGCCTCCGGTAAAAGCGGAAGTGGGTAGGTTGGAGGCAGGTTGGGCTCGGGATTCAGACTTTAAAACTTTAACCTCCCACCTGACCCCAACCCACCTATTGTTTGGGGTTAAAATTCACTTAATCAGTTTAAGATGATTTTAAACAAACTCTCCTTAAAAAAAAATAGCTTCCAATTTTTCAGAAATATGTAATCAATGTCTAAGATAAACACTTTGCCTGAAAGGTTCCGTTAACATTACAAGAAATCATTTCAAAGGCTATTTAAGAGCTCCTGTGCCCTTCAAGCTGCTCTTGTTCATATCTCAAATGGTGATACAGAAAAAGGAGCAAGCCCAGCACAAACATAATGAATTATGCCAGCTTCACATTTAGATATTTTTGCAGTAAACGTAGGGCCTTGATGAGACTCCCACATGAAATGGGTACATGTGCTTCAGCTCAATACAAATAGAGGAGGAAGGTGAAGTGTGGGCGTCACTTCTCGCTGAAGGGACACAGAATTCTGGGAATCCTGCTCCCCCAGGAAAAGTGTGGCAGAGCAGAATTCCCAGTCACCCATGGAAGCGGGACGCAGACCCTATCCCAAATTGCGGGGACGGGGTCATTTGTATACACAAGGCAGACAGCCCGTGCCTGCAAGGGTTCCTCAGAGGCGACTGCCCCATTTGGTCAGGAGGAAAATTGAAATGGCGCCATGTCATTCCAGTTTTGGATATGAAGCCTAGAAAGGGCTGAAGAGCAACATAATTTAAATTTGTACAATGGTCCTAAAGTAGCATAAGGTCATTGTTGGGGAGGTAAATGATACTCTCTAGGATCGATTGCCTCCCCCTAGTGCACTCCTGGGGTTTTTACTAGGTCCTGAGCAAAACTCATTGCTCAACTGAAGAGAGTTCCATTGAACCTAATGGGGGGGCGGGGGGCGGTAAATAGTCCAGGCACTCCCCCAATCACACCCCGCAAGAAGTAGGGGTATGGGCACAGGACTCACCCACATGACCCTCAGACTGGAATTCGAAGGGCATGCTAATCAGGACAGAAATCAATGCATTCAGATTCTGTCTCAAATTCCGATCTCCTGGCAGGCATTGCAATGCCTTCTATCCTCCCTTGCTATCAAACTTCTGGCCCCATGGTGTCACTGGAACTGTTTCATTAGGGGAGCTCTACATGAGCAGCCAATGTATTGAGTTTGAGGGGGAAAACTACCCACCAGGAGTGCATATTGAGAAATCATGGATGGTGCAATCCAAATTTGTGTGGATGGCAGTTCAAGTCTCCCTTTTGGTAGAAAGAACTTGGAAATTATCCCCAAAATATTTGCACTCTGGCTGACTCTGAGTTGGTTTGCACCTCCCATTAGTGCATTAAGAGGGCGCTAATGGGGCGCAAAGCAACTAGCGCCCGGGTGCGAAGATGTTTGTGCCGCTCATAAAATTGTCCAGACATTTTGCGGCAGTGCTAAACAATACTGTAGTGTATGTACCTTTAAGAGAGAACTACTTTTACAGCTCCTGTATACTGTAGTACCGGCAGTGACCACACCTGTATATAAGCCTTGAGCATGCCTCTGTACCCAGTCTTGAGACTACCCTACTCCAGTAAATACCTGTTGATTGTTAAGTTACAGCATCCGTGTGGTTATTGAAAAACATCATACTCTCAGAATCACGGATCTAACAGTGGCGAGGAGTGTCGATTCGAATCTACCTGCAACTCTGCATTTCCCTTCAAGGATTCGCTCCGGGAGGGCGGTGGAAGAAAGTCGAGGCTAGAAACACGGGCGTCGACCACGAGCAACCGCCCAGCCGTCCGGCAGAGAGTGAACATCGCAGGGGAGGCTGTGGAGAGCCGGGCTTGGTTCCCCAGCCATGACGATCAGCAATAGACTGATGACAGGTACAGCGCAGACCCTTCCCGGACAGCGGCAGCTGGAGCCGACCGACAGCGGAGAGAAAGCCGAGCAGCGTTGACGGGGTAAGACAGAGGGTGAAGCGCACAGGGCGCAGCCGGGGGTTAAAAACCGAGTGGTGTCAAGGAAAAACAAAACGGAGAGAGAGAGGGTAAAGCAACAGCCGGGTTCAGGACCGAGCAGCGGAAACGGGAAAGGCGCACAAAAAAAAAGAACGCGCAGAACACAGCCAGGGCTCAAGGGCTGAACAGTGTCCGCGGGGAGCAGAAGGAAAGCGCGGGAGACGCCATTCTGTGCCAGCGGAGAAGAAGGGGAAGCGCGGGAGATGCCATTTTTGACAGTTAAATCACACCCAGGGATGCAGAAGAGTGGCAGTATCTCTACGTTCGACAATGAAGTCGAAAATTGGGCGACATATGTGGAACGTCTTGAGGTGTACTGCAGGGCGAATGAGGTGACAGATGCTAGGAAAGCACTGGTTTTGTTAAAGTCCATGGGTGCAAAAACTTATGGGTTACTGCGAAACCTAATAACCCCAGAGGAGCCTGTGAACAAGAATTTCGAAAGCATAGTAGAAATCCCAGAGGACCACTTAAACCCCACACCGCTGCTGATAGCAGAACGATTTAAGTTCCATAAAAGGAACCAACACAAAGACGAAAGCAATGCTGGGTACCTAACGGAACTGCGCAAGCTATCGAAACACTGCCAGTTTGGAGGGGGACTAGCAGATACATTAAGGGACAAGTTTGTGTGTGGACTGCAAAGTGAAGGAACCCAGAAACGGCTTCTATCAGAAAAGGATCTTACGCTGGACAAGGATTTCAGTATGGCAGTATCACACGAAGCAGCCGCAAGGGGTGCTGCAGAGATACAACGGAGACCGCAAAAATATGACACCAATGAAATGTCCTATGGAACAGGGAAGTGCTATCGCTGTGGCAGAACAACACATGACCAGAAGGATTGTTGGTTCAAGGACCAAGTGTGCAGACAGTGTGGAAAAGCAGGGCACATAGCAAGAGTCTGCAGGTCTGGGAAGAAAACCAACAGTAAGAA
The DNA here is from genome assembly GCF_052327205.1 of Somniosus microcephalus. NCBI lineage: Eukaryota > Metazoa > Chordata > Chondrichthyes > Squaliformes > Somniosidae > Somniosus > Somniosus microcephalus. The sequence continues at coordinate 93,797,617 of NC_140998.1, read as the reverse complement.
ATCTCCACAAGAGAAGTACAAAAATGTACACCAGGTGATGGACAGTAGTTCAGATGAACAGAAAAGTGACACAGACTCCGGAAGCAAGGAGCTGGGTTGTCTGAAACTACATAAGGTAACCAAAATGGAGGATCACCAGACTATCTGGGTTACACTCAAGATAGACGGAGTCCAAGTGAAAATGGAATTGGACACAGGATCAGCCCTAACAGTCATAAACCAAAGGTACTACAAGCGGCTATTTTCACATATACCCTTGAAAGCTACAGAGATTGTCTTGAAGACGTACATGATACAAAAAGTCTACCCCAAAGGAAAAATAAGGGTGAAAGTGATATATAAAGGCCAGGAAATACCTAAAATGGATATATATGTATTGCCAGATGGAGGCCCACCACTGCTAGGACGTGAATGGATCTGGAAGATACAATTAGATTGGCATTCCATTCAGGCACTGAAGGTTGAGGCCAAAAAGGATGACGATGTCACACCTGGACGACTGTCAAAAATGCTAACTGACGCAAAAGAAGTGTTCCAGGAGGGGCTCAGAACACTAAAAGGCATAACAGCAATGATTAAAATAGAGGAAAATGCAAGCCCAAAGTTTCTGAATGCCAGACCAGTGCCTTATGCAATCAGACCAGCTGTCGAAGCAGAGCTGGAAGGGTTGGAACATTCAGGAGTACTGTCCAAAGTAGACTGGAGCGAGTGGGCTACACCCATCATTCCTGTAATGAAGAGGTCGTTGAGTAATACGCCTGGGGAACCAAAGAAGGTCCGCATCAGTGGGGATTTTAAGGTGACGGTGAACCCAGTCCTTCACACGGTACAATATCCGCTTTCACGAATTGAGGATATTTTCGCCTCACTATCTGGAGGTAAATGCTTCACCAAAATTGATCTAGCCTAGGCGTACTTGCAAATGGAGGTAGAAGAAGCCTCGAAACAATACCTTACGATTAACACTCATAAAGGTCTTTATCAATACAACCGGCTGGTGTTCGGGGTAGCATCGGCTCCGGCTATTTGGCAAAGGGCGATGGATCAAGTCCTGCAAGGGATTCCAGGGACCCAGTGTTATTTGGACGACATCCTGGTCACGGGCGAAAATGACAGTGATCACCTCGCCAACTTGAAGGAGGTGCTCACCAGATTAAAGGAATATGGGCTACGAGCTAATCGCCACAAGTGCGAGTTTTTCCAGAAGCAGATCTCGTATTGTGGCCATGTCATCGATGAAGAGGGGTTACATAAGTCCCCTGAAAAGACTGAGGCAGTAGTCAAGGCTCCAGCACCAGAAAATGTGTCACAACTGAGATTGTTCCTCGGGCTGGTAAACTACTACCATAAGTTCTTACCAAATTTGTCCACAGTATTACACCCACTGAACACCCTACTGCAAACAGGGGTACCATGGAAGTGGAATGACGAACGTAGACGAGCTTTCCAGAAGTGTAAAGAATTGATCACACCAAAAGAGGTGTTGGCCCATTTCAACCCAGCACTACCAATTTGTTTGGCATGTGATGCATCACCCTATGGTATTGGAGCGGTGCTGTCGCACAAATTCCCAGACGGGTTGGTTAGGCCAGTAGCCTTTGCGTCTCGGTCACTAACCTCAGCCGAGCGCAACTATGCCCAGATTGACAGGGAGGCCCTCAGCCTAGAATGGGGAGTAAAAAATTCAACCACTATCTGCATGGGCGGAAGTTCACCTTACTGACTGACCACCAACCACTTGTCTCCATCTTTAATCCAAAGAAGGGTGTTCCAGTGAAGACGGCACAACGGTTACAAAGATGGTCCCTGTTTCTAGGGGCGAATCAATATGAAATAGAATATAAAGGCACGAAACAGCATGGAAACGCTGATGGGCTATCGCGCCTGCCACTGCCTACTGTGGAGGAAGCACCAGCAGTGGACCCTATCGAGATATTTTATTCATCAATAATTGAACAATTGCCAGTAACGAACATGGATATAGAGAAGGAGACCCGCAATGATCCGACATTGTCTCGGGTATATGATTTGACGGTGAGGGGATGGCCAACAAATGGTGACTCACTGTTGCCAGCATTCTCATCCAGAAGAGAACAGCTGTCAGTATGCCAGGGGACAGTGATGTGTGGATCCAGAGTGGTGATTCCACTCAAGTTAAGGGAGAGAGTGCTAAATGAGCTACATGAAGGTCATCTGGGGGGAGTGAAAATGAAAAGCCTTGCTAGGGCTTATGTGTGGTGGCCAGGAATCGATCAACAAATCGAAGACCTAACCAAGAGCTGCTCAGGATGCCAGAAGGTCCAAAATGCACTACTACATGCCCCTCTACACCCATGGGAGTGGCCCTCCTCTCCATGGCAATGGGTGCATATTGATTTTGCTGGTCCATTCATGGACTCCATGTTCTTAATAGCAGTGGATGCTCATTCGAAGTGGCCTGAGGTGATAAAAATGTCCTCAACCACTACAGAGAAAACGATTGCAGTCCTACGGACCATATTTGCCAGAAACGGTTTGCCAGAGCAGATTTGCTCTGATAATGGACCACAGTTTGTGTCCGAAGATTTTCGAAAATTTATGAGAAGCAATGGGGTAAGGCATTACACAGCCGCCCCGTATCATCCAGCCACAAATGGATTGGCTGAGAGGTTCATACAAACCTTTAAGAAGGCGATAAAGGCCATGTGCGACGATGAAATTCCACTACAGCATAAGGTGGACAATTTCTTATTAGCCTACCGAAACGCGACACATGCAGTTACCAACCAGACTCCGGCCATGATGTTCTTTAACCGAAGGTTGCGATCTCATCTGGACTTGCTTAGACCAAATGTGCGAAGAAATGTTGAGGATAAACAATTCCAGCACATCAATGAGAAGCCGACAAGGAGCTTCAATGTAGGACAACCAGTCTTGGCCCGTGACTACCGAACAGATAAATGGCAACCCGGAACGATATGCACACGGTAGGGGCCATTAATGTACACAGTGGATGTCGGGGAGAACATTGTGAGACGCCACGTTGATCAGATCTTTGCGTCACAGGAATGAGTCAACCCCATGTCTTGCGTACCTGGGGATGAACCCGACATACCGGCAGCATCTACCTCTGAACCAGTAGCAGTGGAAGCCGATGAACTAACCGATGAAAAGGGGCCAGAATCGCCTCCGCACCAAGAACAAGAACCTCAGGAAAGGCGCTATCCCGAAAGGATCAGAAAGCCACCCCAAAGACTGAATCTATAAATGGACTATTGTTGTTTAATGTACATGTTAAAGTGTTAATTGTTATTTGAATATTATGGGTACTACTAATCTAAAAGGGGAGGAATTGTAGTGTATGTACCTTTAAGAGAGAACTACTTTTACAGCTCCTGTATACTGTAGTACCGGCAGTGACCACACCTGTATATCAGCCTTGAGCATGCCTCTGTACCCCAGTCTTGAGACTACCCTCCTCCAGTAAATACCTGTTTATTGTTAAGTTACAGCATCCGTGTGGTTATTGAAAAACATCATACTCTCAGAATCACGGATCTAACAAATACCGCCACGATCTCCTGCACCCGCAGATTGTGACGTTAGTCGAGCGTGCAATGCCCCGATAGCGCCCTGGACTGGATATTGAGTGACGCCCCCCTGTCTTACCGCCTGCCGCTAGCAACGACAGGTTGAGGGGAGCGTTTTGCAGTTGGGAAGGGACTGGAGGAGCGCTATTTAAATGCGACCGCTTCCTGCCTTTTTTTGTCGGCGATATTTTTGCACCACGCATTCTGAGTGAGAGAGAGAGACTTCTCGAAATATTTAACATTGTGTTGAGGAGTTTTGGGTACTGAGCAGCACTTTGCAGGTTCATTTTGATTTGACCTTCCTTGCATCAATTTAGAAGAGACTTTGGGGGCTGCACTCTGAGCTCTTTCCCTGGGTCTCTCCATTGTTCTTTCCAGCAGATTTGATGTACAGGTCTCTCCAGGCCAATATTCAAGGCTGCAATGAGCAGGGTGTGGCTGGAGAGCAAGATCGACTCTCCTCTTTAAGAACGGGGGAGAGCAGCAGCGGAGGAGGAGCCCGGCTTGAAAACCGGCGGCAGCTACAAGGCCCGACCAGTTCGGGGGAGAGCAGCAGCGGAGGAGGAGCCCGGCTTGAAAACCGGCGGCAGCTACAAGGCCCGACCAGTTCGGGGGAGAGCAGCAGCGGAGGAGGAGCCCGGCTTGAAAACCGGCGGCAGCTACAAGGCCCGACCAGTTCGGGGGAGAGTAGCAGCGGAGGAGGAGCCCGGCTTGAAAACCGGTGGCAGCTACAAGGCCCGACCAGCTCGGGGGAGAGCAGCAGCGGAGGAGGAGCCCGGCTTGAAAACCGGCAGCAGCTACAAGGCCCGACCAGCTCGGGGGAGAGCAGCAGCGGAGGAGGAGCCCGGCTTGAAAACCGGCGGCAGCTACAAGGCATACCAACTCAGCAGCGGGGAGAGAGGTAAAAAGTAATCAGTGTGTGACATCACCAGGGAGCAGGTAAGTGATTGGTTGGTGAGTATTTCTCTTTTTTAAACTTTAACTCTGTAGTTTAGAGTTACTAGGGTCTTTTCTGGTGTAGCAGGGACTGTTGGTAGACTACAAGCGCCTTAGAGATAATTTTAATTGGTGATAGTAAATAAATTTAAATTAAGTAAAGGGAAGGTCATGCCAGGTGAGCGTAGCCCCGTGATATGCTCCTCTTGCTCTATGTGGGAATTCAGGGACCCCGGTGCCCCTGATGACCACATGTGCCAGAGATGCATCCATCTGCAGCTACTAGCAGACCGCATTGAGGCGCTGGAGCTGCGGGTGGATGGGTTGTTGAGCATTCACGATGCTGAGAGGGTCGTGGATAGCACGTTTAGTGAGTTGGTCACACTGCAGGGAAGGGCTGCACAGGAAGACAGGAAATGGGTGACCACCAGGCGGAGCAATAGAAGCAGGCAGGTAGTGCAGGAGACCCCTGTGACCATTCCCCTCTCAAACAAGTATACCGCTTTGGATACTGTTGAGGGGGATGACTCACCAGGGGAAGGCAGCAGCAGCCAACTTCCTGGCACTGGGGGTGCTCCTGCTGCCCAGGAAGGGGGGAAAAAGAGTGGGAGAGCAATAGTGGTAGGGGATTCTATAGTAAGGGGAACAGACAGGTGTTTCTGTGGCCGTAGACGTGAATCCAGGATGGTTTGTTGCCTCCCTGGTGCCAGGGTCAAGGATATCACTGAGCGGCTGCAGGGCATTCTGGAGGGGGAGGGTGAACAGCCAGAGGTCGTGGTCCACATTGGTACCAACGACATAGGTAAAAAGAGGGATGAGGTGCTGCAGCAAGAATTTAGGGAGCTAGGTGAAGGATTAAAGAGCAGGACCTCAAAGGTTGTAATCTCTGGATTACTCCCGGTGCCACGTGCTCGTGAGTATAGAAATAGGAAGATAGAACAGATGAATGCGTGGCTAAAGGGATGGTGCAGGAGGGAGGGCTTTAGTTTCCTGGATCACTGGGTCTGCTTCTGGGAAAGGTGGGACTTGTACAAGTCGGACGGTTTACACCTGAACCAGAGGGGAACCAATATCCTTGCGGGGAGGTTTGCTAGCACTGCTGGGGGGTGTTTAAACTAACTTGGCAGGGGGATGGGGTACAGAGTGGAGCTATAGTAGGGCGTGATTTACAGCCAAATACAGAGGAAAAAACAAGTCAGCTGGGAAGGCAGAGCAAATATGTGAAGGCAAAAGGGAATATGGCAGGGCTGGAAGGCATTTATTTTAATGCAAGGAGTCTTGCAAATAAGGTGGATGAACTGAAGTTGTTGTTGAACACATGGGAGTACGATATTGTTGCCATCACGGAGACATGGTTGAGGGAGGGTCAGGACTGGCAGCTCAATATTCCGGGGTATAGAATCTTCAGGCGAGACAGAGGGGGGTGTAAAAGGGGAGGGGGTGTTGCAATATTAATTAAGGAGTCAATTACTGCTGTAAGGAGGGATGATATATTAGCGGGTTCCTCAAATGAGGCCATATGGGTAGAACTTAAAAACAAAAAGGGGGCAAGCACTTTGCTGGGAGTGTACTATAGGCCCCCAAACAGTCAGGGGGAGATAGAGGAACAGATATGTAGGCAAATCTCAGAGAAGTGTGAAAATAATAGGGTAATAATAGTGGGGGATTTCAACTTCCCCAATATAAATTGGGATAGTCAGAGTGTGCAAGGCTTAGAGGGTGCAGAATTCTTAAAGTGCATCCAGGAGAGCTTTTTGAGCCAACATGCAGAAAGTCCTACAAGAGAGGGGGCGGTACTGGACCTAATTCTGGGGAATGTAGCCGGGCAAGTGGTGGAAGTATCAGTAGGAGAGCATTTTGGCGACAGTGACCATAATTCGGTGAAATTTAAGGTGGTCATGGAAAAAGACAAAGACGGCCCGGAAATAAGGGTTCTAAATTGGGGGAAGGCCGATTTTAATATGATAAGGCAGGATCTGGCCAAAGTGGACTGGGAGCAGCTACTTATAGGAAAATCCACATCAAAACAGTGGGAGACTTTCAGAAGGGAAATAGAGAGAGTACAGCGCCAACATGTTCCTGTAAAGGTCAAGGGTGTGACCAACAAGCAAAGGGAACCTTGGATGACAAGGGAGATACAAAAATGCATTAGAAATAAAAGGGGGGCTTTTGGCAGTTACAAAAGACTAAAGACGGAAGAAGCCCTAGAGGAGTATAAAAAGTGCAGGGGCATACTTAAAAAAGAAATTAGGAGGGCGAGGAGGGGCCATGAAATAACACTGGCGAGCAAAATAAAGGAAAATCCTAAGATGTTTTATAAGTATATTAAGGGCAAGAGGATAACCAGGGAAAGGGTAGGGCCCATTAGGGACCAAAGTGGCAATCTGTGTGTAGAGCCAGATGATGTAGGCGGGGTTTTAAATGAATTTTTTGCATCTGTCTTCACTATGGAGAAAGACGATGCAGACATAGAAATCGGGCAAGGGGACTGTGACATATTTGAACATATTAGCATCGAGAGGGAGGAGGTGCTAGCAGTTTTAGCAGGCCAAAAAGTGGATAAATTCCCAGGCCCGGACGAGATGTATCCCAGGCTGCTGTGGGAGGCAAAGGAGGAGATTGCAGGGGCTCTGACACAAATTTTCAGAACCTCTCTGGCCACAGGGGATGTACCAGAGGACTGGAGAACAGCTAATGTAGTACCATTATACAAGAAGGGTAGCAGGGATAAACCAGGGAATTACAGGCCAGTGAGCCTAACATCTGTGGTAGGGAAATTATTGGAAAAAATTCTGAGGGACAAAATTAGTCTCCACTTGGAGAGGCAAGGATTAATCGGGGATAGTCAGCATGGCTTTGTCAAGGGTAAATCATGTCTGACAAATCTGATTGAATTTTTCGAGGGGGTGACTAGGGAGGTGGATGAGGGAAATGCTGTGGATGTGGTTTACATGGACTTCAGTAAAGCTTTTGACAAAGTCCCGCATAGGAGACTGGTCAAGAAGGTAAGAGCCCATGGGATCCAGGGTGCCTTGGCGCGTTGGATCCTAAACTGGCTGAGTGGCAGGAGGCAGAGGGTGATGGTCGAAGGTTGCTTTTGTGACTGGAAGCCTGTGTCCAGTGGGGTACCTCAGGGATCGGTGCTGGGTCCCTTGTTGTTTGTGATCTACATAAATGATTTGGATGCGAATGTAAAAGGGATGATCAGTAAGTTTGCAGATGACACGAAAATTGGTGGGGTGGTAAATTGCAAGGAGGAAAGCCTCAGGCTACAGGACGATATAGACGGGTTGGTCAGTTGGGCGCAAAAGTGGCAAATGGAATTTAACCCTGAAAAGTGCGAGGTGATGCATTTTGGACGGACAAATAAGGCAAGGGAATACACAATGAGTGGTAGGACCCTAGGAAGTACAGAGGGTCAGAGGGACCTTGGTGTACATGTACATAGATCTCTGAAGGCAGCGGAACAGGTAGATAAGGTGGTTAAAAAGGCATATGGGATACTTGCCTTCATTAGCCGAGGCATAGAATATAAGAGCAGGGAGGTTATGATGGAGCTGTACAAAACGCTGGTGAGGCCACAGCTGGAGTACTGTGTGCAGTTCTGGTCGCCTCACTATAGGAAGGATGTGATTGCTTTGGAGAGGGTGCAGAGAAGATTCACCAGGATGTTACCTGGGATGGAGCGCCTCAGCTATGAAGAAAGACTAAACAGGCTGGGGTTGTTTTCCTTGGAGCAAAGAAGGCTGAGGGGGGACCTGATTGAGGTGTACAAAATGATGAGGGGCATAGATAGGGTAGACAAAGAGGAACTTTTCCCCTTAGTAGGGGGGTCAATAACAAGGGGGCATAGATTCAGGGTAAGGGGCAGGAGATTTAGAGGGGATTTGAGGAGGAACTTTTTCACCCAGAGGGTGGTTGGAATGTGGAACTCAATGCCTAAAAGGGTGGTAGAGGCAGGAACCCTCACAACATTCAAGAAGCATTTGGATGAGCACTTGAAATGCCATTGCATACAGGGCTATGGACCAAATGCTGGAAAATGGGATTAGACTGGACAGGGATGGATGGGCGGCGCAGACACGATGGGCCGAAGGGCCTCTTTCTGTGCTGTAAAACTCTATGGCCTAGAAATTGAGTTTTGGCGCAGCCAGGGCTTTAGCGCCGGAAGTTAGTGCCGGAGCTAAGTCGCGCTGGTCGGGCCCAAAATTCAATAGTTCTGCGCCCAAACGGCTGCCGGCGCTGCTGAGAGCTGTTTGCGCCTGAAAACTGGCGCAACGCGCTGAATTTCGGCGCTATTCCGGTGCTGCGGCGCCCGCTGCGGTGCGGCAGGTTCGGGAAGTGCAGGCCTCCTCCTTCCCTTAAGGAGGAGCTGCCTGCACCCGGCCGCGGCCCGCGAAAATCTTTTTAAAAATGAGCCCGGCACCTCGGACAAGTGCCGGGCTTGCTTCTGTTCCGGGGGGGGTGGGGGGGGAAGTCCGGGGAGGGAGCTGCGGCCAGGCGGCCGGCGGGAAAGCGGCCGGCCGCCGCGGGGCCTTTAATGCGCCGGCGCAAAAACATGTTGGACTCTGTTGCCAGAGTCTTAGTTGCGGCTGCCACGGGCGAGGCGGCCGCAACTGAATTTCGGCGCTGGGGCCCGTCGGCATGGCAACCGGGACGCTGCGCACACCGATGACGTGATCGGTGCCGGCGCAGCGCTACCGGTCTACCGCGGCGGAAGGGCCCCAGGCAATTTAGGCGCCGGCGCCAATTGCAGCGCTAGGCCCTCTAGCGCCGCAAAATCGGCGCTAAGGGCACTGAATTTCTAGGCCTATGACTCTATGACTCTATAACTGGCCGGCGCCAGTGTGTCTGTGTTCCATTGCTGACTGACTTCACATGAGCTTCGCCAGCGCTCTGAGGTAGTGCCTCGCTCCTCAGCGTTAGCGCCTTAAGAGAGGTGTGTAGTACTTGATTTAGCGCTCCAATCAGCTCCAGGGGCGATAGAAGCCAAGTTTGCTGTCAGAGGTGATAATTAGCACCAGGCACTAAACTTTGCGCCCGGACGATAATTGCGCCCCAAACAGGGCAATATTGAATTTCTCTCCCAAAGCTCATTAACAAGGGATAAATTGGGGGCACACACATGAGGATGATAGGGACAGAGGACAGGAACATTGGAACAGGAGCTGGCCATTTAGCCCCTTGAGCCTGTTCTACCATTCAATGAGATCATGTCTGATCTGCGACCTAACTCCATATACCCGTCTTTGCCCCATTTCCTTAATGCATTTAGTTAACAAAAATCTATCAATCTCAGATTTAAAATTAACAATTGACTTTTGCGGAAGAGAGTTCCAAACTTCTACCACCCTTTGTGTGTGGAAGTGTTTCCTAATTTCACTCCTGAAAGGCCTGGCTCTAATTTTTAAACCATGCCCCCTAGTCCTAGAATCCCCAACCAGTGGAAATAGTTTCTCTCTATTTACCAAATCAGTTCCCTTTAATACCTTGAAAATTTCAATCAAACCACCACCACCTAACCTTCTAAATTCCACGGATACAACCCTAGTTTGTGTAATCTCTCCTCGTAGTTTAATCCTTGAAGTCCAGGAAGGAGAAATTTGGCTGCTTTATGCCTCCTGTTAGCGCCTGGGAGGGTGGGGGGTGGGCAGTAACAGGGCGCTAAGGGGTTAGCGACCGGGCGCGGCAAATTCAGTGACGCCCGCGAACATTCCTGCTGGTTTAGCGCTGGTGCAAACTCTTACCGCCTTGCCCTCTAGCACCTTGCAAATCGTGATGTCATAAAGTGCGCAACGCCCCGTTATCGCCCCGGATGCTAAATTGCCTCCCACCCCCTGCTGTATCGCCGGGTGTCAGCAACGGCAGCAACAGGAGGCGTTGTCACCTTGGCTGGCCACTTGGGGAGCACTAGTTAAAGGCAGTTTGTTTTCAGATAGGCCAAACTTTATTCTTTGCACCAGTCTGGTGCCTGCTGAAAGTTTTAGATGCTTTATTGCTGCGAGATGTCCAAGCCCTCCACTCTGAGAGTGTTTGGGGCTGTAATGGCAGTCACGCAGGTCGCCTGGCAACACAGGACTGAGCAGAAGTATGTTGTGCACCGTCATTGGCCCTTCCCTTTAAGCGAGGGAAGCAGCCTCTGATGCCGGTATCTTTGCACTCCACATTGTTCAGCGCTCTGCCGCTACCGCCCCGCTCTCGCACTTTAGTGCCCTAAGAGCAGTGGTTAGTGCTTGATTTAGCGCTACACTTCCCTCAATTTTCCGAGATTTCAAAAGTTATCGCTTCAAACAGGGTGCTAGGGAATTTCTAGCCCCAGGTATCATGCTGGTAAATCTATGCTGCTCTCCCTCCAAGGCCAATATATCCTTCCTAAGGTACAGTGCCCAGAACTGCTCACAGTACTCCAGGCATGGCCTAATCAGGGCTTAGATTTTTCCTGTATGCTTTTAGCATCAAAATTGTTAACTCAAAGGCATTCACAATTCTACCATAACTAAAACCCAATTAAAATCTTCTCTGATAACTGTTAAAATAGTTATGTGACAATTGCGACAAATAGGAGATTCATTTATTATTCCGTTGAATACTCTTAAAGTAGTAGACAACTTTGCACCATAAATTCAATTGTAAATTGGATAAGATAGTAAGATATGGTTCCACTGTATTGCACTTACTGTTACTAAAATATAGTGCATATTTTAAGACAAAGAAATCACATTGCAAAGAAATTACCATAATTTGGTAATGACCTCGAGTTTTCTCTGTGGGATCAAACCAAAAATTGCACCCGGAGCTGCATACATCTTGACAATGTTGGAAAACATCCAAATATCATCCCAATCTCAATAGAATATGCCCAAACTCAAAATGGACGTAAATGGGCACAAATTAGCCTTAAAAATCAGGGCCCAAGGAAACGCCGAACCCACACCAGTATATTTTTCTTGCAGTCTTAAAATTTTAAGTTTCAACTCATTTCACCATCATAAGAACATAAGAAATAAGAGCAGGAGTAGACCATTCGGCCCCTCAAGCCTGCCCCACCATTCAATAAGATCAAGGCTGATCATCAACCTCAACTCCACTTTCCCGCCCGATCTCCATATCCCTTCATTCCCCGATAGTCCAAAAATCTATCTTTCTCAGCCTTGAATATACTCAAAGACTCAGCATTCACAGCCCTCTGGGGCAGAGAATTCCAAAGATTCACGACCCTCTGAGTGAAGAAATTCCTCCTCATCTCAGCATTAAATGGCCTACCCCTTATCCTGAGACTATGCCCCCTAGTGCGAGGCACTCCAGCCAGGGGAAACAACCTCTCAGCATCCACCCTGTCAATCCCTCTCAGTCTCTTGTATGTTTCAATGAGATCACCTTTCATTCTTCTAAACTCCGGAGAGTATTGGCCCAAGCTACTCATTCTCTCCTCATAGGACAGCCCTCTCATCCCAGGAATCAATCTAGTGAACCTTTGTTGCACCACCTCTGAGGCAAGTATATCCTTCCTCAGATAAGGAGACCAAAACTGTGCAGAGTACTCCAGGTGTGTTCTCAGGACAGTCCTGTACAATCGTGTAAAGGGGCTAGAAATTCATTATAGCCCAGGAATGGGCAGTATCTTTAGAAAAGTTTGAGAATTAGTGCCAGGCGCTAATGCTTTAGACTGCATGCAAAATTAATTCTCACTGCTCAAAGAAATGATTGGGGTGCTAAATCAGGTCTTAAAGGCCTAGCTCAGTGCCGTTACACTCAAAGGGTGGACCAATATCGGGTGCAGTCTAATTGCCACTCATCATTGCCACAGGCTTTTCCCAGTATTTAAAGGGGCAGTTCATTGATACTGCAGTACCTCATTCTCAGCATTGCTGGCTGTGCAGCTGCCTCAGCAAGGAGAGGCACAACAAGGAGAAGGAGCTGAAGGACTGAAGCAGGTGTGCTCAGGGCAGATCCACCTCAGTCAGGTGGTCAGGGTGATTGAATGCTTCAACAAATGCTACATACCACCATCTGTATCACAAGCTTCACACACTGCCCAAAGCAACACACGCCCAGCATTCACCCACCAACAATCTCTACCTACCAACACTTGCACGCACATCCCACACCTTGCACACAATGACAGCTATTCAACTATGGCAGGTACAAGGGTCATTAGTTATTCGGATGAATGTGATATGTGTGACATGTTTATGCATAAATTTATTAATGGAGTTTGCAATATTTTGTGGTCTCATTTCACTTTTGTGCCCAGGAGGATGCTGTGATATGGCGTGACACAGGGATGGTATGATGGGCATGTGGTGAGCAAAAGGGATCTGGGGTTTAAGTCATCCTGGTGAGAGCCCTGATGTCCCCCCTCATCCCTCTGCGCACATGTTCCTGTATTTCTGGCTGCTTGCGCTCCCTCCACTGTAGATCCTGGAGGGCGAGGTGGAATGCCAGTACAGCCCCCATTAATGTTGCCAAGTGTATCAGCTGAATCTTTGAACAATAAATGTAGGCACTTTGCACTTGCCAGAATAATGCTGATAAAATAGAATCTTGAAATTACTCATACAAAGTGATCCACTAGCTGAAACTGACAGAAACTAACCTGCCCTGACAACTGCGAGTGATTAACGCGGATGCCTTTAAATAGCATCCCTGGAGCCGGCGTCCTGCAGCTGTGCGCCTCCTCTCCCTGCCGCTGTCTGGTTGAGGCGTAGGTGGAGAAAATCAATTTTGCCGATCGGGCAGCCAGTGAGCATTGCACTGACGTCATGCCTTGCCTAGCGTTGAAGTCCCCAATGGTACCTCGTACTGGCGGCACAACGGGAGGACTGGATTTGCTGTGTGGCGCTGGGTTTACCTTGCCCCGGTGCTACTGCATCAGCGCCCAGTTAGCGCCAGTTGCTGGGGCTAATGGGAGGCACTAACCAACTGAATTTTTCCCACACCTTACTCTTAAGAGCAGGGATTAATATTGTGTAGAATGTTTGAGATCAAAAAATTAGAAGCAAAATTCGTAAATTAACATCTTTACGTCACCATACTAGTAAACATTTCCAAGTCAGTTTGATTGGTTCTTTTGTCCAGGAAGAAAGATGACTGATTATTTCTGTTAAACCATAGCTTTTCCTTCTTTTTGTTTTTAATGCAGTAACACAAATTGTGTATGTGTTTTTATGCACTTGTGAATAAGTGTTGCATTTCTGACATGTTACATAGGGGGTGTGCTGGTTCAAGGAGTCAACGGGGGAGAAATTCAGCTGGTTAGCGCCTCCCTTTAGTGCCTGGCGAGGATGCTAACAAGGCGCTAATGAAGTAGCACTGGGGCGAGGCGAGTCCATCGCCGCATGCCAAATCCAATCGCCCCTTAGCACTGCCACTAACCATTAGCACCTGGGGCTTAAGTGCCAGGCAGATCATGATGTCAGTGAGCGTGCAACGCTGACTGAGTGCCCGATCGGCCAAATTAATTATCACACCTGTTTTAGCGCCTCACCCTGACAACGACAGGAAGAGGAAGCGTGAAGCAGGCGGATGGCGGCTCCAGGGGTACAATTTAAAGGGATCAGTCGATGCTGTCAAGTTAGTGCAGTTTCACTGCTTCCTTGTCAGTTTGCGATTGTGCAAGAGTTTAATTGAGTCATTTAAAGGTTCTTTAGTATCAGGAGTGTTGTGGCTACCAAAGATTTGTTACATTTATTCTGATAAAATTTCAAAGTGCTACACATCATTATATTACAGTCAACCTCGCCCTCTAGGATCTACTGCTGAGGGAGCGCAGGCAGCGAGAAAGATTGCAACATGTGGCCAGAGGGAGAAGGAGGGCCATGAGGGCTCTCAACAGGAGGCCTTACTCTTCGAGGGTATTCCAAGAGCACTTCTCTTACCTCCAATTAAGTGAGGAGCACTTCTCTTACCTCCAATTAAACGAGGAGCAGTGCATTAGAAGGCTCTGCTTCAGCAAGGATGTGGCCACCTGTTAGATCCGTGTGTTAATGGTGACACGGAATGCAGGAGTTGATTTAACAAGTGTTTACTGAACAAAGTCTGGAGGTGAACTAAACTACACAAGACGCCACACAGGCTTATATACCCGAGTGGTCACTACTGGTACTACAGTATACAGGGGCTTCAAAAACATAGTTCCTCTTAAAGGTACATACACCACAATTCCTCCCCTTCTAGACAAACAGTTCACAACATTTTAAGTAATCATTAAATAACATTTTTACAAGAACAATAATCTACACATTTGCTGAAGTTAATCAATTACAAATTCAGTCTCTCTGGAGGCTTCCTGACTCGGTCTGGATAACGCCTCGGTAGTGTAGTAGTTTTTGGTGGTGTAGTAGGTTCTTGTGGCAAGGTCGATTCGGCTTCATCTGGTTCCAGTATCACCGGATCAGAGGTAGATACTATGGGTATCTCTGCTTCATCACTAGGCGTATAGAGTTGTGGTGTAGGTTGTCCTTTTTCGGATGACTCTATGATCTGGTCAGCATGGCACCTTATTATGCTTTCTCCAATGACCACGGTATACATCAGTGGTCCTAGTTGTGTGCAAATAGTTCCAGGCTGCCATTTCTCGGTACGGTAGTCCCGGGCCAAAACTGGTTGACCTATCTGGAAGGTTCTAGTTGGCCTTTCATTCATGCTTTGAAATTGCCGGTTCTCTACATCTCTTCTGACGTTTGGCTTGAACAAATCCAGACGGCAACTTAGTCTTCTATTGAAAAACATCATGGCGGGGGTTTGGTTTGTCACCACATGTGTTGCATTCCTGTATGCAAACAAAAAGTTATCTACCTTATGTTGTAGATTTATGTCGTCATTACCCATGGCCTTTATGGCCTTCTTGAAGGTCTGGACAAACCTTTCAGCGAATCCATTGGTGGCGGGATGGTATGGGGCGGATGTGTAGTGATTAACCCCATTGTTTTTTTAAGAACTTCCTGAATTCTTCAGATAAAAATTGCAGTCCATTATCAGAACAGATCTGTTCAGGCAGCCCATTCCTGGCGAATATGGTCCTTAATACTGTGATGGTTTTTTCCGTGGTGGTGGAGGACATCTTTATTACCTCCGGCCACTTGGAGTGTGCATCCACCGCGATTAAGAACATTGAGTCCATAAATGGACCAGCAAAGTCGATATGTACCCTTTGCCATGGAGATGAGGGCCACTCCCATGGATGTAGAGGGGCTTGTGGTGGGGCGTATTGGACCTTCTGGCATCCTAGACAGCTCTTGGTCATTTCTTCGATGTCTCCATTGATACCTGGCCACCACACAAACGCTCTGGCTAAGTTCTTCATTTTCACTCCACCCAGATGCCCCTCGTGAAGCTCCTTTAGCACTTTATCCTTGAGTTTGGGTGGAATCACCACTCTGGATCCACACATCAAGGTTCCTCGGCACACTGACAGCTGTTCTCCTCTTTGCGAGAATGCTGGCAACAGTGGTTCGCCATGTGCTGGCCATCCCTTCACTGTTAAATCGTAGACTCGTGAGAGAGTCGGGTCATTTCTCGTTTCCTTTTCAATGGTAGAATTTGTCACCGGTAGATATTCCACTATGGTCGAGTGGAACATCACCACTGGGTCCACTGTAGGCGCCTCTTCTACCGTTGGCAACGGTAGGCGCGATAACCCGTCAGCATTCCCATGTCCCATGCTGTTTTGTTCCTTTGTATTCTATGTCATATTGGTGTGCCCCTAGGAAAAGGGACCACCTCTGTAGCCTTTGCGCTGTCATAATGGGAACGCCCATTTTAGGGTTGAATATGGAGACGAGGGGTTGATGGTCAGTCAACAAGGTAAATTTTTGTCCGTGTAGGTAATGATTGAATTTCTTCACCCCCCACACCAGGCTGAGTGCCTCCCTGTCAATCTGGGCATAGTTACGCTCAGCTGAGTTCAATGAGCGTGACGCAAAAGCTATCGGCCGCTCCGAGCCATCAGGGAATCTATGCGATAATACCGCTCCTACGCCGTAAGGGGATGCATCACACGCCAGTTTGATTGGCAGTGATGGGTTGTAATGAGCCAACACTTCCCTGGACGTGATCAAGCCTTTGCATTTATGGAAGGTTCATTTACAGTCTTCGCTCCATTTCCAAACTACTCCCGTTTGTAGCAGTGCGTTAAGAGGGTGCAGAACCGTCGACAAGTTTGGTAAAAATTTATGATAGTAATTTATTAATCCCAGGAACGACCTTAATTGTGAGACATTTTCAGGCACTGGGGCCTTTACGACCGCTTCAATTTTTTCAGGTGACTTATGCAACCCTTCTTCGTTAATGACATGGCCACAATATGATATTTGTTTCTGGAAAAATTCGCACTTGTGGCGATTTGCTCGTAGGCCCCGTTCTCTCAGCCTAGTGAGCACCTGCTCCAAGTTGGCAAGGTGCTCGTTGTCATTTTCTCCTGTTACAAGGATGTCGTCTAGGTAGCATTGAGTCCCCGGAATCCCTTGCAGGACTTGCTCCATAGCTCTTTGCCAGATAGCCGGAGTTGATGCCACTCCGAAAACCAGTCGATTGTACTGGTACAGGCCTTTGTGTGTGTTTATCGTGAGATACTTTTTAGAGGCCTCCTCAACCTCCATCTGTAGATATGCCTGTGCTAAGTCAATTTTGGTGAAACGTTTCCCTCCGGATAGTGAGGCGAAAATATCTTCTATCCTCGGAGAGGATACTGTACCGTGTGAAGGATCGGGTTTACAGTCACCTTGAAGTCTCCACAGATGCGAATTTTTCTCTGTTCTTCAGATTTATCATTATTCAACGTTTTCTTCATGACCGGGATGATGGATGTTGCCCCCTCGCTCCAATCTACCTTGGATAACACGCCTGCTTTTTCCAAATTCTCCAGCTCTGCATCAACGGCTGGACGAATTGCGTATGGCACCGGCCTTGCCTTAAAAAACTTGGGAATTGCCGCATCTTCCACTTTTATTGAGGTGGTGGTGCCTTTCAGGGTTCCTAGTTCCTGTTGAAACACTTCTTTGGCGTTAGCCAAGATTTCTTTTAATCGTCCAGGTATGACGTCATCATCATTTTTTTTCTTACAGGTCACCATCAGTGCCTGAATGGAGTGCCAGTCTAAACGTATCTTTCTGATCTATTCACGTCCCAACAATGGTGGACCACCATCTTGCAGAACGTATAAATACAACTTCTGTATTTCCTTGCCGTTGTATACAACAGGCACCCTTATTTTCCCTCTGGGGTATACTTTCTGCCCCGTATATGTCTTCAAGATAATGGATGTGTCTTTCAAAGGTATATGCGGAAATAGCCGCTCGTAATCCTGTCAACACATGACGGTCAGAGCTGATCCTGTATCTAGCTCCATTTTGACTGGGGACCCCACTATCGTGAGGGTAACCCAAATGGTCTGGTAATCTTCTTTGGCAATTACATTATGTAATTTGAGAGAGCTTAGTCTCTTGTTTCCGGAGTCGCTATCGCTCTTCTGGTCTTGGGAGCTACTGTCTGTCATCATTTGTACCTTTCTGTACTTTTCCTTATTGACCTTTTTACTGTCTGCTGATTTTTTTCCAGATCTGCACACACGTGCAATGTGTCCCATCTTTCCGCATTGCCTGCATGCTTTGTCCTTGAACCAGCAGTCCTTCTGGTCATGGGTGGATCTGCCACAGCGATAACATCTCTTGAAACCCCGTGTCATTTCATGGGTGCCGAAGTCCTGTGGCTTTTGCTGTATCTCTGCAGCTCCTCTTGCTGCTGCTTCGTATGATACAGCCACACTGAAAGCCTTGTCCAGTGTCAAATCTGTCTCAGAAAGTAGTCTTTTCTGTGTTCCTTCGCTTAGGAGACCGCAGACGAATTTGTCTCGTAGAGAATCTGCCAGTCCTGCCCCGAATTGGCAGTGCTTTGACAGCTTTCGTAATTCGGTGAGGTAATCAGCGTTACTTTCATTCTTGTGCTGATTCCTCCTGAAGAATTTGAATCATTCCGCTATCAGCAGCGGTGTTGGGTTTAAGTGCTCCTGTAAGGTATCAACAATCTCCTTAAAATTCTTGTCCATTGGTTTGGCTGGAGTGATCAAGTTTCGTAACAGCCCGTATGTCCTTGCGCCCATCAGATTTAGAAGTACCGATGCCTTTTTATCATCCGCTACTTCATTCGCCTTGCAATATACCTCCACTCTTTCCACATATGTGGTCCAATCTTCTATATCACTATCGAAAGCAGTAATATTGCCAGTCTTCGGCATCTTGAAAATCTAAAATGGCGCTTCCCGCGCTTTTCCTCCGTCCCCGATGGATAAAAATTGCGCCTCCCGCGCTTTTCTTTCTTCCCCGCCGAGTTAAGATGGCGCCTCCCGCGCTTTCCCGCCGCTGCCGCTGCTGCCAACACTGTTCTCCGCGGTTCCCGTTGCGACCTGCAGCTTTTCGCGGCATTTCTATTTTTTTTTATATATATCTCTTCAATAGTTTCTCCATTACTTGGAGAACCGTTCCCGTCGTGGAGCGGACCCTCTGGGACTTTCCCCTCCCTCTGCTTGGTCCGAACGCCGACCTGCTTTGCAGCACCGGCCGCCCCCTGAGTGCTCCACCCTCTGTCTCTCTCTGCTTCTGCTTCCAGACTCGCTGCCCGGCGCCGTTGCAGAGCCACCCGATCGAGCTCTAGCCCGCCGCAGCCCAGGAAGGATCAGTGCACTACCTGCCACCAGCCAGTTTAGCTGGTGAAACCACAGTTTTTTTTCTTGCTTCTGGCTTCGACCTTCATCTGAGGAATCGATCCCCTTGAGGTGCTGCCGAATTGCAGGTAAGTTCGTTTCTAACTCGTCGCCACTGTTAGATCCGTGTGTTAATGGAGACACGGAATGCAGGAGTTGATTTAACAAGTGTTTACTGAACAAAGTCTGGAGGTGAACTAAACTACACAAGACGCCACACAGGCTTATATACCCGAGTGGTCACTACTGGTACTACATTATACAGGGGCTTCAAAAACATAGTTCCTCTTAAAGGTACATACACCACACCACCGAACTCTGCCACTTCCTGAAACCAGACTTTGAGCCTCAGATCAGGTCGAGGATGGTTCTCTCAGTGGCAGTCAAGGTCACCGTTGCCCTCAATTTCTTCGGCAGCAGTTCCTTCCAGTCTGCAACAGGAGACATAGCAAACATCTCACAGTTCACCATCCATCGCTGCATCTGGGAGGTCACAGAGGCCCTCTACAGGAGGAGAAGGGATTACATTTTCTTCTCCATCACCAGAGAGAAGCAGGACAAATCTGCATGTGGCTTTGCCAGGATAGCGGGCTTCCCCATGGTGCAGGGAGCCATTGTCTGCACCCACATCGCTTTGTGGGCACTGCATAACACTCCTGAGGTCTTCTGTAATCGCAAAGGCTACCACTCACTTAATGTGCAGTTGGTGTGCGACCACAGACAGCGACTCCTCAAAGTGAATGCCTACTATCCTGGCAGCAGCCATGATGCCTTCATCCTGTGCCAGACTGGTGTGCCAGCACTCTTCCAGCCACCACATCAAGCTCGCGGCTGGCAACTCGGAGACAAGGGCTATCCACTCTCCACCTGGCTCATGACTCCCCTGCGCAACCCCAACACTCCTGCCCAGCACTCACATAATGAGAGTGTTGCTGCCACCAGGAACATCATCGAGCAGGCCATTGGCCTTCTGAAACAACGGTTCCACTGCCTTGACCACTCAGGAGGAGCCCTCCAGTACTGGGCTGAGCAGGTGTCCCATTTTGTCGTAGTGTGCTGTATGTCCACAACTCGGCCATGATGAGGACCTAGCCCTTGCCACCAGAGATTGCAGGACCACCTCAGGAGGAGGAAGAGGGAGAGGAGGAGGAGGATGAGGAGGAGGAGGAAGAGGAAGATGAGGAGGAGGAGGAACAGGAGCGAGGGAGGAGGCGACCACTCAATCGGCCTTCCGGAAGGGCGGTCCGTGACCACCTCTTCAGACTGCGCTTCCAATGAATTAAACCCCAGATCCCCATTGCTCACCACATCCCTATCATTTCATTCCTGTCACAGGCCATATCACAGTGCAAAGCAGAAATGAGAGACACCACAAAATCATCCAAAACCAATTAATAAATTTATCAATAATCAGTGAACACATATTTACAGCAACAACATTAGCTATTCACCCTTGTGCAATCCCTTAGTGCCTGTCGTTACTGTGCGTTTGCCTACTCCAGTGCTCCTATGAAGTGTTGGCCAAGTGGCTGCAGCAGGGCTGGTGGAAGGCTGCTGAGAGTCCATGCGGGAGACTTCAGATGGCCTTGCAGGACGCCCTCGACCTGCTCTGGGCCTGGAAGGCCCGGCTGTAGACTGCACCACCTCAGCATGGGCGGCAGCTGGCTGGGCTGGCTGGATGACAGGCAGCAACAAGGGCAATGGCGGAGTGCCAGTGGTGGGAGCAGGAATGCTGTCGTCCTGAGAGAGGACAGCAGGTTCCTGCTCCACTGACCCACTGCCACTCCCCCGGGGCAGCACCTCAGCATCTACAGCAATCTGCTGGAGCACAGATTGCAGGGGCTGGCAGGGTGTCACCGCAGTCCAGCAATCTCTGCTCCAACAAAGGATTGCTGAGGTGTCACCCTGGGGGAGTGTCAGTGGCTCAATGGATCACCGACCTGCTATCCTCTCTCAGGATGACAGCACTCATCCTCCCACCACTGACACTCCGCCAGTGCCCTTGCTGTTCTCTGTCAGCCAGCCAGCCCAGGCTGCTGCCGTCCATACCAAGATGGTGCAGTCTGGTGATGGGCCTTCTTGGCCCGGAGCAGCTCGATGTCATCCTCCAAGGCCATCTGCAGTCTCCCCCACTGAAAGTCAGCAGCCTTCTGTTATGTCTGGGTATAATAAGATACAGACTGCAGCAGAAACGGTACAACAGGTGTTTACTCAACGTGGCTCACAGTTGAACTGACTGTACAGATTACTATTCAGTGCTATATACAGGTGTGGTCACTGCTGGTACTACAGTATACATGAGCTGTAAAAAGTAGTTTCCCCCCTTAAAGGTATATATACATTACAATTCATTCCCTTTTAGATTAACAGTACCATAACACTCATTTAACAATTAAATATCAATCTAATTACAATGAACACTTTTAACATGCAGCATTAACTGAAAATAGTCTATTTATATATTCAGTCTTTGGGGAGGCCTCCTGACCCTTTCTGGATAGCACCTTTCCCGAGTGTCTTGCTCTTGGTGCGGAGGCGATTCTGGCCCCCTGTCGTCGGTTGGTTCATCAGCTTCCGATGCTGCTGTTTCTGGGGTAAATGCGACCTGTACGTCAGGTTCATCACCAGGTACGTATGGGCAAGGCATGGGGTTGACTTGTTCCTGTGACTCTAGGATCTGGTCAGCATGGCGTCTCACAATGCTCTCCCCAACGTCCACTGTTTACATTAGTGGGCCCTGCTGTGTGCATAACGTTCCTGGCTGCCATTTTTCTGTTCGGTAGTCGCGGGCCAAGACTGGTTGCCCTATATTGAAGCTCCTTGTTGGCTTCTCATGGATGTGCTGGAATTGCTTACTCTCAACATCTCTTCGTACGTTTGGTCTGAGCAAATCCAGGCGAGATCTTAACCTTCGGTTAAAGAACATCATGGCTGGGGCCTGGTTGGTGACTGCATGTGTCGCATTCCGGTAGGCGAACAGGAAATTGTCCACCTTGTGCTGCAGCGGAAAGTTGTCATTGTACATAGCCTTTATTGCCTTCTTAAAACTTTGTACGAACCTCTCAGCCAATCCATTTGTGGCTGGATGTTACGGGGCGGATGTGTAATGCCTTACCCCATTCTTTTTCAAGAACCGCCGGAACTCTTCGGACACAAACTGTGGTCCGTTGTCGGAGCAAATCTGTTCTGGCAAGCCATTCCTGGCAAAAATGGTCCGTAGGACTGCAATAGTTTTCTCCGTGGTGGTGGAGGACATTTTGATGACCTCAGGCCATTTCGAGTGCGCATCCACGGCTATTAAAAACATTGAGTCCATGAATGGACCAGCAAAATCAATATGCACCCGTTGCCATGGAGATGAGGGCCACTCCCATGGGTGTAGAGGGGCCTGTGGTGGTGCATTTTGGACTTTCTGGCATCCTGAGCAGCTCTTGGTCAGGTCCTCGATTTGTTTATCGATTCCCGGCCACCACACATAAGCCCTGGCTAGGCTTTTCATTTTTACCCCTCCCAGATGACCCTCATGAAGCTCATTGAGCACTCTATCCCTTAACTTGGGTGGAATTACCACTCGGGATCCACACATCAAGGTCCCCCGGCACACTGACAGCTGTTCTCTCCTTGTCAAGAATGCTGGCAACAGTGAGTCACCATGTGCTGGCCATCCCTTCACCGTCAAATCATATACCCGAGACAGTGTCGGGTCATTTCGGGTTTCCTTTTCGATACAAGCGTTAGTTACCGGTAGGTATTCAACTATAGTCGAATGGAATATTTCAACAGGATCCACTGCTGGTGCTTCCTCCGCAGTAGGCAGTGGCAGGCGTGATAGCCCATCAGCATTTCCATGCTTTTCGTGCCCTTATATTCAATCTCATAGTGGTGCGCCCCTAGAAAAAGTGACCATCTTTGTAGTCGTTGCGCAGTCATCATCGGAACGCCCTTCTTCTGATTAAAAATGGAGACAAGAGGCTGGTGATTGTCAGCAAGGTGAATTTCTGCCCGTGCAGATAGTGATTGAACTTTTTCACTCCCCACACTAGGCTGAGGGCCTCCCTGTCAATCTGGGCGTAGTTACGCTCGGCTGAGGTTAGTGATCGTGACGCAAAGGCTATTGGCCTCTCTGAGCCGTCCGAGAATTTGTGCGACAGCACCGCTCCAATGCCGTAGGGTGACGCATCACATGCCAACCGAATTGGTAATGCTGGGTTGTTATGGGCCAATACCTCTTTCGATGTGATTAGTGTTTTGCTCTTCTGGAAAGCTCATCTACATTCGTCACTCCACTTCCATGGCGCCCCAGTTTGCAGTAGGGTGTTCAGTGGGTGTAGTATTGTAGACAAATTTGGCAAGAACTTATGGTAGTAGTTTACCAGCCCGAGGAACGACCTCAGTTGTGACACATTTTCCGGTGCTGGAGCCTTGACTACTGCCTCAATCTTCTCTGGGGACTTATGTAACCCCTCTTTATCAATAACGTGGCCACAATACGAGATCTGTTTTCTAAAAAACTCGCATTTGCGGCGGTTAGCTCGGAGCCCATATTCCTGCAATCTAGTGAGCACCTGCTCCAGGTTGGCAAGGTGATCACTGTCATTTTCGCCCGTGACCAGCATGTCATCCAAATAACACTGGGTCCCTGGGATCCCTTGCAGGACTTGTTCCATTGCCCTCTGCCAAATAGCTGGAGCTGATGCTGCCCCGAATACCAGCCGGTTGTATTGGTAGAGACCTTTATGGGTGTTGATTGTGAGGTATCTTTTTGATGCTTCTTCTACCTCCATTTGCAGATATGCCTGGGCCAGATCAATCTTAGTGAAGCGTTTCCCTCCAGATAGCGAGGCGAAAATATCTTCAATCCGCGGAAGTGGATATTGTACGGTGTGAAGGATTGGGCTCACTGTTACCTTAAATCCCCACGGATGCGAACCTTCCTTGGTTCTCCAGGCGTGCTGCTCAACGACTTTTTCATCACAGGGACGATGGGTGTAGCCCACTCGCTCCAGTCTACCTTGGACAGTACACCTGAACATTCCAGACTCTCCAGCTCTGCTTCGATGGCTGGGTGGATCGCATAAGGTACCGGTCTGGCCTTAAATAATTTTGGGCTTGAGTTTTCTTCAATTTTAATCGTCGCTGTCATGCCTTTTAGTGTTCCGAGTCCTTGCTGGAACACTTCTTTCGCGTCAGTTAGGATCTTTGACAGTCGCCCAGGTGTGACGTCATCATCCTTTTTGTCAGCCACAGTCAGTGCCTGTATGGAATGCCAATCCAGTTGTATTTTCCGGATCCATTCACGTCCCATTAATGGTGGTCCTCCATCTTGCAATACATACAGGTCTAGTTTTGGTGTTTCCTTACCGTTATATATAACGCTCACCCTTATTTTTCCTTTGGGGTAGACTTCTTGCCCCGTGTACGTCTTCAAAATAATTTTTGTGTCTCTCAAGGGTATGTGTGAGAATAGCCGCTCGTAGTCCCGTCGGTTTATGACTGTTAGGGCTGATCCTGTGTCCAATTCCATCTTTACCTGGACTCCTGCTATCTTGAGAGTGACCCAAATGGTTCAGTGATCCTCCATTGTGATCACATTATGTAGTTTCAGACAACTCAGTTCCATGCTTTCGGAGTCGTTATCACTCTTTTGTTCGTCTGAACTATTCTCTGTCATCTTATGTACCTTCTTGTACTTTCCTTTGGTAGGTTTCTTATTGCTGGTTTTCTTTCCCGACCTGCAGACTCGTGCTATGTGTCCTACTTTTCCACACTGTCTGCACACTTTGTCTTTGAACCAGCAATCATTCTGGTCGTGTGTTGTTCTGCCGCAGCAATAGCACTTCTCTGTTCCATATGACATTTCGTTTGTGCCATATTCTTGCAGTCTCTGTTGTATCTCTGCAGTGCCCCGTGCTGCTGCTTCATATGATACCGCAATGCTGAAAGCCTTTTCCAGCGTAAGGTCCTTTTCAGATAAAAGCCGTTTCTGGGTTCCTTCACTTTGAAGCCCACACACAAACTTGTCACTTAAGGTATCTGCCAGTCCCGCTCCAAACTGGCAGTGTTTCGATAGTTTGCGCAGTTCTGTTAAATAATCAGCATTGCTTTCATCCTTATGCTGGTTCCATTTGTGAAACTTGAATCTTCCTGCTATCAGCAGCAGTGTGGGGTTTAAATGTTCCTGTAGTATCGTTACTATGTCTTCAAAACTCTTTTCCATTGGCTTCGTTGGGGTTACTAGATTTCGTAATAACCCATACGTCTTTGCACCCATTAAATTTAACAATACCGACGCTTTCTTGTCATCTGATACCTCATTTGCCTTGCAGTACACCTCTATTCGCTCGACATATGTAGTCCAATCTTTGACTTCATTGTCAAATGTGGTGATACTGCCACTCTTCGGCATTTTGGGTGTGGTTTAAAATGGCGTCTCCCAATGGCTTAAAATGGAGTCTCCCGCGCTTTCCTTCCTCCCCCGCTGCTGCCAATGCCGCACTCGGCGGTCCTCATGGCACTGGCGGCGCCTCGCGGATTTCTGCGCGTCTCTCTCTCCCTCTCTCTGACGCTGCTCGGCCCCTGAACACTGGCTGCGCCCTGTGCGCTCTACCCTCTCCCTCTCTCCCCCGTCGACGCTGCTCGGCCCTTTGCTGTGCCGCTGTCCGGGACGTGTCTGCGCACTACCTGTTTCCAGCCCGTTTCGCTTTACCACCTCGACTGGAAAGACAAGCCTGGCTCTCGACAGCCTCCCCCGCAATTCTCGAGTCTCTGCTGGATGACTGGGCGGTTGCCCGTGGTCGACGCCCGAGTCTCTGGCCTTGACCTCCAATCCACTGATCTCCAGGAACGAATCCCCGAGAGGTGATGCAGAGTTGCAGGTAGGTTCGAACTTGCCTCGTCATCAATGTTATGTCTGGGTATAATAAGATACAGACTGCAGCAGAAACGGTACAACAGGTGTTTACTCAATGTGGCTCATAGTTGAACTGACTGTACAGATTACTACTCAGTGCTATATACAGGTGTGGTCACTGCCGGTACTTCAGTATACATGAGCTGTAAAAAGTAGTTCCCCCCCTTAAAGGTACATATACATTGCACCTTCCACCAGCTATGCTGCAGCCACTGGGTTAGCGCTGCATAGGAGCACCAGGACAGGCAAAGGCACACGGAAGACAGGCAAGGGAAGGGTAGCATAGTGTTAATGTCACTGGGCTTGTAATCCAGAGGTGTGAGTTCAAATCGCACCACGGCAGCTGGGGAATTTAAATTCAGTTAATTAAATAAATCTGGAATGAAAAGCTAGTAGCAGTAATGGTAACAATAAAACTATCAGATTGAAACAGAAGGAAATCTGCCATCCTTACCTGGTCTGACCTATATGTGACTCCAGACTCACAGCAATGTGGTTGACCCTTAACTGCCCTCTGAAATGGCCTAGCAAGCCACTCAGTTGTAACAAACTGCTACAAAACACAATAATAAGAATTAAACAGGACAGACCACTCGGCACTGGCTATGGCACACGCAGCCCAGTCCAGTCGACCCTCCTCACATCTTGTGCCAAAATTGAGTTGTCACACAAACTAGTCAAGCAACAGCCTGATATAGTCATACTCACAGAATCATAATTTCAGCCAATGTCCCAAACTCCTCCATCACCATCAGGGGTGGCACCAGTGGCAGTTGGGAAGGAGTGGCCCTGGGAGCCCTCACCATTGACTCTGGACCCTAAGAAGTCCCTCATTCTACCATTACCATCAAGCCAGGGGACCATCCCTGGTTCAATAAGAAGTGTAGAAGAGGAGCAGTACCAGGTGTACCTAAAAATTAGGTGCCAACATAGGACTACATGCATGCTAAAAATGGGAAGCAGCATGCTTTAGACAGGACTAAGCGATCCCACAATCAATGGATCAAATCAAAGTCCTGCCATATTGCGTCATGAATGGTGGTAGACCATTAAACAACTAACGGGAGGAGGTTCCATGAATATCCCCATCCTCAATGATGGTGGAGCCCAGCACGTGAATGCAAAAGACAAAGCTGAAGCGTTTGCAACCATCTTCAGCTAGAATTGCCGAGTGGATGATTCATATCGGCCTACTCCTGTGGTCCCCTCCATCACAGAAGCCAGTCTTCAGCCTATTCGATTCACTCCATGTGATATCAAGAAACAGCTGAGCTCACTGGATACAGATAAGGCTATGGGCCCTGACAACATCCCGGCTATCATGCTGAAGACTTGTGATCCAGAACTAGCCGCGCCTCTAGCCAAGCTGTTCCAGTACAGCTACAACACTGGCATCTATCCGACAATGTGGAAAACTGCCCAGGTATGTCCTGTCCACAAAAAGCAGGACAAATCAAATCTGTCCAATTACTGCCCTATCAGTCTACTCTCAATCATTAGCAAAGTGATGGTAGGTGTCATTGACAATGCTATCAAGCAGCACCTGATCACTGATGCCTGTTGTGTATGTGCCTTTAAGAGAAGAACTGATTCTATACTGCAGTACTGGCAGTGACCACCCCTGTATATAAAGCCATAGCAGGCTTCTGTATTTCAGTCTTGAATTACTCTCTGTTCAGTAAATACCTGATTTATTGTTCTCCTGCAGTCTGAGTATTATTGATCCTCGGACACTACACTGGCGACGGGCAGGTTTGAACTCACCTGCAGTACTGCATCGCCTCACGGGGATCTTTTCCCTGAAGAGAAGCTTCTTGGAGGTCGAAGTCAGAACGGCGGGCCTCGACCGCGGGCAACCGCCCAGGGATCCATCGGAGAGTTGCAGGGGAAGTTGTGGAGAGTTGGGCCTGGCTCCCCAGTCGAGGTGTTCCAGCAAGTCATGCTGGTAGCAGGTAGTGCGCTTACCCTTCTGGACTGCGGCGGGCTCGGGCTTGATCGAGCAGCTCTGCAAAGGGGCCGTGCAGCGTCGTCGGGAGGAAGAGAGAGAGAGAGGGTGGAGCGCACAGGGCGCGGTCGGTGCTCAAGCACAGGGCAGCGTGGAGAGGATAGAACGCGGGGAAGGAAAAGTGAGATGTACCGAAGCCGTGGGTCGCCGCCATTACCCTGTAGAATGCTAGGAGCAGCGTGGCAGCAAGGGGAAGAAGGAAAAGCGTGGGAGGCGCCATTTTATTCCATTGGGGAAGAAGGAAAAGTGCGGGAGGCGCCATTTTATTACATTGGGGAAGAAGAAAAAGCGCGGGAGGCGCCATTTTAAATCACCCAAGATGCCGAAGAGTGGCAGTATCACTGCTTTCGACACCGAGGTAGAAGACTGGACCACGTATGTGGAAAGAATTGAAGTGTACTGCAATGCCAATGAGGTGGCCAATGGAAAGAAGGCGTCGGTATTATTAAATTTGATGGGCGCGAGAACGTACGGCCTATTGCGGAATTTAATTACCCCAACTAAACCAATGGAGAAAAGTTTTGAAGAGATTGTTAATATCTTACAGGAACATCTAAACCCTACACCGCTGCTGATAGCAGAAAGATTCAAGTTCCATAAAAGAAACCAGCACAAGGATGAGAACAATGCTGACTATCTTACGGAACTACGCAAGTTATCAAAGCACTGCCAGTTCACAGCAGGACTGGCAGACACCTTGCGGGATAAGTTTGTCTGCGGGCTCCAGAGTGAAGGAACCCAGAAACGACTACTTTCGGAAAAGGACCTGACGCTAGAACAGGCTTTCAGCGTGGCAGTATCCTACAAAGCAGCAGCACGGGGAGCTGCGGAAATACAACAGAAACCACAGGAATACAGCGCTAATGAAATGGCGTATGAAGCAGAAAAGTGCTATCGCTGCAGCAGAACAACTCATGATCAGAAGGACTGCTGGGTTAAGGACAAAGTATGCAGACAATGTGGGAAAATGGGACACATAGCAAGACTCTGCAGGTCAGGAAAGAAAACCAACACTATAAGAACTACTAAGGAAAAGTACAAGAAGGTAAAGAAATTGACAGACAGTAGTTCGGAAGATTAGGAGAGTGATAAGGACTCCGGGAGCAGGAGACTAAGTTGTCTAAAGTTACACAATGTGATCGCAAAGGAGGATCACCGAACCATTTGGGTCACCCTCATGATAGCAGGGTCCCCAGTAAAGATGGAATTGGACACAGGATCAGCCCTAACTGTCATGAATCGACGAGACTATGAGCGGCTATTCTCACACATACCCTTGAAGGACACGTCCATTGTATTGAAGACATACACGGGGCAAAAAGTCTACCCAGAGGAAAAACAAGGGTGCCAGTTGAATACAACAGCAAGGAAACACAGAAACTGTATCTATATATACTACCAGATGGAGGACCACCATTATTGGGACGTGAATGGATCCGAAAAATACAATTGGATTGGCATTCCATTCAGGCGCTAACTGTGACTGATAAAAAGGATGATGACGTCACACCTGGACGACTGTCAAAAATTCTAACTGACGCGAAAGAGGTGTTCCAACAAGGACTTGGGACTCTAAAAGGAGTAACGGCAATGATAAAAATAGAAGATAACGCAAACCCAAATTTTTTTAAGGTCAGACCGGTACCTTACGTGACCCGCCCAGCCGTTGAAGCAGAGCTGGAGAGTCTGGAGCATTCGGGTGTGCTGTCCAAGGTGGACTGGAGCGAGTGGGCCACACCCATCATTCCTGTAATGAAGAAATCATTGAGCAGCACGCCTGGGGAACCGAAGAAGGTTCGCATCTGTGGGGACTTCAAGGTAACTGTGAGCCCAGTCCTGCACACAGTACATTATCCACTTCCACGGATAGAAGATATTTTCACCTCACTATCTGGAGGGAAACGCTTTACAAAGATTGATCTGGCCCAAGCATATCTACAAATGGAGGTGGAAGAAGCGTCTAGGAAATACCTCACGATAAACACTCACAAAGGCCTTTACCAGTACAATCGACTGGTATTCGGGGTAGCATCAGCCCCGGCTATTTGGCAGAGGGCGGTGGAACAAGTCCTGCAAGGGATCCCGGGGACCCAGTGTTATTTGGATGACATCCTGGTTACGGGCGAAAATGACAGTGAACACCTTGCCAACCTGGAGCAGGTGCTCACGAGATTACAGGAATATGGGCTACGAGCCAACCGCCCCAAATGCGAGTTCTTCAGGAGACAAATCTCATATTGTGGCCACATGATTGATGAGGAAGGGTTGCATAAGTCGCCGGACAAGATTGAGGCTGTAGTCAAGGCTCCAGCACCGGAAAATGTGTCTCAACTGAGGTCATTCCTCGGGTTGGTGAACTACTACCATAAGTTCTTGCCGAATTTATCTACAATTCTGCACCCACTGAACGCCCTACTGCAAATTGGAGTAACATGGAAATGGAGTGATGAGTGTAAGCGTGCCTTTCAGAAATGTAAATGCCTAATCACTTCAAAAGAAGTATTGGCCCACTACAATCCAACACTACCGATTCGGTTAGCATGTGATGTGTCTCCCTATGGCATCGGAGCGGTGCTGTCACACAAATTCCCTGACGGTTCCGAGAGGCCAATAGCCTTTGCGTCGCACTCGTTAACCTCAGCCGAGCGTAACTACGCCCAGATTGACAGGGAGGCCCTCAGCCTGGTGTGGGGGGTGAAGAAGTTCAATCACTATCTGCACAGGCAGAAATTCACCCTACTGACTGAGCATCAGCCCCTGGTCTCCATTTTTAACCCAAAGAAGGGCGTTCCGGTGATGACGGCGCAACGGCTGCAAAGATGGTCACTTTTTCTAGGGGCACATCAGTACGACATAGAGTACAAGGGTACGAAACAGCATGGAAACGCTGATGGGCTGTCGTGCCTACCGTTGCCTATGGTAGAGGAAGCACCTGCAGTGGACCCTGTTGAGATATTCCATGCGACCATAGTCGAATGTCTACCTGCTACAAACTCAAGAATAGAAAAGGAAACCCGAAATGCCCCGACACTCTCTCGGGTCTATGATTTGACAGTGAAGGGATGGCCAGCACATGGCGACTCACTGTTGCCAGCATTCTTGCCAAGGAGAGAACAGCTGTCAGTGTGCCGGGGGACCTTGATGTGTGGATCCCGAGTGGTAATTCCACCCAAGTTGAGAGACAGAGTGCTCAATGAGCTTCATGAGGGTCATCTGGGAGGGGTAAAAATGAAGAGCCTAGCCAGGGCGTTTGTGTGGTGGCCGGGAATCAATAAACAAATCGAGGATATGACCAAGAGATGCACAGGATGCCAGAAGGTCCAAAACGCTCCACCACAGGCCCTGCTAAATCCATGGGAGTGGCCCTCATCTCCATGGCAATGGGTATACATTGATTTTGCTGGTCCATTTATGGACTCAATGTTCCTAATCGCTGTGGATGCCCTTTCGAAATGGCCAGAGGTCATCAAAATGTCCTCCACCACCACGGAGAAAACTATTGCAGTCCTACGGACCATCTTCGCCAGGAATGGCTTGCCAGAACAGATTTGCTCCGACAATGGGCCACAGTTTGTGTCAGAGGATTTCCGGAGGTTTCTGAGGAATAATGGGGTGAAGCATTACACATCTGCCCCATATCATCCAGCCACAAATGGATTGGCTGAGAGGTTTGTTCAGACC
The DNA here is from genome assembly GCF_052327205.1 of Somniosus microcephalus. Classification (NCBI taxonomy): domain Eukaryota; kingdom Metazoa; phylum Chordata; class Chondrichthyes; order Squaliformes; family Somniosidae; genus Somniosus; species Somniosus microcephalus. The sequence continues at coordinate 93,765,818 of NC_140998.1, read as the reverse complement.
TTTAAAAAGGCCATAAAGGCAATGCATAATGACGACATACCACTACAACACAAGGTGGATAATTTCTTGTTTGCTTACCGGAATGCGATACAAGCAGTCACTGTTTTGGACCGATGGACATTTTTACATGCAGTAGCACCCTCTGGTGGTGGTTATTGTGTTAGCAGTGTGTTTGTATGAAGCAGAGGTCATTTGACCTTTGTTCCTTTCTTCCTGTGTGAGGTCATTTGACCTTCATACCTTTCTTCCTGTGTAATCCAGGAAGTAGAATTCCAGGAAGAACCTGGCAGTAATGGAGGATTCCATAAGGGTTTCACAATCCAATGTAATCTGATTTCATATGTTCGGCCAAGCGCAATATCTGTGAGTATCTTTGTTTCTTAGCATAATAGCAACGTTGTCAGAGTAGTATTTTGATAACAATATGTTTATAAAAGGTTAATATTTGATAGTTACAGAAGTGAGTCTAAATGTTAGTTAGTTATAAAATTAGTCTATTCTACTGTTGTAAATATGTTTATATCTTATGTAATATCGAATGTATAGTATCAGTTTATGTACAAAACATACTTTATCTTTGTTTACAGTTTCACAAAAATTGTTCAAGTAAAGGCTTCAAACAGCAAACGGCTTCACGAAGAATTATTTTGTATAAGTGTTTAACTTGCTGGATAACTAGATAGGAGCATGTCTAGCGCAGCCAGTACAGTGAAAAGATAGCAATACAGCTAGCTGTGAAGAGCGGAGCAGGAGGAACCCAGTGTAAGCCTTAACCTCGTAGAGCACATCTACCTCACATCAACATGTCAGAAGATAATAACGAAAATGCTTTGCAGCGAGGACAAGACCTTAAACAAGCAGACGAAACTGTAGAAGGTGACAATCGGTCTATAAGCTCCGGTTACGTCAGATCGCAAGCTGGTTCACGGTCATCAGGTGGTTCTAGAATAAGCGTGACTATCGCCAGAGCACGGGCTAAGCTAGTGGCAGCTCAATCCAGAGCTGCGCATGCGAACAGTGAAATAGAAATAAAAGTAAGACAGGCCCGACTCCAAGCAGAACAGGCCCGATTCCAAGCAGAACAGGCCCGATTCCAAGCAGAACAGACCCGACTCCAAGCAGAACAGGCCCTTCACCAAGTGGAACGCCAGGCTGAACAGGCCTGTCTCCAAGCCACATTAGACGCTCTGCAGCAACAAAAAGAGATAGATGCTGCATTAGCCGAGACACAAGTATTCGAGGCAATTTTGGAGGGAGTTGATCCCGAGACAGCTTACAAACCTTTAATTCCCGTTCCGTGGCAGAGTCCACGACAGCGCACCATAGATTACGTGAGCGACCATGCCGACATACAGTTTACAGGAGAAAGGGATGGAGGCCCGCACATCTCTACAGACGCAAGCACTTCGTATAACATGCCACAAGTTGCCAACCAAGGTCAAAGCAGACGGCGTGCCTCAAGCCGCAGAGTCTCCCCCAGCAGAAAGGGAGACACGGTGCAGAGGAATAGGACGCTGAATAGAGAAAGTCAGAGGCAAATCCCCTCTCGGTTCCTTGAGACCCCTAACAGAGCCCCTAGCCAAGGCAACCCTGGCACAGGTCTCAGCACCTACGACCTTGCCAAATACCTTGCACGCACCCAGCTGGTGACTTCGGGGTTAATTAAGTTTGATGACAGGCCGGAGAATTATTGGGCTTGGAAGTCCTGCTTCCACGATGCCATATCGGGCTTAGACCTGTCGGCAGGAGAAGAGCTCGGCCTCCTTATCAAATGGCTCGGCCCAGAATCCGCTGGACAGGCCTGCAGGATAAAAGCGGCCAATGTGGGACAGCTGCCAGAGGGGTTGAAGAAGGCTTGAGCGAGGCTGGAAGAAAGCTACGGTTCACCCGAAGCCATTGAAAGGGCTCTCTTTGACAGGTTGGAGAACTTTCTGAGGTTGATGAGTAAGGAACCCCAGAAGCTCTGCGACCTTGGAGATCTGCTGTCGGAACTCGAAGCCGCAAAGCAGGGCGGCTACCTACCCAGTCTATCGTACTTAGACACTTCCAGAGGGGTAAGTCCCATTATTGAGAAGCTTCCATTTAACCTGCAGGAGAAGTGGATAACGTTTGGATCAAAGTTCAAGCTAAAGCACAACGTGGCGTTCCCACCATTCTCTGCGTTCGTTAAATTCATCCGTAAAGAAGCCAAAGCCAGGAACGACCCCAGCTTCAACTTCTTCTCCTCCCACCCAGCACTTGCCAGAAGAGACAAGTTCGACAGACATGGAAAGACACCAATATCTGCCCACAAAATGCAAGTGTCCTCAATTGAGCAGACAAAGATTCAGAAGAAACCTGAGGATATGAGCAAACAATGCCCTATCCACAACAAGCCCCATCCTTTAAAGAAGTGCAGAGGCTTCAGGGAGATGTCCCTGGAAGATCGGAAACAATATCTTAAAGAGAACACTATGGCCTAGAAATTGAGTTTTGGCGCAGCCAGGGCTTTAGCGCCGGAAGTTAGTGCCGGAGCTAAGTCGCGCTGGTCGGGCCCAAAATTCAATAGTTCTGCGCCCAAACGGCTGCCGGCGCTGCTGAGAGCTGTTTGCGCCTGAAAACTGGTGCTACGCGCTGAATTTCGGCGCTATTCCGGCGCTGCGGCACCCGCTGCGGTGCGGCAGGTTCGGGAAGTGCAGGCCTCCTCCTTCCCTTAAGGAGGAGCTGGCTGCACCCGGCCGCGGCCCGCGAAAATCTTTTTAAAAATGAGCCCGGCACCTCGGACAAGTGCCGGGCTTGCTTCTGTTCCGGGGGGGAGGGGGGGGGAAGTCCGGGGAGGGAGCTGCGGCCAGGCGGCCGGCGGGAAAGCGGCCGGCCGCCGCGGGGCCTTTAATGCGCCGGCGCAAAGTCATGTAAGACTCTGTTGCCAGAGTCTTAGTTGCGGCTGCCACGGGCGAGGCGGCCGCAACTGAATTTCGGCGCTGGGGCCCGTCGGCATGGCAACCGGGACGCTGCGCACACCGATGACGTCATCGGTGCCGGTGCAGCGCTACCGGTGCAACGCCGCTTTAGGGCCCCAGGGAATTTTTGAACTGGCCATAACTCTGGCGCTAGTCCCTCTAGCGCCTCAAAAGCGGCGCTAAGGCAACTCAATTTCTAGGCCTATATGTTTCAAGTGCTGCTCTTCCACGAACCATCTCGCCAAGAACTGCAAGGTAGATGCAAAATGTACTGAATGTGAAAGTGATCGGCACATTTCAGCACTCCACCCAGGCCCAGCTCCTTGGAAGTCAGAGATGCCTCCTCCCGCTTCAGAGCACGGCGGGGAGAGAGAGGGAGCTGCCGGTCCGGAGATTACATCCAGGTGCACCGAGGTGTGTGGGGAAGGAGTGAGTGCAAGAGCATGCTCCAAGAAATGCCTCGTTAATGTGTACCCTGCAGGATGTCGCCAGGAATCTGAAAAGATGTATGCCATACTAGATGAACAAAGCAATCGTTCTCTAGCAAGATCCGAGTTCTTCAACATTTTCAAGGTCAAAGGAAGTCTGTCGCCTTACACGCTGAAGATGTGTGCTGGACTTTCAGAGACAGCCGGCAGGAGGGCCTGCGGTTACGTTGTTGAGTCAGCCGACGGGAAGATTAGTCTCCCCCTTCCTACACTCATCGAATGTAATCAAGTCCCCGACAACCGTTCTGAGATTCCCACTCCGAATGCAGCTCGTCATCACCGTCATCTGAGATGCATTGCAGACGAGATCCCACCTCTTGATCCAGATGCAAGCATACTTCTGTTGTTGGGAAGAGACATCCTGAGGGTACATAAGATAAGGGAACAGATCAACGGTCCACATGACGCCCCTTTCGCCCAAAGGCTAGACCTCGGCTGGGTCGTTGTTGGAGATGTGTGCCTCAAGGGCGCTCACAAGCCATCTCAGGTGAGCACACTCAAGACTTCCATCTTGGAGAATGGTCGTCCAAGCTACCTTACCCCATGCAGTAGTCAGATCCGAGTGACAGAGAAGTTCAGTCATACGGCTCAGCCTCAGAAAACCCCAGCGCTGGTCTCCACAAACAGCACACAGATGATGCTCACTGGAGAGAACCCGGGTCAGTCAGTCTTCTGTCGCACCGCCAACGACCACAAACTTGCTCCATCGATCGATGACATGAGGTTCCTCCAGATTATGGACAATGAGGTCTCTCGTGACAGCTCTAACAGCTGGGTTGCACCCATACTCTTCCGGAACCCCAGACGACGGCTGCCGAACAACAGGGGGTATGCCTATAATTGTCTTAGCTCACTCCATCGCACACTAGAGAAGAAGCCAAAGATGAAAGCACACTTCCTAGAGTTTGTCAAGAAAATGCTTTTCAACGATCATGCAGAGATAGCTCCTCCACTCCAGGTGCCTCCCTTCCTTCGGAGTCTATCACCCCAAAAAGCCGGAACAGATCCGCGTGGTGTTTGACTCCAGTGCACCATATCAGGGAGTCTTTCTCAACGACGTACTCCTCACAGGGCCCGATCTTAACAACAGCCTCTTGGGAGTGCTCATGAGATTCAGGAACGAGCCCGTCGCCATCACTGCCGATATCCAGCACATGTTTCATTGCTTCGTGGTGAGAGAAGACCACAGAGACTTCCTCCACTTCCTGTGGTATTGGGACAATGACCCCAATAGAGACATTGTGGACTACAGAATGCGTGTCCATGTCTTTGGGAATAGCCCATCCCCTGCTGTCGCCACATACGGACTAAGGAGGGCTGCCAAGGAACAAGACGACGACTTTGGCAGTGATGTGAGAGGGTTCATCGAACGAGAGTTCTATGTCGATGACGCACTGAAGTCATTCCCGACCGAAGCAGAGGCCATCCGTACCCTCGGACGAGCCCAGGAACTACTTGCAGTATCCAACCTCAGGCTGCATAAGATAGCCTCTAACAGACCAGCAGTGATGGAGGCATTCCCCCCTGAAGATCATGCTAAGGACGTCAAAGACCTAGCCCTCTTCACTGATGACCTCCCCCTGCAGCGTAGCCTAGGGCTGTCATGGAACATAGCAACAGACACGTTCACATTCCCAGTCTTAGACGTCAGGAAACCCTTCACACGTAGAGGACTGCTCTCTACAGTCAACAATCTATACGACCCTCTCGGCTTCTTAGCCCCTGTCACCATACAAGGCAGGCTGCTCCTCAGGGAACTCTCCACACGCGCTGAAGAGTGGGATTCACCTCTCCCCAAAGAGATGGAAGCAGAGTGGGACAGATGGAGAGACTCACTCCAAGACGTACAGGAGATCCGAATACCTCGCTGCTACTCGTCTTTCTCTCCCTTAAATGCCCAATTCAAAGAGCTTTGCATCTTTGCAGATGCATCCGCTAAGGCCATTGCAAGCGTGGCTTATCTGAAGGTCACCACTCAAGAAGGACAAAGCAAAATCGGCTTCATCTTTGATAGAGGCAAGTTGGTGCCCCAGCCAGACCTCACCATACCCAGATTGGAACTGTGCGTAGCAGAACGCAACCTAACCCCCCACAGCAGTCTAATGAAGCTGCATCCTATCATCGACACTGACGGACCGTCTCTGAGGTGGTTCTTCTTTTGTCGCCAGAGGACTCCAGTGACAAGTAGAGTTTGGATTATGTGGAGTCATTAACGACCCCAGACGGGGAGTGTTCTGGACCGATGGACATTTTTACATGCAGTAGCACCCTCTGGTGGTGGTTATTGTGTTAGCAGTGTGTTTGTATGAAGCAGAGGTCATTTGACCTTTGTTCCTTTCTTCCTGTGTGAGGTCATTTGACCTTTGTTCCTTTCTTCCTGTGTGAGGTCATTTGACCTTTGTTCCTTTCTTCCTGTGAGAGGTCATTTGACCTTTGTTCCTTTCTTCCTGTGAGAGGTCATTTGACCTTCGTACCTTTCTTCCTGTGTAATCCAGGAAGTAGAATTCCAGGAAGAACCTGGCAGTAATGGAGGATTCCATAAGGGTTTCACAATCCAATGTAATCTGATTTCATATGTTAGGCCAAGCGCAATATCTGTGAGTATCTTTGTTTCTTAGCATAATAGCAATGTTGTCAGAGTAGTATTTTGATAACAATATGTTTATAAAAGGTTAATATTTGACCGTTACAGAAGTGAGTCCAAATGTTAGTTAGTTATACAATTAGTCTATTCTACTGTTGTAAATATGTTTATATCTTATGTAATATCGAATGTATCGTACTCAGTTTATGTACAAAACATACTTTATCTTTGTTTACAGTTTCACAAAAATTGTTCAAGTAAAGGCTTCAAACAGCAAACGGCTTCACGAAGAATTATTTTGAATAAGTGTTTAACTTGCTGGATAACTAGATAGGAGCACATCTATCATGGCCAGTACAGTCACCAACCAAGCTCCAGCCATAATGTTCTTCAACCGAAGGCTAAGATGTCACCTGGATTTGCTCAAACCAAACATAAGACGAGATGTTGAGGATAAGCAATTCCAGCACATAAATGAGAAGCCAACCAGGAGCTTCAAGGTAGGGCAACCAGTCTTGGCCCGCGACTACCGAACAGAAAAATGGCAGCCAGGAATGATATGCACACAGCAGGTACCACTAATGTACACCGTGGACGTTGGAGAGAGCATCGTGAGATGCCATGCTGACCAGATTCTAGAGTCACAGGAGCAAGCCAAACCCATACCATGAGCAGGTGTACCTGGTAATCAACCCAAAGTACAGATTGCGTCTGCCTCAGAAGCAGTGGTATTGGAAGCTGACGAACCAACCAATGACAATGAGCCAGAATCAATTCCGCCGCAAGAACAGGATACTCGAGAAAGGCACTATCCAGTCAGGATCAGGAAGCCTCCTCAAAGACTGAACTTATAAATGATTATTTCAATTGATGTATATAGTACAGAGAAAATTGTAATTGTAATTAGTTATTATTTAGTTGTTAAATGAATGTTATGTACTGTTTATCTAAAAGGAGAGGAATTGTTGTGTATGTACCTTTAAGAGAAGAACTGATTCTATACTGCAGTACCGGCAGTGACCACACCTGTATATAAAGCCATAGCAGGCTTCTGTATTTCAGTCTTGAATTACTCTCTGTTCAGTAAATACCTGTTTTATTGTTCTCCTGCAGTCTGAGTATTATTGATCCTCAAACACTACAATGCCCAGTTTGTGTTCCGCCAAGACCATTCGGCTCCTGACCTCATTACAGCCTTGGTCCCAACATGGACAAAGGAGCTGATTTCCAGAAGTGAGGTGAGAGTGACTGCCCTTGACATGAAGGCAGCATTTGAAGGGGTGTGGCATCAAGGAGCCCGAGTAAAACTGAAGTCAATGGGAATCGGGGGGCATACTCTCCACTAGCACAAAGGAAGATGGTTGTGGTGGTTGAAGGTCAATCATCACAGCCCCAGGACATTGCTGCCAGAGTTCATCAGGGTAGTGTCCTAGGCCCAACCATCTTCAGCTGCTTCATCAATGACCTTCCCTCCAACATAAGGTCAGAAATGGGGATGTTCGCTGAAGACTGCACAGTGTTCAGTGCTAGTCACAACTCCTCAGATAATGAAGCAGTCAATGCCCGCAAGCAACAAGACCCGGATGACGTTCAGGCTTGGGCTGATAAGTGGCAGGTAACATTCACGCCACAGAAGTGCCAGGCATTGACTATCTCCAACAAGCGAGAGTCTAACCATTGCCCCTTGACATTCAACGGCATTACCATCACTGAATCCCCCACCATCAACATCCTGGGGGTCACCATTGACCAGAAACACAAATAGAGCAGCCACATAATTACTTTGGTAACAAGAGCAGGTCAGAGGCTTGGTATTCTGTGGTGAGTGTCTCACCTCCTGACTCCGCAAAGCCTTTCCACCATCTACACGGCACAAGTACGGAGTGTGATGGAATACTCTCCATTTGCCTGGATGAGTGCTGCTCCAACAACACTCAAGAAGCATGATACCATCCAGGACAAAGCAGCCCGCTTGATTGACACCCCATTTGCCACCTTAAGCATTCACTCCTTCCACCACTGGCATAACGTGGCTGCAGTGTGTACCAGCTACAAGATGCACTGCCGCAACTCGCCAAGGCTTCTTTGGCAGCACCTCCCAAACCCGCAACCTCTTCCACCCAGAAGGACAAGGGCAGCAGGCACATGGGAACCACCACCACCTCCAAGTGCCCCTCCAAGTCACACACCATCCTGACTTAGAAGTATATCACCAATCCTTCATCGTCGCTGGGTCAAAATCCTGGAACTCCCCCCTAACCGTACTGTGGGAGTACCTTCACCACACGGACTGCAGAGGTCCAAGAAGGCGGCTCACCACCACCTTCTCAAGGGCAATTAGGGATGAGCAATAAATGCTGCCCTTGCCAGTGACGCCCACATCCCATAAATGAATTAAAAAAAACTAAGGGAATCTGTTAGATCCGTGGTTCAGTGGATAAATAATTACACGGATGCTGTACATAAACAAATAACAGGTCTTTACTGGAGGAGGGTAATCTCTAGACTGGGGTACAGAGGCATGCGCACAGCCGGTACTACAGTATACAGGAGCTGTAAAAAGTAGTTCTGACTTAAAGCACATTGTTGTGTCTGTGTGTTGATAGAGACACTGAAGACAGGAGTTCGTTTGATAGGTGTTTACTAAACAAAGTCTGGAGGGGAACTAACAGATACAACACAATACTCAGGCTTATATAGCTGAGTGGCCATTACCGGCATTACAGTACACATGGGGCTCTTAAAGGCACATACACTACAATTCCTCCCCTTTTTGCTAACCAGTACATAATATTTTAAGTAATTATTAATTACATGTTACAAGAAAAATAATCTATACATTGCTGCAGTTAATTAATTATAAGTCAGTCTCTCTGGAGGCTTCCTGACTCAGTCCGGATAACGCCTCGGTGGTGTAGTAGTTTCTGGTGGTGTAGTAGGTTCTTTTGGCAAGGCTGATTCGGCTTGAATGCCAGTGTCGGGTTTATCGGGTTCCAGTATCACTGGATCGGAGGTAGATATGGGTATCTCTACTTCATCATTAGGCGTATAGAGTTGTGGTGTAGGTTGTCACTTTTCCGATGACTCTATGATTTGGTCAGCATGGTGCCTTATTATGCTTGCTCCGGTGTCCACGGTATACATCAGCGGTCCTAGTTGTGTGCAGATAGTTCCCGGCTGCCATTTCTCGGTACGGTAGTCCCGGGCCAAAACTTGTTGACCTATCTGGAAGGTTCTAGTTGGCCTTTTATTCATGCCTTGAAATTGCCGGTTCTCCACGTCCCTTCTGATGTTGGGCTTGATCAAATCCAGCCGGCATCTTAGGCTTCTATTGAAGAACATCATGGCGGGAGTTTGGTTTGTAACCATATGTGTTGCATTCCTGTATGCGAACAAGAAGTTATCCACCTTGTGCTGAAGTTTTATGTCTTCATTACCCATGGCCTTTATGGCTTTCTTGAAGGTCTGGACAAACCTTTCAGCCAATCCATTGGTGGCGGGATGGTATGGGGCGGACGTGTAGTGCTTAACCCCATTGTTTTTTAAGAACTTCCTGAATTCTTCGGACACAAATTGCGGTCCATTATCAGAACAGATCTGTTCCGGCAGCCCATTCCTGGCAAATATGGTCTTTAATACTGTGATGGTTTTTTCCGTAGTGGTGGAGGACATCTTTATTACCTCCGGCCACTTGGAGTGTGCATCAACCGCGATTAAGAACATTGAGTCCATAAATGGACCAGCAAAGTCGATGTGTACCCTTTGCCAGAGAGATGAGGGCCACTCCCATGGATGTAGAGGGGCTTGGGGTGGAGCGTTTTGGACCTTCTGGCATCCTAGGCAGCTCTTGGTCATTTCTTCGATGTCTCCATCGATACCTGGCCACCATACAAATGCTCTGGCTAGGTTCTTCATTTTCACTCCACCCAGATGCCCCTCATGAAGCTCCTTTAGCACTTTATCCTGAAGTTTGGGTGGAATCACCACTCTGGATCCACACATCAAGGTTCCTCGGCACACTGACAGCTGTTCTCTTCTTTGCGAGAATGCTGGCAACAGTGGTTCGCCATGTGCTGGCCATCCCTTCACCATTAAGTCGTAGACTCGTGAGAGAGTCGGGTCATTTCTCGTTTCCTTTTCAATGGCAGAATTTGTTACTGGTAGACATTCCACTATGGTTGAGTGGAACATCTCCACTGGGTCTACTGTAGGTGCCTCTTCTACCGTTGGCAACGGTAGGCGCGATAAACCGTCAGCATTCCCATACTGTTTTGACCCTTTTTATTCTATGTTGTATTGGTGTGCCCCTAGAAAAAGGGACCACCTCTTTAGCTTTTGCGCTGTCATAATGGGGACACCCTTTTTAGGGTTGAATATGGAGATGAGGGGTTGATGGTCAGTCAACAAGGTAAATTTTTGTCCGTGTAGGTAATGGTTGAATTTCTTCACTCCCCATACCAGGCTGAGTGCTTCCCTGTCGATTTGGGCATAGTTACTCTCAGCTGTATTCAATGAGCGTGACGCAAAAGCTATTGGCCGTTCCGAGCCATCAGGGAATTTATGCGATAATACTGCTCCTATGCCGTAAGGGGATGCATCGCATGCCAGTCTGATTGGCAGTGATGGGTTGTAATGAGCCAAAACTTCTTTGGACGTGATTAAGTCTTTGCATTTATGGAAGGCACATTTACAGTCTTCGCTCCATTTCCAAATTACTCTTGTTTGTAGCAGTTCATTAAGAGGGTGTAGAAGAGTTGATAAGTTCGGTAAAAATTTATGATAGTAATTTATTAATCCCAGGAACGACCTTAATTGTGAAACATTTTCAGGTGCTGGGCTTTTATGACCGCTTCAATTTTTTCAGGTGGCTTATGCAACCCTTCCTTATTAATTATGTGGCCACATTATGATATTTGATTTTGGAAAAATTCGCACTTGGGGCGATTTGCTCGTAGGCCCCGTTCTCTCAGCCTAGTGAGCACCTGCTCCAAATTGGCAAGGTGCTCGTTGTCGTTTTCTCCTGTTACAAGGATGTCGTCTTGGTAGTATTGAGTCCCCGGAATCCCTTGGAGGACTTGCTCCATAGCTCTTTGCCAGATAGCTGGAGCGGATGCCACTCCGAAAACCAGTCAATTGTACTGGTACAGACTTTGTGTGTATTTATCGTGAGATATTTTTTAGAGGCCTCTTCAACCTCCATCTGTAGATATGCCTGTGCCAAGTCAATTTTGGTGAAACGTTTCCCTCCGGATAGTGAGGCAAAAATATCTTCTATCCTCGGAAGAGGATACTGTACCGTGTGAAGGACCGGGTTCACAGTCACCTTGAAGTCTCCACAGATGCGAAATTTTCTCTGTTCTTCAGACTTATCATTCTTCAATGCTTTCTTCATGACTGGGACGATGGGTGTTGCCCACTCACTCCAATCTATTTTAGATAATACGCCTGCCTTATCCAAATTCTCCAGCTCTGCCTCGACTGCTAGACGAATTGCGTATGGCACCGGTCTTGCCTTAAAAAACTTGGGAATTGCTGCATCTTCCACTTTTATTGAAGCAGTGATGCCTTTCAAGGTTCCTAGTTTCTCTTGAAACACTTCCTTGGCGTTGGCCAAGATGTCTTTTAATCGTTCAGGTATGACGTCATCATCATTTTTTTCCTTACTGGTCACCGTCAGTGCCTGAATGGAGTGCCAGTCTTATCGTATTTTCCTGATCCATTCACGTCCCAACAGCGGTGGACCACCATCTTGTAGAACGTATAAATACAACTTCTGTATTTCCTTGCCGTTGTATACAACAGGCACCCTTATTTTCCCTTTGGGGTATACTTTCTGCCCCGTATATGTTTTCAAGATAATGGATGTGTCTTTTAAATGTATATGCGGAAATAGCTGCTCGTAATCCCATCGATTTATGATGGTCAGAGCTGATCCTGTATCTAGCTCCATTTTAACTGGGGACCCTGCTATTTTTAGGGTAACCCAAATGGTCTGGTAAACTTCTTTGGCAATTACATTATGTAATTTGAGAGAGCTTAGTCTCTTGTTCCCGGAGTCGCTATCGCTCTTCTGGTCTTCGGAGCTACTGTCCGTCATCATTTGTACCTTTCTGTGCTTTTCCTTATTGATTTTTTTTTTGTTAGTGGATTTTTGTTTCCAGATCGGCATACACGTGTAATGTGTCCCATCTTTCCACATTACCTGCATGCTTTGTCCTTGAACCAGCAGTCCCTCTGGTCATGGGTGGATCTGCCGCAGCGATAACATCTCTCGAAACCCCGTGTCATTTCATGGGTGCCGAAGTCTTGTGGCTTTTGTTGTATCTCTGCAGCTCCTCTTGCACTGAAAGCCTTGTCCAGTGTTAAATCTTTCTCAGAAAGTAGCCTTTTTTGTGTTCCTACACTTAGGAGACCACAGACGAATTTGTCTCGTAGAGAATCTGCCAGTCCTGCCTCAAATTGGCAATGTAGGGTATCAACAATCTCCTTAAAATTCTTGTCCATCGGTTCGGCTGGAGTGATAAAGTTTCGTAACAGCTTGTATGTCTTTGCGCCCATTAGATTTAGAAGTACTGAAGCTTTTTTTTCATCTTCTATTCCATTTGCGGTGCAATATACCTGCACTCTTTCCACATATGTGGTCCAATCCTCTATCTCGTTATCAAAAGCATCAATATCGCCAGAATTAGGCATCTTAGAAAAGATATGGCGCTTCCCGCGCTTTTCTTTCTTTTCTGCAGCAAAGATATGACGCTTCCCGCGCTTTCCCGCCGCTGCTGCCGATGACAACGCTGTTTCCCGCGGTTTCCGTTCTTTTTTATTTATTTATTTATTTACAGTTGGAGACTCGTTCCCGCCGGACTCTCTCTCTCTAGGTCTGAACGCCGACCTGCTTGCAGCGCCGGCCGTCTCCCGAGTGCTCCCTCCCCGTCTGTTACTGCTTGCCTCTGCTTTCGCTGCTTGGCCCAGCTGTAGAGCCAGCCGCTGGAGCCCCAGCCTGATGCCCAGGAAGGATTACCGCAGTACCTGCCACCAGCTTGGCCAGCTGGTGAAACAACAGCTTCTTTCACTTCTTGATTCTTCTGGACGCCAGAGGAATCGATGTCCTTGAGGTCCTGCCGAATTGTAGGTAAGTCCGTTTCCACTTCGTCGCCACTGTTGTGTCTGTGTGTTGATAGAGACACTGAAGACAGGAGTTGGTTTGATAGGTGTTTACTGAACAAAGTCTGGAGGGGAACTAACGGATACAACACAATACTCAGGCTTATATAGCCGAGTGGCCATTACCGGCATTACAGTACACATGGGGCTCTTAAAGGCACATACACTACACACATACACTACAATTCCTCCCTTTTTAGATTAATAATACCCACTTAATATTCAAATAACAATTACATTTTTACATGTACATTCAATAACAAAAGTCCATTTATAGATTCAGTCTTTGGGGCGGCTTCCTGACCCTTTCGGGATAGCGCCTTTCCGGAGGTTCTTGTTCTTGGTGCAGAGGCGATTCTGACCCCCTTTCATTGGGTAGTTCATCGGGTTTCACTGCTACTGGGTCTGAAGTAGATACTACCGGTATGTCGGGTTCATCCCCAGGTACTCGAGACATGGGGTTGACGCATTCCTGTGATGCTAAGATCAGATCGACGTGGCGTCTCACAATGTTCTCCCCGACATCCACTGTGTACATTAATGGCCCCTGCCTTGTACATATCGTTCCAGGTTGCCACTTCTCTGTTCGATAGTCCCGGGCCAAGACTGGTTGCCCTACATTGAAGCTCCTTGTCGGCTTCTCGTTGATGTGCTGGAATTGTTTGTCCACAACATTTTTTCGTACATTTGGTCTGAGCAAGTCCAGATGAGATCTCAACCTTCGGTTAAAGGACATCATGGCTGGGGTCTGGTTGGTAACTGCATGTGTCGCGTTTCGGTAGGCTATTAAGAAATTGTTCATCTTATGCTGTAGTGGAATTTCCTCGTCGCACATGGCCTTTATCGCCTTCTTAAAGGTTTGTACGAACCTCTCAGCCAATCCATTGGTGGCTGGATGATACGGGGCGGATGTGTAATGCCTTACCCCATTCCTTATCATGAATTTTTGGAACTCGTCGGACACAAACTGTGGTCCATTATCAGAGCAGATCTGCTCTGGCAACCCGTTTCTGGCAAATATGGTCCGTAGGACTGCAATCGTTTTCTCTGTAGTGGTTGAAGACATCTTTATGACCTCAGGCCACTTTGAATGAGCATCCACTGCTATTAAGAACATTGAGTCCATGAATGGACCAGCGAAATCAATATGCACCCGTTGCCATGGAGAGGAGGGCCACTCCCATGGGTGTAGAGGGGCATGTGGTAGTGCATTTTGGACCTTCTGGCATCCTAAGCAGCTCTTAGTTAGGTCTTCGATTTGTTGATCGATTCCCGGCCACCACACATAAGCCCTAGCTAGGCTTTTCATTTTCACTCCCCCCAGATGACCTTCATGTAGCTCATTTAGCACTCTCTCCCTTAACTTGGGTGAAATCGCCACTCTAGATCCACACATCACTGTCCCCTGGCATACTGACAGCTGTTCTCTTCTGGATGAGAATGCTGGCAACAGTGAGTCGCCATGTGTTGGCCATCCCCTCACCGTCAATTCATATACCCGTGACAGCGTCGGATCATTGCGGGTCTCCTTCTCTATATCCGCGTTTGTTATTGGCAATCGGTCAATTATCGACGACAAAATATCTCGATAGGGTCCACTGCTGGTGCTTCCTCCACAGTAGGCAGTGGCAGGCGCGATAGCCCATCAGCGTTCCCATGCTGTCTCGTGCCTTTATATTCTATTTCATATTGATTCGCCCCTAGAAACAGGGACCATCTTTGTAACTGCTGTGCAGTCATTACTGGCACGCCCTTCTTAGGATTAAAGATGGAGACAAGTGGTTGGTGGTCAGTCAGCAAGGTGAACTTCTGTCCATGCAGATAGTGGTTGAATTTTTTTACTCCCCATACTAGGCTGAGGGCCTCCCTGTCAATCTGGGCGTAGTTGCGCTTGGCTGAGGTTAGTGACCGAGACGCAAAGGCTACTGGTCTCTCCAACCCGTCTGGGAATTTGTGCGACAGCACAGCTCCAATGCCGTAGGGTGATGCATCACATGCCAAACAAATTGGTAGTGCTGGGTTGAAATGGGCCAACACCTCTTTTGATGTGATCAATTCTTTACACTTCTGGAAAGCTCATCTACGTTCGTCATCCCACTTCCATGGTACCCCTGTTTGCAGTAGGGTGTTCAGCGGGTGTAATACCATAGACAAATTTGGTAAGAACTTGTGGTAATAGTTTACCAGCCCGAGAAACGACCTCAGTTGTGACACATTTTCCGGTGCTGGAGCCTTGACTACTGCCTCTATCTTGTCAGGGGACTTATGCAACCCCTCTTCATCGATGACATGGCCGCAATACGAGATCTGTTCCTGGAAAAACTCGCACTTGTGGCGATTAGCTCGTAGCCCATCTTCCTTTAATCTGGCGAGCACCTTCTCCAAGTTAGCGAGGTGATCACCGTCATTTTCGCCCGTGACCAAGATGTCGCCCAAATAACACTAGATCCCTGGAATCCCTTGCAGGACCTGATCCATCACCCTTTGCCAGATAGCCGGAGCCGAGGCTACTCCAAACACCAGCCGGTTGTATTGATAGAGACCTTTATGGGTATTGATCGTAAGGTAATGTTTCGAAGCTTCTTCTACCTCCATTTGCAAGTACGCCTGGGCTAGATCGATTTTGGTGAAGTGTTTACCACCAGATAGCGAGGCGAAAATATCCTCAATTCGTGGAAGCGGATATTGCACCGTGTGAAGGACTGGGTTCACTGTCACCTTAAAATCCCCACAGATGTGGACCTTCTTTGGTTCCCCAGGCGTATTACTCAACGACCTCTTCATTACAGGAATGATGGGTGTAGCCCACTCACTCCAGTCCACTTTGGACAGTACTCCTGAACGTTCCAACCCTTCCAGCTCTGCTTCAACCGCTGGTCTGATCGCATAAGGCACTGGTCTGGCCTTCAGAAACTTTGGGCTTGCATTATCCTCTATTTTAATTGTTGCTGTTATTCCTTTTAGTGTTCCTAGTCCCTCCTGGAACACTTCTTTTGCATCAGTTAGCATTTTTGACAGTCGTCCAGGTGTGACGTCGTCATCCTTTTTGGCCTCCACCTTCAGTGCCTGTATGGAATGCCAATCTAAATGTATCTTCCGGATCCATTCACATCCTAGCAGTGGTGGTCCTCCATTTGGCAATACATATATATCCATTTTAGGTATTTCCTGACCTTTATATGTCACTTTCACCCTTATTTTTCCTTTGGGGTAGACATTTTGCCCCGTATACGTTTTCAAGACAATCTCTGTAGCTTTCAAGTGTATGTGTGAAAATAGCCGCTTGTAGTCTCTTTGATTTATGACTGTTAGAGCTGACCCTGTGTCCAATTCCATTTCCACTTGGACTCCGTCAATCTTGAGTGTGACCCAGATAGTCTGGTGATCCTCCATTTCGGTTACATTATGTAGTTTCAGACAACCCAGCTCCTTGCTTCTGGAGTCTGTGTCACTTTTCTGTTCGTCTGAACCACTGTCCATCACCTGGTGTACCTTTTTGTACTTCTCCTGTGGAGGTTTCTTACTGTTGGTTTTCTTCCCAGACCTGCAGACTCTTGCTATGTGTCCTGCTTTCCCACACTGTCGGCACACTTGGTACTTGAACCAACAATCTTTCTGGTCATGTGTTGTTCTGCCGCAGCGATAGCACTTCCCTGTTCCATAGGTCATTTCGTTGGTGCCATATTCTTGCGGTCTCCGTTGTATCTCTGCAGCGCCCCTTGCGGCTGCTTCGTGTGATACTGCCATACTGAAAGCTTTGTCCAGCGTAAGGTCCTTTTCTGATAGAAGCCGTTTCTGGGTTCATTCACTTTGTAGCCCACACACAAACTTGTCCCTTAACGTGTCTGCTAGTCCCGCTCCAAACTGGCAGTATTTCGATAGCTTGCGCAGTTCTGTTAGGTACTCAGCATTGCTTTCGTCTTTGTGTTCATTCCTTTTATGGAACTTAAATCGTTCTGCTATCAGCAGCGCTGTGGGGTTTAAGTGGTCCTGTAGGATTTCTACTATGCTTTTAAAATTCTTGTTTACCGGCTTCTCTGGGGTTATTAGATTTCGCAGTAACCCATAAGTTTTTGCACCCATGGAATTTAACAGAACCAGTGCTTTATTAGCATCTGGCACTTCATTCGCCCTGCAGTACACCTCAATACGTTCCACATATGTCGCCCAATCTTCGACTTCATTGTCGAACGTAGAGATACTGCCACTCTTCGGCATCCTTTGTTGTGCGTTAACTATCACCAATGGCGCCTCCCGCGCTTCCCCTTCTTCTCCGCTGGCACAAAATGGCGTCTCCCGCGCTTTCCTTCCTTCCCGCACTCGCCCGTCTTCTCCGCTGCGGCTTCACAAAATGGCATCTCCCATGCTCTTCCTGCTTCTCCGCGACTCAATGGCGTCTCCCGCGCTCTCCCTGCTTCTCTGCGACTCAATGGCGTCTCCCCTTGCTTTGCCCCGCGGACCCTGATCAGCCCGTGATCCCTGGTTGTGCTCTGCGCGTTCTTCTCTTGATATTTGTCGACGCCACTCAGTCTAGAACCCGGCTGTTTCTTACCCTCTCTCTCTCCAGTTTGCAGTATTTTTCCTCGACGCCGCTCAGTGATCAACCCCCGGCTGCGCCCTGCTGTCTTCACCCTCTTTCTTACCCTGTCGACGCTGCCCGGCTCTCTCTCTCTGCCGTCGGTCGGCTCCAGCCGCCGCTGCTCTGGAAGGGTCTGCTCTGGACCTGTCGTCGGTCTCTTACTGCTCGTTGTGGCTGGGGAACCAAGCTCGGCTCTCCACAGCCTCCCCAGCGAAGTTGGATCTCTGCCTGACTGCTGGGCGGTTGCTCGCAGTAGACGCCCGTGTTCCTGGACTCGACAATTTTTTTTTTTATGTTACATGTAGATTCGCATCAACACTCGTCGCCACTGTTAGATCCGTGGTTCAGTGGATAAATAATTACACTGATGCTGTACATAAACAAACAGGTCTTTACTGGAGGAGGGTAATCCCTAGACTAGGGTACAGAAGCATGCGCCCAGCTTATATACCGGTGTGGTCACTGCTGGTACTACAGTATACAGGAGCTGTAAAAAGTAGTTCTGACTTAAAGCACATACACTACAGAATCCTCTTTCCTCTGCCAGCAGCTTCAGCATGTCCTCTGTTCATTCATCGGGTCATGCTGTATTCCAAGAGGAATTCCCACTGGTGCACCTATGTCAAGGAGCAATTAGTTTGTGCAGAAGCCTTGAAGTCAGGACAAAGTCCTTCAGCACCTCCCACCCCACTCCCTGTAGAATTTAGCAACTTTAAAGAACTCTAAAAAGCACCAAACACTTGTATAGTCATAGCAACAGCCAGTAAAAATCAATCAGCAGCTAACTTGATGATCCCTTTAAATAGCACTGGTGGGGGGTCTTTCCTGCTGCTGAATGCGTGTTCGAGGTTAAGCAACGGTGTTAGCTGGAGTATTGATCTCTAAAATGGCAGCGCTGGTGTCAAATCACAGCTAATTGACGTCACAATCTGCCTGCTCTGCATACTTCCGGCGGACGTTCACTACACGCGCGCTAACGCCCTCACCACTATGGTGTCCACCGTGACTTGCACCAGATGTGCACGTGCGTGTCCCGGGCCGCAGGTGCCATTTTGGAGCCAAAATGGTACATGTAGCAGCGAAACAACGGGCGCTAAGGAGCCGAATTTTGTGACCATAATTTTCTCTAGCATTCGGAGGAAGAAACCTGCTGCTGTTACCAAGAAGGCATGGTTGGACGTAACTGTGGAGGTGAGCGCTCGATGAGCCAAATGGCCTTCTTCTGTGCTGTAACCATTCTATGATTATATGATTGTGCCCCATTCTTGGATGCAATGCAGGAAGCAGTTTAATGACCTAACCAAGTCAGGAAAAGTGAGTACTTTTGCTGATTCACCTACATCCTGTGGTGTAAATCTTCACCCCATACTCTGTCTTGCCAAGCGTCACATCGCTCCTCAAACCAACTCAACTTTCAGCAGCATCCAGCCTTCACTTTCTATGCAGTTCATCAACTCCTCACTAACCCTTGCCACTCACCTCAATCCTTATGCAATGCAATGCATCTGTCTCTTAGTCACCCTCACCGAATGGACTGCATCCATCTGGTGAATATGTGAAATAACAACAGAAAATGCTGGAAACACTCAGCAGGTCAGGCAGCATCATGGAGAGAGAAACAATGTTAATGTTTCAGGTCGATGACCCTTTGTCAGAACTGGAAAATGTCAGAGAAGTAACCAATTTTTAAGCAAGTGTAGGGGCAGGGAAAAGGGGGAGGGGAGGTAAGAACAAAGGGAAGGTCTGTAATAGGCTGGAAGGCAGGAGAGATTAAGAGACAAAAGAGATGATGGTGCAAGGCAAAAGGAGATGGTAATGCTGATGTGCCTCAATAAATCCGAGACTCGATGTTAGCGAAACAAAACAAGGCTTTTATTGACTTAGAAGGTAACACACAGAGGAGAGGTATCTTCCATCCAGAGGTCTGCCGTACTGGATGTGATGCAGGCTGGGCCAGCTTACATAGGGGCCAGGTATGGGCGGAGCCCTACACACAGTACAATACAATGGTGAGGAAACAGAACTGAGGTAAGGGAAATGAAACTGAAACCAACCACAGTTACAGGCAGAGAATACCAATGAGTGATGAATGGAGTATTTCATCACATTCACCCCTTCTATAGATTTAGTCTGTTTGGGGGTTTGATAGTCCTCTGCGACCGACGTGGCTGTTGTGGTGCTGCGGGTGTCAGCTGGGTGTCCCCGGTGGCCTCCTGGGTCTCTGCCGGGGGTGCCGCCAGGGTTGTTGAAGGGGTAGTTGGTGGGGGTGCCGTTGGTCGATGTTCTTCTGGGGGTGATGAAAGAGTAGTGGGTGGGTAAGAGTTGCTGTGATCGTTGTTGCTGCTGTTGTCGTGGTTGTTGTCGTTACCGGCTGGGGCGACGTCTTTTATGGACACGGTGTCCTCCCTTCCGTCGGCGTGCCGGACATATGCGTATTGGGGGTTGGCGTGGAGTAGGTGCACTGACTCCACGAGAGGGTCCGTCTTGTGGCCCCTCACATGCCTTCGCACGAATACCGGACCCGGGGTGGAGAGCCATGACGGCATGGATACGCCTGAGGTGGATTTCCGGGGAAAGACAAACATTCGCTCATGAGGCGTGGCATTAGTGGCAGTACACAATAGCGACCGTATCGAATGGAGCACATCTGGGAGGACTTCCTGCCAGCGGGAGATAGGGAGGCCCTTGGTCCTTAGAGCTAGAGTGACTGCTTTCCATACTGTCCCGTTCTCTCGCTCCACTTGACCGTTACCCCGGGGGTTGTAGCTGGTGGTACGGCTTGTGGCGATCCCCCTGGACAGCATGTACTGGCGTAGCTCTTCACTCATGAAGGACGCCTCCCTATCCGTATGGATGTAGCTCGGCATATCGAACAGGCAGAACAGGCTGTTGAGGCATTTAATGACCGTGGCGCTGGTCATGTCTGGGCAGGGGAGGGCGAATGGGAAACGGGAGTATTCGTCCACAATGTTCAGGAAGTAAACATTGCGGTCGACGGACGGGAGGGGGCCCTTGAAATCTAAGCTGAGCCGCTCAAAGGGCCGTGTAGCTTTGATTAAGTGGGCTCTATCTGGGCGGTAGAACCGAGGCTTGCACTCAGCACAAGTGCGGCAGTTCCTGGTCAGAGACCGAACTTCCTCAGTCGAGTAGGGTAAGTTGCGGGACTTTTTGAAGTGGAACAGCCGCGTGACCCCTGGGTGGCAGAGGTCGTTGTGGAGGGTCTGTAGCCGATCCCCGGTGGCGCTGGCACACATCCCTCGTGAGAGGGCGCTGGGGGATTCGTTAAGGGCCCCTGGCTGGTAAATTATGTCATAATCGAAGGTGGAGAGCTCGATCCGCCACCTAAGAATCTTATCATTTTTAATCTTCCCCCTCTGTTTATTATTGAACATAAACGCTATCGACCGCTGGTCGGTAAGTAGGGTGAATCGTTTGCCGGCTAGGTAGTGGCGCCAGTGGCGCACTGCCTCCACGATGGCTTGGGCCTCCTTTTCCATGGAGGAGTGTCTGATCTCGGGCCCTTGGAGGGTCCTCGAGAAGAAAGCTACGGGCCGCCCCGCCTGGTTGAGGGTGGCCGCCAAGGCAAAGTCAGACGCATCACTTTCCACTTGAAAGGGAATGTTCTCGTCCACTGCTTGTAGCGTGGCCCGCTCAATATCCCGCTTAATGCTTTTGAAGGCAGCGTGGGCCTCAGCAGGGAGCGGAAAAGAGGATGCTTTCAAGAGGGGGCGGGCTTTGTCGGAGTTGTTGGGGACCCATTGGGAATAATAAGAAAATAACCCCAGGCACCTTTTCAGGGCTTTGGGAGTGTTGGGCAGGGGCAGCTCCCGTAGGGGGCGCAATCGGTCGGGGTCTGGTCCGATTTCCCCATTCTCCACCACGCTGCCTAGTATGCAGAGGCGCGTGGTGTTGTAAACGCACTTGTCCTCATTTTAGGTGAGGTTGAGTTTTTGTGCGGTTTTCAGGAACCTCTCGAGGTTCGAGTCGTGATCCTGCTGGTTGTGACCGCAGATGGTGACGTTGTCGAGGTAGGGGAAGGTTGCCTGCAAGTGGTGGTCACCGACCATGCGGTCCATCTCCCTCTGGAAGACCGAGACCCCATTCGTCACCCCAAAGGGGACTCTGAGGAATTGGTAGAGGCGTCCGTTCGCCTCGAAGGCGGTGTACGGGCGGTCCTCTGGTCTGATAGGGAGCTGGTGGTACGCTGACTTGAGGTCGATGGTGGAGAACACCCGGTATTGGGCGATTTGGTTCACCATTCCTGATATGCGGGGTAGCGGGTAGGCGTCTAGTTGGGTGTACCTGTTGATCGTTTGGCTATAGTCGATCACCATCCGTTTCTTCTTGCTACCCCTTACCACTACCACTTGGGCGCGCCACGGGCTGTTGCTGCGTTCAATAATGCGCTCTTTCAGGAGCCTGTCTACCTCGGTCACGATAAACCGCCTGTCCTCCCAGCTGTACCTTGTGCTTTTGGTCGCTATTGGCCGGCAGTTAGGGGTAAGGTTCGCGAATAGCGAAGGCGGCTTTACCTTCAGGGTAGCCAGACCGCACACTGTGAGGGGCGGCTGGGACCCACCGTAATTGAGCGTGATGCTTTGGTGGTAGCACTGGAAATCCAGGCCCAAGATCACGCTCGCACATAGATTCTTCATGATTAGTACTATAAAATTATCGTATACAGTTCCGTTAACAGACAATTGTACCGTGCAGTAACCCATAATGGTCGATCAAAATCAAAGTCAAATCAACTTTTATTGTCATTGTTAGTGCACAAGTGCAGTACAACGAAATGTAGGCTTGCGGCTCCTGAGAGTGTACAATTTGGATTAGGACACTTAAACATTTCAACATACATTTGTACATATATATTAGCATAAATATGACCATAATAAAGTGCATCGGCAGATGTGCAGGCTTTAGTGTTTATTTGTGGAGTTCAGTAGGATGACAGCCCTGGGAAAGAAGCTGTTCCTAAATCTGGTCATACGGGTGCGAATGCATCTGTAGCGTCTTCCAGATGGTAGGAGGGCGAACAGACTGTGGCTGGGGTGGGTAGGGTCTTTGATGATGGACCGTGCCCTCCGTAGGCAGCGTTTCTGATATATATGCTCTATAGTCGGTAGCCGGGTGTCGGTAATGCGTTGGGCAGTTTTGACTACCCGCTGCAGGGCTTTCTGGTCATGGGAGCTACAGCTGCCGTACCATACCATGATACAGTTTGTCAGGATGCTCTCTATAGTGCAGCGGTAGAAGTTAGAGAGGATCGGGGGTGACAGATTACATCCCTTCAGCCTCCTCAAGAAATATAGGCGCTGCTGGGCCTTCTTCACCAGAGAGGAGGTGTTGAGGGACCAGGAGAGGTCTTCCGTGATGTGGACTCCGAGGAACTTAAAGCTGGCCACCCTTTCCACCTCCGCCCCATTGATGTGGATGGGGGTGTGACTTCCGCCTTTGGACTTCCTGAAGTCCACGATTATTTCCTTTGTTTTCTTGGTGTTCAGGGCCAGGTTGTTGTCGGCGTACCTGTCTGGGTTTTATCAGCCATAGAGATGGTACCCCGAGTAGGGACCACCTTTAGGGAGAGTTGTTGTGCCAGTTCAGGGTGGATAAAACTCTCCGTTCTTCCACTGTCAATTAAACATTTAACCCCGCACCCGTTTACCTCGATGTCCACCATTGATTTGGATAGCGGGTGCGGCCTGGTCTGGTCCACTGTGACCGATGCCACTGTAGGGCCCTGATCGAGACAAGATGGCGTCCACGCTGTCTGCTCACAAGATGGTGGACCCCACGAGGTCGGGCAAGATGGCGTCCAAGATGGCCGCTCCCACGGCGCACACGCGGCGGTGGAGGGTTTTCCGGCGGGGTTCCCTCTGCACACCTTCCCGAAGTGCCCCTTCTTACCGCACTTAAAGCAGGTGGTGCCTTTCGCCGGGCACAGGTTTCTGGTGTGCTTCGGCTGCTCGCAGAAGTAGCAGTTGGGTCCCCGACGCGTCGCGGCTGTCATAGGGCTTCTGGGGGGAGAGCGGGGCCCCGACGGTGTCGGGCTGCCGGGCGGCGAAGATGCCTTTCAAGATGGCGGCGCCCTTGGTGCACACGTGGCGGCGTGGACGGCGCGGGCTGAAGAGTAGGCGTCCGAGTTTCTCTGGGCCACATCCAGGGATCGCGCTGTGTCCGCAGCCTGTTTCAGGTCCAATCCCGTTTTTTCCAGCAGTCTCTGCCGGATGTAAGTGGAGCTGAGGCCTGTGGTAAAGGCATCGCGAACAAGCTCATCAGTGTACACTGCGGCTTTTACATCTTGGCACTTGCAGTCTTTGCCAAGCGTTTTCAGGGTGCCTAGGAACTCCTCCACCGATTCCCCAGGTCGCTGTGCGCAAGTAGCGAGCAGATGCCTAGCATACACCTCATTCGTAGGCTGCTGGTAATGCGCCTTTAAGATGTCGCAGGCGGCCGGGTACGTGTCGGTGTCTTGGATGAGGGGGTAAACCCGGTGGCTTACCCAATTCCGCAGAATTCCGAGTTTCATACTCGCAGCGTCCGTAGCGTCTTTGACGGCTGCGGAATTGTCCAGGAAGAATTCCATACACATAAACCAGTGTCCGAAGCGTGCCGATGCGTCCGAAGCATG
This sequence comes from Somniosus microcephalus, assembly GCF_052327205.1. Classification (NCBI taxonomy): domain Eukaryota; kingdom Metazoa; phylum Chordata; class Chondrichthyes; order Squaliformes; family Somniosidae; genus Somniosus; species Somniosus microcephalus. Next base: position 93,741,436 of record NC_140998.1, on the reverse strand, counting down.
CTGGTCCAAATCCAAACGTTCGGGTTTCAAGAGTTGATCCATTGTGTTGAAAATTAAGTCGATAAAATTGATGTGCCTCAATAAATCCGAGACTCGATGTTAGCGAAACAAAACAAGGCTTTTATTGACTTAGAAGGTAACACACAGAGGAGAGGTATCTTCCATCCAGAGGTCTACCGTACTGGATGTGATGCAGGCTGGGCCAGCTTACATAGGGGCCAGGTATGGGCGGAGCCCTACACACAGTACAGTACAATGGTGAGGAAACGGAACTGAGGTAAGGGAAATGAAACTGAAACCAACCACAGTCACAGGCAGAGAATACCAATGAGTGATGAATGGAGTATTTCATCACAAATGCGACAAGTTAAGAAACAAAAGATGACTCTAGATGAGGTGTAAATGGTAATGCCAGAATCATCAACAGCTGCCATGTGAGAGAGAAATGAAAACAGAAAAAATATATAGGGGCTGAGGTTATGGTCTGAAATGATTGAACTCGATGTTGAGTCCAGAAGGCTGTAAATTGCCTAATCAAAAGGTGAAGTGCTGTTCCTAGAGCTTACGCTGAGCTTCTTTGTCACAGTGTAAGCGACCGAGGATGGAGAGATCAGAGTGGGAGTGGAGTGGAGAATTAAAGTGACAGGTGATGGAAGCTCGGGTCACCCTTACGGACTGAATGGAGTTGTTCCGCAAAGCGGCCACCCAAACTGCATTTGGTCCCATCGTGAGCAGAGAATACAGTATACTAAATTGCAAGAAGTTCAAGTAAATTGCTGGTTCACCTGCAAGGAGTGTTTGGGGCTGTTTCACCTGGAAGGAATGTTTGGGGCCCTGGACAGTGGGAAGGCAGGAGGTAAAAGGGCAGGTGTTGCATCTCCTGTGCTTGCATAGGAAGGTGCTGTGTGAAGGGAAAGGTGTGTTGGGGTGTTGTAGCAGAGCCTGGTCTCCAATCATCTTGGATCCCCTTGCCATTGGACCAAGACCTTGCTCCGTCAAGCCCGTGTGGTAGCTGGTGTGCAACAGCCACCCCACGTTAAAAGAATTCACGCACAGGCATCTTCCACCCTTTAAAATGAAGTTCGGGACCTGGAATGTCAGGACCCTCATGGACAACCCCAACAGTGACAGACCAGAACGCCGTACTGCTATAGTTGCCTGGGAGCTCAGACGCTTCGACATTGACATCGCCACCCTAAGGAGACCCGGCGGGCAGGGGAAGGCCAGCTCAAGGAGCAAGGCGCTGTTACACCTTTTTCTGGAAAGGCAAACCTGAAGAAGAACGCCGCTCCATGGGGTAGGCTTTGCCATAAAAAATGAACTGGTTGGGTATCTCAGAGGCTCCCCTAGCGCCTCATGACTCTTTGACTCACCCTAGCCCGGAACCAGTGCACTACGGTCATCAGTGCATATGCCCCAACACTGGAAGCCACAGGCGAGACCAAAGAGGAATTCTACTCCAGCCTCGAACAATCCCTCTCCCGAGTCCCAACGGGCGACAAGCTGATCCTCCTTGGCGACTTTAACACCAGAGTTGGAAAAGACACAGACCTCTGGGGAGGTATGATCAGCAGAGACGGGGTAGGGAAAGCTAACTCCAACGGTACCCTCCTCCTGATGAAATGCTTAGAACAGGGCCTTGTCATATCCCACACCTTGTTCCGTCAGAGAGACAAGTACAAGGCTTAATGGCAGCACCATCGTTGCAAGCACTGGCAACTGCTGGACTACGTCATCATCCGAGCGAGCAACCGCAAGGACGTCCGCATCACCCGCGCCATGACAGAAGCTGATGACTGCTGGACAGACCACCGCCTAATCTGCTCTGTCATCTCCATCAATGTAGCCCCAAAACAGCGGCGGCAACAGAAACAATGCTGCAGGGAAATTAATGCTGGAGCACTCAAAGACCCCGCTAAGAAAGCCCTATTCAGCCTGCGCCTCACAAACAACCTGATGACTCCCAGTGATGCAGAGACACAGGGTGCCCACAGCGTCTGGTCTACACTCAAGGCCTCCATAATCAGCACCTGTGAAGAGACGCTCGGTCACTCGACAAGGAAACACCAAGACTGGTTCGGCGAGAATGACCAGGAGATCCAGGAGCTAATAAGACGCAAGCGCAAGGCAGTCCTGATCTGGAAACAGCAAAACAATCAAGAGCAAGAAAGCAGCTCTACAGAAGCCTGAAGGGCGAGGTCCAACAAAAAACTCGCGACCTGAAGAACAGATGGTGATGGAGGAAGCGCAGGAGATCCAGCAGCTTGCCGACAACCACGACGTGCATGGATTCTTTAGCGCAGTCAAGACCATCTACGGCCCAAGCACCCAATGCCCTTCCCCACTGTGGGCCAAGAACGGAGAGGTACTCATCAAGGACAGAGAGGCAGTCAGTGCCCGCTGGAAGGAACACTTCAAAGATCTCCTTAACCACAATTCTGTCTTCGACATGAGTGTCCTCAACACCATCCCCACAGCATGCTACCCGCCACCATCTCAGCACAACCCCAGCCCGGCATGAGGTTGAAAAGGCCATCCGACAACTGAAGAACAACAAGGCCTCAGGAGCAGATGGAATCCCCGCCGAGGCACTAAAGCATAGCGGAGAAGCACTACTGGCATGAATTCATGAACTCATTTCTCTTATCTGGAAGGAGGAGAGCATGCCAGGGGATCTCAGAGACGCCGTAATTGTGACCATCTTCAAGAAAGGTGACAAGTCCAATTGCGGTAATTACAGAGGAGTTTCCCCGCTGTTTGCCACAGTCATCACAAGAATCCTCCTCAATCGCCTTCTCCCAGTGGCTGAAGAGCCCCTCCCAGAGTCGCAATGCGGATTCCGCCCACTCAGGGGCACAATGGACATGATCTTCACTGCACGTCAATTACAAGAGAAATACAGGGAACAGCACCAACCGCTGTACATGGCCTTCTTTGATCACAGAAAGGCCTTCGACGCTGTCAACCGTGAGGGATTATGGAGTGTCCTCCTCAAATTCGGCTGCCCTCAAAAGTTTGTCACCATCCTCCGCCTGCTTCACGACGACATGCAAGCCATGATCCTGATCAACGGTTCCACCACAGACCCAATTCACATATGAACTGGGGTCAAGCAAGGCTGTGTCATTGCACCAACGCTCTTCTCGATCTTCCTTGCTGCAATGCTCCATCTCACCCTCAGTAAGCTCCCCATTGGAGTGGAGCTAATTTACAGAACAAACGGGAAACTGTTCAACCTCCGTCGCTTCCAGTCCAGATTCAAGGTCGTCCCATCCTCTGTCGTCAAATTACAGTATGCAGACGACGCTTCCATCTGCGCTCACTCGGAGGTCGAACTCCAAACCATCATCAACACCTTCACCGAAGCATACGAGAGCATGGGCCTTACACTAAATATCCGTAAGACAAAGGTCCTCTACCAACCTGCCCCCGCCACACAGTACTACCCCCCGATTATCAAAATCCATGACGAGGCCTTGGACAATGTGGACCCCTTTCCATACCTCGGGAGCCTACTGTCAACAAGAGCAGACGTCGACGACAAATTCCAACACCACCTTCAGTGGGCCAGTGCAGCCTTCGGTCGCCTGAGCAATATCCTGCAAATCCATTGGCAGGATAGGCGCATCAATGTCAGTGTTGTTGCTCAGGCCAACATCCCCAGCATCGAAGCTTTGACCACGCACGATCAGCTCCGATGGACGGGTCACATTGTCTGCATGCCCGATACGAGACTCCCAAAACAAGCACTCTACTTGGAGCTCCGGCACGGCAAGATAGCCCCAGGTGGGCAGAGGAAATGCTTAAACGACACCCTTAGAGCCTCCTTGAAAAAGTGTAACATCCCCACCGACACCTGGGAATCTCTGGCCCAAGACCGCACAAAATGGAGGAGAAGCATCCGGGAAGGTGCTGAACACCTTGAGTCTCTTCGCCAGGAGCAAGCGGAAGCCAAGCGCAGGCAGCGCAAGGAGCGCACATCAAACCAAGCACCCCACCCACCCGTCCCTTCAACCACTGTCTGCCCCACCTGTGACAGAGACTGTAGGTCCCGCATTGGGCTCATCAGTCACCTGCAAACACATTTTTAATGTGGAAGCAAGTCTGTAGGATTCGCAAAATTGATATTATATTAATAAGTGTCGAATGGCAGGAGAGACCATGATTTTAAAGACTGTTTTAAAAGAAGCCCAGGAAAAAGGGGGCATTCAAAATGGCCACCAGACCCCGTGACCAACTTATTGGGACACTTTAAAATGGTTCCTGCAGTCCTCACAGTTTTGTGGATTCAACCCACAGTAGGTTCTGGAAGCCGTTTCTGAGAGAACGAAACCAGACATCCACACATACATAAAGATTGGATGCAGATCCAGTCAGATCGGCCTGTAGATAAAGGCCATCTAAATGTTTACCCAGACAAAGGGGAACAGTTCCATATTCATAAAGAACGCACCAAGGACCCATTAAAGACATCAAGAAGACATTAAAACATTACCAGGTCATTCCAGACCAGAGATGGCCATCACCGGCCATCCCGAAAGCATTTTAAATATAAAAACTACCCCGTTGTGCAACCAGCCCGCCAAAATTAAAACAAAAGACCAACCTGATTTGGCGCGAGATAAGGGCTTCTGCTGAGAAGTATAATTGGGAGACACCGGGGGTAGAAGAAGAAGAAGCTTCATCTTAGATATTGGGAAGAGAGAGGTTCCTTTCTTCATCATCTTCGTGGGATCGTCGGAATAGCTGTTACCTTCGATAGCAGCTGGAGTTCGGAGAAGAAGACGGTCTGAGCCGGCGTCCCACCCCGGGGTAAAACATCGGGAGATCATCGACCAACCCCGGGCTGTTGACGAAACGGGAGGGTAGTAAAACTACAGAAGAATCCTATATGAAAGCCGGCTAGGGGCTTCCAACCGTGGTCAAGCAAATGATCTCCGCCGACATCCAGGCCCGTCAGTGTCCAGCCTGTCCGTGACCTTCACCTCGAGAAAGGGAGTGAGGTGTGGCGCAGCCCGCTGTGGCTCCACTGACCACGAGGAAACAGGACGCCTGAGGGGATCAAAACGCAGACCTGTTTCAAAACTCTATAATTTTCCAACTGGATTGGTGAGCATGTTTCTGGCCCTTCATAATCGGATCTAGTTAGATTTAAGGGGGTGGTCATTTTGGGTATAATTAACATGAGTTGTTGTCCCTTGATGTTCCGTGTGTTTCCCCATTTCATGATGACTTTTGTAAAGTATAATATGCCTGTATCTATTTTAGCTAGTACTGTATTGTTTTGATTTGTTTTTCCCTCCCATGTACCCTCTTATCTGCTTGCATTTGATTTGTTTTTCCATATGCAATAAAATTCCATTTTGACTCATTAAACTTGGTCTACAAGAGTCTTCTCTACATTGTAGTTCCTGCACCTAAGTCCAGTGTCTAGAATCTAAGGGGTGAGTGGGTCGAACCACTCAAGGTTTTACTGTGCAAAAGAGAGAGAAAGGCCTCTGGCGAGAGAAACCTCTGCGACCTCGGAGAGAAAACCCCTTACAGTCATCCTCGGCTCCGAGGGACTGCCTAAGAAGAGAAGAAGTTGGGGTGATAGAAAAGTGAACCAGGGTGTCGCGGAGGGAGCAGTCCCTTTGGAATGCTGAAAGGGGAGGGGAAGATGTGTTTGTTGATGGGATTATGCTGGATGTGGTGGAAATGGCGGAGGATGATCAGTTGAATGTGGAGGCTGGTAGGGTGAAAGGTGAGGACAAGGAGAACCTTATTGTGGTTCTGGAAGGGAGGGGAAGGGGTGAGAGCAGAGTGTGCGAAACAGAATGGACACGATCGAGGGCCGTGTCAACCACGGTGAATATGTAACCTTCACTCACTCCACAGATCTGTTCTTTGCATGTTCTAGGAGAAGAAAGCATAAAATACAAGGGGGAATGAGAGGACTGGAGGTGGCCCACCACAGATTGCGCTGCTGACAGATGTAGCGCTCCTCTACCTTATTGGTGGGGTTCCTCACAGATGTCATGAGCCATGTTTGAAGGGGGTATTTCTTGTCTCCTTCGAGCCAGCCCTTAATTCTGTTTCCTGGTACAAAGAGCTTTGGAACGTTGGACTGCCGCAGTATAAAAGCATCATGACAGCTCCCTGGGAATTTGGCACACACCTGCATGAACCTCTTCATGTGGTTACACACCAACTGTACATTGATGGAATGAAACGCACTGCGGTTGATAACATCGCCTTATTGTTCTGGTGGTGCTTGGATTGCCATGTGTGTGCAATCGATGGCACCTTGTCCTTGAGGGAAGCCAGCCGGAGACACAAGTCTGACAGCCTGGTCATCTGGCTATTGTCATTGCAGGGGAACTTGACATAAGTCAACGCCTTGTCAAACAATCCATCCATGACCTGCCATGTACATTTATATGCAGCTGACTGAGAGACCCTCGAGACATCTCCGATGGCACACTAAAAGGAGCCAGAGGCAAAGAAATTAGGTGCTGTGGTGACTTTCACAGTGATGGGCAAAGCATGGCCACCGCGTCCAGCAGGGAGCAGCTCTTCCTGAAGGAGGTTGCAGATATCTGCAACCATTTGCCATGGCAATCTGAGCCTGCGGAAGCATGGCTCTTCAGATAGGTCAAACTAATGGGATTAAAGGCTGACAAGTCCCCTGGACCTGATGGCCTACATCCTAGGGTCTTCAAAGAAGTGGCTGCAGAGATAGTGGATGCGTTGGTTGCAATCTACCAAAATTCCCTGGATTCTGGAGAGGTTCCAGCAGATTGGAAAAACACAAATTTAACGCCCCTATTCAAGAAAGGAGGGAGGCAAAAAGCAGGAAACTATGGGCCAGTTAGCCTAACATCTGTCATTGGGAAATTGCTGGAATCCATTATTAAGGAAGTAATAGCAGGACATTTAGAAAATCAAAATAAAATCAAGCAGAGTCTACATGATTTTATGAAAGGGAAATCGTGTTTGACAAATTTACTAGAGTTTTTGATGATGTAACAAGTAGGGTGGATAAAAGAGAACAAGTAGATGTAGTGTATTTGGATTTCCAGAAAGCATTTGATAAGGTGCCACATAAAAGGTTACTGCACAAGATAAGAGCTCATGGGTGTTAAGTCCGTGAATGATTGAGACACGGACCAGCAGGAGTGAAAACAAACAAGTCATTACTGGTGGAAGTCAATAGTGAAACTAACAAACAGAGGCTCTCTAGCGCCTTTTATACAGGGGTGGTCACTGCCGGTACTGCAGTCTGAGACCAGTTATTCTCTTAAAGGTACATACACAACAATTCCTCCCCTTTTAGATAAACAGTACATAACATTCATTTAACAACTAAATGATAACTAATTACAATCACAATCACGGTTGCTAGATACATTGGTTAAGTTTAAGCAATTATAAGTTCAGTCTTTGAGGAGGCTTCCTGATTCTGTCTGGATAACGCCTCTTTGGGGTATCAGGTTCTTCTGGCAATGTTGAGTCGAGATCAATGTTGTTTGGTTCATCTGCTTCCAATATCACCGATTCTGCGGTAGCTGCAATTGGTATGTCGATTTCATTGCCAGGTGTATCAGATCGTGGTGTGGAGTCGACGTTTTCCAGTGACTCTAGAATCTGGTCAGCATGGCGTCTTACAATGCTCTCTCCAACGTCCACGGTATACATGAGAGGTCCTTGCTGTGTACAAATCGTTCCTGGCTGCCATTTCTCAGTGCAGTAGTCCCGGGCCACAACTGGTTGACCTATCTTAAAACTCCTGGTCGGCCTTTCATTCATATTCTGAAACTGCCTGTTCTCCACATCTCTTCGGATGTTTGGCTTAACCAAATCCAAGCGGCATCGTAGTCTTCGATTGAAGAACATCATGGCTGGGGTTTGGTTGGTAGCCACATGTGTCGCATTTCGGTAGGCAAACAAGAAGTTGTCCACCTTGTGTTGTAGGGATATATCTTCATTACACATTGCCTTGATAGCCTTCTTGAATGTTTGGACAAACCTCTTGGCCAATCCATTAGTGGCTGGATGATATGGGGCAGATGTGTAATGCTTAACGCCATTGTTCTTTAAGAACCTCCGGAACTCTTCAGACACAAACTGTGGTCCATTGTCAGAGCAAATCTGTTCAGGCAGCCCATTCCTGGCGAATATGGTTCGCAAAACTGTGATAGTTTTATCCGTGGGGGTTGAGGACATTTTTATTACCTCTGGCCACTTTGAATGTGCATCCACCGCAATTAAAAACATCGAGTCCATGAAGGGACCAGCAAAATCAATGTGCACCCGTTGCCATGGAGATGAGGGCCACTCCCATGGATGCAGAGGAGCTTGTGGTGGGGCGTTTTGGACCATCTGGCATCCTGCACAGCTCTTGGTCATCTCTTCGATTTCTCTATCGATTCCCGGCCACCACACAAATGCTCTGGCTAAGTTCTTCATTTTTACCCCACCCAGATGACTCTCATGAAGCTCATTGAGCACTCTATCCGTCAACTTAGGTGGAATTACTACTCTGGATCCAAACATCAAGGTTCCTCTGCACACTGACAGCTGTTCTCTTCTCAGCGAGAATGCTGGCAGCAGTGGTTCGCCATGTGCTGGCCATCCCTTCACCATTAAATCATAGACCCGTGATAGTGTCGGGTCATTCCGTGTTTCCTTTTCTATGTTTGCATGGAGACATTCGACTATGGTCGAGTGGAATAACTCCATTGGATCCACTGCAAGGTCTTCTTCTTCCACCGTCGGCAACAGTAGGCGTGACAATCCATCAGCATTTCCATGCTGTTTAGTTCCTTTGTACTCGATGTCATATTGGTGTGCCCCTAGGAAAAGGGACCATCTCTGCAGCCGTTGTGCCGTCATTATCGGCACGCCCTTCTGAGGGTTGAAAATGGAGACAAGAGGTTGATGATCGGTTAGTAGAGTAAATTGTTGACCGTGCAGATAGTGATTGAAATTCTTCACCCCCCACACTAGGCTGAGGGCCTCTCTGTCAATCTGGGCATAGTTACGCTCGGCAGAAGTTAACGAGTGTGGCGCAAAAGCTATCGGCCTCTCTAAACCATCAAGGAATTTATGTGACAGTACCGCCCCAATGCCGTAGGGAGACGCATCACACGCCAGCCTGATTGGCAGTGCTGGGTTGTAGTGAGCCAATACTTCCCTTGAAGTGATTAAGTCCTTACTCTTCTGAAAAGCACGCTTACAATCATCGCTCCATTTCCATGCTACCCCCGTTCGTAGCAGGGCGTTCAGTGGGTGAAAATTGTCGACAAATTCGGCAAAAACTTATGATAGTAATTCACCAACCCGAGGAATGACCTCAGTTGCGACACATTTTCAGGTGCTGGGGCCTTAACAACCGCTTCAATTTTGTCAGGGGACTTATGTAACCCCTCTTCATCAATCATGTGGCCACAATACGATATCTGTTTCTTTAAAAATTCGCACTTGGGGCGGTTGGCTCGCAGCCCATGTTCCCGTAGTCTAGTGAGCACCTGTTCTAGGTTGTTAAGGTGTTCACTGTCATCTTCACCTGTTACAAGGATGTCGTCCAACACTGAGTCCCCGGAATCCATTGCAGGACTTGTTCCATCGCTCTTTGCCATATCGCCGGAGCCGATGCCAGTCCGAATACCAATCGATGATACTGGTAAAGACCTTTGTGAGTGTTTATCGTGAGATACTTCCTAGAGGACTCTTCAACCTCCATCTGCAAATATGCTTGTGCTAGGTCAATTTTTGTAAAACGCTTCCCTCCAGACAGTGAGGCGAAGATGTCTTCTATCCTTGGAAGAGGATATTGTACTGTGTGAAGGACAGGGTTCGCTGTCACCTTGAAATCCCCACAGATGCGAATCTTCCTTGGCTCTCCGGACTTATTACTTAACGTTTTCTTCATGACAGGAACGATGGGTGTCGCCCACTCGCTCCAGTCGACCTTAGACAACACGCCCACCTTCTCCAGATTCTCCAGCTCTGCCTCGATGGCTGGGTGAATTGCATATGGTACCGGTCTTGCTTTGAAAAGCTTGGGAACTGCATTCTCTTCTATTTTTATCGAGGCGGTTACGCCTTTAAGGGTGCCCAGTTCTTGTTGAAATACCTCTTTGGCGTTAACTAAGATTGTTGACAATCGTCCAGGAGTGACGTCTTCATCTTTTTTACCGTCCACCGTCATTGCATGAATGGAATGCCAATCTAAGTTTATCTTCCTGATCCATTCCCGTCCCAATAACGGTGGTCCACCATTTGGCAGTATGTAGAGATAGAATTTCCGTATTTTCTTGCCATTGTATTCGACAGGCACCCTTATTTTTCCTCTGGGGTATACTTTTTGCCCCGTATACGTCATCAAGACGATGGATGTCTCTCTCAAGGGTATGTGTGAAAATAGCCGCTCGTAGTCTCGTCGATTCATGATGGTTAGCGCTGATCCTGTATCGAATTCCATTTTAACTTGGGACCCTGCTATCGTGAGGGTGACCCAAATGGTTCGGTGATCCTCTTTTGCGATTACATTGTGAAGTTTGAGACAGCTTAGTCTCCTGTTTCCGGATTCACTATCGCTCATCTGGTCTTCGGAACTACTGTCCGTCATCTTTTGTACTTTCTTGTACGGTTCCTTAGTAGCCTTTTTGTTGTCGCTGGTCTTCTTCCCAGACCTGCAAACTCGTGCAATGTGTCCAATCTTCCTGCATTGTCTGCATATTTTGTCTTTGGACCAGCAGTCCTTCTGGTCATGGTGAGTTCTGCCGCAGCGATAACATTTTGCAAATCCCCGTGTCATTTCATGGGTGCCGTATTCCTGTGGTTTTTGTTGAATTTCTGCAGCTCCCCTGGCTGCTGCTTCATACGATACTGCCACGCTGAAAGCCTTATCTAGCGTCAGCTCTTTTTCTGAGAGTAACTTCTTCTGTGTTCCTTCACTCAGGAGTCCACAGGCAAATTTGTCCCGTAGGGTATCTGCCAGTCCTGCTCCGAACTGGCAGTGCTTTGATAGCTTGCGTAGTTCCGTAAGATACTCAGCATTGCTCTCATCTTTGTGCTGAGTTCTCCTGTGGAATTTAAATCTTTCTGCTATCAACAGCGGTGCAGGGTTTAAGTGTTCCTGTAGGACAGCAACAATTTCATTAAAACTCTTTGCCTTCGGTTTGGCTGGAGTAATCAGGTCCCGCAATAGGCCGTACATTCTAGCGCCCATTAAGTTTACCAATATCGATGCCTTTTTCCCCTCCGCTATTTCGTTTGCCTCGAAATATACCTCGACTCTTTCCACATACGTGGTCCAGTCCTCTAATGTATTATCAAAAGCAGTGATACAGCCAGTCTTCGGCATCTTGCAAATCTAAAATGGCGCCTCCCGCGCTTTGCCTTCTTCCCCGATTTAACAAAATGGCACCTCCCGCGCTTTGCCTTCTTCCCCGCTGTTGTTAGCGCTGCTTTCCACGGTTTCTTGCGCGTTTAATATTGATTCTTTTTCTTTTATTATTTTCCTGTCGTGGAGCGGACCCTCTGGAACACTTCCCTCCCTCTTCTGAGGTCCGAACGCTGCCCAGCTTCAAAACACCGGCCGCGCCCTGTATGCTCCACCCTCTCTCTCTCTCCTTGCTTCCCGACTCGCTGCCTGGCCCCGTTGCAGCCCAGGAAGGATCAGAGCACTACCTGCCACCAGCCCGATTAGCTGGGAAACCACAGACCGAGGAACCCAACCTGGCTCTGGAAAGTCTCTCCTGCAAGTTTTCAAACCGATGATTGACGGTCGACGCCCGTTTCCCGAGTTTCTTTGGACTCTATTTTTTTTTTCTTTCTTCTGGCTCCGACCTTCAACAATGTCGTCTGAGGTGCTGCCGAGTTGCAGGTAAGTTCGTTTTTTACTCGTCGCCAGTGTTAAGTCCGTGAATGATTGAGACATGGACCAGCAGGAGTGAAAACAAACAAGTCTTTACTGGTGGAAGTCAATAGTGAAACTAACAAACAGAGGCTCTCTAGCGCCTTTTATACAGGGGTGGTCACTGCCAGTACTGCAGTCTGAGACCAGTTATTCTCTTAAAGGTACATACACAACAATGGGGTTTTGGTAATGTATTAGCATGGATAGAGGATTGGCTAACTAATAGAAAACAAAGAGTCGGGATAAATGGGTCATTTTCCGGTTGGCAAAATGTAACTAGTGGGGTTTAAGGGATGTACCCTGTCACTAAGGAGGCTGAAGGGATGTAACTAAGGAGGCTGAAGGGATATAACCTGTCACCCCTGATCCTCTCTAACTTTTACCGCTGCACAATAGAGAGCATCCTGACAAACTGTATCACAGTATGGGATGGCAGCTGTAGCTACTATGACCGGAAAGCCCTGCAGCGGGTAGTCAAAACTGCCCAACGCATTACCGGCACCCGGCTACCGACCATAGAGCACATATACCAGAAATGCTGTTTACGGAGGTCACGGTCCATCATCAAAGACCCTACCCACCCCAGCCACAGTCTGTTCGCCCTCCTGCCATCTGGGAGACGCTACAGATGCATTCGCACCCGTACGACCAGATTTAGGAACAGCTTCTTTCCCAGGGCTGTCATCCTACTGACCTCCACAAAGAAACTCTAAAGCCTGCACATCTGCCAATGCACTTTATTATGGTTATGTTTATGTTAATGTATTATAAGCCAAATGTATGTTGAATGTTTAAATGTCTTAATCTAAATGTACACTCTCAGGAGCCGCAAGCCTACATTTCGTTGTACTGCACTTGTGCACTAACAATGACAATAAAAGTTGATTTGATTTGATTTTGATTTGATCAGTGCTGGGGCCTCAACTATTTACAATCTATATTAAAGACTTGGATGAAGGGACCGTGTGTACTGTAGCCAAATTTGCTGATGATACAAAAATAGGTGGGAAAGCAAGTTGTGAGGAGGACACCGTGGCCGCGATTTTTCCTCTCGATGCGGCTTGGGGGGCGGGACAGCTGCCTTCTGGGTTCCAATCCTGCCCCCAGCGACGTCCAATGCACAGGTGCGATTTTGCATCAATTGGCCTTGTTAAGCCCACCCTGCGGGTTTGCCGACCAATTAAGAGAAAGCCGGTGTCAGATGATATCAGTTGATGCTGTGTCATGTGCCGGTATTCTTAAAGGGGCCATACACAATTTTATTTGACAGCTGATTTTTCAATGTTTGACAGCATTGAGGTGCTACAAACACTGACAATTGCTGTGCAAAGGTGAGCCCTTTACCCAGGCTCTCCAGTGACTCCCTCCTTAGGCTAGAACAGATGGCAGCTTCAGGTGAGGTTACGGGAATGATCTGTCACTGGTGAGAGAGGTTTTCCCAATGAGTTGGGACTACACAAACAATTCAAAACTTGTCACCTACAGAAAAGTCTAAATACATTAAAAATGGTTTTCCCAACTTCTTCTTACCTCTGAAACGCACCAGTGTACCATTGGATCCTTCACACCACTTCTGCAGCTGTCATCAATGAAGAAACATTACAGTAGACCCACAGCACACCACACTTACGTGGCGTGGTGTCTGGACGTCGGGAAGCCGCAGTAGACCTGTCAAAATTGCAAAAAGCCTCTTAACTGCCTGTTAACAACCTGTTAACAAGCAGTTAAGTGCCTATAATCCTCTTCCCGCCACTAGGTGTCGGGTCCATGCACAAATTGGGGACCCGACATCTGGGAAGATTGATTGGAGGCAAGTTGACAGCGGGCTTCCAATTTTGCCTGATGATCTGCCTCCAAACACGTCCCCTGAGCACGGGCAAAATTCCCCCCAAAAGAGTCTGCAAAGAGATATAGATAGGTTAAGTGAGTGGTCAAAAATTTGGCAGATGGAGTATAATGTGGGAAAATGTGAGGCTATCCACTTTGGTAAGAAAAATAAAAAAGCAAATTGTTATTTAAATGGAGAGAGACTACATACATAGTACAGAGGGATCTGGGGATCCATGTACATGAAACACAAAAAGTTAGTATGCAGGTACAGCAAGTAATTAGGAAGGCAAATGGAATGTTGGCCTTTATTGCAAGGGGGATGGAGTATAAAAGTAGGGAAGTCTTGCTACAACTGTACAGGGCGCTGGTGAGACCACACCTGGAGTACTGCGTGCAGTTTTAGTCTCCTTATTTAAGGAGGGATATACTTCCATTGGAGGCAGTTCAGAGAAGGTTCACTGTTGATTCCTGAGATGAAGGGGTTGTCTTATGAAGAAAGGTTGAGCAGGTTGGGCCTATACTCATTGGAGTTTAGAAGAATGAGAGATGATCTTACTGAAACATATAAGATTCTGAGGGGGCTTGACAGGGTAGATGCAGGGAGGATGTTTACCCTCGTGGCAGAATCTAAAACTAGGGGGAATAGTTTCAGAATAAGGGGTCGCCCATTTAAGACGGAGATGAGGAGGAATTTCCTCTCTCAGATGGTCCTGAATCTTTGGAATTCTCTACCCCAGAGAGCTGTGGAGGCGGAGTCATTGAATATATTCAAGGCGGTGATAGACATATATTTGAGCTACAGGGGAGTCAAGGGTTATGGGGAGCAGGCGGGAAAGTGGCGTTGAGGCCAAGATCAGTTCATCCATGGTCTTATTGAATGGTGGGGCAGGCTCGAGGGGCCGAATGGCCTACTCCTGCTCTTATTTCTTATGTTCTTATGAAGCTGAGCCTATGCCTGTTGACCCTCTCATGCGGGTAGTGCTTCCTGTGACCTCAACTCCTGTGTTGCTCTCCTCTTTGCTATTCTCCACTCTGTTCTGCTCTCTGTTGTTCTCCAGAGCTGTTGTTCTCCAGATCTATGTTGGGCACCTCCCTGTTGTGCCCCTGCAGATCCCAGCACAGTACAACATTGCTGCCATGGATGGTGATTGTCTTTTGGGGTTCTGGGTATGTTTTAAAACATTGTCCAACCTAGAGACAATTTAAATCACACAGGTCTTCGTCCTCTTGAGTTTTGGACTGTTAGAAATGGCTGAACAGACCTCATGGAAACAGAATTATAAAAGGCAGCAGAACAGGACAGACAGGCTGTTAGCATATGAAAAAGCTCAGTGCTGCCCTGTAGTGGGTTTGAATGGAGCCCGAGCTGTCAGTCACCCTGTGGTATTGGGCGGGTCCGGTAACCTACAAGCTGCTTGTTTACACTGGGGAGTAGCCCGTTTGAATCAGCCAATCATCGGACAGCAAGCACACTGGGTTGTTTACATACATCCATTCACTGAAATTAACTCTAAGATCAAGTGCTTGAAACTGCCAGCATGAACAAAGGGACTTTGTTTGTTAAGCACTCAAGACTGTCAATCAATTGCAGTTCCAGATGACCACAGGACAATGCTTTGTTTACAAAGCAATTGAATGCTATTAGCATTTGTTTATATATCAAGTGGACACATCCAAACTGAGGAGGAACCGTTTAAATGAATGGGAGAATACATTCAAACACATTCAAAGGCGGAAGTCACACCCCCATCCACATCAATGGGGCTGTGGTGGAAAGGGTGGACAGCTTTAAGTTCCTCGGAGTCCACATCACGGAAGACCTCTCCTGGTCCCTCAACACCTCCTCTCTGGTGAAGAAGGCCCAGCAGTGCCTATATTTCCTAAGGAGGCTGAAGGGATGTAATCTGTCACCCCTGATCCTCTCTAACTTCTACCGCTGCACTATAGAGAGCATCCTGACACACTGTATCACAGTATGGTATGGCAGCTGTAGCTACTATGACCGGAAAGCCCTGCAGCGGGTAGTCAAAACTGCCCAACGCATTACCGGCACCCGGCTACCGACCATAGAGCACATATACCAGAAACGCTGTTTACGGAGGTCACGGTCCATCATCAAAGACCCTACCCACCCCAGCCACAGTCTGTTCGCCCTCCTGTCATCTGGAAGACGCTACAGATGCATTCGCACCCATACAACCAGATTTAGGAACAGCTTCTTTCCCAGGGCTGTCATCCTACTGAACTCCACAAATAAACCCTAAAGCCTGCACACCTGCCAATGCACTTTATTATGGTTATATTTATGTTAATATACTACAAGCCAAATGTATGTTGAATGTTTAAATGTCTTAATCCAAATGTACACTCTCGGGAGCCGCAAGCCTTCATTTCGTTGTACTGCACTTGTGCACTACAATGACAATAAAAGTTGATTTGATTTGATTTGATTTGATTTTGATTTGCAGCTTTATTCGAAAGCCATCACAGACAATGGACACAATTAAACTGCAACTTTATCCAAACCCATCCCAGACAAGTGGACAGTTTGGATCTCTTTTGTTTTAGCCCAGAAACATCAGATCTGGGCGGGCCCCAAAAAAAGGTGTATAAAATATAGCTTCCCAGAAGCATCTCTCTCTTCTCTTTTACTCTTTGGACTGCAGGTGAGCAAGGCTTCTGACCCACTAGCAAGACAATCTAGTGAGAAGTAAAGGGGTGGTAATTTAAGGGAACTGTTGCTAAGGTTGTAAAATTAACATTGTAGCCATTTATCCCTCATTTTGCCGTCTGCCTTCCCCTGTTAAGCAATTTTACTGGGATTACTTTGATTGTGTGGTATAGTTTCTTTAGTTTTAATAAAATGTGACTTTCTTGCATCCAGACCATTTGTCCATTTTTAATATATCATTAATTATAAGTTCCTCCAGTCAGAACTGGAAGGAGGGTTTAGTGATTCGAAACCGCTGATTGGAATTGGTCACAGTGCAGTGGCAAGGCTGCCTGACCAGGTAAATTACCGTAAACCAGGTAAAGGATGCCTCCCTACACCCCAACCCACCCGTTCTTAGAGGTTAAAATTCTGCCTACCCCCTATATTTTGCCAAAAAAATGCATTAACCCAAACAGAAAATACAGAGCAGGTCTCTATATAGTGAGGATAATTTTTAAAAAACGCTCATAAAATTGCAATTAAAAGTTGAGAAAAATTAATTTGTTTCCTGCTGTAACTGTAAAGATGGTCGCAATGTTGGGAGACACCTGAACAAGTGCAATTGGAGGTTACTCACAATTATGAGTTGGTTTGTATGGGTGAAGACTCGTTTGGCCGAGGGTTTAATGGACAAACGTTAAGGATCGAGGAGACCTGGGCGTATTGTAGTTGCGGCCAAAATTGCACGCTCTTTTAAGCCATGTAATTTGCTTGCGCCCAGATTGTGGATGTATCTGGGTGTAAATGTGGAGGAAACCCCCGGCCAACATTTCTTGTAGTGTATTCTGTTAAAGCCTGCACACCAAATCCCTCATTCTCTTTAGTCTCTGTTTCACTTTGTTAGACTATGGCACTTAAACATTTCCGGGCAGTTTACCAGTTTTTTTTTTTACAATTTCCTTCTATTGTCAAGCTGTCAGTTTAAGTAGAAAAAAATGACACTATGAGGATTGGAGTTACACTGAGGATAATACAAAAATGTCTTGAAATTCCCCATTAGCCAGGCATAGAGAAATGAATATGATAAGACAAAAGACAAATAAACTGAAAGGTCATCAGAAATAAATTCAGTTGAAGGTAATGTTCTGTGTACAGGAGGGAGGCCTGAAACAATACTATCCATTTGTCTGGGTATCATTTTGATAATTGAAGTTAACATCTGTAATATCTCACCTATATCAATGACAGTCAGTAAACCAACATATTAATACTAATAAAATCAGTATACAATCATCAGTCAGTTCAAAATAGGCCTTGGCCTTTATGTCATAAGTAACATAGAAACAGGCTTCACTATGGCCTGTTTGTTTGCTACATTTCTGCCCATCATTTCTTCCTTTATATTTTACTCATGTCCAACTTCAGCTGCAAGGGCAGGGTTTATCTGCTCATGGAGTCCTCACAAACCATTGCTATATTCACACAACAGAAAAAAACATATTGGGCCCGGATTTTGCTGTAATAATAATGGTGAGGCTATCAGCGCTCGCCGTTATCACAGTGTAAATCATGCCAATCCGCACATGCGCAGTTAAAAGTGGAAATACAGAAGTTGCTGTCAGAGATACTCTGCTCCTCCACTGTAATGGTATGAACTTGTGGTACTTACATACTAGTTCCGCACTAAAGATGGCTGAAAAAGGTAGGGCTAGTGCATTCAGGAATAAGTGAGTTTCTAATGGCATGATAAATGATCATTACTGCTGAACAACCTCTCTGGCCCTGAAAAATTAATTTAAAAAATATGGGGAGGAAGATTCGACCCTTAGCAAGCCGGTTAGCGCCAGTAGCTGGAGCTAATGCGGCGTTGAGACCAATACCGACAGGGTGAGGTGAATCTAGCTCTGCACACCAAATCGGGACCCCCATATTGCTGCTGGTAACAGTATCGCCGGGGTCCTCAACGCCAAGGAGATCGTGATGTCAGTGAGTGTGCAATGCTCACTGCCTGATTTTCCAAATTGCTTTTAGCCACTTACTTCACCACCTGGAATAAACACCAACAAGGAGAGCTGGCGTGCAGCACCAGGAAGCCGGCTGCAGGGATGTTATTCAAAGCGATTATCAGTAATCACTCGCACCTGTCAATTTAGTGCAGTTTCAGTGGCTTTTTGTTAGTTTCAGCTACTGCAACAGTTTCATTGAGTAATTTCAAGGTTAATTTGTATCAAGTACAAAGTAGCTACATTTATTCTTCAAAGATTCAAACTGCAACACTTGGTAAAATTAATGGGGGCTGTACTGGCATGTCACCTCACCCTCTAGGATCTACGGCTGAGGGAGCGTAGGCAGTGAGAACGATAGGAACATGTGCACAGAGGGAGGAGGATGAGGATGAGGAGGAAGAAGATGAGGAGCAGGAGGGAGGGAGGAGGCAGCCGAACAATCGGGCTTCTGGATGGGTGGTCCATGATGTGGTGTGCCACCACCCTCCACATAGTGCGGCAGATTTATGGTGAGGGCCTCCTGCCAGTTGACTGCACACCTTTTCTCCAGCGCTAAACCAATGCCTCCAAAGCTCCATGGAAAAACCTGTGGGCTCTCTCTCTGGGGCAGCGATATGCCATGAGGATTTGTAAATAAGTGCTCCTTCTCCTTGTCCTTCTTCTTGTGGTTGTTGTGGCAGCTGCACAGCCAACAATACTAAGAATGAGATGTTGTAGCATTAATGAACCTCCCCTCTAAGTAGTGAAAAATGCCTGTGGCAATCACGATTAGACTGAACCTGATATTGGTACAGCCTTTAAGTGTAACACCAATGAGCTTGGGTTTTTAGACATGATTTAAGACTCCAATCATTTTATTGAGTTGTGTGGATGAATTTTGCGAGCAGTCTAGAGCATTTTCAGCTGGCACTAATTCACCATCTTTTGTCCTAACACCGCCCATTCCTTGGCTATAATGAATTTCTAGCCCATGGAGTCTTACTCACTCAGAAGAAAATTAATGTTGCAGATATAAAAATATATATATTTTTTTTACTTTTCTCTCTGTCTCTTCTATCCCTCTCATTTAATCCCACCTGTATTTCACAGTCTTAAATTCACTTCCAGTACATTATTTAACTGTAACTTATATTTCATGTTGGCTACTTCCTGGTTTGCAATCTGCAGTCTCAGTGAAGATTCTTTAATCTGATTGATTGAAGGGCCTCACTGTTGCTTTACCTGCTCACAGGTGCCACAAATCCTTTGTAGAGGATGCTGCACTGAAACAGACGTCAGTGGAAATTCCCACAGACAAGCCCGCAAAAGTATCTGGGCAACTGTATGCTAGGTCAATGGCAAAAGCCATTCCTTTGCCGCTAAGAGAAAAATCCAGGCCATTAATTTTTCTGTGATCTGAGGTTAGTTGGGATGCTCTGCATCTGTGGAGCACCCTACTTAGTTGCAAAACCAAGAACTGATAAAACATCATGTGACTAATAAGCTTGGACATGCTACACAGAGAAATAAAGGCCCAGAATGTGCTGTCAGTGGCAAAGCAAAAGTATTCACCACTGGCCCTGAAAAAAGCTGCCCACAAATATTTTGCGATTTCCAAGGCGAGAAGTTTGCCTTTTTTGATGTGTAAGTGAGATCAGTGCAGTATAGTGTGTAGGATCGATTCCTCCCCCACAATGGTAAAAATATTGGACTATGAAATATAAAAACCCAGAAGTGCACAGCCCGCAAAAAGAGCTGGGCAATAAAGGGCTAATTCAGACATTGCGGCCGAATTGCCATAGGAAGGTTTTCTGTCTCGGGAAGATAAAAGAACATTTGCATATTCATGTACCTTAAGGGTTTACATTGTCCACCTTAGATCATGGCCCCCGAATAACCAGTTTCAGTGCAGGCCCAGACAAGGGGCCAGGCCTCGAACCTTTTGAATACGAATGCTAACAGAAACTAACAACTTCATATATGCAGTCACTTTGGGACGGTTGCATTGTCAGAAAGATATCTCAAATCAATGGACAATTCACACATTTTGAAATTAATCGCATGCTCAGAGGGGGCCAGGAAATACTGAAAGTTGGTTTTGGTTTAAAGTAAGAGCACTTCGAAGACAGTGGGCAGGATTTTCATTGGGCCGTGGAGGCGGGATTGGAGGCATGTGGGGGGTTAAAATCCCGAAATCGGGGGGCACGAACCCATCCCACCCCCAACCCACCTCCATGCCAGTTTCAAAGGAGGCGGGTACCCGACCCGCACTGGGAGCCACCTCCCCAAGGCAGGAAGGGGATTAGTGTCAATAAACTGCCTATTAACAGGTAGTTAACAGGCAGTTTTTAGCCTAATCACTATTTTCATTGGTGAAATGTGGGATTCCCGACGGCTCCAAACCACGCCAAGTTAGCGAGGCGGGCCGTCGGGATGAAGGGCTTGGAGGGGTCGAGATGTCCGGTGTTCAGGTGAGTGATGGGTGCATGAGTGCAGAGGTAAGTGTGTTTGGTGTATGTAAAGTGTTTAAAGAAGTTGTAGTCCCGCCTTCAACCAGCCTCCTCAATGAAAATCCAGCCCAGTGTGTGGGAAGCCGACGGCAGAACAGTGAACAGAAAGATTCGGGCCTACAATCAACTCCAAGAGACAGCCGATCGGGAGTGGTGATTGTATGTTTCAGCCAAATCATTGAGGGGGCTTTTATGATTGAGTCTGAGTAAGTTTGTGAGTTTCAGTCAGATCACAAATAAGGGTTTTGTGACTGAGTCTGGGTAACTTTATATGTAACAGTCAAATCGCGGACGGGTTTAACTGTGTCATATTGTGTCGATGCAAATGATCCTTGTGTAGGGGTTTGTATTTTGGGGTTGTTATCCTGATATAAATCATAGGGATTTATACTAGGGAAGTAATTGTGTGTTTGTACTCAATAAACGAACGAATCAAAGGTTGAGCCAAAACACTGTGCCGTCTGTATTTTGTTCTTATAAATCCTGATGTCCAAGAACTGTGTGTAATGGGGGACCGGTATCGGAGAAAGCCCCTTACAAGTGGAAATCCCAAGCGTAGTGCTGCAGTGATGTCAACAAGCTGTCTAAGCAGCCAATCACAGTGCAGAATTCTCACAGACAAGGAACCAGGAAGTGAAGAAGTTGCTTTTATTCGGACTTTTAAAAATTGTTACAGAGAGCAAAACAAAGATTGGGGGGGAAAATATTGGTCACGCCCCCTTTGGGATGCTAACTTCGCCGGGGCGGTAAAGCTAAAGTTAGCGCCACTCCACAGTAAATTGAATGGTAGTGCCCCAAGCAGGTGACGGGGCACTGCTGGAAGCACTCCCCCTCCTTCCTGGGGCGCTACCATTGAATATCGCGGCACTACGTGCAACAGCCCCACGTGCGTCGGAACGTCGTGCCGCAGTATTACAGGCCTCCCTCCACTGATTGAAGGGGAGGGGCCTAGCACAGCACCCACCAGGGCCCTGCTGGACCACCGAGGAGCGGGGTGCCGGGAAAACAGCCGATCACGGCCGGCACCCCGCATGAAAAAATGGAAGGGGGCAGGTTCTGACAGGCAGCCCAAAAAAATGGCCGCTCGGCACCTGCCCTTTAACTTGCGCTGCCGCAGCCGCAAGCGCGGCACCCTCCCCTGTCGTTCATATCGTCCGCTAGTACATCAGGGGGCGCAACTGAAGTTTGCGGGGGCGCTAACGGGAGGCACAAAGCAACCCAATTTTTTCCCCTGGGGCTCTCAACATGGGGGAAAGGTAAACCTGAAATAAATATGAACAAACTTAAAAAATATAATTTTTTTTAAATTGCTTAAAAATTGTAATTTTTATCACAATGACAATTCCAAAAATTAAAATTAGTTTTCGAGGGTCATAACGTTTGTTTAGCAGGCAATACGCTGTTAAAACCCCAGTTACACCTAATCCACCAAGGCCTAACTTTTATTGGGGTATTTAACAGCGATATTACCGCGGAAAAGCTTGCGTTTTCGTCAGCTTCACTGATTTCCCTGATTACACTGATTGCCGGCTATGGGGTGGCGGAGGGGGGTTGGGGGGTGGGAAACAGTGCTGACAGTGTTGGAGCAGTGAATGACTGACCGTAACTTCAGGATTTCTGCATTTAGATGAGCATGCGCTACATCCTGAAGTTTCAAAGCGAATGTTATTAGTTCACCGTTATTACCCAACGCAAGTTCTGGGCTAAAGAGTTGTGCATTCAATACAATTGTATCAGCCTGCTCTGCATCTTTTGCTTCTTGATATGCTCATGTCGAAAATTTACATGAACAGCTGAGGAGTAAAGCAACCTCAATAAAAATATAGGACTTTTTTATGCGGTAAATTCAGATATTTTAATATCGAGAAACAGGAGCAGACAACTGCCCTCTCTGTTCCTTTGTAAATCCAATTCACGTTGGAGCCAAGTTCTGACAGAATATCAATTTTCCTTGGGTTAGGATGAAATAAACATCTGTTTAGTTGGGGAAAAACAACACAAGTGAATTTTATCTAGGATAAACCATATTTGCTTGCTAAACACAAGGAACTCTAGCAAACCAGGACAGTGTTTGTGCTATTTATTGATGCAGAAATCTAAATGCAGGACTAGTCGAAACAATTGTCCCCTTCAGGCTTCACTGGATTGTTTCATGCAAGCTTATTCTATCAGCTGATTGCACCTGGTGATGTTTCATTATTTAACTATTAAGTAAAGTGGTTGGCTATTTGCATTCAGTGGTGACAATTTTTCCTCAGAATTCCTGGCCTAAATTTAACACCAGCCCTTTCACGGGACGCTTATTTGACGGATAATTGATGAAGAGGCCCTGTTTTCTGCACTGAGCACTGTTGCAAGTGCTGTGGCTGGATGATGCAGTGTTTATTATTTATATCCTCATTCATGCACCTCTGTAGATAAAGTATCTAGACTGCTGCCTGTGAGCTTGTGATGCTTTGTTCTTCAAACACGTCTAAATAATGGTCATCTCACTGGCAACCTGCAAGCAAACCGACATCAGTCTAAACTAGTCTTTTTTTGTGTGTCAGACACAGCTTAGCAGATAATGATAGGTCATTTTTGCTCCATGGTCATTAGCTTGTCCTGATGACAATTTTCTTCTTTCCGTCCAACTGATCTGCCGAAGCAAGTGAGACAAATGGAGCAGCACTGTTTTCTTCGTGACACCAGTATCGACCCCGCTGGAGTGAAATGTGACCACTAATGAGCAGTGAGCAGCTTCAATGCTGCCAGCATTTGATTTGAAGTCATCCGTCGATCTTTCTTCTCAGAGCTTTAATGACTAGCACATCCTAACAGGCCACATGTAAGCTCAGACTTCAAACGACCAGAAGGTGCACTCAGATTTTGCTGGTATCATGTTAAGAAAAAAAATGCTTGTTGTTAGGATGCTCTTTCTACAACAATAGTGCAACATCAAAAGAAACATATTGATGATGCAAAGTACAGCTCCCAATGCTGAAAGTTTGGGCTCAATTCTCAATTATATTTTTGCACGACTGTTTGGATGAATATATATCCACATTTTTTTGCAATCTACTTTTTATTTCCCATTTGTTATTGTTGTAGACTCTGTCAGAATGTAGATACGAATGTTAATTATAAAGGTTAGTTTTGCGAGTGCCCCCTGCTGCTGGTGGAGTCAGGTATGCAGACAGGGTATATTGGAAGCACAGGGGGGTGAAATTCATTATAGCCCAGGAGTGGGCGTTAACTTTGGAAAAGTTTGAGATTTAGCGCCAGGCGCTAATGAATCTCGCTGCACTCAAAATTCAGTGTCATCGCTCAAGAAAGGATGGGAGCGCTAAATCAAGCGCTAACGGCCTAGCTCAGTGGCATTAGACTCAAAGTGCTAAGCAATTTCAGGTGCAGTCAAATCGCAAGTCATCATTGCCACAGGCTCTTTCCAGTTCTTAAAGGGGAGGTTCAATCATGCTGCAGAACCTCATTCTCAGCATTGCTAGTTCTGCTGCTGTCTCAGCAATCAGCAGAAGGCCAAGGAGAAGGAACTGGACCACTGAAGGAGGTGTCATTATGGCAGATCCACGCCCCAGGGAGAGAGCTCGCAGATTCTGCGACCATGCATTGGAGGCGTTGGTCTTCGCTGTGGCGAGGCGGAGGGCGGTGATCTACCTGGCAAGTGGCAGGAGGCCCTTGTCGCAAGTCTTCCGTGCCATGCGGAGGGAGATATCCCAGCAGGTCTCGGGCAGCACTGTGGTCTCCAGGACCCACCCACAGTGCAGGAAGAAATTTAACAACCTCACTCGGGTGGTCAGGGTGAGTCAATGCTTCAACAAATGTTACATACCACCATCTGAACCACAGACTGCACATGCTGCCCAAAGCACCACACCCCCAGCACTCACCCACCAACAATCTCTACATAACAACACTCACACCCACATCTCACACCTTGCACACAATGACAGTTATTCAACCATGGCAGGCACATCACCCAAAATCATTGTGCCACACTCACTCACACACTTTCCTTTCTCTTGTAGGCCAAGGTGGCTCACAACAGGAGGGAGCAGGACTGCACAGGAGGGGGACAAGCAGACACCCAACCACTGTCTGAGCTGGAGGAAAGAGTGCAGCAAATTATTGGGTGCCAGGAGTGGCTGCCGTGGCCACCAGCGACATTGACCCCCTTGGGGACAACAATGGTATGTTCATCCCTACACCTTCTCACATCCCACTTCCCCCTCACCACACAAGCGTTTCTCCCTTCCGTAGAAATATAGAAACATAGAAACATAGAAGATCGGAGCAGGAGTAGGCCATTCAGCCCCTCGAGCCTGCTCCGCCATTCAATGAGATCATGGCTGATCGTCCAAATTCAGCACCCTGTTCCTGCCTTCTCTCCATATCCCTTGATCCCTTTAGCCTTAAGAAATATATCCAATTCCTTCTTGAATATATTTAATGAATTGGCCTCTACTGCCTTCTTTGGTAGAGAATTCCACAGGTTCACCACTCTCTGGGTGAAGAAATTCCTCCTCATCTCTGTCCTAAATGGCTTACCCCTTATCCTTAGACTGTGACCCCTGGTTCTGGACTCCTCGACCATTGGGAACATCCTTCCAGCATCTAGTCTGTCTAGTCCTGTTAGAATTTTAGAAGTTTCGATGAGATCCCCTCTCATTCTTCTAAACTCCAGCGAGTACAAGCCCAATTGATGCAATCGCTCCTCATACATCATTCCTGCAATGCCAGGTATCAGCCTGGTGAATCTTCGCTGCACTCCTTCCATGGCAAGAACATCCTTCCTCAGATAAGGCGACCAAAACTGCACACAATACTCCAGATGTGGTCTCACCAAGGCCCTGTACAACTGCAGCAAGACACCCTTGCTCCTGTACTCAAACCCTCTCGATATGAAGGCCAATATACCATTTGCCTTCTTAACCGCCTGCTGCACCTGCGTGCTTACTTTCAGCGACTGGTACACAAGGACGCCCAGGTCTCATTGCACTTCACCTTCTCCCAATCTATTGCCATTCAGATAATAATCTGCCTTCCCGTTTTTGACACCACAGTGGATAACCTCGCATTTATCCACATTATATTGCATCTGCCATGCTTCTGCCCAATCACCCAGCCTGTCCAAATCATACTGGAGTTTCTCGGTATCCTGCTCACAGCACACACACCCACCCAGCTTTGTGTCATCTGCAAACTTGGAGATATTACATCTAGTTCCCTCATCCAGATCATTAATATATATTGTGTATAGCTGGGGTCCAAGGACCGATCCCTGTGGTACCCCACTAGTCACTGCCTGCCACTCAGAAAAAGAGCCGTTTATTCCAACTCTTTGCTTTCTGTCTGCCAACCAGTTCTCTATCCAAGTCAATACCTTGCCCCCAATCCCATGTGCCTTAATTTTACACGCTAATCTCTTATGCGGGACCTTATCGAAAGCCTTTTGAAAATCCAAATACACCACATCCGCTGGTTCTCCCTTATCTATTTTACCAGTTACATCCTCAAAAAATTCCAGTAGATTAGTCAAGCACGATTTACCTTTTGTAAATCCATGTTGACTTTGTCCGATCCCGTCACTTTTTTCCAAGTGCTCTGCTATTACATCCTTTATAATGGACTCTAGCATTTTCCCCACTACCGATGTCAGTCTGTAATTCCCTGTTTTCTCTCCACTACCCTTTTTGAACAGTGGGGTAACATTAGCTACCCGCCAATCCATGGGTACTGTTCCAGAGTCTATCGAATTTTGGAAGATGACCCGCAATGCATCTACTATTTCTAGGGCCACTTCCTTAAGTACCCTAGGATGTAGATTATCAGGCCCTGGGGATTTATCGGCCCTCAATCCCATCAATTTCCCTAACACCATTTCCTGTCCTCTCCCCTCACCTGAACCCGACTCTTGTGCCTTAATGCTTTCAAATAATGAGCAAGCACCTGAGCAGCCTGTCCCTGAGTGCACAGTAGAGAGCGAGGCAGAAGAAGAGGAGGACGAAGAACACACCGCATCACTGCGTCACTGCATGTCTCACCTACAGGCACCAGCTCAGATACTGGCACTATGCATTCTTTAGATGCTAGTATAATAGTGGGATCTGCACAGGGTGATGCACTGGGGATAAGCAGCCTGCAGCAAGGCCAGGGAGAAAGGGTAGCTCAGGAGCCAGCTCCCCGGAGGGCGAGTTCGCGCACGAGTTCTGCTGCACAGGACTCAGATGAGGACCTCGATGGGAGGCCTTTAGAAGAAGGGTGATGGGGATGCACACAGAGATGATAGGTTAAATGGCAAGGGTGCCTGAGAGCCTCTTGGCAATGGTAAGGAGCGTGGAGGAGTTTGCCTCCAACCTTAACAGAGCTCTGCGCACAGCATGGAGCCCATCATTTGCAGTCTGAAAAGGATAATGGGCATGGACGATGTTGCAACTTCCACTGCAGCACAGGCGGAAGCCACACAACATCTTAGTGCTGTAATGCAGTCTATGCTTGGTGCCATCAATTTTCAGACTACTCTCATGCAGTCTCAGCTTGATCTCAAGCTCTGACTGCTGCTATTGTGGCTGGGTCTACCACTGTCCACAGGGGCTTTCACAGTGTCGCAGCAGGCCAGCAATTGCTAGGGATGCTGAGGTGCTGCCCCGGGGGAGTGGCAGTGGGTCAGTGGAGCAGGAGCCTGCTGTCCTCTCTCAGGATGACAGCATTCCTGCTCCCACCACTGGCACTCACCATTGCCCTTGTTGCTGCCTGTCATGCAGCCAGCGCAGTCTGCTGCCGCCCATGCTGAGGTGGTGCAGTCTACAGCTGGGCCTTCCAGGCCCAGAACTGGTCGAGGGCGTCCTGCAAGGCCATCTGAAGTCTCCCGCATGGCAACTCAGCAACCTTCCACCCGCTGTGCTGGTGCCACTGGGCCAACACTATGTAGGAGCACTAGAGTAGGCAAAGGCACAGTAACAAAAGGCATGCAGGGATTGCACAAGGTTGAATAGTTAATATTGTTGTTGTAAATATGTGTTCACTGATTAGTGATAAATTTATTAATTGGCTTTGGATGATTTTATGGTGTCTCTCATTTCAGCTTTGCACTGTGATGTGGCCTGTGACAGGGATGGAATGATGGGGATGTGGTGAGCAATGGGAATCTGGGGCTTAATTTATTGGAACTGCAGTCTGATGAGGCAGTCACGGACTACCCTTCCAGAAGGCCGATTGAGTGGCTGCCTCCTCCCTCGCTCCTGTTCCTCCTCATCATCATCTTCCTCTTCCTCCTCGTCCTAGCCCTCCTCCTCCTCTCCCTCTTCCTCCTCCTGATGTCGTCCTGCAATCCCTGATGACAAGGCTGGGCCCTCATGATGGTCAATTTGTGGAGCATGCAACAGACCACAATGAAATGGGACACCCACTCAGCTGAGTACTGGAGGGCTCCTCCTGAGCAGTCAAGGCAGCAGAACCGTTGCTTGAGCACCCCGATGATCAGCTCGATGATGTTCCTGGTGGCAGCATGGCTCTCATTATATAATAGTGGGCATTCACATTGAGCATTCGCTGTCTGTGGTCACACACCAACTGCACATTAAGTGAATGGTCATCTTTGCAGTTACGGAAGACCTCAGGATTGTTATGGGGTGCCCGCAAAGTGATGTGGGTGCAGTCAATGGAGTGTCTGTGACCACCCAGATGCAGCGAGGGATGGCAAACTGCGAGATGTTCATTATATCTCCTGTTGCAGACTGGAAGGAACCGCTGGTGAAGATATTGAGGGTGACGGTGGCCTTGACTGCCACTGAGAGAGCTGTGGTTGACCTGATCTGAGGCTCGAGGTCTTTTTGCAGGAGGTGGCAGAGTTCGATGACCACATCCTTGCTGAAGCAGAGCCTTCTAATGCACTGCTCCTCACTTAATTGGAGGTAGGAGAAGTGCTGTCGGAATACCCTTGGAGGGTAAGGCCTCCCGTTGAGAGCCCTCATGGCCATCCTCTTCCCTCTGGCCACATCTTGCAATCTTTCTTGCTGCCTCTTCACCATCCGCAGTAGATCCTAGAGGGCGAGGGCAACTGCCAGTACAACCCCCATTAATGTAACGATGTGTAGCATGTTGAAATTTTGTCAGAATAAATGTAACAAATTTTTAGCAGCCGCAACACTCCTGATACTAAAGAACCTTTAAATGACTCAATTAAACTCTTGCACAATTGCAAACTGACAAGGAAGCAGTGAAACAGCACTAAACTGACAGCTGTGACTCATCCCTTTAAATAATGCCCCCGGAGCCGCCATCCATCTGCTTCATGCTTCCTCTTCCTGTCATTGTCGGGGTGAGGTGCTAAGGCAGGGGGCGATAGTCAATTTGGCAGATTGGGCGCTGTGTGAGCGTTGCACGTTCACTGACGTCATGATCTAACTGTTAGCGGCGGCGCTACGGGGTGACTGAATTTGATGGGCAGCACTGGATTTGCCTTGCCCCGGTGCTACTTCATTAGCACCCCATTAGTGCCCCCACCAGGTGCTAACAGGAGGCACTAACATTCGTGCTGCCTGCTAATTAACATTATTGATGTGCGCAGCCCAGCGATGAACACGCTGCTGAGTGGCTGAGTGCTCAATAGGGTGCGAAAGTTCATGCGAGGCTAGCTCTATTTAAAGCTAGCCTCCATTTTTAAATGCAGTCAGCACCTCTTAAAGGGGAGGTGCATGCTGCATTCAGCACCTCATTGAACTGGTTGTCAAGGTAACTGTCAGGCAGTTATGGCTTCACAGGGCAGAGAAAGGGCACTTAGGTTCTCCGATGCAGCACTGGAGGCCTTAGTGCAGAGGGTACAATGTAGGAAACAGGTCCTCTATCCACAGGGGGCCAAGAGGCCCTCTAGACACGCGTCAGAAGGCAATGGGAGCAGATAACTGGAGCGGTCACTGCCAGCAGTCTTGCACCGAGGAACTGGATCCAGTGGCGAAAGAAGTTTAACGACCTCACATGAGTGGTCAAGGTCAGTGAATGCATCTTCAAAAGCTATCTCCCACCAACTGCACCACTAGCCTCACACACTGCTCAATGCACCACACCCCCATCACTCACCTACCAACAATCTCTAGCAATCATGATTCATAGCTCACATTCATAGCTTCACCTCACCCTCACACACTGCTGCAAGCTTCACACCCACATCTCACACCTTACACTCACTGCCAGCTGTTCAACCGTGACAGCCACATCACCCAAACACATTGCACCACACTCATTGACACACTTCCCTCTCTCTTGTAGGGCACGGTTGCCCACAACCACAGACAGCAGCAACTAACCAGCAGGGGACAGGAAAGCCTGCTTATCCTGACCCAGCTGGAGGAGACTGCTTGACATTATTGGAGGATCCGTCACTGAGGCGATCAGTGGGGCTGAAACCACGGAAAATACCTAAACCCCCTTCTCACTTCCCCCTCATCCACAATCTCTTCAACTTGCAAGCTATTGATGGTGTAAGCATGCACATCTTGCTTTTTACCTCCTCCCCTCACCACAACCCTACCCTTGTGCCTTTCTCCTTTCAGATATCCAAGAACTCCAAGCTTCCCAGCCAGTGCAGAAAGTGAAAGAGGAGAGTCACGGAGAACAAGAGACACCATCACTCGATCTCACACTAGCAGGCACCAATTCAGAAACTGGTACTGTGTGTACTTTAGAAAGAAAGACTTGCATTTATATAGCGCCTTTCACGACCACCAGACATCCAAAAGTGCTTTACAGCCAATGAAGTACTTTTGATGTGTAGTCACTGTTGTAATGTAGGAAACATGGCAGCCAATTTGCGCACAGCAAGCTCCCACAAACAGCAATGTGATAATGACCAAATAATCTGTTTTAGTTATGTTGATTGAGGGATAAATATTAGCCAGGACACCGGGGATAACTCTTCTGCTCTTCTTCAAAATAGTGCCATGGGATCTTTTATGTCCACCCGAGTGAGCAGACGGGGCCTCGGTTTAACGTCTCATCCAAAAGACGGCACCTCCGACAGTGCAGCGCTACCTCAGTACCGCACTGGAGTGTCAGCCTAGATTTTTGTGCTCAAGTCTCTGGAGTGGAACTTGAACCTACAACCTTCTGACTCAAAGGCAAGTTTGCTACCAACTGTGCTACGGCTGACACTAGGGTAGTATAGAGACGGGATCTGCACGTGGTGAGTCACCGGGAACGAGTGGCCTGCGGTCAGGGCAGGGGAAAGGGTAGCACAGGTGCCAGCTCCCTGGAGGGCGAGGTCATACATGAGTTCTGCTACAGAGGACTCAGATGAGGACATTGATGGGATGGCCTTCAGAAGATGGGTGATGGGCATGCACACAGAAATGCTTGGTGCAATGGCTGGCCTGCCAGAGAACATATTGTCACTGCAAAGGAGCATGGAGGAGTCCGGCTCCAACCTTGCACAGGGCTTTGTGCAAAGTTTGGAACCCATGATTTCCAGACTCCATTAGAGCAATTGTGGACTCAACCATGATGTAGGATGTGATGGATGATGTCTCAGCTTCTATTGCAGCACAAGCGAAAGTGACCCAATGTCTGAGTGCTGCAGTGAAGGACCCAGACCTCATGCCACGTGTCATGGGCGATGTGGCAGCATCCATTGCAGCACAGGTGGAAGCCATGCAATGTCTTAGTGTTGTAATGCAGGCTCAGCTTGCTGCCACGCAAGCTCAGACTGCTGCCATCATGGCTGCATTTACCAGCGTGGAAAGGGGCTTTCAGGGTGTCACAGCAGTCCAGCAATCTGTCCTCCAACAGATTACTAGGGTTTCAGAGGCGCGGCCCCAGGGGAGTGGCAGTGGTTCCATGGATCACGAACCTGCAGTCCTCTCTCACGATGACAGCATTCGTAATTCCACCACTGCCAGTCCGCCAGTGCCCTTGCTGTTGACTGTCAGCCAACCAGCCCAGACTGCTGCCACCCATGCTGAGGTGGTGCAGTCCACAGCTGGGCCTTCCATGCCCAGAGCTGATCGAGGTCGTCCTGCAAGTTCTTCTGCAATCTCCCCCACTCAAAGTCAGCAGCCTTCCACCAGCCATGCTGCAGCCACTTGGGTAGCACTTCGTAGGAGCCCTGGGACAGGCAAAGACACACAGTAGACAGACACTAAGGGAATGTACAAGGGTGATTAGTTGACTCTGTTATGTAGTATTAGATTGAATAATTTATAAATGTGTTTTTGAATTTTTGTTTTGCGGTGGCTTTCATTTCAGCATTGTGGCCAAGAGGACACTGTGATGTTCCGTGACAGAGGGATGGTAAAGTGGAGATTTGTTGAGCAATGAGGATCTTCTCAATGATCTAACTTCTCAACTCCATGCTTAGCAACCGCCGCTTTCATGTGTAGGCACCCAGAAGAGCAGATGTAGGACATTGAACAACAGACTCCCACAGGGTTCTCTCCTGGCACACATGCTATTCAACATTTACACCAGTGACCTGCCCGAAACAGAGTCCCACAAGTTTGTACACACTGATGACATTGCCTTGACCATGCAAAACATGAATCTGTCCATCACCGAAGAGACCCTAACCAGTGATTTACAGAGGATGGAGGCCTACACCCGCCGGTGGTGACTTTGATCAAACCCGCGAAAAACCGTCACCTCGACATTCTTCCTCAACACTCATCAACCAAACCAAGCTTTGAAAGTCTCCTTTTGCAGCGCAGAGGTAAACCATGCCAAAAAACCCTCCGATTTAGGAGTCACGCTTGATCACACCCTCTCATATAGACAACATCTCCAGAACCTTGGGAAGAAACTAAAGAGTAGGGTCAACCTGATCCAGAAACTCACCGAATCCACATGGGGAGCAGACGGACAAATCCTCCGTATGGCAGCACTCACCCTGATGTACTCTACAGCGGAGTACTGCTCTCTGGCATGGCTATCAAGTCCGCATGTCAAATCCATTGATGTCCAGCTGAATTCTACTATGAGAATTATCACCAGTACGTAAGAATAAGAAATAATAAGAACATAAGAAATAGGAGCAGGAGTAGGCCATTCGACCCTTCGCGCCTGCTCCGCCATTCAATGAGATCATGGCTGATCTTCTGCCTCAACTCCATTCACTGGCCCTATCGCCCTATCCCTTGATGCCCTTACTAGTCACAACTCTATCAACTTCTGTTTTGAATATACCCAATGACTGAGCCTCCATAGCCCTCTGGGGTAGAGAATTCCAAAGATTCACCACCCTCTGTGTGAAGAAATTTCTTCTCATCTCAGTCCTGAATGGCCTACCCTTTAGCCTGAGGCTGTGGCCCCTGGTTCTAGACTCCTCAGCCAAGGGAAACATTCTCCCAGCATCCACCCTATCAAGCTCTGTAATAATTTTGTATGCTTCCATGAGAGCCCCTCTCATTCTTCTGAATTCAAGAGAATACAGGCCTAGTTTACTCAATGTCTTCTGATACGACAGTCCCGCCATCCCAAGAATCAATCTCGTGGACCTTCGTTGCACTCCCTCTATGGCAAGTATATCCTTCCTTAGGTAAGGAGACCAAAATTGTACACAGTACTCCAGGTGTGGTCTCGCCAAGGCCCTATATAATTGGAGTAAGACTTCTTTACTCCTGTACTCAAATCCTCTTGTAATGAAGGCCAGTATACCATTTGCCTTCCTAATGGCTTGCTGCACCTGCACATTCACTTTCAGTGACTCATGTACAAGGACACCCAGGTCCCTTTGAGCATCTGCATTCCTCAACCTTTCCCCATTTAGGAAATACTCTGCCTGTCTGTTTTTTCTACCAAAGGGGGTAACTTCACATTTATCCACATTATATTCCATCTGCCATGTTCTCACCCACTCACTGAACCTTTCGAGATCCCCTTGAAGCCTCTTCACATCCTCTTCACAACTGACACTGCCACCTAGCTTTGTATCATCAGCAAATTTGGAAATGTTACATTTAGTTCCATTCATCCAAATCATTGATACAGATTGTGAATAGCTGGGGCCAAAGCACCGATCCTTGCGGTACCCCACTAGTTAGCCATTGTATGTCCACCTTCATACCTTTTAGTGTAGTCTCCCAATCAACCATGGCCAACTTGTCCCTCATCCTGAAAAAGACCTGTTTATCCCTATTCTTTGTTTTCTGTCTGTTAACCAATACTCAATCCATGCTAATATATTACCCCCAATATCATATGCCCTAATTTTGTTCATCAACCTCTTGTGTGGGACCTTATCAAAGGCCTTCTGAAAATCCAAATACACCACATCTACCGGTTCCCCTTTGTCTACTCCACCAGTTACATTCTCAAAGAACTCCAACAGGTTTGATAACCAGGATTTCCCTTTCATAAATCCATGTTGACTCTGCCCAATCTTACTACAGGTAGACTATCCTTTATCCGAAAACCTTGGGACCAGCCGTGTTTCGGTTTTCGGAAAATTTCGGATTTCAGAAGGTATTTTATAAGACTGGGAAATTTGTCGGGGGTGGGGGTTGGTGGGGGGTCGGGGTCGGCGGGGGGTCGGCAGGGGGTCGGGGGTGGGGGTCGGCGGGGGTCGGCGTCGGCGAGGGGGTCGGCGGGGGGTCGGGGGTGGGGGTCGGCGGGGGTCGGCGTCGGCGAGGGGGTCGGCAGGGGGTCGGGGGTGGGGGTCGGCGTCGGCGCGGGGGTCGGCGGGGGGTGGGGGTCGGCAGGGGTCGGCGTCGGCGGGGGGGTCGGCGGGGGGTCGGGGGTGGGGGTCGGCGGGGGTCAGCGTCGGCGAGGGGGTCAGTGGGGGGTCGAGGGTAGGGGTTGGCGGGGGTCGGCGTCGGCGGGGGGGTCGGCGGGGGGTCGGCGGGGTGTCGGGGGTGGGGGTCGGCGGGGGTCGGGGTCGTGCGCACAACTTACGCTGAACGAAAAAACTTTCGGTTTGTAGAGGTTTTCGGTTTTCGGAAGTTCGGATAAAGGATAGTCTACCTGTATTAGTTTCTAAGTGCCCAGTTATTGCATCCTTTATAATAGATTCCAGCATTTTCCCAACTACTGATGTGAGGCTAACAGGTCTGTAGTTCCCCGTTTTCTTTCTCCCTCCTTTCTTAAATAGCACGGTTACATTTGCTATCCTCCAATCTGCAGGAACCGTTCTAGAATCTATAGAATTTTGGAAGATGACAACCAATGCATCCACTATTCCAATGGTCACCTCTTTCAAAACCCTAGGATGTAGGTCATCCAGTCCTTGGGATTTATCAACTTTTAGTCCCATTAATTTTGTTAGTACTGTTTTTTTAGTAATAATAATTTCTTTAAGTTCCTCATTCGTGCCACACCCTTGGTTTTCTCGTATTTCTGGGAGGTCTTTTGTGTCTTCCTCTGTGAAGACAGAAACAAAGTATTTATTTAATTTCTCTGCCATTTCCTCATTCCCCTTTATAAATTCCTCCATCTCTGACTGTAAAGGACCTACATTTACCTTCACCAGTCTTTTCCTTTTCACATAGCTATAGGAGCTTTTATAATCCGTTTTTATATTTTTCGCTAGTTTGTGCTCATATTCCATTTTCCCTTTCTTTATCAATTTCTTGGTCCCCCTTTGCTGATTTCTAAAAAGATCCCAATCTTCAGGCTGACCGCTTTTTCTGGCAACATTATAAGCTTCCTCCTTTGACTTAATACTAGCTTTAATTTCTTTTGCTAGCCATGGTTGGATCACTTTTCCTTTTGGGTTTTTATGCCCTAGAGGAATATGTTTGTTGCAAATTATGCATTATTTCCTTGAATGTTAGCCATTGTATGTCCACCTTCATACCTTTTAGTGTAGTCTCCCAATCTACCATGGCCAACTTGTCCCTCATACCCTTGTAGTTTCCTTTGTTTAGATTGAAGACCTTAGTTTCAGATTGGACTGCATCACTCTGAAACTTAATGTAAAATTCAATCATATTATGGTCACTTGTCCCTAAAGGCCCCTTTACCACAAGATTATTGATTAGCGCTTTCATCGACACCAACACATTGGCTGCCCATGCTTGCAAACATTGCACCAGCACACCTATGCTGTGAATATGCGTTTCCAGAGAATACAACCATTACACCAGCAAAGATATGCTGATCCAGGCTGACTTGAACAACCTACCACCAACTCGTCTCAAATCTAGAAGGCCATTTTGGGCCATTGTTGAAGCCCTTTAGCAATCTCCCCTCAGCCTTGATGACCGATGGCAAAATGCTTGGAAGAACTGCGGCACACAGAATAGATTCCTCATAGAGGATCCCACAGTACAACCTGAAGGATCGAACCTTCCTCGCAAACAGTGGACAAACATTAATCGCCTCAGAACTGTTCATGGTAGATGCTGCCACCTTCTCCATAAATGGAAGATTATAGCATGCCCATCATGCAAATGTGGAGCTCCTAATCAGACCCTGGAGCACATAATCGAACACTGCTGTCAGAGGAAATTTGCAGGAGCCTACAAGATATCCACACTGTTACACCGGAAGCTTTGGCCTGGATGTCTGATTTAGATATTGACATTTGATTTGCTTTGCTACTACCATACGAAAGAAAAAGATGGGAATCTGGGGTTTTATTCCGGGGGACCAGAGTCTGTTGATGCACTCATGGACTGAAGGGATAATTACTAGTCCTAGCCCTTTTTGAGCTACCTCGGATCAGGCGTATTCCCCAGACGTTCACCTTCAACTAAAGTTAGAGATAGCCGTATCCTATAAGATGCTTAATTGGGTCTAAAGGTCCAGACTATCTCTCCCTAAAGGAAAGAAACGATCTGAAGATGTTACTGTTTAACTAGACTGTGATCTTCCGGATATTTTGAGGGTCCAGAAAACTCCCCCAGAATTCTGCAACTCCTCACCAAAGAGTGTACAGTGATTGAGTTTGTGAGTTTGATACAGAAGTACTATGTGAGACAATTCTAAAAATATACAGATTTATTAAAGAACCGACATATAGTTAACAGCTGGTGAGTCAATTGCAACTTTAATAGTTCAAAAAACAAATAGCTTACATTTCTTATTCTCAGACATCCTTATTCTCAAATCTTAACTTCGTTACATTTCTTACTTCTTTCTAATCCAGGATATCCACCAAAATCAAATAGCTTTGATTACCCAAGACTCAAAGAGTTTTAGGCTTTCAGAGTGGTTCTGAAGCCAAGAATCGCTTTGCCCCTTCCAGCGACTTCTGTCTTCCTATTAGAAAGTTCGATATTTTATACCCTTTTTCCAGTGGTATATCCTTTGAAGTTTTCTGCTGATGTAAGCTAATTATCTCTAGTCATCTTTCTGTTGACTTCTTTCTATTCTTTCAGTCAGTTCAGCTGGTAGCTTGCAGAATTCTGTCTGCTGTGTAGCTGTTCAAAACTTAGCATAAAAAATGGTTATAACAGATATATCTATTTGGTGCCATATTTACAAAGTCTTCTATTAAATTCTTAAGTCATCTTAGTTGGTTGTAAGTAGACTTCGCATCTCCTATGTGTTCCAAGTTCAATACAAAAACCATGTGATTGCTTGGTGCATCTATTGATGTCATATTTACAAAGTCTTCTCTTTGTATCTTTTACAACATGTAAATTAAAAACACTTCAACCGAGTACATGATTGTCATCCTAGCCACCTCAGTTGGTTGTATTACAAACTTATGTCTCCTGTCTTTCATTTGATGTCATATTTATGAAGGCATATGGTTCGTTAATATTCTGTGTTTCTGTTTCCCAAAGTGTTGGTTTATGACAACTTAACATTATACCATTGTGCTCTTTCATGTGCCTGTTTACAAAGTGTTGGTTTAAAACAATTTAACTGGTTATGGTATTGTGTTCTTCCCAAAGCTCAGACTTTCTGGAAGCTCCATCCCTTTGCTTCAATAGGGCCATTGATTCAGTGTCAACAACCAATTCCAATTTCAAAAGCCTGTATGCTGTTTGCAGCTTTGTGTTAACAACTCATCTTATCTCAAAAGCCTATATTCTGTTTACAGCTTTGTGTCAATGAGGCTTTTAGATTTTTAAACCCAGTTTGTCATGTTTTAATAAAGTCAGAATTCTGTTCATAGGATGGGGTATTTTTCTGAATAGGTATGGCTCATTTCTTTACACCCCCCTCTTGACCAAAACATGAGCTCAAAACATCAGGGCAGAGTTTGGTCAATGATACTAATAAGGTTACAATAGCATATTAATTTCACGAGATTCACATGCATGTGCTACATGAAAATTCCTTTTAAGTCAACCTAGGACAATGTTTTGTCTTATTTCAAATTGAGCACAATTTAAAAGGATGATAAGTACATAGTCATGCAATTAGCGAAACAACATGTACTTAGAATGTCCAAACGGCAGATATACTTTCCATAGAGGTGAGTTATCCATATGAGTCAAGGAGTCGTCATTTATAACTAGTTGATGCTTGATACGCTGTTCCTTCGATCTGGCATGTGTACAGATGCGTGTTTTCATAAAGGCCTTGCCAGGCACTCAATTGATTCCTTCTTCATCCACGGTGTCTGCCTCCTTTGCTGAAGTAACTCATTGGTCTTTCCTTGTTTTGGTTGTTGCATTTTCCGAAACCATTTTTGTGGGTACCAGCCAGCAGAAGGAAGTGCATCCATCTACACAAATGAGAACATGTCTATAGCCCAAAGATGGGGGAAGTCACAGGGGCCAATGGTGGTGCCTTAATTAGTGATGACTTATTGGTTAAATAGCATGGCTCACAATTTGCCACATATGTTTTACAGGCCTTAAGCATGCCTGGCCACCTATATAAGGGGGTCAATTTGCAGAATGTTGTTCTGGCACCACAATGTGCTTGACTTATGCCCTCTTTTACAAGCTGTTCTCGTTTGTGTCTCGGTTTCCCTTGGGCAACTTAACTAGTACAATACCCATAGGGATTTTCAAGTAAAAGTACTTTGGTGTTTATCCTGGTGGATTCTTTTTTGTAGGGTCTACTAGCTGAATCAGTTCCTCATCCTGATTAGCTGCCCGTTCTGCCCTAGTGATTACACTAACATTGGCAGGCCCCTCTCGAGGGGGTGTCATGCAGACTGAAAGTTTTGCTTGTTTGTCTGCAAGGCTGTTTCCTTTTGAGTGCTATGTCCCAGTGGTATGCCCGTTTACATGAATCACCTGACATCAGACCATCTCTAAGATGTTTCAAATGGTCTTTCACTGCTTCTCGAATGGAGAATGTCTTCCCACAATGACTTATGTTTTATGGGTTTACCCTTATGTTTGGTAAAATTTGTTTGTTCCCAGAAAACTAGATCTTGGTTATATCCTCTTTTACTGTAGTCACTATCCATGCAGATTAGTGTGGATTTAATAGGGCCTGCTTTTTCTAAAGCATACTATAATGCTGCGGCTTCAGCATATTGTGCTGCCTTATGGCCAAGGGGTATAGAAGTAATTCTTCTGGATAAAAAGAATAGGAATCTCGAAATGTCCCTACTACTATCCCCATCCCAGTTGAGGATTGTTGGGATGTCCCTTTTTTAATCATCATTGACGATCCATCACAGTAAATAACTTGATGGTATTCTGTAAGTTGTCTCATACGTATTTGTCTGATTTCCTCCTCCGTATCATCATCCTCCATGATGGGGAGATGCTCTATCTTTCCACATTAATTTGGATGACGTTGCAGATAAGGGTATTATCTATTAATGATTTGCTCAAGGAGGTCTTTGCCTCCCCCCTCTAGGCAAGTTCGATCAAGCTGTGTTCGAACATGTTTTTCCCTGTCATCCTGGTCTGTGGATGCTTCTACAGGTCTGGTTGAAATTTTAAGGTAATGTTTCATGTCTGGTTGTCCTATAATGAGGGAACAGGCCAATTGTGGTACCAATCCTACATCTAGGGTCACCATGATTCCATATATAGTAATAGGTATTTTGTAAAAATTAATTATTTTGGTTTCGTCTTGTGTGAATCTCCCTAATAATATTTTACAAATTGGTCTTCCCAAATCTGTCCACTTAGTTTTTATAATTGCAGGATCTATTACAGTGTAATCAGCTCTCATATCAAACAGGGTCTTCACTTGTGTGTTTGTGGGCAAGGTTGTGAGGGCATAGGGGAATTCAAGAGGCCCTGGCTGGGTGCCAGGCCTCCAATCCTGGGATTGTTCATCCTCAGGATACTGATTTTAATTTGCTGCTTTGTCTTTAATTATTTTAACTGATTTTTGTTCCTCCCTCTTGGGGGTATCATGTTTTCCAGATCCCTGAGGGGGTTTGTCGGGCCGTTTATTATCTTGATGATCCTCCTGTTGGGGTTGATGTTGGTTCTGCCGGGAATCTTTTTGATCCCCATTTTGGTTTTCTCGGTATCCTCCCATGGCTCTCTGATAGTTTTGGCCAGTGTAAAAGCTGTCCCCATAGGGAAGCCACTGTCCTTCACTTTCCTTTCGAGGTCTAGCCCCTCGTTTATCCCATCTTTCTGGGAAGAAATCTTTCTTGTATTGTGGGCGAGTTGGGGGTGTAAACATTCTGGAATACCCTCTTGGGGGTCCTGAACCACGAGTTTGTGTCTGGGCGGGGTGGACTTGAGACTTGTGTCTATACAGTCCTTGTTTCTGAGTACCAAAGATACCTTCTCCGTTTTTTTTATCCCTAGTTTCTGATCTCATTGTAGGTTTAGTTTGGGGTAGACCTAAGATGTCATGATTTAATTGGATAATGCGATTGACATTATCCCATCTTTGTTGGTTATCTCGATAATCGTTTAGAGCACCCTCACAGGCAAGTTTGAGGGCTGTATTTTGATACTGATTGGCCAGGCAACCATGAACAATGTCCCAATTATTCTGTGTAAGTACTTTGCCTAATCTGTAGGCAGTTACCAGCCCTTTAGTTGTGGCCGTGTTCGTGAGTATTTCCTTGATGGAACCCATTACATGCCCTCCCTGAGTTGCTGTGAGTACATAAGCATATATTTGAACCCAGTTGTTACATTGGTTTAATGGGGGAATTAAGTCTGAACTTAGTATCATTTGTAGTAGTTGCCTCAGGTGTTGGGCATTCCAATCTTGACAACATGCTTCCAATTTATCAAGGTTAGTTAGAATCCAGCAGGTTTTTTCCTGGCCGGTGTTTCCCGGTCTACCACACATGGTGTAGATAGAGCTCAGGTTTACTTGACCTAGGGGTGCAATTTGTGGTTGCTGGGTTTGGCTTACTGGACAAGTAATCAGTGCGCCTTCACCATTTAGATAAGATTGAGCTAATGCTTGTTGGCATTGATTATAACGGATTCTAAGCTGTCTATAGTTTTCTCAAAGATTCTGGTCATTTACTTCATCATGAGCTTGCCACCTTAACCGGAATCCATGGCCCCAGGAGCATAGGCTGCTCTGGGTCCAGTTATTCGGCCATGGTTGCCACCACCTTGTTGGGCACCGTTCATTAGGCCTCCCAATTGTGCAGGTGTGCACCTTATCATTAAGGAATTTAGTGGATTTGAAGCATTTGTTTGATTATCCCACAGAATATTCTGTATCCCCTGGTTCTGGCGATCAACATTAATCGTGCCATGAGTTCTAACGGCTCCTTCGGCATCAAAGCCTTCTATTTCAAAAATTATCATTTGGTTTTGTGGAGGTACAGGGATAGGATTATTTCCCCTAATAAAGCAATCGTTTGAATTTCCTAA
This sequence comes from Somniosus microcephalus, assembly GCF_052327205.1. Lineage (NCBI taxonomy): Eukaryota > Metazoa > Chordata > Chondrichthyes > Squaliformes > Somniosidae > Somniosus > Somniosus microcephalus. Next base: position 93,699,908 of record NC_140998.1, on the reverse strand, counting down.
TAAAAAGACTTGGCCAATTCTGACAGGGTTTGCCATTTCGTCAGGACCTAACCTCGGTTAGGGTTTAATATGAACTTCATAAGAAATTTCTAGACTTCAATGGTATACTGAGGGAGTTCTGATTTAAGTTCTACAAGGCCTGATTAGGGTCTTGTCGTCTCTGGAGACTTAAATCTGGGTCTTAGTACCACTGTCAGTAAAACACTCCTTCTATATTTAACAATTTACAAGATGGATATAGATATAAATATAAGTATAGGTTCTGTATCAACTCGTTAACACACACGTTGGGCGCCAACTGAAGGGATAATTACTAGTCCTAGCCCTTTTCGGGCTACCACGGATCAGGCGTATTCCCCAGACATTCACCTTCAACTAAAGTTAGAGATAGCCGAATTCTATAAGATGCTTAATTGGGTGTAAAGGTCCAGACTATCTCTCCCTAAAGGAAAGAAACGAGCTGAAGATGTTACCATCCTGCAGGGAGCACTTTTAATACGTTTAACTAGACTGTAACCTTCTGGATATTATGAGGGTCCGGAATACTCCCCCAGAATTCTGCAACTCCTCACCAAAGAGTGTACAGTGATTGAGTTTGTGAGTTTGATACAGAAGTACTATGTGAGACAATTCTAAAAATATATAGATTTATTAAAGAACAGACATGTAGTTAACAGCTGGTGAGTCAATCACAACTTCAACAGTTCAAAATACAAATAGCTTACAATTCTTATTCTCAGAGATCCTTATTCTCAAATCTTAACTACGTTACATTTTTACATTTCTTACTTATTTCTAAACCAGGATAGCCACCAATATCAAATACCTTTGATTACCCAAGACGTTGGGGGAGAAATTGGGTATGTAGCGCCACCTATTAGTGCCTAAAGAGGGCAGTCAATGGCTGTTGCACCACTGGCTGCGCCTCCCGCGATATTCTGCGGGGGCGCTAATGGTGGCGTTAGCCTGTTGCACTGCGCCACCACCGATGATGTCATCGGTGTGCGCAGTGCCCCATTAGCGCCCCGATCATGATATTTGGTAGCGAACGCCACTGTAGCGCCGTTCGCTACCCGCGCCCGGTTCACGGGGCCTTGCTGTGCCGGCAGTGGCGCAAGTTAAGGTGGCGGTGCGGGGCGGCTGCCTTTTTCGGCGGCCTCCTGCCAGCACCTCCGTCCCCAGCCTCCTGACCCACCCCTCCGTGGCATTGCCGGCTGTTTCCTGATAGCCCGGCACTTCTCCTCAGTGCCGGGCTCTTTTGCCGGCACTCGCGATCGGGGATCGTGCTGTTGCAGGCCCCTTACCCTTAACAATGGGAGGAAGGCCTGCAGTACCACAGCGTGCCGTGCTGCAGCGTGTGGCGCTGCGGCACGTTGCTTTGCGATATTCAGTTTCAGCGCCCTAAGAGGGACACGGAGCGCCTTGAGCCTCGCCCCGTCTCCCTCTAGGGGTGCTGAAACTGAATTTCTGGTGTTCGTTAATGCACCGAATGCTGCACAAAAATCAGCGCCCAGGCGAACTTGGCGCCACTTTGGCGCCTCAACCCAATTTCTAGGCCTTTGTTGTAGGCTTTCGGAGCGGTTCTGAAGCTGAGAATCGTTTTGCCCCTTCCAGTGACTTCTGTCTTCCTATTTGAAAGTTCTATATTTTATACCCTTTTTTCAGTGGTATATCCTTTGAACTTTTCTGCTGATGTAAGCTAATTATCTCTAGTCATCTTTCTGTTGACTTCTTTCTATTCTTACAGTCAGTTCAGCTGGTAGCTTGCAGAATTCTGTTTGCTGTGTAGGTGATCAAAACTTATCATAAAAAAATGGTTATAACAGATGTATCTATTTGATGCCATATTTACAAAGTCTTCTATTCAAATCTTAAGTCACCTTAGCTGGTTGTAAGCAGACTTCGCGTGTCTCCTATGTGTTCCAAGTTCAATACAAAAACCATGTGATTGCTTGGTGCATCTATTGATGTCATACTTACAAAGTCTTCTGTTTGTATCTTTTACAACATGTAAATTAATAACTCTTCAACCGAGTACATGGTTGTCATCCTAGCCACCTCAGTTGGTTGTATTACAAACTTATGTCTCCTGTCTTTCATTTGATGTCATATTTATGAAGGCATATGGGGGAAAAATTCAGTTGGTAGCGCCACCCGTTAGCGCCTTAAGAGGGCGCTAAGTTGGGCGCAAACCAACTAGCACCCGGGCGCAGCGATATCTGCACCTCTCGCGAAATTGCCCGGACATTTTGCGGCGGCACTAAACAATACCGCCCGATCTCCTGCGCACGCAGATCTTGACATCATTCGAGAGTGCAACGCCCTTGGGGTGCCCCGGACCGGAAATTCAGTGGCGCCCCCCTCCTTTCCGCCTGGCGCTATCAACGACAGGTTGACTGGAATGCTTCCCAGTCACTGTGGGGATGGGAGGGTGCTATTTAAAGGGGGCCTCTTCCTGGCTTGTTTGTGGTAGCCATTTTTGCACCACTCATTCTGAGAGAGAGAGAGAGAGATTTGCAGAGAGACAAAAGAGAGAAAGAGAGACTTCTGCATTGAGTCAACGCTGTCTGAGGTAGCTTTGGCTTCTGTCCATAACTTTACAGGTACTTTGCTTTTTGACCTTCATAACTTTGATTGGCCAGATACTATGGGGGCTGCAATGAATGGGAACGTCGTCCTTCTCCATCACATTCGGAGGGCACAGAGACGCAGAGAGAGAGTGGCAATCATGGCCAGACGGAGGATAACAGGCCTCGGTACAGGAGACCTTACCCTCCCAGGGTTTTTCGCCAACAGTTCTCCTACATTAATATGTCTGAGGAGCACTGTTTGCGAAGGCTGTGATTCAGCAAGTAGGTGGTCACTGAGCTCTGCCACCTGCTTCAGCCAGATCTGCAGCCTCAACTGAGGAGCAGGACGCCTCTGTCGGTGGCAGTGAAGATAACAGTGGCTCTCAACTTTTATGCCACCGGCTCATTTCAATCAGCTACTGGGGACATCGCCAATATCTCCCAGTTTGCGGTGCATTGCTGCATCCGTCAGGTAACAAATGCCCTCTTTAAAAGGAGATGAGAGTACATCTCTATCCCCATGACCCCGGACAAGCAGCAAGAATCCGCAATGGGCTTTGCTAGGATAGCGGGCTTCCCCATGGTGCAGGGTGCCATTGACTGCATGCATGTGGCTTTGTGGGTGCCGCAAGAGAATGCCGAGGAGTTCCGGAACCGGAAGGGCTTCCATTCCTTAAACGTCCAGTTGGTCTGTGACCACAGACAGATGATACTCGCTGTCAATGCCCACTTTCCAGGCAGCAGCCACGATGCCTTCATCCTTCGCCAGACTTCGGTGGCAGACCTTTTCCAGGCACCACATCACCCAGGAGGTTGGCTTCTCAGGGACAAGGGATACCCTCTGTGCGCCTGGCTGATGACACCGCTCCCTTCAGCCAGCACCCCTGCTGAGCTACGATACAACGAGAGCCATCAAGCTACCAGGAACATCGTTGAGCACACAATCGGCGTGCTCAAGCAGTGGTTCCACTGCCTGGACCATTCTGGAGGAGCCCTGCAGTACTCGGCTGAGCGAGTCTCCCACTTCATTGTTGTGTGCTGCATGCTGCATAATCTGGCAATCCTCAGGACCCAGCCAATGCCAGCAGACATTGGAGCACCAGCGGAGGAGGAGGAGGAGGAGGGGGAGAAGGAAGATGAGGAGGATGATCATCAGCAGCACCAAGGTGGGAGGGAGGCACAAAGTGGAAGGGCCGTCCGTCAAAGGCTCATAGCAAGTCGCTTCTAGGCCCCCTCTGAGGGAATGGCTTCTGCCATACAAACAACCTGAATGAAACCATCCCGCAACCCCTAAGCCGGTCAAGGCAACAATGAGTGCAAAGACCAAACATGCACATTTTGAATACAGACACTTCTTTATTTCACAAACGGTGTCTCATTTCCGCATGACAAAGTAATAGAATGAAACACAAAAAAAAAGTCATTCACGTAACTGGCTCTCACAACCTGGAGACAATGTCCAAAACAGTAACAAAAATTTGACCATGAACCTCGGCCTTCAATAAAACAATGAAAGACATTTTGCCACACCTCCTACTTTTTGCCCTTTGAGGGTGATCTGCTTCCCTTGCGAAATTGCCCCCTTCCCACCCTGCAACTCCTCCGTAATGGGACCCCAGTGGCTGGAGCAAGGCTGGGGGAAGGCTGCTGAGTGTCAGAAACTGAGACTGCAGATGCCCTTGAGGGACGGCCTGGACCAGCTCTGGGCCTGGAGAGCTTGGCTGCTGACTGCTCCAACTCTGCATGGGCGGCAGCAGTCTGTCCTACAGGTGGTGGCAACTACAGTGGAGAAGTGCCAGTGGTGCTGTCACCTTGAGAGAGGACAGCAACTCCCTGCTCGACCGACACACTGGCACTCCCACGGGGCAGCACTTCAGAATCCGGAGTAATCTGATGGAGCACAGATTGCTGGCCTGCTGCGGCGCACGGTGAGAGCCCCGGGGAAATCTGCCCGATCCAGCGAGGGTGGCAGCAGTCAGTGCTCGCGTGGCCTCAATCTGTGTCTGCATGAGACCAGCCACTGACTGCATTGCAGCACTTAGCATTTGTGTGGCAGCCGCCTGTGCTACAGCGAAGTGCTCCACACTCCTTGCCAGTGATTCAATGGATTCAGGCAACCTTGCCACTGCAGCCATGAACTCAGTGTGCCTTTGCTCCACCTGGGTGCTCATTTCAGCGAGGACCCGCTCCTCGTCTGCGTCCAGTGCAGCAGGACTCAAGGCCATACTCTCCGTCCGGGGAGAAGGACCCCGAGCTTCCCTAACCCCCTCGCATTGCTGCTGCCCGCTGGGTTCTGGAACTTCACCCTCATCAGACCATTCCCCCCTGCTCCCCTCCAGGGAAGGTGTGTCCCCAGTATGGGCATGGGCTGCCTCGATAGAGGGTGGCGCTGATGGCCCGGCTTCCTCTTCCTCCTCGCCTTCAGCTTCACTCTCACTGGCAGCTTGAGGGCCCGGCTGCTTACCTGGTGAATCACCATCTGAAAGCAGGGAGGTACAAGAGTGGCTTTAGCGTGAGGACAGGGTGGCAGCAAGGGAGGCATGAGTGCAGCGATTTAGTGACTTGGATTGAAAGTGTCAAAGGCTGCTCTTGTGAGGAACAAGTGGAAGGAGAGAGGACAAGAAGGTGATGACCATACCATTGATGTCCAGAACGGGGTCGGCGTCTCCAGTGGCGATGGGACCAATCACGCAGCTTGCCACAATCCTGTGGACGCGCTGCTCAAGATCACTGAAGGCTTGAAGGTGAGACCGCCCTCCACCAGTCCGTTGCTGCTGTCTCCTATTATGAGACAGCTTGGCCAGCAAGAAAAAGGACAGTGTCTGAGTAAATATGCAGCCATGATCTTGCCTGAAATGCCTCCCATGGTTGAATAGCCCTTACTGTATGCAGCCATGATTTTGCATGAAATGCCTCCCATGGTTGAATAACCCTTTCTGTATGCAGCCATGATCTTGCCTGGAATGCCTCCCATGGTTGAATAGCCCTTACTGTATGCAGCCATGATCTTGCCTGAAATGCCTCCCATGGTTGAATAGGCCTTACTGTATGCAAAGCGTGGAATGTGCGTGTGTGTTTGATGAAAGGACCATAGGTGTTGGATGAGTGTTGGGCACTGGGGCTTTCAAGACCCTCTGGCCATAAAGTGAGGTGGAGATGGAGGGATGAAGAGGTTTTGAAAAAAAGGCACTCACCCTGACGAAACGAGTGAGGTCGTTGAACTTTTTCCTACATTGCACATGGGTCATAGGCACCATGCCTGCCATCCCAGGTATCAGCCTGGTGAATCTTCGCTGAACTCCTTCCATGGCAAGAACATCCTTCCTCAGATAAGGTGACCAAAACTGCACACAATGCTTTGGTGGCAAAAACAGGAAGGCAGATTATTATCTGAATGGCAATAGATTGGGAGAAGGGAAAGTGCAACGAGACCTGGGTGTCCTTGTGCACCAGTCGCTGAAGGTAAGCATGTAGGTGCAGCAGGTGGTTAAGAAGGCAAATGGTACACGAACAAGGATGTCTTGCTGCAGTTGTACAGGGCCTTGGTGAGACCACATCTTGAGTATTGTGTGCAGTTTTGGTCGCCTTATCTGAGGAAGGATGTTCTTGCCATGGAAGGAGTTCAGCGAAGATTCACCAGGCTGATACCTGGGATGGCAGGAATGACGTATGAGGAGAGATTGGGTCGATTGGGCTTGTACTCGCTGGGTTTAGAAGAATGAGAGGGGATCTCATCGAAACTTATAAAATTCTGACAGGACTGGACAGACTAGATGCAGGAAGGATGTTCCTGATGGTCGGGGAGTCCAGAACCAGGGGCCACAGTCTAAGGATAAGGGGTAGGCCATTTAGGACAGAAATGAGGAGGAATTTCTTCACCCAGAGAGTAGTGAACCTGTGGAATTCTCTACCACAGAAGGCAGTAGAGGCCAATTCATTAAATATATTCAAGAAGGAGTTGGATATATTTCTTGAGGCTAAAGGGATCAAGGGGTATGGGGAGAAAGCAGGGACTGGGTACTGAATTTGGATGATCAGTCATGATCGCATTGAATGGTGGAGCAGGCTCGAGGGGCCGAATGGCCTACTCCTGCTCCTATCTTCTATGTTTCTATGTTTCTATGAAGCTTGAGGACACTCTCTGAGCCACCTCCCTCCACACTTTCCTGTACTCGCTTGGCAAAAGCCTCCTGCCACTCTCCGGGTACAGAATGGATCTTCTGCGCTCCACCCCGTGAACCAGAGCCTCCAAAGCCCGCTCGCAGAAGTGCTGTGCTCGCTCCCTGGCCCTTTCCAAAGTGTCTGGCTGCTAGCTTTAGCCACAGGTCTGCCCAGGCCGAGATTCAAGGCTCCACTGAGCAGGGTGTGGCTGCAGAGCAAGATCGACCCTCCCCTTTAAGAACTGACCGGCACCAGTGTGTCTGTGTTCAATCGCTAACTGACAGCACCTGCGCTGCGCCCGCCCTCTGAGGTAGCGCCTCACTCCTTGGCCTTAGCGCCTTAAGAGAGTTGTGTAGCGCCTGATTTAGCGCTCCAATCACTTCCGGGGCGATATAAGCCAAGTTTGCCATCGGAGGCGATAATTAGCGCCAGGCGCCCTGCCGATAATTGCGCCCCAAATGGGGCGATGACGAATTTCTCCCCCATGGTCCTTTAATGTTCTGTGTTTCTGTTTCCCAAAGTGTTGGTTTATGACACCTTAACATTATACCATTGTGCTCTTTCATGTGCCTGTTTACAAAGTGTTGGTTTAAAACAATTTAACTCGTTATGGTATTGTGTTCTTCCCAAAGCTCAGACTTCCTGGAAGCTCCAACCCTTTGCTTCAATAGGGCCATTAATTCAGTGTCAACAACCGATTCCCATTTCAAAAGCCTGTATGGTGTTTACAGCTTTGTGTCATTGAGGCTTTTAGATTTTTAAACCCAGTTTGTCATGTTTTAATAAAGTCAGAATTCTGTTCATAGGATGGGGTATTTTTCTGAATAGGTATGGCTCATTCCTTTATACCCCCCTCTTGACGAAAAAATGAGCTCAAAACATCAGGGCAGAGTTTGGTCAATGATACTAATAAGGTTACAATAGCATATTAATTTCGCGAGATTCACAATCATGTGCTACATGAAAATTCCTTTTAAGTCATCCTTGGATGGTGTATTTTTCTGAATTGGTATGACTCATTCCTTTACAGGACAGCCCGTACGGAACGTGGATGTGCAGGCTGCCTCCTGCCTGCCACCACCTCCTCCTCTTCCTCTTCTTCCTCATCCTCTTCCTCCTCCTCCTTCTGAGGTGGTCATGGAATCCGTGGTGGAAAGGGCTGTGCCCTCATGATGGCCAAGTTGTGGAGCATGCAGCAGACCACCACGAAATGGGGCCTCCGCTCAGGTGTGTACTGGAGGGCTCCTCCCTAGCAGTCAAGGCAGTGGAACCATTGCCTCAGCACCCCGATGGTCTGCTCGTGGCAGCGTGGCTCTCATTATATGAGTGCTGTCCACAAGTGGTGGGGTTGCAGTGGGGTATCATCAACCAGGTGTAGAGCAGATAGCCCTTGTCTCCAAGCAGCCACCCTCAAGTTCGACGTGGTTGCTGGAAGATTGCTGGCACACCAGACTGGCGCAGGATGAAAGAATCATGTCTGCTGCCAGGATACCAGGCATTCACCATCATGATGTGCTGAGCTTGGTCACACACCAACTGCACATTAAATCAGTGGTAACCGTTGCGGTTACTGAATACCTCATCACTGAGATGCGGCGGCCGCAAAGCCACATGTGTGCAGTTGATGGCACCCTGCACCATGGGAAAGGCCAATATCCTGGCAAAGCCATGTGCGTGCTCATCCTGCTAATCTCTGTTTAGAGAGAAGACAAAGAAGTCCCCTTTACTAATGAACAGAGCCTCTGTGACCTCCCGGATGCAGCGATGCAAGGCGAATTGCGAGATGTTTGCTATGTCGCCTGCTCCAGCCTGGAAATGATTCGCTAGTGAAAAAATTCAGGGCCACGGTCACCTTGAGGGCCACTGGCAGAGCCATCATCGCCCTTCTCTGAGGCTGTAGGTCTGGTTCCAAGAGATGGCAGAGTTCTGTGACCACATCCTTGGTGAAGTGAAGCCGCTGAACACACTGCTCCTGGCTTAGGTTGTAAAGGAAATAGCCATGTTCCAGGAGATACACCATCCTATGAACAGATTTCTGATATGATTAATACATGACATACTGGGTATAAAAGTCTGGAAAGCCTCGACGACACAGGCTGCAAACAGAACACAGGCTTTTGAGATAAAATGAAGTGTTAATACAAAAGTTGTAAACACCACACAAGCTTTTGAAATGGGAATTGATTGTTAATACTTAGACAATAGCCCTGTTGAAACAGCAGGCTGGAGGTTCCTCTATGTCTGAACATTGGACCCAACACAATAGCAATTATCAAGTAAAGTGTTAAAAACTTACACTTCGAACAGAAACACGGAACATTAAAAAACCATGTGCCTTTGGTAAAAGTAACATCAAATGAGAAACAGGAAACACAATTATATATGCAACCAATTGAAGTAGCTAAGAAATGCAACAAACACCCTAGCTATAGTGTTTTTGATTTACATGTTGTAAAAGGTACAAACAGAACACTTTGATTTCAATAGATGCACCAAGCAATTATATTGTGTTTGTATTGAAAATGGAACAGTTAGTAGACACGGGCCTAGAAATTCAGTCTGGACACTTTTGGGGCGCTAAAGTCGGGCGTTCGCTAAAGTTAGCGCCCGCCGGAAAGTGTAGGCCACATTGCCGAAATTCAGTAGAGTTGGCCAAGAGTTTGGCCGAGCGCTGAAACTGGCGTTGCAATGCTCTCTTCAGGCGCTAAGCCGGCGATGTGGCCTGATAACGCCGAGGCCGGGCGCAGCGCAGGTGCGGTCATGTTTTGATTGACAGCAGACACCCTGACGCCGGCCAGCTCTTAAAGGGGGAAGGGTCGACTTTGACTGCTGCCACGCCCTGCATACTGGAGCCCTGCAGCTAGGCCTCAACACTGCTGGTGGGCCAAAATAGCGCTTGGAGCCATGGAGAGGGCCCATGAACGAGCGCAGCGCTTCTCAGAGCATGCTCTGAGGGTGCTGATTAATGGTGTCGAAAGCAAAAGAGAGATCTTGTGCCCGGACAGTGGCAAGAAGGCTCCCAGGAGCCAGTACAGGAAAGCCTGGAGGAAAATCGCCCGCAGGGTGTCATCCACCTGCGATGTCCCCAGGAGTGCGGACCAATGCCGCAGGAAGTACAATGACCTCACTCGGATGGTGAAGGTGAGTACCCTTTCCAGTGTCCTCCTCATCCTTGCATGTGCACCTCACATTATGGGCAAAGGGACCTCAAAGGACTAATGGGCAGCCCTCCTCCCGCAGCAATGGCACTGGCATGATCATCAATAGCACTTTCTGCACTTACCACACTGGCCAAGCTATTCGACCATGGGAGGCAGTGCACACAGCAACAGGGCACCACACTGTACTTAGAGGCCGTCCTTTCTCTTGCAGGCCAAGCTGGCGCGGAATTTGAGGAGCCAGTCTGCCACCGGGGGAGGCCGTCCCCAGTACCAGCCGCTCAGTGAGCTGGAGGAGAGCGTGGCTCGACTCATGCGTGCCCGGGTGACTGGCCCTGTTGCGATCGGAGATGCGGACCCTGTACTGGGACCCACTGGTAAGGACATGACCGGTTGGACCTCTGTCGTTGCCCTTGCGCTTCAGATCTACATCCTTTCGCACTGACCGACAAATGCGCATAATGCCACCACTCAGGCCTCCCTCGCTGATGCCCTGTCCTCACTCTAAAGCTACTCTTGTGCCTTCCTGCTTTCAGCTGGTGAGGAGGAGGTGGTCCCTGAAGCTCAGAGTGCCAGGCCCTTGGAGGAGGAGGACGACGAGGACCAGGAGGAAGGCGGCACATCGGGGGAACCCTCATCCGCGCCAGGGGATGGCAATGGAGGGGAGACGTCTGGCCTGCAGGAGAGCCAGGGGGAAGTGTTGCAGGGGAGGGCAGATCCTGGGCCCAGTGGGCTCGAGGCACGTGGGAAGGGTCCGGCAGCACGCCGGCCTTCTCCCCAGAGGGGGGAGGTGTTGCAGGGGAGGGCAGATCCTGGGTCCAGTGGGCTCGAGGCACGCGGGAAGGGTCGGCCAGCTCGGCGGCCTTCTCCCCAGAGGGAGAGTCCGCCCTCCAGTCCGGAGACGGTCCTCGCCCAGGAGGTGCGCCTCCTCAATGAGATGTCGGCGGCGTCTGAGCGGCGCCACCAGGAGTTCATGGGGGTTGTGCAACAGATGCCTCAGGCCATTGAGTCCCTGGCTCATAGTGTGGTCGCTTTCGGGGAATCACAGGCCAGGGGGGTCGAACAACTCGCGGCAGCGCATGACAGGGGTGTCCAGCAACTCACGGCAGCCCAGGACGCGACTCGCGAGATGAGTGGTGCCGTCCAGACACTGGCAGAGCTGATACGGGCACATACCAGGGCAGTTCGGGCACTCACTTCTGCCACACTCGCTGTGCCGCGGAAGCATCGCCAGGGCACCGGCCGCCCTGCTGCAGCACAGCGGTCTGGCCTCCACCAGATTGCTGCGCTTGCTGCACTGCCAGCCCGGCCGAGTGCCAGTGTCTCTGGCGAGCAGCGCGCGCCTGCCATCAGCCAGCTTGCCCCCATTGGTGCAGCCGACACTGCCACTCCCCCAACCAAGGTGCGACGAGCTGCTGCTGAGACTGATGCTGGCCAGCCACAGCTGCAGCAGTCAGCAGCCGGCCCCTCCCGGGCCGGGCCTCGTCTAGGCCGACCCCCAAGGGCATCTGCCGACACGCATTGTGGCCCTCATGAGCCTTCCCCCAGCCTTGCCACATGCACAGGGCCCAGGTTGAGGTGGAGCAGCAGGTCGGGCAGGGGCCAGAGAAGCCTGTCTAAGGACTCGCCCTCTCGGCACACCCATTAGAGTGTGGTGATAGCTGTTTTTTTTATATTGGGGGGCTTGTGTTCTGGGGGGGCATTATTTTGGTAAGGCCGAGGATCAAGGCATTTTTTGTTTTTAGGGGGGTGTTTGTGTTGTGGAGGGGGGGCTTATTTTTGTAAGGCCGATGATGAAGGCCATTTGGATGGGCAAGTTTTGTTAGTCCTCCCCAGGTTTTGGGAGTGACAGATGTTTTTGACTGTTTTTTGGGGGTCTTGTCTGTTTTTCTGTTTCATGTGGGAAGGGCCCTGAGTTTGTGAAATAAAGCTTTTTATTTATTCAGCATGTCCATGTCTCAGGTTTCAAGTGGTTGTTGCATTAACCGGCTGAGGGCTTGCGGTGCGGCTGCCTTCAGGTGCGTTCATTGCCACAGCCCATTCCCTGACAGGGGGCCTAGAAGTGTCGATCAATAAGCCCCCGGCGGACGGCCCTTGGACCTTGTGGCTCCCTCCTGGGCTGGTACTCCTCCTCCTCCTCCTCCTCCTCATGGTCCTCCTGCTCGTCCTCCTGAGGTGGTGGTGCAATGTCAGGTGGCAGTGCCTGAGTCCTGCGGATAGCCAGGTTGTGCAGCATGCAGCACACGACGACGAACTGGGAGACTCTATCTGGCGAATACTGTAGAGATCCGCCGGAACGATCCAGGCAGCGGAACCGTTGCTTGAGGACGCCTATCGTTTGCTCTATGATGTTCCTTGTGGCTTGATGGCTTTCGTTGTATGCCTCCTCCGCTGGGGTCCTGGGCGCGCGGAGCGGGGTCATGAGCCATGTACACAAAGGGTAGCCCTTGTCCCCAATAAGCCATCCCCTTGGTGGAGGCTGTGCCTCGAACATGTCAGCCACAGTAGTCTGGCGCAGGATAAATGCATCGTGGCTGCTTCCTGGGAAGCGGGCATTGACAGCTAGGATGCGCTGCCCGTGGTCACACACCAGCTGTACATTGAGGGAATGGTAGCCCTTCCGGTTGCGGTAATCCTCGGCATTGTGGATAGGTGCCCGCATAGCCACATGCGTGCAGTCAATGGCGCCCTGCACCATGGGGAAGCGCGCAATCCTGGCAAATCCGACTGCACGCTGCTCCTGCCTCTGTCGGGTCATGGGGAAGGAGATGAATTGGTGTATCCTCGCGAAAAGTGCATCGGTGACCTGCCGGATGCAGCGATGCGTGGCGAACTGGGAGATGTTCGCTATGTCCCCAGCAGCGGCTTGGAAGGAGCCGCTTGCATAAAAGTTCAGAGCCACCGTGACCTTCACTTCCACCGAGAGAGACGTCCTGCACATCAGCTGTGGACGCAGATCTCTGTGAAGCAGCTGGCAGATCTCTGCAACCACCTCCCTTCTGAAGCGCAGCCTCTTAACACAATGCGCCGCAGTCATGGTGAGATAGGACACCTGCTGCCGGTATTGCCTGAGTGGGTAAGGCCTACGTTGCCGACGCCTGATGGCCCCTCTGCGTCTAGGTATGGCTGGCCCTCTCTCACAGCGTCTGCGAGCCCTTCGCACATAATGCTGCAACTGAGGGTTGGACCCCCATACAGCCCCCATAATAAAGTTGAAAACAGTGAAATCAAATGAATCAAATGTCAAAGCACTGGCCAGAAGCCAAAAATACCTCTCCTATGTTGTCCCAAATCAGTAAGCTCTGTCCCTTGGTCTCTGTCCAGAAATCCAAAGCAGTAAAGTCATTGCAGCAAAATGGCTGGGCTTTATAGGTCAGTGTAAGTGCCCTTTAATTAGCGCTCCCCGAGGCCCGCAGGGCCTCTGTTGCGTTCCACTTCACAGTTCTTAGCAGCGCCACGCCCACATTGGGCGGGCGCCACTGAATTTCCGATTTGGGGCGCACAAACAGCGTTGCACGACGAAATGACGTCATAAGCTGCACGCGCAGCTGAGCGGGCGCAAACACTTTGCGCCGGCGCTAAATGTCAACTGAATTTGGGTGTTGGCGCAGATCGGTCTGCGCCCAGGCGCTAAGTGCCTAGCGCTGGAAATATACCCCTCTTATGGCGTTACCGGCTGGCGCAACCAACTGAATTTCTAGGCCACGATGTCTGCTTTCAAACAGCAGAAGTGATTTTAGAATTGAATGGAAGACCTTCGATGAGAATGACATCAAATAAATACTACTGTCATATTGTTTTTTATGATAAGTTTTGAAACACTTATACAGCAGACAGGATTCTGAGAGTCAACAGCTAAATTGACAGTAAGAATAGAAAATAATTCAACAAAGAAGGACTAGAGATAATTAGCTTACATCAGCTGAAAACTTCAAAGAATAAACCACTAAAAGAAGGTATAAAAATAGAGCTTTTCAGATGGAAAGTCAGAAGTCACTGGAAAGGGCAAGCGATTCTGAACTTCAGAGGCATGCTCTGTAAGCTTTTAATTCTTTGAGTCTCGAGGATCAAAAGGTACTCTTATTTGATTTTGGTGGATATTCTGGATTAAGAATAATAGAAATGTAAAAATGTACGAAGTTAAGATTTGAGGATAAGGATCTCTGAGAATAAGAAATGTAAGCTATTTGTATTTTGAACTGTTAAAGTTGCGATTGACTCAACAACTGTTAACTGTATGTCGGCTCTTAAATAAATCTATATATTTTTAGAATTGTCTCAAATAGTATTTTTGTATCAAACTCACAAACTTAATTTCTATACACTCTTTTGTAAGGAGTTGCAGAATTCTGGGGGGTTTTCTGGACCCTCATAACAGTCTAGTTAAACTTATTAAAAGTGCTATCTTTACGTCATTCCTTTCCTTTAGGGAGAGATAGTGGCCTAGAAATTCAGTGGGCTGCGCTACCAGTTAGCGCCTAAAGAGGGCACTCAGTGGTTTTAGCGCCACTGGCCGTGCCTCCCGTGATATTTAGCTGTGGCGCGAATGGCGGCATTAACCTGTTGCGCTGCGCCGCCTCCAATGACACCATCGGTGTGCGCAGCGCCCCGCTACCACCCCGATCTCGATACTTGGCAGCGACCGCCTCTGTAGCGCCATTCGCAAATGGCGCCCGGTTCACGGGGCCTTCCTGTGGCAGCAGTGGCGCAAATTAAGGTGGAGGTGCGGGGCGGCTGTTTTTTTCAGCGGCCGCCTGCCAGCACCTCCGTCCCCGGCCTCCTGATTGCCCCCCGCGGCATTGCTGGCTGTTTTCCGAGAGCCCGGCACTTCTCCTCGGTGCCGGGCTCTTTTGCCGACACTCACGATCTCCGATCGCGCTGGTGCAGGCCCCTCCTCCTTAAGAATGAGAGGAAGACCTGCAGTACCACAGCGCGCTGTGCCGCAGCGTGTGGCGCTGCGGCACGTTGTGCTGCGATATTCAGTTTCAGCGCCCTAAGAGGGACGCAGAGCGCCTCGAGCCTCGCCCCGTGTCCCTCTTGGGGCGCTCAAGCTGAATTTCTGGTGGTCGCTACTGCTCCAAACGCTGCGCTAAATCCGGCGCCCAGGCAAGCTTGGCGCCCCGTTTGCGGCTCCACCCAATTTCTCCCCCAGTCTGAACCTTTAGACCCAATTAAGCATCTTATAGAATTCGGCTATCTCTAACTTTAGTTGAAGGTGAACGTCTGGGGAATACGCCTGATCTGGGGTAGCCCGAAAAGGGCTAGAACTAGTAATTATCCCTTTAAGGTGCAGGTAGGAGAGGTGCTCCCTGAAGACCCTAGGTGGATAAGGCCTCCTGCTGAGAGCCCTCCTCCCCCCCTCCTCCTCCCTCTGTGAGCAGCTTGTCATCTTTGCTGACTCTGCTTCATCTCCTTGTCATGCTGCATGCAAAGGGGACTGCAACTAGAGGCCCCATTGGCTGGGAGCAAGTGGTGTACTCAGAGGCATTCCAGTAGCAGCCAACTCCTTCCCAAAGTCCAGCAGCATTCCCTGCACACTTTAACAACTTTTAAAAATCTCTTCCAGCAATCCAGTACTGCTAAAAACTCTGCAAGAGCCAGTAAAAAGCAATAATCAACTTACCTGCAAGTTGAATATATCCCTTTAAGTAGCACTGGTGGGGGTCTCTTGTGCAGCTGAACGCACATTCAGCAGTGCGTGTTTAGGAGAGGGCATTGAATGGAGCAGCGATGTCAAAAATGGCAGGTCGTGTGTCAAGTCACGATCTGCCTACTCTGCATACTACCAATGCACGCATGTACCGCCTGAGCTATTGCCCTCACCAAGATGGCGAACAGCGTGGGCTGCACCGGAAGTGTGCAGAAGCGAGGCGGACACCATTTTTTAAAAACGGTCATAACTGGCCGTGCTAAGGAGTCGAATTTTGCAGCCCTAGTGTGTAACTTTGATAGCATCTTACAAATTCTGTGGTAACACTGAGATCAACATTGGAGGCAGCATAGCTTTTTACTCTTGTTTTAGCTGCCCAAATTAGAAATGTAATCTCCTTACCCATTTTCATCAGCTTGGCTTAGTTGGTAGCACTTTAATTTTATACATCAAAACTGAAGGGGAAAGGAAATGATATGTATCGATTATTTTTAAGCCTATGAACTAAATTTTTGAGAGGTTCCATGTGTTGGATAATTCCATTACACTTTAAACAGATTCATAAAACTAGAGATGATAATATGTCTGATAATTTACTTCATTTATTATTGACAAAATATTAACCATAAACACCCATACAGAGCAGCGTAGATTAGCCTCACATCTGAAACTTACATGGATTTAATGAGGAATTGTGAAGATGGCTTCCCCAAGCCTGTTTATGCCACTGGGCCGGGAAGGTAAAAAGAGGTCTCTTTCTTTCTAACTAAGTAAAAATAATGTATTGCTTCTTTATAACATTGTCTTTATGGTCTGCTTCCTGCTAGATGCAGGTTGTATTATGACCACCCAATAGTTCAAAATGATTGCCAAATAGAGATGAGAGGCCCCATGTCTTTTCATACCATACTGTTACTTCCTATCTTTGCTTTCCTCGAGCCATAGCTTTGTTGTAAACAACCTTTGATGCATGCTCTGTAGCAATGCATTGCCTTAAAGGGGCCTTGCAGGGCCAATAAAAAGTTACAGGGAACAAGCTGGCTACATACGTGACTCCACCAGCAGCAGATGGCTTGACAAGGTTGGAGGATTATGTTTTGGGCCCTATAACAGGAGCTTGAGCTCCCAAAGGTTTCAATGGCTCCATCTTTCAGGTGAGATGTTGAACTGAGGCCCCGTCTGCTTCTAGTAGTGATTCAGGCGGATGATAAAGATTCTTTGGTACTTTTGAGGAAGAACAGGGAATTCTCCATGTGGCCTGGCCAACATTCCTCTCTCAATCAACACCACTAAAAACAGATTATTTGGTAATTTATCGCATTGTGTTTGTGGAATCTTGCCGTGAGCAAAATGGTTGCTGTATTTGCCTATGTAACAACAGCTACTGCACTTCAAAGTAATGCCGGTAATAAATTGTATTTGAAACTCATTGAGACATGATAAGGCATTATCTAAAACCCGTTCTTCCTGGCTTGCTAAGGATTTGGATTTTTGGATAGTCTCAGTATTATTTTCAAGGATGTTTAAAATGTTTATTAATGGCATCGATAGGTGAATTTTGTGACCATTCCTTCATGATGGATGCTGAATGCCTGAGGTGCAAAATCACACTGGAAGTTATGTAAATCTGGAATTAGATAGTGATCTGATAGTGCATGAATCTGTTTCACATAGCTGAATAACATTCCAACTTGATGCAGTATCAATGAGGCGGATCCCAGCAGTAAGAATAAAATGTTGCCCTAGAGTTGTCATTAGCACAAAGCATTTGTACTGGTTTTGAGCAACAGATTTTTTTTTTCAAATGGAGGCACACTGACATAAGAACACCTCATTGAACTGTTTTGAAAAGCTTGCAATGAGTCAGTCAAAACATTTGCACCAATAATTTTTATGCCATATTGTGCCAGCCTTAAATGAAACACATGTATCATAAAGTACATCAGCATTTACAGATTCAGGCATTTTAAAAACTGTTACTGCACATAGCTAATGTTGTTGAATTATTGCAGAAGAGCTTATCTCCGCAACAACCTCAGCTTCCCACTTCTTCTTTTCATCGCAACAATTCGAACTCTAATTTCAACACAAAAATATGTATTTCCCATCTGATTTTGCCAGCATGCATTGCTGCAATGTGATAATGTCCCCCTCAATTATGCATAACCATTATATATTTTTATGCATAAATACAACAGTTCTGATACTGTTGGTTCCAGAGCTGGACTAAGTAAATCCTGGGCTCTAGTCAATATCAGTACAGAATCCTGATTTTGACATCTGCTGTTCATGCCAATATATAGGGCTGCCGTTACCTTCAGTCTCAGTGTAGAGCAGGCTCATTGATGAAAACGTTCAATAATGGGCGATGGTTGTTTTGTCTCAGAGAGCTATGCTTGCACCAGTCTATGCCTGGAGTACAATAACTGGCATGTTGTGATTCTCTAGGTGAATTGTTTTAACTAACAGTGTAAAGGAAATTCACAAAGGATCTTAAGACTGAAATCTCAATGTATATAATCCCTTAGAATGAAGCCTGTAAACTGCAACCATGATAAATCATGGCAACAAAGGCAAAGGAATTGAAGGGTCAGTGAAAATACAGAGTAAAAGAAATATACTGAGATTTATAATCTTTTTCATAGGGCATGTGTTGTACTTCCTTATAGATAGCAGACCTGTTAAATTGGAATCCAATACCTCTATAAATATTTTTGAGATAATTCACTCTTTTGTTTTGTTAAAATTGTGTTATCTAATGTTAGAGGAAGCTGTTATCACATAGTTTTCTCCCTCTGTCTGATAGGTTTACTCAAATGAAAACCTTCCTGAGGGATCTACTGTTAGCGATAGATTGTCTTTCTTGCTAATGGTACTTTTTCTCAATGCGTGAAAGTACTGTCAGATCTGGGGCAGGCTTCATTTACTTTGACGATATCTCAATAGACCACTCTTTAATAATACATTTTTTATAATATCCTGTAGCCTTCGTGTAAAGACAGATAAATCTTGCAGTAGTACAGTATACAATGTCTTCTGCTGCACAACAATATTTGAAAAGAATCAACAGATTTAAATGCAAAGGACTAGAAATTCATTATAGCCAAGGATGGGCGGTGTCAGTAGAAAAGTTGGAGAATTAGTGCCAGGCGCAAATGCTTCAGACTGCACGCAAAATTCGTCCTCACTGTTCAATAAAATGATTGGAGTCCTAAATCAAGTCTTAGGTGGAGAAATTCGTCATGTTAGTGCCTCCCGTTAGCACCTGGGGTGGCGCTAATGGAGTGCTAATGGGTTTGCGGCAGGGCGCTGCGAATCCAACGCTGCATGCGAAAGCCACCCGGGATTTAGCGCTGGCACTAACAGTTACTACCTAGGTCTTTAGTGCCTGGCAGATCGTGACATCAAAGAGTTTGGAATGCCCCGTTAACGGCCCAGATGGAAAACTGACTGTCGCCCCCTGCCTTAGCGCCTGACCTTGAACAACGGTAGGAAGAGGAGGCGGGATGCATTCGCTGGCCACTGGAGGAGCGGGATTTAAAAGTATCAGCATCCACTTTCATTTCAGTGGCCAATCAATGCTGCCTTCTCAGTTTCACATTGCGAAACAGCCATTTTCAGTGAATTAAAAGTTTCTTACTTTCAGGAGCTAGTTGGACATCTCAGAGACTCCCATTGCGGAATTAACGAACGCCTCATGACTCTTTGGCTCACCCTAGCCTGGAACCAGTGCATTACGGTCATCAGTGTGTACGCCCCTACACTGGAAGCCACAGACGAGACCAATCGAACAATCCCTGTCCCGAGTCCTAACAGGCAAGAAACTGATCCTCCTTGGCGATTTTAACACCAGAGTTGGAAAGGACACAGACCTCTGGGGAGGTGTGATTGGCAGAGATTGGGTAGGGAAAGCCAACTCCAATGATACCCTCCTCCTGACAAAATGCTTAGAACATGGCCTTGTCATAACCAACACCTTGTTCCATCAGAGAGACAATTACAAGGCTTCATGGCAACACCCTCACTCCAAGCACTGGCATTTGCTGGACTACGTCATCATCCGAGCGAGGGACCGCAAGGATGTCCGCATCACCTACACCATGACAGGAGCTGACGACTGCTGGACAGACCACCGCCTAATCCCCTTTGTCATCTCCATCAATGTTGCCCCAAAACAGCAGCGGCAACAGAAGCAATGCCGCAGGAAAATCAACACCGGAGCACTCAAAGTGCCTGCTAAGAAAGCCCTATTCAACCTGCGCCTCACAACCAACCTGACGACTCCCAGTGATTCAGAGACACAGTGTCCACAGCGCCTGGTCTGCACTCAAGGCCTCCATAATCAGCACCTGTGAAGAGACGCTCAGTCACTCGACCAGGAAACACCAAGACTGGTTTGACGAGAACGACCAGGAGATCCAGGAGCTAATAAGCCACAACCGCAAGGCATTCCTGATCTGGAAACAGCAACAGAACTCGAGAGCAAGAAAGCAGCTCTACAGACGCCTGAAGGCCGAGGTCCAACAAAAACTCGCAACCTAAAGAACAGATGGTGGGTGGAGAAAGCGCAGGAGATCCAGCAGCTAGCTGACAACCATGACATGCGTGGATTCTTTAGTGCAGTCAGGACCACCCATGGCCCAAACACCCAAGGTCTTACCCCACTGTGGGCAAGAACAGAGAGGTACTCATCAAGGACAGAGAGGCAGTCAGTGCCCGCTGGAAGGAATACTTCGAAGACCTCCTTAACCAAGACTCTGTCTTCGACGCGAGTGTCCTCAACTCCATCCCGCAGCATGCTATCCGCCATCAACTTAGCACAACCCCAGCCCGGCATGAGGTTGAAAAGGCCATCTAACAACTGAAGACAACAGGGCCTCAGGAGCAGATGGAACCCCCTCCAAGGCACTAAAGCATGGTGGAGAAACACTATTGATGCAAATACATGAACTAAATTCTCTTATTTGAAGGAGGAGAGCATGCCAGGGGATCTCAGAGATGCCGTAATCGTGACCATCTTCAAGAAAGGTGACAAGTCTGATTGCAGTAATTACAGAGGAGTTTCCCTGCTGTCTGCGACAGGGAAAGTCATTAGAAGAATCTTCCTCAATCGCCTTCTTCCAGTGGCTGAAGAGCTCCTCCCAGAGTCGCAATGCGGATTCCGCCCACTACGGGGCACAATGGACATGATCTTCACTGCGCATCAAACACAAGAGAAATGCAGGGAACAGCACCAACCACTGTACATGGCTTTCTTTGACCTCACATATGCCTTCGACACTGTCAACCGTAAGGGATTATGGAGTGTCCTCCTCAAATTTGGCTACCCCCAAAAGATTGTCACCATCCTCTGCCTGCTACACGATGACATGCAAGCCGTGATCCTGACCAATGGATCCACCACAGACCCAATTCACGTACAGTCAAGCAAGGCTGTATCATCGCACCAATGCTCTTCTCGACCTTCCTGCTGCAATGTTCCATCTCACCCTCATAAGCTCGCCGCTGGAGTGGAGCTAATCTACAGAGCAAACGGGAAACTGTTCAACCTCCGTCGCCTGCAGTCCAGATCCAAGGTCGTCCCATCCTCTGTCATCGAATTACAGTATGCAGAAAATGCTTGCGTCTGCGCACACTCGGAGGTCTAACTCCAAACCATCATCAACACCTTCACCGAAGCATACGAGAGCATGGGCCTTACACTAAACATCCATTAGACAAAGGTACTCTACCAACCAGCCCCCACCACACAGTACTACCCCCCGATTATCAAAATCCACGACGAAGGCCTTGGACAATGTGGACCACTTTCCATACCTCACGAGCCTACTGTCCACAAGGGCAGACGTCAATGAAGAAGTCCAACACGACCTTCAGTGTGCCAGTGCAGCCTTCGGTCGCCTGAGAAAGGGAGTGTTTGAAGACCAGGACCTCAAACCCGGCACCAAGCTCATGGTCTACAGAGCAGTAGTGATTCCCGCCCTCCTGTATGCTTCAGAGACATGGACCATATACAGCAGGCACCTCAAAGAACTGAAGAGGTACCACCAACGCTGCCTCCGCAAGATCCTGTCAATCCATTGGCAGTGTAAGAGTCATGAAAGTTTAAAAAAGAAAATACTTTAAAATATTGGTTAAATAGTATAATACAGTTAATTTACCTGACTGACTTATTGTATTGAGAAACCCCCTCTTTTCTTGTTACAATAGTATAGGCTGAGTGACCCCCTTTATTCTTGCTACAATGGTACAGTCTTTAAGCTTGTCACATGGTATCCAGCCATTTTACAGCTCAAGCACCCCGAGGCTGGAGAAGGCAGAAGCTTTGAGGGCTGGAGCAATACAGTTTTTGACCGTGTGCGTTTAAACGTGTTTTGCTTTGTAATTCTGTTTGTAAGGTGTTACAGTAAACAGTTTAAAGACAAAGTTATGGTTTGGAACGTTTTATTTCGACACGCGTCTACTCGTTGCTAAAGCCTCAAAGCTCAGTGGCTGCATGTTTGGAAATTACGAAGCACCACTACATTAGTCAAAAACTAGCTCCCTAAGAAGGAACGGACGGAATTGTCGGCGAACGTATATACATGAATGGTCACGGAGCCAGACGACAATATAAGAAAGCGAAGGTACAGTGACTGTTACTTGCCTTGTTCATTCTATTGAGAAGCTAAATAAGAGCTGTGGGTAAAATGGCCGAGGCCTTATGGAGCCGTGAGAAGCTTCCCCCAACCAGAAGGATTGTTGGCCAAAAGAGGGAAGTAAAGGCAATGGAAGAGAAGTTACATAGAAGCATAGGTGCAAGGAGGGCTAAATTAGCTCAGATAACTGGAAAAATGAAGATAATTGATTGTCTCATGGAAGATAATGCTAATATTAAGAAAGTTGAAGACATAATGCATTATGATTCCTCCAAGTTGCATGAAGAATTTAACGTACTCAATGAAGATGTATTAGCACTTCTGTCTGAAGAAGAGGGAAACGCTGATCAGCACAACTGGTTTGATCTTAAATCATCCAGCATTAAGGACTATATCAAGGCCACAGAAGAGTGGATGTTAAAGATTCGTCAAGATGCTGATACAGCAGAGAAAGATAAAGATGACGATGAAGTCGGACCAGATGATAGCATTTCAGAGACTTCAGCCAGACTGAGCAAAAATTGAAAAGAAGGTAGCTCTTTTTCTGGACACAGGTCAGTCGCTTCTACCACATGCTCGTCGCGACGCATGAGAGAAGAGGTTGAACGGGCAGCGTTGATGGCGCGCGCAGCATCTTTAGTGGAGAAGCAAGCCCTTGAACGGGAAGAGGCCCAACTGCAGGCCCAAGAGGCCCAACAGGCCCAACTGCAGGCAAAGAAAGAACAGCTGGAGCTAAAAACAGTTATTGTGGTCTCAGATGCCAAGTTGAGTGTGTATGAAGATTATGAAGGCTCACAGGATGGCATGAATGAATACTGCCAGTCAATGTTGTCACACAGAGTTGGATCCAGGGCACCTTCAAGAGTTAAAAGAGAGTCTGAAGGCCATCTCCTGGCATTACAGCATGGAAGAGAGGCCTCTCCACTAACAGGAGCACGTGATGCTACCCCAGACATCAGACGGTCTAGACTAGACCCTGCTGATGACCACCAGAGGCCTGAAGACACAAAGAGAAGCCTATACTGAGTGATGCAACGTCAGAACGAAATTACAGAGGTGTTTGTAAAACAACAGAATCTGTTTCGACTCCCTCAAAGAGACATACCAGTGTTCCAAGGCAACCCACTCAAGTATAAGCCCTTCATCAGATCCTTCGAACAAGCCATTGACTCCAAAACAGAGAGCAGCAGTGATAAGTTGTACTACCTGGGACAGTACACCAGTGGTAAACCACAAGACCTGGTCAGAAGCTGTGAACACATGAGACCGGACCGGGGATACATAGAAGCCAGGAAGTTGTTGCAGGAGCACTATGGTAACGAGCTGAAGATAGCCACTGCATATATTGAAAAGGCTATCAAGTGGCCACAGATCAGATCGGAGGACAGGGAGGCATTGAACACATATGTTCTTTTTCTCATAGGATGTCGCAACACCATGGAGGATGTTGAATTCATGGAAGAGATGGACAATCCTACGACTATGATAATCATCATCTCTAAGCTTCCTTACAGGATGAGAGAACAATGGAGAAGAACAGCCTTTGAGATAGTGGAGAGACGGAAAAGTAGAGCCAGGTTTGCAGACTTAGTGAATTTCATAGACAAACAGGCTAAAATTGCTAGGGACCCATTGTTTGGAAACATCCAGGATGTCAGCCCAACTACTGATGGAAGAGTGAGAGCCAAGCCTGCTGAATCAAAGACTCTCAGGAAAGGTGGTTCCAGGGGAAGCAGCTTTGCAACTATCGTCACTCAAGCTGGGAAAGAAGTCTCAGAACTCATCTCCCAAAAAGAGCAGCACAGTGACGCCTGCTAATGCCTTTCAGAAGCCATGTTTATTCTGCCAGAAGAATCATACATTGGATTTCTGCAGTGACATCAAAGCACAGCCACATAAAGACAGAATCGAATTTCTGAAGTACAATGGCCTATGTTTTGGATGTCTCTCTCAGGGGCACCTGAGTAGAAACTGTAAGCAAAGAACAACATGCAGAGAGTGCACTCGGAAACGTCCCAGTCTGCTGCATATCCACAAAGAAGAACAAGTCTCTAAGAAGAGTGAAGAAAATAATACCGATGAGAAGGTTGTTTCAAGTGCTCTGGTGTCGCTAGAACCAGAGACTTGTGGATTCACTGGGGCCGGTGACAGTGATTGTATTCTTGCCATCGTACCTGTAAAGATCAAGTCTAAGAGGAGTGAGAAGTTTGTGGAGACTTACGCCTTCATGGATCCGGGTAGTTCAGCAACGGTCTGCACAGAATCACTCATGTGACAGCTGAACGTTAGAGGCAGAAGAACAGAAATCCTATTATGCACCATGGGTCATGAGAAGTCAATGCAAAGTTATATCCTGTCAGACTTAGAAGTGTGTGGACTTGAAGAGAAGGACTTCATAGACCTGCCTAATGTTTTCACACAGATGGAGATTCCTGTTAAAATAGGGAACTTAGCCCTGCAGATGGATGTGGAGAGGTGGCCTTACCTGGAAAAGGTGCGTCTCCCATATATTGAAGCAGAAATTGGCCTATTAATTGGAACCAATGCCTACAAAACTATGGAGCCATGGCAGGTGATAAACAGCAAGGATGACGGAACCTACGCAGTCAGGACAGCCCTTAGATGGGTAGTCAATGGACCGGTAAGGAGAGATAATGGCAACAAGTCAAACAAGGAGCAACGACAAAATGTAACAGTTAATCGTATCTCTATCGCAAGCATTGAAGAGCTGTTGATACAGCAGTTCAATGCAGACTTTTCAGAACGCAGCTGTGAGGAAAAGACCGAGATGTCACAAGAAGACCATCAGTTCATGGATTTGATGACAAGGTCTACACAGTTCATTGATGGCCACTATCACATTGGTTTGCCACTGAGAAGACAGACGGCGAAGATGCCGAACAATCGCTGCATAGCAGAGCAGCGCGCCATCAGTCTCAAGAGAAAGCTGAACAAGAACCCCGACTTTCACGAAGACTACAAAGGCTTCATGAGAAACATCATAGCGAAAGGCTATGCTGTAAAAGTGCCCGAGGAACAGTTGAACAGAGACGATGGAAGGGTCTGGTACATTCCTCATCACGGTGTGTATCACCCAAAGAAGAAAAAGATCCGTGTAGTGTTTGACTGCACCACCTCATTCAGAGGATCTTCACTGAATGACCAGCTGCTTCAAGGTCCTGATCTTACATACACCCTCATTGGCGTCTTGACGAGGTTTAGACAAGAGCTCGTTGCCATGATGGCAGATATAGAATCAATGTTCTACCAAGTCAGAGTCCCTGATGAAGATGCTGATCTTCTGCATTTCCTTTGGTGGCCAGATGGCGATGTTAGTCAAGCTATGGTGGAATGTAGAATGGCTGTACACTTGTTCGGAGCCACATCATCTCCCAGCTGTGCAAGCTACGCTCTCAGAAAAACTGCAGAAGATGGCAAAAGCAAAGCACCATCAGAGGCTGTGGAGACAATCTTCAGAAACTTTTACGTCGATGACTGTCTGAAGTCCGTGTCAACAGAAGACGATGCCATTGCACTGTCAAGAGACCTTAGAACTCTGTGTTCAAATGGAGGATTTCATCTGACTAAGTGGATAAGCAACAGCAGAGCAGTTCTAGCTTCTATCCCAGAAAAGGAAAGGGTCACTGAAGTCAAAGATCTGGACCTGAGCCACGATGTCCTTCCTATCGAGAGAGCTCTTGGTGTACAATGGTGCATTGAGTCAGACACGTTCAACTTCAGAATAATGGTGAACGAAAGACCATCCAGAAGATGACGGATTCTCTCCGTGGTCAGTTCCATCTATGACCCTCTTGGATTCCTGGCACCACTCATTCTGCCGGTGAAGCTGATCCTACGAGAGCTGTGTAGAGACAAGAGAGGTTGGGATGAAGATATCCCAGAAGGTCAAGCTCAGAGATGGCTCAGATGGTTGACAGATTTGCAACAACTTTTTAGCTTCAATGTCAGCAGATGCATCAGGCCTGTGAGTTTTGGAGTTACAAAGACAGCTCAACTACATCATTTCTCGGACGCCAGTGAGGACAGCTATGGCATGGCTACTTACCTCTTGCTGACAAATCAAAAGGGCCAGAAACATTGTTCCTTCCTCATGGGGAAATCCAGGGTGGCTCCGCTGAAGCAGGTCACCATCCCGAGACTGGAGTTAATGGCAGCGGTTGTTGCAGTTAAAGTTGACAAGGTGATGCGGAAAGAGTTACAGCTCCCACTAGAAGAATCTGTCTTCTGGACGGATAGCACGACGGTGCTGAAGTATATAGAGAATGAGAAGATATGCTTCAAGACCTTCGTAGCAAACAGAATCTCATCCATTAGAGAAGCTACACAACCATCTCAATGGAGGTATGTAAACACCTCATTAAACCCAGCAGATCAAGCCTCACGGGGATTGAAGGCTGAAAACTTCATGAGGAGTGAAACTTGGATACAAGGCCCAAGTTATCTGCTGGAAACAGAGAGATCATGGCCAGAAAGACCAGATATGCCAAGTCAGATTGCTGAAGACGACATCGAAGTCAAGAGATCAGTCACAGCAAATCTCATAACTAGGAACGAGAACTTTGACACAGTGAACAAGCTTGTTAACCATTTCTCAGGATGGCACCAGTTGAGGAAAGCAGTTGCATGGTTTCTAAGGTTGAAAGAGTTGCTGCTACACCTGAGTGGTAAGAGAAAAAGGTATCGAGCCACTATCCGTCAGTCTGAACGTAACCCTGATAAGCAGAGAATGCTTCTGCAGCAATGTATGCACCAGCACAAGACCACATTGGGTAAGAATTCATTGACCGTGGAGGATTTGGCCAAGGCTGAGATGGAGATAGTTTGCTTCAGTCAAAGACAAAGATATCCAGAAGAAATCGAAGCTTTACAGCGAAATTCTCCAATCAAGAAAGGTAGTCATATCTACAAGCTGGACCCTACACTGCAAGATGGAGTACTGAGGGTGGGAGGGCGACTAAACAAATCTGCTATGCCAGAGGAGGCCAAGCATCCTGCTATCCTTTCTAAGGACCTCCGGGTTGCTACTCTCATTCTTCAGCATATACACCAGAGTATTGGACACAGTGGGAGGAACCACGTGCTTGCGAAGCTAAGACAAAGATACTGGATTCCAGGAGCTAATTCTGTAATAAGAAAAATACTCTCTGAATGCATTGTTTGCAGACGGTTACATGACCCCGGAAAGACCGATCACAAAGCTCTGCCTGCTACAAGAAGCAGCGTGAAAGGTTCCTGAACAAAAAAAAAGGGACATTTATATTGTAAATATGTTGAACTCATTAGTTTATGACTCTTAAGAATGTTTGAGTAATTGATATGCTTCATGTGCCTAGTCAATTAGGGGCCGGAATGTAAGAGTCATTAAAGTTTAAGAAAGAAAATACTTTAAAATATTGGTTAAATAGTATAATACAGTTAATTTACCTGACTGACTTATTGTATTGAGAAACCCCCTCTTTTCTTGTTACAATAGTATAGGCTGAGTGACCCCCTTTATTCTTGCTACAATGGTACAGTCTTTAAGCTTGTCATATGGTATCCAGCCATTTTACAGCTCAAGCACCATGAGGCTGGAGAAGGCAGAAGCTTTGAGGGCTGGAGCAATACAATTTTTGACCATGTGCGTTTAAACGTGTTTTGCTTTGTAATTCTGTTTGTAAGGTGTTACAGTAAACAGTTTAAAGACAAAGTTATGGTTTGGAACGTTTTATTTCGACACGCATCTACTCGTTGCTAAAGCCTCAAAGCTCAGTGGCTGCATGTTTGGAAATTATGAAGCGCCACTACAGGCAGGATAGATGCACCAACGTCAGTGTTCTCGCTCAGGCCAACATCCCCAGCATCAAAGCTTTGACCACGCTCAATCAGAACCGATGGACTGGCCACATCGTCTGCATGCCCGATACGAGACTCCCAAAACAAGCGCTCTACTCAGACCCTCGACATGGCAAGAGAGCCCCAGGTGGGCAGAGGAAACGCTTCAAGGACACCCTCAAAGCCTCCTTGAAAAAGTGCAACACCACCACCGACACCTGGGAATCCCTGGCCCAAGACTGCACAAAGTGGAGGAGAAGCATTCGGGAAGGCGCCGAACACCTTGAGCCTCTTCGCCGGGAGCAAGAGGAAGCCAAGCGCAGGCAGTGCAAGGAGCACATGTCAACCCAAGCACCCCAACCACCCATCCCTTCAACCACCGTTTGCCCCACCTGTGACAGAGACCGTAAGTCCCACATTGGACTCATCAGTCAACTGCGAACTCATTTTTAATGTGGAAGCAAGTCATCCTCGGTTCCGAGGGATGCCTAAGAAGAAGACTGCTGGCCGAGACCTCCTGCGCCACTTCCCTCCACATTGCCCTGAAGACCTGGGTCAATGGCCTCCTGCCAGTGGCCGTGAACAGCACTGCCCTCCTTCTTTCGACTGCCACAACCAATACCTCTAATGCTTAGCTGCTGAAATGGCGAGCTCTCTCCCTGGAACTGGGATCAGCCATGAGGATAAGAGGTGTAGCTGTTGAGTTGGTTGGAGTTTGCCTTCAGAGCCAGCAATGTTGAGAATGAGGCTGTGCAGAATGATTGAACCTCCCATTTAAGAGCTGGAAGGAGCCAGTGTGAATGATGAGTCCCGATTGGAGTGCACCTAAAATTGGATATTGCTCTGCGGGTAGTGCCCCGCTCTCAGTGTGTAACACTCCAGTTCTAACTTGGATCTCTAACAATCAATTTAGTGGGAGGTCAGAAGGATGGCGCTAATTCTCTAACTTTTTTTAATTTAATGCCCCAACCGGGGTGATACCGAATTTCTAGCCTTTAAAGCCCAAGCTCATTGGCGTTAATCTTAAAGGCTGGACCAATATCGGGCGCAGTCTAATCGCAACTCATCATTGCCACAGGCTTTTTTCACTACTTAAAGGGGAGGTTCATTGATGCCGATTTATCACAGGTTGCTTAAAACCAACAAACACCAACAGCCTATATATCCTGGCGGGTATCACTCCCCCTGATATAAGAAGAACTGTAGCCAGCAAGAAAGAGCGACTCCGTCAAACATCAGATGAGAGACACCCTCTGCATTGTCATACACCTACACCCAGCCGCCTAAAGTCAAGAAAGAGCTTCATGAACAGTGTTGTTCCATTACAGTCAACCTCATCTGAAGCCCACATCGCCTTGTGGAAAGACCGGTTCGCCAGTCTTGAACAACCCCCAGCGATGGAAATTTTACTTGATGAAAGCCTTCCCCCAGGAGCTAATTGCAACTGGGCAACCTGGAAGTGCCTTAACAGACTTAGGACCGGTGTAGGTTGCTCAAAGGTGTCACCTAGCAAATGGGGATATTCAACCAGCCCAACAACTTGTGAATGTGGAACTGAGGCACAGACTACGCAACATCTCCTGCAATGCCCATCGTTAGAGGAACCCTGCACTGTTGCAGATCTTGCCGAATTCAACAACAAGGCGCAAAAATGTGTCCAGTTCTGGCTGGGCTATGTATAGACTGTCCGTGGACACGATAAGAAGAAGATTGAAGCTGTAGAACCTCATTCTCAGCATTGTTGGCTGTGCAGCTGCCTCATCAAGCAGAAATAGAACAAGGAGAAGGAGGTGCAGAACTGAACCAGGTGTGCTCATGGCAGGTCCACGCCCCAGGGAAAGAATCTGCAGATTCTCTGATGAAGCATTGGAGGCATTGGTTTTTGATGTGGAGAGACAGAGGCCGGTGCTCTACCCGGCAAGTGGCAGGAGGCCTTCGCCGCAAGTCTTCCGCACTATATGGAGGTAAGGTAACGCAGCATGTCTCGGTCAGCACTGTGGTCCCCAGGACCCACACACAGTGCAGGAAGACATTTTAACAACCTCACTTGGGTGGTCAGGGTGAGTGAATGCTTCAACAAATGCTACAAACCACCATCAGAGCCATAATCTTCACACACTGCCCAAAGCACCACACCCCCACCACACAATCTCTACCTACCAACACTCACACCCACATCTCACACCTTGCACACAATGTGACATCTATTGAACTATGGCAGGCACATCACCCAAATACTTTACTCCACACTCACTCACACACTTTCCTTTCACTTGCAGGCCAAGGTGGCTCACAACAGGAGGGAGCAGGAGCACATAGAAACATAGAAACATAGGAGATAAGAGCAGGAGCAGGCCATTCGGCACCTCGAACCTGCTCTGCCATTTAATGCGATCATGGCTGACCATCCAAATTCAGTACCCTGTCCATGCTTTCTCCCCATATCCCTTGATCCCTTTAGCCGTAAGAAATATATCTAACTCCTTCTTGAATATATTTAATAAATTGGCCTCAACTGCCTTCTGTGGTAGAGAATTCCACAGGTTCACCACTCTCTGGGTGAAGAAATTCCTCCTCATCTCTGTCCTTAATGGCTTACCCCTTATCCTTAGACTATGACCCCTGGTTCTGGACTCCCCCGCCATCGGGAACATCCTTCCTGCATCTAGTCTGTCTAGGCCTGTCAGAATTTTATAAGTTTCAATGAGATCCCCTCTCATTCTTCTAAACTCCAGCGAATATAAGCCCAATCGACCCAATCTCTCTTCATACATCATTCCTGCTATCCCAGGTATCAGTATGGTGAATATTCGCTGCACTCCTTCCATGGCAAGAACATCCTTCCTCAGATAAGGCAACCAAAACTGCACACAATACTCAAGGTGTTGTCTCAGCAAGGCCCTGTACAACTGCAGCAAGACATCCTTGCTCCTGTACTCAAATCCTCTCACTATGAAGGCCAACATACTATTTGCCTTCTTAACCGCCTGCTGCACCTGCATGCTTACCTTTAGCGACTGGTGCACAAGGACACCCAGGTCTCGTTGCACTTCCCCTTTTCCCAATCTATTGCCATTCAGATAATAATCTGCCTTCCTGTTTTTGCCACCAAACTGGATAACCTCACATTTATCCACATTATACTGCATCTGCCATGCATCTGCCCAATCACCCAACCTTTCCAAATCATACTGGAGTTTCTCTGCATCCTCCTCACAGTACACACGCCCACCTAGCTTGGTGTCGTCTGCAAACTTGGGTATATTACATCTAGTTCCCTCATCTAGATCATTAATATATATTGTGAATAGCTGGGGTCCTAGCACCGATCCCTGCAGTACCCCACTAGTCACTGCCTGCCACTTGGTGAAAGGCCTGTTTATTCCAACTCAATGCTTCCTGTCTGCCAACCAGTTCTCTATCTAAATCAGTACCTTACCACCAATCCCATGTGCTTTAACTTTGCACGCTAATCTCTTATGCGGGACCTTATCGAAAGCCTTCTGAAAGTCCAAATATGCCACATCCACTGGTTCTCCCTTATCTATTCTACCAGTTACATCCTCAAAAAATTCCAGTAGATTATCCAAGCATGATTTACCTTTTGTAAATCCATGTTGACTTTGTCCGATCCTGTCATTGTTTTCCAAGTGCTCTGCTATTACATCTTTTATAATGGACTCTAGCATTTTCCCCACTACCGATGTCTATAATTCCCCATTTTCTCTCTACCACCTTTTTTAAATAGTGGGGTTACATTAGCTACCCTCCAATCCATGGGTACTGTTCCAGAGTCTATAGAATTTTGGAAGACGACCAGCAATACATCTACTATTTCTAGGGCCGCTTCCGTAAGTTCCATAGGATGTAGATTATCAGCCCCATGGGATTTATCGGCCCATCAATTTCCCGAACACCATTTCCCTACAAATACTGATTTCATTCAGTTCCTCCCTCTCATTAGATCCTATTTTCCCCGCCATCTCTGGGAGGTTATTTGTGTCCTCCTTTGTGAAGACAGAACCAAAGTATGTATTTAATTGGTCAGCCATTTCTTTGTTCCCCATTATAAATTCCCCTGATTCTGACTGCAAGGGACCTACGCTTGACTTCACCAATCTTTTTCTCTTCACATATCTATAGAAGCTTTTACAGTCAGTTTTTATGTTCCCTGCAAGCTTACTCTCAAAATCTATTTCCCCCCTCTTAATTAATCCTTTTGTCCTCCTTTGCAAAATCCTAAACTGCTCCCAATCCTCAGGTTAGCTGCTTTTTCTGGTCAATTTATATGTCCTCTCCTTGGATATTATGCTATCCCTAATTTCCCTTGTTAACCATGGTTGAGTCACCTTTTTTGTTTTATTTTGTGCCAAACAGGGATGAACAAATTCTGTAGTTCATCCATGCGATCTTTAAATGTTTGCCACTGTCTATCCACCGTCAACTGTTTAAGTAACGTTCCCCAATCCAACCTAGCCAACTCGCGCCTCATACCATCATAGTTTCCTTTATTTATATTCAGGAACCTGGTCTCTGAGTCAACTACTTCACTCTCCATCTTGATGAAGAATTCTATCATATTATGTTCACTCCTCCCCTTGGGGCATCATACAACAAGATTGCTAATTAATCATTTCTCATTACATAATACCAAGTCTAAGATGGCCTGATCTCTAGTTGTTTCCTTGACATATTGGTCCAGGAAACCATCCCGTATAGACTCTAGGAATTCTTCCTCCACAGTATTATTACTAATTTGGTTAGCCCAATCTATATGTAGATTGAAGTCACCCATGATAACTGCTGTGCCCTTATTGCACGCATCTCTAATTTCCCATTTAATGCTATCTCCAACCTCAGCATTACTGTTTTGGGGTCTGTATTCAACTCCCACTAATGTTTTCTGCCCCTTGGTATTTCTCAGCTCTGCCCATACAGCACACAGGTGCTGCTGAGGCATCACCCCAGGGGAGTGCCAGTGGTTCCGTGGAGTAAGAACCTGCTATACTCTTTCAGGATGACAGCATTCATCCACCCAGCACTGCCACTCTGCCAATGCCCTTGCTGTTGCCTGTCAACCAGCCAACCCAGACTGCTGTTGCCCATGCCGAGGTGGAGCACTCTACAGCAGGGCCTACTAGGCCCAGAGCTGCTCAAGGTTGTCATGCAAGGCCACCTGCAATAGCCCCCATGGAAAGTCAGCAGCCTTCCACCAGCCATGCTGCAGCCACTGGGGTCGTGCTGTGAAGGAGCACCAGAATAGGCAAAGGAACACCAAAGACAGACGTTAAGGGAATACACAAGAGTGATTAGTTGACTTTGTTATGCAGTATTGGATTGAATCATTTATAAATTATGTTTGGAATATTTGTTTTGTGGTTGCTTTCACTTCAGCTTTCTGCCCAAGAGGGTGCTTTGATGTTCCATGACAGAGGGTTGTTAAGTTGGGGAAGTGTTGAGCAATGGGGGTCTGGTGTTTCATTCATTGGAATCGGAGTTTGATGAGATGCTCATGGAGAGCCCATCCGGAATGGGGATTTGCAGTCTGTTGTGTATGTACCTTTAAGAGAATAACTGGTCTCAGACTGCAATACCGGCAGTGACCACCCCTGTATAAAAGGCGCTAGAGAGCCTCTGTTTTGTTAGATTCGTTTATGCCTTTCACCAGTAAAGTTCTGTTTGTTTCTCTCCTGCTAGTCCGTGTCTCAATCATTCATGGACTTAACACTGGCGACGAGGTAGAAAGAACTTACCTGCAACTCAGCAGCAGCTCTGACGACGTTGAAGGTCGGAAGAAGAAAAAAAAAAATAGAGTCCATTGAAACTCGAGGAACGGGCGTCGACCGTCAATCATTGGGTTCAAGGCTTTGCAGGAGCGACTTTCCAGAGCCAGGCTGGGTTCCTCGGTCCATGGTTTCCCAGCTAATCAGGCTGGTGGCAGGTAGTGCTCTGATCCTTCCTGGGCTGCAACGGGGCCAGGCAGCGAGTCGGGAAGCAAGGAGAGAGAGAGAGGGTGGAGCATACAGGGCGCGGCCGGTGTTTCGAAGCTGGGCAGCGTTCGGACCTCAGAAGAGGGAGGGAAGTGTTCCAGAGGGTCCGCTCCATGACGGGAAGATAAAAAAAGAAAATGAATTAATATTTAACGCACAGGAAACCGTGGAAAGCAGCGCTAACAACAGCGGGGTAGAGGGAAAAGCACGGGAGGCGCCATTTTGTTAAATCGGAGAAGAAGGCAAAGCGCGGGAGGCGCCATTTTAGATTTGCAAGATGCTGAAGACTGGCTGTATCACTGCTTTTGATAATACATTAGAGGACTGGACCACGTATGTGGAAAGAGTAGAGGTATATTTCGAGGCAAACGATATAGCGGAGGGGAAAAAGGCATCAGTATTGTTAAACTTAATGGGCGCTAGAACGTACGGCCTATTGCGGGACCTGATTACTCCAGCCAAACCGAAGGCGAAGAGTTTTAATGAAATTGTTGCTGTTCTACAGGAGCACTTAAACCCTGCACCGCTGTTGATAGCAGAAAGATTTAAATTCCACAGGTGAACTCAGCACAAAGATGAGAGCAATGCTGAGTATCTTACGGAACTACGCAAGCTATCAAAGCACTGCCAGTTCAGAGCAGGACTGGCAGATACCCTACGGGACAAATTTGTCTGTGGACTCCTGAGTGAAGGTACACAGAAGAAGTTACTCGCAGAAAAAGAGCTGATACTAGATAAGGCTTTCAGCGTGGCAGTATCGTATGAAGCAGCAGCCAGGGGAGCTGCAGAAATTCAACAAAAACCACAGGAATACAGCACCCACGAAATGACACGGGGATTTGCAAAATGTTATCGCTGCGGCAGAACTAACCATGACCAGAAGGACTGCTGGTCCAAAGACAAAATATGCAGACAATGCGGGAAGATTGGACACATTGCACGAGTTTGTAGGTCTGGGAAGAAGACCAGCGACAACAAAAAGGCTACTAAGGAAACGTACAAGAAAGTACAAAAGATGACGGACAGTAGTTCCGAAGACCAGATGAGCGATAGCGAATCCGAGAACAGGAGATTAAGCTGTCTCAAACTTCACAATGTAATCGCAAAAGAGGATCACCGAACCATTTGGGTCACCCTCACGATAGCAGGGTCCCAAGTTAAAATGGAATTGGATACAGGATCAGCGCTAACTGTCATGAATCGACGAGACTACGAGCGGCTATTTTCACACATACCCTTGAGAGAGACATCCATCGTCTTGACGACGTATACGGGGCAAAAAGTATACCCCAGAGGAAAAATAAGGGTGCCTGTCGAATACAATGGCAAGAAAATATGGAAATTGTACCTCTACTTACTGCCAAATGGTGGACCACCGTTATTGGGATGGGAATGGATCAGGAAGATAAACTTAGATTGGCATTCCATTCATGCAATGACGGTGGACGGTAAAAAAGATGAAGACGTCACTCCTGGACGATTGTCAACAATCTTAGCTAACGCCAAAGAGGTATTTCAACAAGAACTGGGCACGCTTAAAGGCGTAACCGCCTCGTTAAAAATAGAACAGAATGCAGTTCCCAAGTTTTTCAAAGCGAGACCGGCACCATATGCAATTCGTCCAGCCGTCGAGGCAGAGCTGGAGAATCTGGAGAAGGCGGGCGTGTTGTCTAAGGTCGACTGGAGCGAGTGGGTGACACCCATCGTTCCTGTCATGAAAAAAACGTTAAGCAATAAGTCCGGAGAGCCAAGGAAGATTCGCATCTGTGGGGATTTCAAGGTGACGGTGAACCCTGTCCTTCACACAGTACAATATCCTCTTCCAAGGATAGAAGACATCTTCGCCTCACTGTCTGGAGGGAAGCATTTTACAAAAATTGACCTAGCACAAGCATATTTGCAGATGGAGGTTGAAGAGTCCCCTAGGAAGTATCTCACGATAAACACTCACAAAGGTCTTTACCAATATCATCGATTGGTATTCGGAGTAGCATCGGCTCCGGCGATATGGCAAAGAGCGATGGAACAAGCCCTGCAAGGGATTCCGGGGACTCAGTGTTACTTGGACGACATCCTTGTAACAGGTGAAGATGACAGTGAACACCTTAACAACCTAGAACAGGTGCTCACTAGACTACGGGAACATGGGCTGCGAGCCAACCGCCCCAAGTGCAAATTTTTTAAGAAACAGATATCGTATTGTAGCCACGTGATTGATGAAGAGGGGTTACATAAGTCCCCTGACAAAATTGAAGCGGTTGTTAAGGCCCCAGCGCCTGAAAATGTGTCGCAACTGAGGTCATTCCTCGGGTTGGTGAATTACTATCATAAGTTTTTGCCGAATTTGTCGACAATTCTGCATCCACTGAACGCCCTGCTACGAACGGGGGTAGCATGGAAATGGAGCGATGATTGTAAACGTGCTTTTCAGAAGAGTAAGGACTTAATCACTTCGAAGGAAGTATTGGCTCAGTACAACCCAGCACTGCCAATCAGGCTGGCGTGTGATGCGTCTCCCTACGGCATTGGGGCGGCACTGTCACATAAATTCCTTGATGGTTTGGAGAGGCCGATAGCTTTTACGTCACGCTTGTTAACTTCTGCCGAGCATAACTACACCCAGATTGACAGAGAGGCCCTCAGCCTAGTGTGGGGGGTGAAGAAGTTCAATCACTATCTGCACGGTCAAAAATTTACTCTACTAACCGATCATCAACCTCTTGTCTCCATTTTCAACCCTCAGAAGGGCGTACCGTTAATGACAGCACAACGGCTGCAGAGATGGTCCCTTTTCCTAGGGGCACACCAATATGACATCGAGTACAAAGGAACTAAACAGCATGGAAATGCTGATGGATTGTCACGTCTACCATTGCCAACGGTGGAAGAAGAAGACCTTGCAGTGGATCCAATGGAGTTATTCCACTCGACCATAGTCGAATGTCTCCCTGTGACGAATGCAAACATAGAGAAGGAAACACTGAATGACCCGACACTATCACGGGTCTATGATTTAACGGTGAAGGGATGGCCAGCACATGGCGAATCACTGCTGCCAGCATTTTTGTCAAGAAGAGAACAGCTGTCAGTGTGCAGAGGAACCTTGATGTGTGGATCCAGAGTAATAATTCCACCTAAGTTGACGGATAGAGTGCTCAATGAGCTTCATGAGGGTCATCTGGGTGGGGTAAAAATGAAGAGCTTAGCCAGAGCGTTTGTGTGGTGGCCGGGAATCGATAGAGAAATCGAAGAGATGACCAAGAGCTGTGCAGGATGCCAGAAGGTCCAAAACGCCCCACCACAAGCTCCTCTACATCCATGGGAGTGGCCCTCATCCCCATGGCAAAGGGTGCACATTGATTTTGCTGGTCCCTTCATGGACTCGATGCTTTTAATTGCGGTGGATGCACATTCAAAGTGGCCAGAGGTAATAAAAATGTCCTCAACCACCACGGAAAATCTATCGCAGTTTTACGAACAATATTCGCCAGGAATGGGCTGCCTGAACAGATTTGCTCTGACAATGGACCACAGTTTGTGTCTGAAGAGTTCCGGAGGTTCTTAAAGAACAATGGTGTTAAGCATTACACATCTGCCCCATATCATCTAGCCACTAATGGATTGGCCGAGAGGTTTGTCCAAACATTCAAGAAGGCTATCAAGGCAATGTGTAATGAAGATAGACCCCTACAACACAAGGTGGACAACTCCTTGTTTGCCTACCGGAATGCGACACATGCGGCTACCAACCAAACTCCAGCCATGATGTTCTTCAATCGAAGACTACGATGCCGCTTGGATTTGGTTAAGCCAAACGTCCGAAGAGATGTGGAGAACAGGCAGTTTCAGAATATGAATGAAAGGCCGACCAGGAGTTTTAAGATAGGTCAACCAGTTTTGGCCCGGGACTACCGCACTGAGAAATGGCAGCCAGGAACGATTTGTACACGACAAGGACCTCTCATGTATACCGTGGACGTTGGGGAGAGCATTGTAAGATGCCATGCTGACCAGATTCGAGAGTCACTGGAAAACGTCAACTCCACACCATGATCTGATACACCTGGTAATGAAATCGACGTACCAATTGCAGCTACCGCAGAACCGGTAATATTGGAAGCAGATGAACCAAACAACAACATTGATTTCGACTCAACATTGCCAGAAGAACCTGATACTCCAAAGAGGCGTTATCCAGACAGAATCAGGAAGCCTCCTCAAAGACTGAACTTATAATTGCTTAAACTTAACCAATGTATCTAGCAACAGTAATTGTGATTGTAATTCATTATCATTAGTGTTAAATGAATGTTATGTACTGTTTATCTAAAAGGTAAGGAATTGTTGTGTATGTACCTTTAAGAGAATAACTGGTCTCAGACTGCAATACCGGCAGTGACCACCCCTGTATAAAATGCGCTAGAGAGCCTCTGTTTTGTTAGATTCGTTTATGCCTTTCACCAGTAAAGTTCTGTTTGTTTCTCTCCTGCTAGTCCGTGTCTCAATCATTCACGGACTTAACACAGTCTGCCTCCTCTCTTTCTCCCTTCCTCCTCCTTAGCCTCTTCATTATCCTCCCCTTCCTCCCCCCTTCCTTCTCCTGCTCCTCCACCTCCTCCTCTTCCTACTCCTCTTCCTCCTCCTCTTGCTCCTCCTCCTCCTCCACCTGAGATGGTCGGAGAACCCATGGTGGCAAGGGCTGCACCCTCATGATGGCCAAGTTGTGGAGGATGCAGCAGGCTGCCATGAAATGGGACACCCACTCTGGCGTGTACTGGAGGGCTCTTCCTGAGCGGTCAGGCAGCGGAACCATTGCTTCAGCACTCCGATGGTCTGTTCAATGCGGTTCCTCTTGGGAGCATGGCTGTCATTATATGAGTGCTGGCCATGAGTGATGGGGTTGTGGAGGGGAGTCATCAGCCAGGTGTAGAACGGAGCGCCCTGGTCTGCGAGCAGCTACCCTCAGGTTGGACGCATTGGCTGGAAGATTGCTGGCACACTGGACTGGTGCAGAATGAAGGATTCATGATTGCTGCCAGGATACTGGGCATTCACCATCATGATATGCTGGGCGTGGTCACACAGCAACTGCCCATTAGGTGAGTTATAGTCTTTTCGGTTGCGGTACATCTCAGGATTGATATGCGGTGCCTGAAAAGCCATGTGTGTGCCGTCGATGGCACCTGCACCATGGGGAAGCACGATATCCTGGCAACGCCACATGTGAGCTCCTCCTGCTTCTCTCTGTTCAGAAAGTAGACAATGAAGTCCCTTCTCCTGGCGTACAGAGCCTCTATGACCTGCCGGATGCAGCGATGGACGGCAAACTGGGAGATGTTAGCTATGTCACCTGCTCCAGACTGGAAGGATCCAGTGGCGAAAAAATTGACGGTGACCTTGAGGGCCACTGGCAGGACCATCATCACCCTACTCTGAGGCTGCAGGTCTGGTTGCAGGAGGTGGCAGAGTTCTGTAGCCAACTCCTCGGTGAAGTGGAGCCTCCAAATGCACTGCTCCTGGCTTAGGTGCAGGTAGAAGTGCTCTTGGAAGAGTGGGTAAGGCCTCCTGCTGACAGCCCTCCTGCCCATCCCCCTCCTTCCCCTCCTCCCCCTGTGAGCAGCTTGTCCTCTTTTTTGCTGCCTCTTCTCCATCTCCAGCGCAAAGTGGACTGCAAATAGACCCCCCATGACTGGGAGCAAGTGGTCTTGACTTCTTGAATTCAGAAGGAAAAACATTTTGCAGGGCTACGGGGAAAGGGCGGGGGAGTGGGACTAGCTGAAGTGCTCTTGCAGAGAGCTGGCATGGGATCGACGGGCCGAATGGCCTTTTTCTGTACTGTAACCATTCTATAATTTTATGATTCCTTTAAATAGCGCTAATGGGGGGTCCTTCGTGCAGCTGAATGCATGTTCAGCTGTGCGTGCTTTGGCGAGGGCGTTGCATGCTGATTGACGTCACAAAGTGTTTCATTTGAATTC
This sequence comes from Somniosus microcephalus, assembly GCF_052327205.1. Taxonomy (NCBI): domain Eukaryota; kingdom Metazoa; phylum Chordata; class Chondrichthyes; order Squaliformes; family Somniosidae; genus Somniosus; species Somniosus microcephalus. The sequence continues at coordinate 93,659,928 of NC_140998.1, read as the reverse complement.
TTCTGCTGAACACAGGCAACGGCTGTGCTACCAACCTGCCCAAAATGGTGACTGCCACAGCCTGCGCCGGAAGTGTTCGGAACTGAGGCACCTGCCATTTTTTGTCGAATCTGGCCTTAAATGCTGGCGCTAAGAGGATGAATTTTGCAGCCAGAACATGTTTTTCTTTTGTGGTTTAAGTTATTCTTCCTTTCTCACTGAGTACTTGTTTCTGCAGAGATGGAACGGTAACTGTTAGTGGCAGGTGATGCAGTAGAGCAATGGACAATTCTTCATTTCACATCACTAAGCCCCACATTGCCGCTTGTGTTCCAATCAGTGGCTGTCATTAAATGATTGGCGAGGTCACTGTCACAACATTAAAAAATTATCATATTTGCTGTCTTGATAGTTTATGAAATGCCAAGATCAATAGGATTTGCTTCTGTTATATAGTCATACTATTGTATTGCATTTATTATTTATGTCTCAACTAGAAGTGTAGAGAATTTGGCAATTTAGTCATACTGTTTGTTAATAGCTATGTTCTGATCGCTGCTGGCTGATGCAATTCATGCTAATAATTTAATCAGTATCATTATTGAAAATTCATAATAAACATGAATATTTCTATGGAAGAATTATTTTCCATGTTAATGCTTTTCCTTTCTGTTCTTGTAAAGGTGACTGAGTGGAAAAAGAGCCTGCAGATTGTGACTTTAGGATGCAAAAGAGCCCATCACTGGTTTATTTCTCTATGAAATATCAGATAATATGTGACATGCAGTGTCACTTTCTCTTCACATAACACTATCAAATTTGCTTTTCTTTTGCAGTATTGTGTCCTAATGAGACATAACATTGTCAGATAGCAGAACTGAAAAATAGTTTCAACAATAGCTGAAGTTGATGAGCTGCAATTAAGTATGTTTGCTTCACTGATTTTAGAATTTATACAGATCATGCGAAAAGCTTCACAGAACCTAAAACAAATGTTGTTACGTAAAAACTGTGTTTTGTACTAAGAGACTGTCTATTATAATTTTGATTCTATTCTTTCATGACACTGTCATAATGAAACTATTTCACAAGTGATATTATCTCCTGATTGATGTCCTCAGTCCATCCAATGACATTCTTTGTGACAGTGACTGTGATGCAATATCCCTCCTCAATCTCCTCAAACTCTCTGCAGCCATTGACACGGTCGATCGCATCCTCCTCCTCCAATGCTTCTCCTCCATTGTTCAGTTCCATGGGACTACCCTTGCTTTGATCCACTCTTACCTGTCCAATCATAGACAACATAGCCAAAGCAATGACTTCTTCTCACCCCCCACACCATTATCTCAGGAGTCCCCCAAGAATCTATCAATGGCCCCCTCCTCTGCATGCTGCCCCTTAGTGAAATCATCCATAGACAAGGAATCAGGTGTCACATGTATGCTGATGAAAGGCAGTTCTACCTTTCCACCATTTCTCCTGTCCCCTCCACTGCTTCTGCACTATTAGACTGCTTGGGCTAGAAATTCATTATAGCCAAAGAATGGGCAGTGTTTAGACTAAAAATGGTGAACTAGTGCCAGGTGAAAATCGTCTAGATTGCACGCAAAATTTATCCTCACTCCTCATTAAAATGATTGGAGCCATAAATCTAGTCTAAAAACCCAAGCTCATTGGCATTACATTGAAAAGATGGATCAATATCAGGTGAAGTCTAAACACAAGTAATGATTGCCAAAGGTTTTTTCACTGCTTAAAGGGGAGGTCCGTTGATGCTGCAGCACCTCATTCTCAGCCTTGTTGGGTGTACAACTGCCTCAACAACCATAAGAAAAAGGACAAAGAGAAGGAGCACTTATTTACAAATGCTGATGTCAGATCGCTGCCCCATCGAGAGAGCCCTGGGGTTTTCTGAGGAAGCTTTAGAGGCACTGGTTTTAGCGGTAGAGCGAAGGTGGGTGGTCCTGTACTAACTGGCAGGAGGCCCTTGCCACAAATCTGCCAGACTATGTGGAAGGAGGTGGCACACCATGTCACTGGCAGCACTGTGGCCCCCAGGTCCCACACCCAGTACAGGAGGGAGTTTAATGAGCTCATACGGGTGGTCAGGATGAGTGAAGGTTTCAACAAATGTTACATACCATCATCTGCACCACAAGCTTCACACACTGCTCAAAGTACCACACCCCCAGCATTCACCCACCACAAGCTCTATCTAGCAACACTCACACCCACATATCACACCTTGCACACAATTACAGCTATTCAACTATGGCAGGCATAAGGATCATTAGTTATTAGAGTTCATGTGATATGTGTGATATGTTTATAGATAAATTTATTAATGGTTTTAGGAATATTTTGTGGTCTCTCTGATTTCACCTTTGAGCCCAGGAGGACGCTGTGCTACCCCATGAGACAGGGATTGTATGATGGGGATGTGGTGAGCTATGGGGATCTGGGATTTAATTCATGTGAATCGGAGTCTGATGAGCCGGCCACGGACAGCCCATCCTGAAGGACAATTGTCTCGCTGCCTCCGCCTCCCTCCTGGTCCTCCTCCTCCTCCTCCTCATCCTCCTCCGCCTTGTCCTCTTCCTCCTTGATCTCCTCCTCCTCCTCCGCCTTGTCATCTTCCTCCTTGTTCTCCTCCTCCTCCTCGTCCTCTTCCTCCTTATCCTCCTCCTCCTCATCCTCCTTGTCCTCTTCCTCCTTGTTCTCCTCCTCCTCGTCCTCTTCCTCCTTGTCCTCCTCTGTGTTAGATCTGTGTATTTTTGATGTTGGGTGTCCTTCAATAACTAGACACGAGACTGCAGGAACAATCAACAGGTATTTACTGGAGGAGGGTAACTCTAAAACTAAACGTACAGATCCCTCCTCAGGGTTTATATACAGGTGTGCTCACTGCCGGTACTACAGTATACAGGAACTGTAAAAAGTAGTTCTCCCCTTAAAGGTACATACACTACAATTCCTCCCCTTTTAGATTGACAGTACCATAACATTCATTTAACAATTAACACTTTTAACATGCACATTAACTGAAAATAGTCCATTTATAAATTCAGTCTTTGGGGCGGCTTCCTGATCCTTTCTGGATAGCGCCTTTCCTGAGTGTCTTGTTCTTGGTGCGGAGGCCCCCTGTCGTCAATTGGTTCATCAGCTTCCGATGCCACTGTTTCTGCGGTAGATGCTACCTGTATGCCGGGTTCATCACCAGGTGCGCGAGACATGGGGTTGACTCGTTCCTGTGACTCTAGGATCTGGTCGACATGGCGTCTCACAATGTCCTCCCCAACATCCACTGTGTACATTAGTGGCCCCTGCCGTGTGCATATCATTCCTGGTTGCCATTTCTCTGTTCGGTAGTTGCGGGCCAAGACTGGTTGCCCTACATTGAAGCTCCTTGTCGGCTTCTCATTGATGTGCTGGAATTGCTTATTCTCAACATCTCTTCATACATTTGGTCTGAGCAAATCCAGATGAGATCTCAACCTTCGGTTAAAGAACATCACGGCCGGGGTCTGGTTGGTGACTGCATGTGTCGCATTTCTGTAGACTAACAGGAAATTGTCCACCTTATGCTGCAGTGGAATGTCATCATCGCACATGGCCCTTACTGCTTTCTTAAAGGTTTGTACGACCCTCTCAGCCAATCCATTTGTGGCTGGATGATACGGGGCGGATTTGCAATGCCTTACCCCATTCCTTTTCATGAATCTTCGAAACTCTTCGGACACAAACTGTGGTCCGTTATCAGAGCAAATCTGCTCTGGCAAGCCGTTCCTGGTAAATATGGTCCGTAGGACTGCAATAGTTTTCTCCGTGGTGGTGGACGACATTTTGATCACCTCAGGCCATTTCGAGTAGGCATCCACGGCTATTAGAAACATTGAGTCCATGAATGGACCAGCAAAATCAATATGCTCCCATTGCCATGGAGATGAGGGCCAATCCCATGGGTGTAGAGGTGCATGTGGTGGTGCATTTTGGACCGTCTGGCATCCTGAGCAGCTGTTTCTCAGGTCCTCGATTTGCTGATCGATCCGCGGCCACCACACATAAGCCCTAGCAAGGCTTTTCATTTTCACCCCTCCCAGGTGGCCTTCGTGAAGCTCATTGAGCACTCTCTCCCTTAACTTGGGTGGAATTACCACTCGGGATCCACACATCAAGGTCCCCTGGCATACTGACAGCTGTTCTCTTCTGGATGAGAATGCTGGCAACAGTGAGTCGCCATGTGTTGGCCATCCCTTCACCGTCAAGTCATATACCCGAGACAGTGTCGCGTCATTTTGGGTCTCCTTCTCTATATCAGCGTTAGTTACTGGCAAGCGTTCAATTATAGTCGAATGAAATATTTCGACAGGGTCCACTGCTGGTGCTTCCTCCGCAGTAGGCAGTGGCAGGTGCGATAGCCCATCAGCATTTCCATGCTGTTTCGTGCCTTTATACTCGATTTCATATTGGTTCACCCCTAGAAAAAGTGACCATCTTTGTAGCTGTTGCACAGTCATCACCGGCACGCCCTTCTTTAGATTAAAGATGGAGACAGTGGTTGGTGGTCCGTCAGCAAGGTGAACTTCTGCCCGTGCAGATAGTGGTTGAACTTTTTCACTCTCCACACTAGGCTGAGGGCCTGCCTGTCAATCTGGGCGTAGTTATGCTCGGCTGAGGTCAGTGACCGAGACGCAAAGGCTACCGGCCTCTCCGAGCCGTCCGGGAACTTGTGTGACAGCACCGCTCCAATGCCATAGGGTGATGCATCACACGCCAACTGAATTGGTAGTGCTGGGTTGAAATGAGCCAACACCTCTTTTGATGTGATCAATTCTTTGCACTTCTGGAAAGCTCATTTACATTCGCCATTCCACTTCCATGGTACCCCCGTTTGCAGTAGGGTGTTCAGTGGGTGTAGTACTGTAGACAAATTCGGCAAGAACTTATGGTAGTAGTTCACCAGCCTGAGGAACGACCTCAGTTGTGACACATTTTCCGGTGCTGGAGCCTTGACTACTGCCTCAATCTTTTCAGGGGACTTATGTAACCCCTCTTCATCAATAACGTGGCCACAATACGAGATCTGCTTCTGAAAAAACTCGCATTTGTGGCGATTAGCTCGGAGCCCATATTCCTTCAATCTAGTGAGCACCTGCTCCAGATTGGCGAGGTGATCACTGTCATTTTCGCCCGTGACCAGGATGTCGTCCAAATAACACTGGGTCCCTGGAATCCCTTGCAGGACTTGATCCATTGCCCTTTGCCAAATATCCGGAGCTGATGCTACCCCGAACACCAGCCGGTTGTATTGGTAGAGACCTTTATGAGTGTTGATCGTGAGGTACTGTTTCGAGGCTTCTTCTACCTCCATTTGCAGGTACGCCTGGGCCAGATCAATCTTAGTGAAGCGTTTCCCTCCAGATAGCGAAGCGAAAATATCTTCAATCCGCGGAAGCGGATATTGTACCATGTGAAGGACTGGGTTCACTGTCACCTTAAAGTCCCCACAGATGCGAAATTTATTTGGTTCCCCAGGCGTATTACTCAACGACTTCTTCATTACAGGAACGATGGGTGTGGCCCACTCGCTCCAGTCCACTTTGGACAGTTCTCCTGAACGTTCCAAACCTTCCAGCTCTGTTTCGACGGCCGGTCTGGCCTTAAAAAACGTTGGGCTTGCATTTTCCTCTATTTTGATCGTCGCTGTTATGCCTTTTAGTGTTCCAAGTCCCTCCTGGAACACTTCTTGTGCGTCAGTTAGCATTTTTGACAGTCGTCCAGGTGTGGCGTCGTCATCCTTTTTGGCATCTACAGTCAGTGCTTGTATGGAATGCCAATCTAGCTGTATCTTCTGGATCTATTCATGTCCTGGTAGTGGTGGTCCTCCATCTGGCAATAAATATAGGTCCCTTTTTGGTGTTTGCTTACCGTTATACACAACGTTCACCCTTTTTTTCCTTTGGGGTAGACTTTTTGCCCCGTGTATGTCTTCAAGACAATCTCTGTATCTCTCAAGGGTATATGTGAGAATAGCCGCTTGTAGTCCCTTCGGTTTATGACTGTTAGGGCTGATCCTGTGTCCAGTTCCATTTTCACTTGGACTCCAGCTATCTTGAGCGTGACCCAGATAGTTTGATGATCCTCCATTTGGATCACCTTATGTAGTTTCAGACAACCCAGCTCCTTGCTTCCGGAGTCTGTATCACTTTTCTGTTTGTCTGAACTACTCTCCGTCACCTTATGTACCTTTTTGCACTTCTCCTGTGGAGATTTCTTGCTGCTGGTTTTCTTTCCCAACCTGCAGACTCTTGCTATGTGTCCTACTTTTCCACACTGTCTGCACACTTTGTCATTAAACTAGCAATCATTATGGTCGTGTGTTGTTCTGCCGCAGCGATAGCACTTCACTGTTCCGTATGACATTTCATTTGTGCCATATTCTTGCAGTCTCCATTATATCTCTGCAGCACCCCGTGCGGCTGCTTCATGTGATACTGCCATGCTGAAAGCCTTGTCCAGCGTAAGATCCTTTTCTGATAGAAGCCGTTTCTGGGTTCCTTCACTTTGAAGCCCACACACAAACTTGTCCCTTAAAGTATCTGCTAGTCCCGTTCCAAATTGGCAGTGTTTCGATAGTTTGTGCAGTTCCGTTAAATACTCAGCATTACTTTCATCTTCATGCTGGTTCCGTTTGTGAAAATTAAATCTTTCTGCTATCAGCAACGGTGTGGGGTTTAAGTGGTTCTGTAGGATTGACACTATGTTTCCGAAATCCTTGTCCACTGGCTTCTCTGGGGTTACTAGGTTTCGCAGTTAGCCATACATTTTTGCACCCATGGAATACAACAATACCAGCGCTTTCCTCTCATCTGGCACTTAATTCGCCTTGCAGTACACTTCTATGTGTTCGACATATGTCATCCAATCTTCGACTTCATTGTCGAACGCTGTGATACTGCCACTCTTCGGCATCCCTGGGTGTGGTTAGTCTTGCTCAAAATGGCGTTTTCCCGCGCTTTCCCTTCTTCTCCGCTGCGGCTCAAAATGGCGTTTTCCCGCGCTCTCCCTTCTTCTCCGCTGCGGCTCAAAATGGCGTTTCCCGCGCTCTCCCTTCGTCTCCGCTGCGGCTGCTCGGACCTTGAACACCGGCTGCGCTCTGTGCGTTTCCCTTTCTTCCCCGCTGACGCTGCTCGTCCCTTGAACACCGGCTGCACTCTGCGTGTTTTCCTTCGCGCCTCTCTCTCTTCTCCCATTGATGCCGTTCGGTCCTGAACACCGGCTGCGCCCTGTGTGCTCTACCCTCTCTCTTTTCCCATCGACGCCGCTCGGTCCTGAACACCGGCTGTGCCCTGTGCGCTCTACCCTCTCTCTTCTCACGTCGACACTGCTCGGCCTTTTCTGTGCCGTCGGTCGGCTCTAGCCGCCGCTGTCCGGGAAGGGTCTGCGCCGTAGCTGTTGCCAGCCCGTTTCGCTGGAGCACCGTGACTGGAGAACCAAGCCCAGCTCTCAACAGCCTCCCCTGCGATGCTCAAATCTCTGCTGGATGACTGGGCGGTTGCTCGTGGTCAACGCCCGTGCTTCTGGCCTCAACTTTCTTCCACTGTTCTCCAGGAGCGAATCCCTGGGAGGTAATGCAGAGTTGCAGGTAGGTTCAAATCTGCCTCGTCGCCACTGTTAGATCCGTGTATTTTTGATGTTGGGTGTCGTTCAATAACTAGACACGAGACTGCAGGAACAATCAACAGTGTTATGTTCATTAATAAATAGACATTCTTATTATGAACACAGCTAGCTTTTGCTAGTTACTTTATTGAGCACATGTGGACCGGTACAGTATCTGTAGAGGCTTCCATCTTGACTGTTGCCTTGTGGGTAGCCTAGTGCCTCATAGGTAATGTAGTCTTAATATATATACAGCTGGGTAGTGTAGTCTTATACATACAGCTATATACAGCTCTACAGCTCCACCTAGTGCCCACTATAGAATGACATGTTATTGATCATTACATCCCCCTTTCTTTGAGGTTTAATAAAATCAATATCAATCAACTTTCAAGAAAACAATAAAGATAATATCAGTAGCACTTTTGTTAGTGCTCTATAAACATAAACATTTTCAAAACAGTCAACACATTTTCAAAGCTTTACATTGTACTCAAAGATTAAGTCTATCAGGCTCTTTTACTTCACGTGTGGATCTTCTCAACACGGGTAAGTCTGATGTGTCTTCATGAGATTGTTCTGGTGGTGAATGACAAGATGCAGTTGCGGCATTGTCATCAATCTGCTCTTGTATAGATCGAGGTCTCCTTGCGATCTTTGCTTGGAGAGGGTTTCAGTGTTTCCTTCACTCTTCATGCCATAATTCTCAATGTAGTCAATGCACTCTCGAAAAACTGCTGGCAGCTGGATCCCATCATACAGCATAGTCCTCTCAGCAGCCTCGGCTAATGGAACACCAAAGATTGGCCTGAGGGAAGAAGGAGTATCCACCGGAACAGCTTCCTGCTCTGGTGCAGGCTTCTTCTTTTTCTTTTTCTCTTTCCACTGCTTAACAACATCTGCTGCGGTTATATCTTTGGACTTTTTCTCCTTGTGTTTTTCCTCTTTGTGCTTTTCTTCCTTTGGCTTCTCTTTGACCTTAAAGTCTTTTTCTTTCTTCTTGGAGAAACTAGGCTTTTTGAAGACATGGATACCCTTTGGCCTTTTCATCCTTGATGGGCTCTCTGCTTCATCACCTGAGTCATCTGGTCTGCTTATGGCACAGTTTATACGGTAGACTCTTTTGACCAGTTCTAAGTCCTCACAAGCTTTGTCACCTAGTATCGAATCAAGTCTTTCAGCCACAACAGAAAACATGAGATGATGCACTTTGTCTTTGACTGTCACTTTAAGTCTCCATACACCTAAGCCATCTATTTTCTGTCCATTATAGTCCTTCAGTAGTACTGACTTTTTCTGTATTTTGGGCTTTTCTTTCATATTTTTTATGTCACTCATACTGATTAAGTTTGCTTTTGCCCCAGTGTCCAGTTTCAATGTAACCAATGCTCCATTTATCTGCAGTGGGATCATCCATTTGTCCACTTTTACTGCATTGACTTTATGTTCAGCATTGTCCATTTCTGAGGGCTGCACATTTTCTGTATCCTTTTTGATATCGTCACATGACACCATTCCTACAAAAAATGTCTCACTTAAATCAGTGTCCTCAATCACATTAACTTGTTGCCCTTTCGTTGTTTTTACTTTTGAAATGCATTGTTTGGCAAAGTGATTCTTTCCATTACACTTTGTGCACATTTTTCCAAACGCTGGGCATTGTCTTAACTGGTGTTTGTAACCACAGCGTTTACAATTAAAAATGTCATCCTCTGATTGCTATTCATTTCTGTTCTGCCCACGTTTCTTCCCCTTGTAGGACACAGCACCGACAGCAGCATTTTCACTCATTACAATCGCATCATTATTGATTTCACTGAAAGTCTTCACATGCTTTCGAGCTAGCTCGCTGGCTTGGCATATTTTCACTGCATTTTCCAAATTTAGTTCGGTTTCTCTCAACAGACATTCACTGACTTTTTTTATCATGAATACCAAACACAATCTGGCCACGAATCATGGATGATTTCAGCTCAGAGAAATTACATGTCTGTGCTTTCAGTTTCAGATCAGTTATAAAGCTATCAAAAGTCTCATTTTGTTGCTGTGTCCGAGAATGGAAGATGTATCTTTCATACGTCTCATTCTTTTTGGGAGAGCAATGTGCATCAAATTTTTTTAGCACATCTTCTAATTTTTCTCTGTTCTCCGCTGGATTAAATACAAATGTATTAAATACCTGTATCACCTGTGGGCCTGCAACCGTAAGCAGCAACACTATCTTCCTTGCATCTGGCTTCATACCGAATCCGATGGCTGCAATGTAGAGTTCGAATTGCTGTTTAAAAGTCTGCCAATTGTAGTCAATTTTTTCTGTGAGATTCAAACGCTCTGGTGGCTTCAAATTCTCCACGTCGCTTTTCACAATTTTCAGCAGATCTTCACCATCCTGGTACCATGTTATGTTCATTAATAACTAGACATTCTTATTATGAACACAGCTAGCTTTTGCTAGTTACTTTATTGAGCACATGTGGACCGGTGCAGTATCTGTAGAGGCTTCCATCTTGACTGTTGTCTTGTGGGTAGCCTAGTTCCTCATGGGTAATGTAGTCTTAATATATATACAGCTGGGTAGTGTAGTCTTATACATACAGCTATATACAGCTCTACGGCTCCACCTATTGTCCACTATAGAATGACATGTTATTGATCATTACAAACAGGTATTTACTGGATGAGGGTTACTCTAAAACTAAACGTACAGATCCCTACTCAGGGTTTATATACAGGTGTGGTCACTGCCGGTACTACAGTATACAGGAGCTGTAAAAAGTAGTTCTCCCCTTAAAGGTACATGCACTACACTCTGCCTTATCGTTCTCCTGAGGTAAAGTCACAATCTGGCAGCCCCCATGACTGTGAGGAAGTGTTGTGAGCAGAAGCCTTTAACAAATAATGAGTGACTTCGGCACCTGAATCAACACGCCCTTTCACCAAAAAAACTTGAAATAACTAAACAAAGCTGTTTCAGTTGCAGGAAGTAGCAAACAGGCACTGAAACTTCAAAACCCTGTCAAGTACAGCTGATTGGGGATGGTGCCTTTGAATAACGCTGCTGCAGCCTGCTTCCTGCATATAGATGCCAGCTCTCCCTGTTGTTATCCTGTGCTGCAATTAAACTAAGTGGCTAAATCCAGTGTTGGAGATCGGGCGTCGACTGACATCACGATCTCCATAATGGCGAGTTCCCTGGCGCTAAGCTTTACCGGCAGCACTACCAGCACCACCGATATAGCGTGCAGTGCTGGAATCGGCATCAGCTGTTGTTACAGCTGTCAACGGCATTTCAGCACCATCTCTTGGCGCTAATGTGTGGTGCCAAACCCACAAATTTCCCCCCCTTGTTTGATTTCCAGTTTTGGGTGAACTGTAATTTTGTCCAGCTACATATTAGAAAGACTGAAGCCAGTGTCGTTGGCCACTGCCACATACTCCATCCCACATGGTCTTAGGCTGAACCAGACGGTTCACAACCTTCTGTTCAACCCCAATCTAAGTCTCTGACTCCGTATCCTCTTCATCACAAACAAAGCCACTCTTCCACCTTTGTATCATCATTCTTTCACCCCTACCTTAGCACAACTGCCACTGAAACCATCATCCGTACCTTTGTCACATCCAGCCTTAACTATTGCAATGCTTTCCTGGCCAGCGGTCCATTCCCCCACCCTCTATAAACTTTCGCTCATTCAAAACTTTGCTGTCTCTATCTTAACCCGAACCAAGTCCCACATGCCCATCAGCCCCATCCTTGCTAACCTATACTGGCTTCCAGTCTCCCAACACATCAAATTAAAAAATCTCGGGAGAGATATTCATTATAGCCCCATTTGGGACACTGGCCTAGAAATTGAGTTTTGGCGCTGCCAGGGCTTTAGCGCCGGAAGTTAGTGCCGGAGCTAAGTCGCGCTGGTCGGGCCCAAAATTCACTGGTTCTGCGCCCAAACGGCTGCCGGCGCTGCTGAAAGCTGTTAGCGCCTGAAAACTGGCGCTATGCGCTGAATTTTGGCGCTATTCCGGCGCTGCGGCGCCCGCTGCGGTGCGGCAGGTTCGGGAAATGCAGGCCTCCTCCTTCCCTTAAGGAGGAGCTGCCTGCACCCGGCCGCGGCCCGCGATAATCTTATTAAAAATGAGCCCGGCACCTCGGACAAGTGCCGGGCTTGCTTCTGTTCCGGGGGGGCGGGGGGAAGTCCGGGGAGGGAGCTGCGGCCAGGCGGGCGGCGGGAAAGCGGCCGGCCGCCGCGGGGCCTTTAATGCGCCGGCGCAAACTTGTGCAAGGCACCTCTGCCAGAACGTTGCTTGCGGCTGCCACGGGCGAGGCGGCCGCAAGTCAATTTCGGCGCTGGGGCCCGTCACCACGGCAACCGGGACGCTGCGCACACCGATGACGTCATCGGTGCCGGCGCAGCGCTACCGGTCTACCGCGGCGGAAGGGCCCCAGGCAATTTAGGCGCCGGCGCCAATTGCAGCGCTAGGCCCTCTAGCGCCGCAAAATCGGCGCTAAGGGCACTGAATTTCTAGGCCACTAACTTTTAAAAGTTGAAAAAATTAGCACCAGGTGCTAATGTTTTTCAACTTTTAGAAAATTCGGTTTTGCGCACCAGGAAGGAAGGAGAGCATTTTCCTTCCTGGAGCACCCACAGGCAGCAGGCGGGGCGGTAGGTGAGTAGTGCTACACAATGGGCCGTGCAGCGCTGCCGCGTTGGAAGGCTCCATCCCTTCCTTAAAGGGAAGGGCTATCGCTGCAGGCTCTGCAAGGGCAAGACATACCTGGTCGCCGACGGCAGCCGCGATCTGGCCCGATCAGCCCAATGCACTGCACCGGGCTGATAGATCACAGGTGAGGAAAACTGAAAAAAAAACAGAAAGAGCATTTGAGAATTTTTTCCACTTACCTCGGCCACCTCGCTTTTAAGTGTCTCCCCTGAAGCGCCCAGCCTCCCGTAATGAACGCCTCCCGCAGCTGCCGGTATTGTTGCCCAGCGATGCTCCAGGGGGTGAAGCTGAAGTTCGGATCCGGGGCGCTACCAGGGCGATGAGCACAGCAATGACGTCATGATCTCCGGGCGAAGGTGATCAGGGTGCAACGCCATGCTGCCACCACAAATCTCCCACCGAATATAGCGGGAGTCGATCTTCTCGCCACGCCTGGTCGGTAAGTGATTAACGCCCCGTTATCACCCCCAGAGGTGATAACAGGAGGTACTAAGGTGCCCAATTTCTAGCCCCTAATCATTCTGTTTAAATCTTCCATGGCCTCACCAATTTCCCATCACATCTCCAGTCCTACAACCACCCCACCAACTCTGACCTCTTGTACACCGCCCCACCCTGCCCGCCCACCCCGCTCCGCTCCGTCCATTAAGCCATCCATTGGTAGCTGTGCATTATTCAGCCGCCAAGCTGTGGAATTCCCTCCCAAAACCCCTCCACCTCTGTAGCTACCTCTCCACTTTGAAGACCTTCCTTAAGGCCCATTTCTTTAACCAAGTTTTTAGTCATCCCTCAAATCTTTTCTTCTTTGGCATGGCGTTCAAGTTTCCCTTACGCCACTATGAAACGCCTTGGGGCATTCTTCTCCATTAAAGGCACTACATAAAAGCAATTTATTGTTGTTTTAATAGTGATCACCACTACCATTTATTACATCTGTGTATCTGCTGAAAATAATTCATTTTCACACTGAAAATGGATGAAAATTGTTTTAAATTTTAATAAATCCTCATTAAGGAAGAAGAAATAAAAATAAATGATCTGCAGTAGATCCTGCTATAAAACAGCTAAAACTTCTTTTTGTTACAATGCAGCAGATTCCATCTTTGTCTTTGGGATTGAATTAAAAGCAAGATTACAGATCAGTTTCTGTTCTCTGTAAGGCACCCATAAATAATATATGTGATCTCAGAGATCATAGTACATTAAAAAGGTTATATTTGGCAAAACTGTTGATGAAGTTAGTGTTTTAAAGTATTCAAAAATTGCTTTGATTATTAAATTGTAAATTATGCACTGTAAAATAAAGAGCAAAGCTCCATTTTTCTTTATAAGATATTACTGTACATTTTTGAGGATACAAATCAATTTGTTTTCACTCAAGCTTTTTAGATTATTCAGCGATTGCAGCCAAGATTGGATTGAATAGGCTAGATGGGGAAAGGCTGTTCCTACTAATTGATGGTACAAGGACTAGGGGACACAGTTATAAGGTTTTGGGCAAGAGATACAGGGGGGACGTGAGGAAAAAATAATTTACACAGCAAGTGCTGAGGACCTGGAGCTCGCTGCAGACAGAAGTGGTGGATCGGAGACACTCAATGTTTTCAAGGGGAGACTGGATAGGCACTTGAGTGAAATAAACTTGCAGGGCTATGGGGATAGAGTGGGGGAATGGGACTGACTGAATTGCTCTACAGAGAGCCGGCACGGACTCGATGGGCCGAGTGGCCTCCTTTTGTGCCTTTATGACTCTATGGGCTCGATTTTTCAAGCCCCGAGGAGGCGGGTTTGGAGGCGGGAGTGGTGGAAAGTTGCAGAATCGGAGGGCAGGAACCCATCCCGCCCCCAACCCGCCTCCGTGCCAATGTCCCAGGAGGTGGGTACCTGACCTGCGCTGGGAGCCGCCTCCCCTAGGCGGGAAGGGGATTAGTGCCAATTAACTGCCTGTTAACAGGTAGTTAACAGACAGTTATTTACCTAATCCCTATTCTTAGTCCTGAAGTGTGGGCTGTCTGACGGCTCCGAACCACGACAAGTTAGTGAGGTGGACTGTCGGTCTGAAGGGGTTGGAGGGGTCGAGATGTCCGTTGTGCAGGTGAGTGATGGGTGCATGTGTGCAGAGATAAGTGTGTGAGGTAAGTGTAAAGTGTTTTAATAAGTTTTACTTACCTTTACTTTCTCCTGCAGGCTTCCTTCCTTCAGTTCTCGGGAGTCCCTCAGCTCACCGGCACAGAAAGCAGAATGGCCACTGAACTGTCAAAAGCTGCAGCCTCTGCTTTCTGGTCTGGAGAGCTCTCTAACAAAGTCTGAGTAGAAGGACTCAAGTTAGAAGACAGATTGTCAGTGTTTGACAGCTTCACAGAGCTGTCAAACGCTGATTTTTCATCTGTCACAAGCTCTTGACAGATGAAATGTCAATCACTGACGTCACCAGTAACCAGGTGTCCCTTAGTTGGTCTGCTGAGCCCGCTGGTTGGGCTTAACAATGTCAATCAAGGGAAAATAGCATGGGTTGGCCACAAGTCGATGGAGACGAGACTACAACCCAAAAAGTGGGAGTCCCGCCTCCAAAAGCTCCCCATTGACAAAATCCAGCCCTATTACTCTATGGGCTGGATTTTGATTCAAGGGTGGGCTGGGGTCATGTAATCCGCATTTCGTGTTAGCCACCTGATTCTAAATCTATGTGGGAGAATGATGCGATTTTAACTTAATTGGCCAATTGAGCTCCAACATGTGGGAACCCATGCCCAATGAGTTTTTCCAGTCTGAAAGTCGCCTTCAATGATGTCATCATTGCTGCTGCATTTAAGGCCTGCAACAAGCCTTGCTTCTTCTGCAGACTGCCAATGTTCTGGCCTTTGCAGTGAGAGGGTCCTGGAGGAAGAATGGCCAGCCAGAGCCCTAGGTCTGCTCCCAGGTTTGATGACGTTGCCTTGCAAGCTTTAGTAGAGGGAGCAAGAGCTCATAAAGAGGTGCTCTTCCCTTCTTCAGGGAGGAAGAAGCCTCCCCAGCAGACCAAGGCTGTGTGGGTCCAGGTGGCAGAGGAGGTCAACTCATTATCAGTAACCCGCAGAACCTGGATTCAGTGCAGGAAGAGGTTTCATGACCTTCTGCGCACTGGATAAGTGAGTATGAATTTCCCATCACCCTCAATCTGATCCCCATTGCCTTTCCTCACCAGCACTCAGCTTTTGCAATCTCTTCCTCCACATCTCACTTGACACTGACATCCATGCACCCTTACCCATTCCCTCTCTCTCTATGGTCACATTCACCTAACTATTCGACTATGCAGCCCTCACACTCCCTATCACTGTGATGCTATGAAAACAACTGACAACACACAGGGAGGGCCCTTGGTCTTGCCACCTCACTCCATCTTTGTCTCCTTCTAAGTATCTATGGTAAAGATTCTCTACACTCACTCCTTCATTCTCACTCAAGCTCCACTTGTCTCCCTCATTGCAGGAAAAGAGAGCTCATAATAAGAGAGAAAGAGCGAGGACAGGAGGAGGGCCACCCTTAGTAGCCCACCTCGCCCCCTGGGAGGATGCGGTCCTGGAGGTCGTGGGAGAGGAGGACGATGCGCAAGTGGGGGGCGGACAGACGGGTGCATCACAGCAAGCTGGTGACAGAATAGTTTTCCATCTCTGAAAGAGTTAAAAGGGCTAAAATAAGGGAATTGAGGAACCAAGCATATATCCAATGTACATGTCCCATAGGGAAGTATGGTGGAATGTGTGTTGGATCCGTGGTTCAGTGGATATGCTATTATTAAATAATCACACGGATGCTGTACATTAACAAATAACTGGTCTTTACTGGAGGAGGGTAGTCTCTAGACTGGGGGTACAGAGGCATGCGCAAAGCTTATATACCGGTGTGGTCACTGCCGGTACTACAGTATACAGGAGCTGTAAAAGTAGTTCTGACTTAAAGGCACATACACTACAATTCCTCCCCTTTTAGATGAGTAATACCCCTAATATTCAAATAACAATTAACATTTCAACATGTACATTAAACAACAAAAGTCCATTTATAGATTCAGTCTTTGGGGCGACTTCCTGACCCTTTCGAGATAGCACCTTTCCAGAGGTTCTTGTTCTTGGTGCAGAGGCGATTCTGACCCCTTTTCATCGGGTAGTTCATCGGGTTCCACTGCTACTGGGTCTGAAGTAGATGCTACCGGTATGTCGGGTTCATCCCCAGGTACTCGAGACATGGGGTTGACGCGTTCCTGTGACGCTAAGATCTGATCGACGTGGCGTCTCACAATGTTCTCCCCGACATCCACTGTGTACATTAATGGCCCCTGCCTTGTACATATCGTTCCGGGTTGCCACTTCTCTGTTCGATAGTCACGGGCCAAGACTGGTTGCCTTACATTGAAGCTCCTTGTCGGCTTCTCATTGACGTGCTGGAATTGTTTGTCCTCAACATTTCTTCGCACATTTGGTCTGAGCAACTCCAGACGAGATCTCAACCTTCGGTTAAAGAACATCATGGCCGGGGTCTGGTTGGTAACTGCATGTGTCGCGTTTCGGTAGGCTAATAAGAAATTGTCCATCTTATGCTGTAGTGGAATTTCATCGTCGCACATGGCCTTTATCGCCTTCTTAAAGGTTTGTACGAACCTCTCAGCCAATCCATTTGTGGCTGGATGATACGGGGCAGATGTGTAATGCCTTACCCCATTCCTTTTCATGAATTTTTGGAACTCGTCGGACACAAACTGTGGTCCATTCTCAGAGCAAATCTGCTCTGGCAAACCGTTTCTGGCAAATATGGTCCGTAGGACTGCAATCGTTTTCTCTGTAGTGGTTGAAGACATTTTTATCACCTCAGGCCACTTTCAATGAGCATCCACTGCTATTAAGAACATTGAGTCCATGAATGGACCAGCGAAATCAATATGCACCCATTGCCATGGAGAGGAGGGCCACTCCCATGGGTGTAGAGGGGCATATGGTGGTGCATTTTGGACCTTCTGGCATCCTAAGCAGCTCTTAGTTAGGTCTTCGATTTGTTGATCGATTCCCGGCCACCACACATAAGCCCTAGCAAGGCTTTTCATTTTCACTCCCCCCAGATGACCTTCATGTACCTCATTTAACACTCTCTCCCTTAACTTGGGTGGAATCACCATTCTGAATCCACACAACACTGTCCACTGGCATACTGACAGCTGTTTTCTTCTGGATGAGAATGCTGGCAACAGTGAGTGGCCATGTGTTGGCCATCCCCTCACCGTCAATTCATATAACCGTGACAGCGTCGGATCATTGCGGGTCTCCTTCTCTATATCCGCGTTTGTTACTGGCAATCGTTCAATTATTGATGAATAAAATATCTCGATAGGATCCACTGCTGGTGCTTCCTCCACAGTAGGCAGTGGCAGGCGCGATAGCCCATCAGCGTTCCCATGCTGTTTCGTGCCTTTATATTCTATTTCATATTGATTCACCCCTAGAAACAGGGACCAGCTTTGCAACTGCTGTGCAGTCATCACTGGAACGCCCTTCTTAGGATTAAAGATGGAGACAAGTGGTTGGTGGTCAGTCAGCAAGGTGAACTTCTGCCCATGTAGATAGTGGTTGAATTTTTTTACTCCCCATACTAGGCTGAGGGCCTCCCTGTCAATCTGGGCGTAGTTGTGCTCGGCTGAGGTTAGTGACCGAGATGCAAAGGCTACTGGCCTCTCCAATCCGTCTGGTAATTTGTGCGACAGCACCGCTCCAATACCGTAGGGTGATGCATCACATGCCAAACGAATTGGTAGTGCTGGGTTGAAATGGGCCAACACCTCTTTTGATGTGATCAATTCTTTACACTTCTGGAAAGCTCGTCTACGTTTGTCATCCCACTTCCATGGTACCCCTGTTTGCAGTAGGGTGTTCAGCGGGTGTAATACCATAGACAAATTTGGTAAGAACTTGTGGTAGTAGTTTACCAGCCCAAGGAATGACCTCAGTTGTGACACATTTTCCGGTGGAGGAGCCTTGGCTACTGCCTCAATCTTTTCAGGGGACTTATGTAACCCCTCTTCATCGATGACGTGGCCACAATAAAAGATCTGTTTCTGGAAAAACTCGCACTTGTGGCGATTAGCTCGTAGCCCATACTCCTTTAATCTGGTGAGCACCTTCTCCAAGTTGGCGAGGTGATCACCGTCATTTTCGCCCGTGACCAAGATGTCATCCACATAACACTGGGTCCCTGGAATCCCTTGCAGGACCTGATCCATCGCCCTTTGCCAGATAGCCGGAGCCGAGGCTACTCCAAACACCAGCCGGTTGTATTGATAGAGACCTTTATGAGTGTTGATCGTAAGGTAATGTTTAGAAGCTTCTTCTACCTCCATTTGCAAGTACGCCTGGGCTAGATCAATTTTGGTGAAGCATTTACCTCCAGATATCGAGGCGAAAATATCCTCAATTCGTGGAAGCGGATATTGCACCGTGTGAAGGACTGGGTTCACTGTCACCTTAAAATCCCCACAGATGCGGACCTTCTTTGGTTCCCCAGGCGTATTACTCAACGACCTCTTCATTACAGGAACGATGGGTGTAGCCCACTCGCTCCAGTCTACTTTGGACAGTACTCCTGAACATTCCAACCCTTCCAGCTCTGCTTCAACAGCTGGTCTGATCGCATAAGGCACTGGTCTGGCCTTCAGAAACTTTGGGCTTGCATTTTCCTCTATTTTAATCGTTGCTGTTATTCCTTTTAGTGTTCCTAGTCCCTCCTGGAACACTTATTTTGCGCCAGTTAACGTTTTTGACAGTCGTCCAGGTGTGACGTCGTCATCTTTTTTGGCCTCAACCTTCAGGGCCTGTATGGAATGCCAATCTAATTGTATCTTCCGGATCCATTCACGTCCTAGCAGTGGTGGTCCTCCATTTGGCAATACATATATATCCATTTTAGGTATTTCCTGGCCTTTATATGTCACTTTCACCCTTATTTTTCCTTTGGGGTAGACTTTTTGCCCCATATACGTCTTCAAGACAATCTCTGTAGCTTTCAAGGGTATGTGTGAAAATAGCCGCTTGTAGGCTCTTTGATTTACGACTGTTAGAGCTGATCCTGTGTCCAGTTCCATTTCCAGTTGGACTCCGTCTATCTTGAATGTAACCCAAATAGTCTGGTGATCCTCCATTTCGGTTACCTTATGTAGTTTCAGACAACCCAGCTCCTTGCTTCCGGAGTCTGTGTCACTTTTCTGTTCGTCTGAACCCCTGTCCATCACCTGGTGTACCTTTTTGTACTTCTCCTGTGGAGATTTCTTACTGTTGCTTTTCTTCCCAGACCTGCAGACTCTTGCTATGTGTCCTGCTTTCCCACACTGTCTGCACACTTGGTCCTTGAACCAACAATCTTTCTGGTCATGTGTTGTTCTGCCGCAGCGATAGCACTTCCCTGTTCCATAGGACATTTCATTGGTGCCATATTCTTGCGGTCTCCGTTGTATCTCTGCAGCGCCCCTTGCGGTTGCTTCGTGTGATACTGCCATCCTGAAAGCTTTGTCCAGCGTAAGGTCCTTTTCTGGTGGAAGCTGTTTCTGGGTTCCTTCACTTTGTAGCGCACACACAAACTTGTCCCTTGACGTGTCTGCTAGTCCCGCTCCAAACTGGCTGTGTTTCGATAGCTTGCGCAGTTCCGTTAGGTACTCAGCATTGCTTTCGCCTTTGTGTTGGTTCCTTTTATGGAACTTAAATCGTTCTGCTATCAGCAGCGGTGTGGGGTTTAAGTGGTCCGGTAGGATTTCTACTATGCTTTCAAAATTCTTGTTTACTGGCTTCTCTGGGGTTATTAGATTTTGCAGTAACCCATAAGTTTTTGCACCAATGGAATTTAACAGAACCAGTGTTTTATTAGCATCTGGCACT
Source organism: Somniosus microcephalus (assembly GCF_052327205.1). NCBI lineage: Eukaryota > Metazoa > Chordata > Chondrichthyes > Squaliformes > Somniosidae > Somniosus > Somniosus microcephalus. The sequence continues at coordinate 93,639,670 of NC_140998.1, read as the reverse complement.
TCATTCGCACTGCAGTACACCTCAATACGTTCCACATATGTTGCCCAATCTTCGACTTCATTGTCGAACGTAGAGATACTGCCACTCTTCGGCATCCTTGGGTGTGAGTTAACTATCACAAATGGTGCCTCCCGCGCTTCCCCTTCGTCTCCGCTGGCACAAAATGGCGTCTCCCGCGCTTTCCTTCCTTCCCGCGCTCGCCCTTCTTCTCCGCTGCGGCTTCTAAAAATGGTGCCTCCCGCGCTCTTGCTTCTTCTCCGCGGCTCAATGGCGTCTCCCCTTTCTTCGCCCCGCGGACCCTTTTCAGCCCGTGAGCACTGGCTGTGCTCTGCGCGTTCTTCTTTTTATAGTTTTTGACACCGCTCAGTCTAGAACCCAGCTGTTTCTTACCCTCTCTCTCTCCGGTTTGTTTTCTTTTTCTCGACGCCGCTCGGTGTTCAACCCCCGGCTGCGCCCTGCGCTCTTCACCCTCTGTCTTACCCCGTCGACGCTGCTCGGCTTTCTCTCCGCCGTCGTCCGGCTCCAGCCGCCGCTGCTCGGGAAGGGTCTGTGCTGGACCTGTCGTCGGTCTCTTACTGCTCGTTGTGGCTGGGGAACCAAGCCCGGCTCTCCACAGCCTCCCCTGCGAAGTTGGATCTCTGCCTGACTGCTGGGCGGTTGCTCGTGGTCGACGCCCGTGTTCCTGGCCTCGACTATTTTTTTTTTTATGTTGCAGGTAGATTCGAATCGACACTCGTCGCCACTGTTGGATCCGTGGTTCAGTGGATATGCTATTATTAAATAATCACACGGATGCTGTGTAATAATAAGAAATAACTTCAGAAGGAAGTTATGTGCACATCGCTTCCTGTGAACTGTGAACTGTGAACTCTGTGCATACATCACTTCCTGTGCATACGTCACTTCCTGTGTTTGGACTTGTATAAATACTGAACTGCTCAGTATAGTAAAAGGGCTTCTCCTAGAGGCATGGTGAAGACCGCTCTTGTATATAGTGTAATTATAAGTTGTTTAAAGCTTACTTTAAAGTTCCTTGATGTGTGAGACTTTTTATTACATCAATTTAAACAACTTAGTATTTAAACTCACAAATACTAGACCTTTGGACAAACTCGGAGTTAAGGATCCAGGGAACCACCCATCATGGAAAACATCCTTAAACCTACTCGTCTGGACTTGGACCCAAACGCACCAGCAGCTGGCAGGGTATGGAAGCATTGGTACCGTACTTTTGAGAATTTTCTTGATGAATGTAAAGTGAATGCTTCTACTAAACTGAGGATACTTATCAACTATGTGACCCCAACAATGTTTGAATATGTTGATGAATGGGATAATTACGATGAGGTGATCCGGGCACTTAAAAAACTATATGCCAAGACCGCAAATGAGGTCTATGCTAGACATCTACTGGCCACAGCCCGACAAGGGCCAGGGGAATCGATTAACGAATTCCTTCAAGAACTTCGCAGGCTCAGCGTAGATTGTAACTTTCAGGCAGCCTCGGCTGAGCTGTACCGCGAAGAAATGATTCGTGATGCTTTCATCTGCGGGATTGCCTCTCCATTTATACGCCAGCGTCTGCTCGAAAGTAAAACACTTGAGCTACAAAAGGCTTTTGACTTGGCTTGTTCTCTGGATTTGGCAAAGAAAAATGCAGACCTCTATCAGCTGCCCAGATCTCGATCTGCTGCTGTAACTGCAACCAGACGATTCAAGTGGTCTCAGGTGAACCCTATCATGGAGGAATCTAATTCTGATAATTCTGATGAAGAAGAGGAGGATGACCCCACTTTAGCAGCCTCTTGGCAATCTAGGAAGGAATGCTTCTTTTGTGGAGATTCTTTTCACCCTAGGAAATTCTGCCCTGCTCGCAATGCGATCTGCAGTCATTGCGATAAAAAGGGACACTTTGCAAAAGTTTGCCAATCAAGAGCCTCTGCGAGGGCCTATCCAGCTAAGGCCTACTGAACTGCCCCAATTAGGGCCTCTCAAGATGCTCCGGCTAGGACCTATCAAGCGTCCTCATGAGCTCTCTCCCGAAGAAGCACACCTAGAGTTTCAGCCACTCTCTGTGCAACCACACCAATTACAGCTGCTTGCCCACAGAACCTGTTTCATGCAGCTACAAAAGTTTCAGTTAATGGGCATACCTTAGATGCCTTAATTGACTCAGGAAGTACTGATAGTTTCATTAGAGAACAGATTGTTGCAAAATTGAAACTACTTATCTTCCCATCGGACCAGGCAATTGCGATGGCTCAGTCATCACTTAATACCAGAATCTCCAGCTTTTGTATTATTGATATGACACTTAATGGTCGCATGTATCTCTCCACCCGACTTTCGGTGCTCAAGGACTTATGTAGTGATCTCATCTTAGGGCTGGATTTTCAAAAACAGCATAAGAAACTCACCATTGAGTTCGGCGGATCCAAACCTGGACTTATTATTTCTAATATACTGTCTAAGTTACCGTTTTGTGCATTATCAGCAGCTTCACTTGATGAACCCTCATTATTTGCCAGTATTCCTCCTCGATGCAAACCAATAATAATGAAATTGCGGCGCTTTAGTCAGGAAGACCAATCTTTTATTGAGGCTGAAATCTCTCGACTTTTAGCAGAGGATATCATCGAACCATGTTCGTCGCCCTGGCGGGCTCAAATCGTCATCGTCAAGAACCCTCTAAAACCTCACAAACAACGACTATGCATTGATTATTCGCAAACCATCAATCAATATACTGACTTGGACGCCTACCCATTGCCATGCATTGATGATATGGTTAATAAACTGGCCGAATACAAAGTGTTCTCAACTTACGATTTGAAAAGTGCCTATCATCAGGTACCCTTGAAGGTCTCAGATAAGCAGTACACGGCCTTTGAGGCTAATGGACGGCTGTACCAATTTCGTCGCCTCCCATTCGGGGTTACTAATGGAGTGGCTGTCTTCCAATGGGCAATGGATGGCCTGGTTAAGCAGGAAAACTTAAGGGACACTTTTCCCTATCTTGATAACATTACTATTGCAGGTCACGATCAACAGGAACACGACGCCAACCTCCAAAAATTTCGGGATGCTCTCCATCACCGCAACTTAAATTTGAATGAATCTAAATCTGTTGAGTCGCAACCGACCATCAACATCCTTGGCTACTGCGTAGGCAATGGTATCATTAAGCCAGACCCAGAAAGACTTCGCCCGCTCCAAGAGCTCCCGTCACCTAAGAATCCGGCTTCTTTACGTCGGGCTCTCGGTCTGTTTGCATACTACGCTAAATGGATTCCTCATTTTTCAGACAAAATCCAACCCTTGCTGCATGCTAGATCATTTCCATTGGAAACAACGGCTGTTGCAGCCTTTAACCTTCTCAAAAAACAGTTGGAGAAAGCGGCTCTTCACTCCATCGATGAGAATCTCCCTTTCATAGTCGAATGTGATGCCTCGGAGGTGGCGATCTCGGCTACTCTAAATCAGGAAGGTCATCCTGTAGCATTTATGTCCAGGACCTTACAAGGTGCCGAGCTACATTATCCTCCAGTTGAGAAGGAAGCCACAGCCATCATAGAGGTGGTACGGAAGTGGAACCATTTCCTAGCTCGCCAGCACTTTACATTAATCACGGACCAGCGATCAGTCGCCTTCATGCTCGATAATCGAAAACGAACCAAAATTAAGAATAATAAAATACAGCTTTGGAGGATGGAACTGGCCTCTTTTGGTTACACCATTCACTATCGACCTGGCAAGGAGAATGTGGCCCCGGATACCCTCACACGAGCATTCTGCTCCACTATGTCGTCCTCTACTCTCATAGATGTCCATAATGGATTGTGTCATCCTGGCGTTACGCGCATGCTACATTTTGTACGATCACGGAATCTCCCTTTTTCTACTGGAGATGTAAAGAAAATGTGCTCAGAATGCCAGCTTTGTGCAGAATTAAAACCTCAGTTCTTCCGCCCCTCAGATGGTATGCTCATACATGCAACCCAACCGATGCAACGACTTAGCATCGATTTTAAGGGCCCAGTGCCCTCTTCAACTCGGAACACATATTTGCTCACCATGATTGATGAATATTCACGTTTTCCGTTTGCCTTCCCCTGCTCCAATATACTGGCGTCCACAGTAATCTGCTGCCTTGAGCAAGTATTTTCTCTCTGTGGCATGGCGGCTTACATTCACTCGGATCGGGGTCCATCCTTTATGTCAAGGGAACTCAAGGACTACCTCTCAGATCGGGGAATTGCTACAAGCAAAACGACGCCATATCATCCCATCGGAAATGGGCAGGTAGAGAGGTATAATGGTATCATCTGGAATTCCGTACATCTTGCTTTACGATCTCGGGGCCTACCAAACCAGCAATGGGAAGCAGTGCTTCCGGATGCATTGCACTCTATACGGTCCCTTCTTTCTACAGCCACAAATACTACACCTCATGAGTGGTTCTTTGGATTCCAGCATCGCTCATCTTATGGGACATCCCTCCCGTCATGGCTAACTACTCCTGGACCTGCACTACTCCGAAGGTACGTTCGGACGTCTAAAAATGACCCTCTCGTAGACGAGGTCGAACTAACCGATGCCAACCCCACCTATGCATACATACGATATCCCGACGGCCGAGAATCTACCGTATCATTACGGGATCTGGCTCCCTGCCCACCAGGACCTAGTGGGACATCGAGTGATGGTATTTTACCAGGAGCCTCTTGGAACCTACCGGGTACCCCTCTCCAGGATCCTGATCTGACACCAACTAGCTTGGTGCCGGTAGAACCCCGTACTCAAAGTTGCGACCCTCCCAGTACCGCGCACCAAAGTACTTATCCGCCACAGACCAGCTCTGCACCTCCCTCTGAACAGAGACAGACCGACTCTGCACCTATTGGGGCTCGTACACGAAGCCATGATCTCCCTGACCCTTCACAGGGTAATCCAGGCCACACAGACTCTGACCAATGGCCAACAGCATGTAAGCGGACCAGTGACCCTCTACGACGGGAACCCAAATGGGTGCGACTCTTCCTCGTTCGGCGGCTGCGGAATAAAAGGAAGACCACAGCCTTCTAATCTCGCAGGAGGGAAGAATGTAATAATAATAAATAACTTCCAGAGGAAGTTATGTGCACATCACTTCCTGTGAACTGTGAACTCTGTGCATACATCACTTCCTGTGCATACGTCACTTCCTGTGTTTGGACGAGTATAAATACTGAACTGCTCAGTATAGTAAAAGGGCTTCTCCTCGAGGCATGGTGAAGACCGCTCTTGTATATAGTATAATTATAAGTTGTTTAAAGCTTACTTTAAAGTTCCTTGATGTGTGAGACTTTTTATTACATCATGCTGTACATTAACATATAACAGGTCTTTACTGGAGGAGGGTAGTCTCTAGACTGGGGGTACAGAGGCATGCGCAAAGCTTATATACAGGTGTGGTCACTGCCGGTACTACAGTATACAGGAGCTGTAAAAGTAGTTCTGACTTAAAGGCACATACACTACAATGTGGCCAAATGGTCAAACTGTCAGTTGCTACCTGAATAATGTGCACAAACCATCAGCTACTAATTGAATAATGTGGTCAAATGGTCAAACTGTCAGTTGCTACTTGAATAATGTGCACAAACCGTTAGCTACCAATTGAGGAATGTGGCAAAGATAACATATGGTGTCACAGGACTATGTAACAGTCAAAATGTGCACACTGGTCGCAAGAATTTGCAGCCGAAATCAACTGTATGATGTAAGCCACGACTTAGAACAAAAAGCTGTATATAAGGCAGGGGATCTCAGCGATCGGAGAGCATTCATCCCAGCATCAGTGTCTTCCCTGTCGACTTGTAAATAAAGTTGCTTTACTGAACGAACCTCCGGACTCCGAGTGATTGACTGGGAATAAGGCAGACGTTGACCGTTTATATCAGAGGGTCAGTCTCGGGGAGAAGAAGCTCTCCCGGTTTACCCTTACAACTTGGTGTAGTCAGCAGGATCTACTGGACGGGCTGAGTAGAGACATTGTCTCCTTGTATCGAAGCCCAGGGCCAGAGATCCAATGAATCTAGGCAGCATTAATTGCCACCCTCTAGACACTTAAGAAAGCTGGCTTTAAATTAAACCCAAAAAGGCACAGGTTGGACTGTCCAAAGTAAAGTATCTAGGACACGAAATTAGCCAGGGTATAAGGCACTCCCGCAGGAACAAAAGGCAGCCATAAAAGACATGCCAAGGCCAGTGACCGTCCAGGGAGTTAAGAAAGTGTTGGGACTATTTAATTACTGCAGGAATTTTATATCAGACTTTGCAGGGAAAGCAGAGCCACTTCAACGGTTAGTTAAAGGGGGGAGACCCACCACTGATAAGATAGAATGGGAGATGGAGCAGGAGGAAGCATATAGGGCCCTTAAACAGGAATTAATAACAGCCCCTGCCCTAGGATTATCAGATCCCACTCGACCCTTCCACCTATATTGTGATTTAGATCATGAGAGTTATTCAGCCGTGGTGATGCAAGATCACAGAGGGAAACAGAGACCCGTTGCGTATTACTCTGCAAAAAAAAAAGACCCAGTAGCAAAGGCGATGCCACGATGTGTGGCTGCAATAGATTGCACCACCTGGGCGGTGCGAGTAAGCGAACCAATAGTGATGATGGGAAAGGTAATTTTGCATACTCAACATACATTAGTGGAACTACCCAACACAAGAAAATTGCAGACTATATCGGATAGCAGGAAAGCTAAATGGGAAGCTATATTACTCCCCAGGGATGGAACTGTGATAATACAAAAAGATACCGGGGTTAATCCAGCCACGGGCATATTAACGGAAGGAGAAGAGCACAGTTGTCAGATGAAAATGGAGGAAGAAATAAAGAAAGACCCACTAGAAAATCCCGATATGATAATCTATGTAGATGGATCCCGAAAGTATATCAACGGAGAACCCAGAACAGGGTGGGCAGTAGTAAATCAAGAAGGAAAGACCCTGTTAAAAGGAGCCCTTTATGGGGATAAGTCAGCACAGGTAGCGGAACTAGTGGCTTTAATAAAAGCATTGGAAATAGCAAAAAACAAACGGATAAATGTTTATACCGACAGCCGTTATGCCTTCGGAATGATGCATGATTATATGACACGACGGGCCAGAAGAGGGTACATGACCTCTACGGGAGAGGTAGTAAAACATGGAAAACTAATACAAAGGTTAGTTAAGGCTGCATAGTCATCTTTAGAGGCAGCGGTAATTAAAATAAAAGCCCACACAAAGATAGAGGATATGGACTCACAGGAACCCGACGATCAGGCCCCTATAGTACTGGTGGTCAAAGATGGGTCAGGAAGTAGCGAAATATTGCCACCGCTGTATAATATGCGCTAAGAATAATGTAGGACAGAGATGTAGAGTTAGAGTAGCAAACCAACCCAGGCCCCAAGGACCCTGGGAAAACTTACACATTGACTTTACCAGCCCCTTAGTTCAGGATCTAGCCGCCAAACTAGCTGCGGAAGAAATGCAACCAGAGAACGCGTTCAAAAATGAAATAAATATGGCCATGACAGTCAGTAGGGTACAGGAAGTGAATATAATGGAGGTACAAGAAAATACTAGTAAAGAGGAAAAGGAGAGATGGGAACAAGCTGGTGCCCGACTGCAAGATGGAATTTGGAAATGGGGACCACGAAACCAGGTAGTGGCACCGGAATGTTGCAGACAACAACTGATGGCGCTATACCATGGTGTAACACATACTGGCAGAAGTAACATGTTGCACCTACTGACACAGTACTGGTGGTCAAGGATGGGTCGGGAAGTAGCGAAATATTGCCACCGCTGTATAATATGCGCTAAGAATAATGTAGGACAGAGATGTAGAGTTAGAGTAGCAAACCAACCCAGGCCCCAAGGACCCTGGGAAAACGTACAAATTGACTTTACCAGCCCCTTAGTGCAGGACCGGGGGAAGAAATATTGCCTGGTAATAATTGACCAATTTACCAGGTGGGTGGAAGCCTTTGCCACCCGAGATTGCTCTGCAAAAACAGTTGGCTACCGAGGTTATATCCCATTGGGGAGCGCCTCTGCAAATTGACTCAGACAACGACACTCACTTTACTGGTAAAATAATGAGAGAAACTTGTAAGCTGTTACACGTAACACAAAAATACCATATATCATATCACCCCCAGAGCTCAGGGGTGGTAGAAAGAATAAATAGGACACTGAAAAACACGCTGACAAAAGCCATCCAAGAAACAGGGAAGGGATGGTCGGAATTATTACCCAGCATACTAATGAGGCTGCGAGCCACCCCAGGACAAGCGACCGGACTGACCCCCTATGAATTAATGACAGGATGAGCTATGAGACTACCAGAGGATTTGGCTGGATGGGTGGGAGAACCAGGACCAGTACAAGATAGATTAAGGCGATACTTAGTACAACTAAATCAGGAGGTACAAGCACTAAATAAAGAAGTAAGGAACCAACAACAGATTAAAGATCTAGAAAGGCAGAATGCTGGACTTAAACCAGACGAGTTGCCCAGAATAGGTCAACAAGTAATGACGCAAGTTATCAGATGAAAAGGAATGGAACCCCTTTGGATGGGGCCATATACTGTATTAATGACAAGTGATACATGTGTTTGTCTACAGGAACCGACGGGTATGCGATGGAAGCACTGGACCCAGGTGAAACCATTTAACATTAAAGACCCCCATTCTACCCTCTCCTCTAGGGGAAAGAGCTCGAAAGATGACTAGACCTCTGTTTAAATTACAGATAAACATGGATCCAGTGAGATGGATTATTTATAACTACTCTGATGACAACACTTATAAGCCGAAATAATGGGCTGAAAGAAATGGACTGCAAGTTAAGATCCCCTAGTGGAGACTCCATGAGGAACTTCATTATATCACAAAGTTACGAGTGTGAAAAACAAGGAAAAGGATGTTACAGGTGTAACGGTATCTGGGTGAACTTGGATCAATGATCATGCGAACCCTTTAGAGTGACAGATACCAGCAATATGGTAAGATGTAATAGACACTGGCAGGTGTTGGGTCAAGTAGGGGGAGGATATGTCCTGAGCTGCATGGACGATATCATAAGATGGACTATTGTACACGCCGTTACAACACCTCAACCAACAACAACAAGGATCACACCACAAGGAGTAACCCTAGAACCAACAACACCCCCAATCACAATGATGCCTGAAGAACAAAGGTGTCCGAAATTGACGCCTGGACCTGAAAATGGACTGGTGTTATTTACCGAGGGAGAACAATTGTATGATAATGTGAGACATGAAATTGTACCGGTACTAATGAACTTAACCATGCTACAATGGCCAGGATATTGTGAAAGATTTACTAAAACTAGAGAGTTGTATGCATATATGATAAGCAATGTAATTAACCAAGCTGCTGATGCAACAGGGGCTACTAGTTTCAGGGGACATGCTGCATTCCACCAAAGAATTAAGAGGGGCTTAGGAAACGATGTACTCATGGGAATAAATACGGGGACGTCATTCATTAATGCCCTAGATTTACAAGGAGTCCAGAGTAATGTGGAACAATTACAAAGGGTAATACAACAGATTTTAGAGAAATAAACTGGTTTGGTTGAACAAGAATCAGAGTTGGGAGAACATATGATAAGGAAATTACTCGAAGGAATCAAAGTTATAGAAGACCATGCTAGCACTATCAACAAACTAAGCCATAGAGATGAGGAACAGACAAAAGATTGGGTAGGGAGAGGCTTGTGCCATGCCTATGGCCAATGGACCACCGGACAGTTAAAACACAACCTGGCACAGATACAATGAGGTGAGGTACCAGAGTAGATTAACAGCACACAGCTCTGTGGCCTGAGCCAGAATCCAGGCCCTCTGAGTGCTTGTACCCTCAAGGGGATGACCAGAGTATATCCAGTGATACAAAAATGTAAAGCAGAAGTGACAGCAATGATAGGAATGGTACTCCTGATACCAGTGGTGGGACTAGACATGACTCCATACCCACAGTACCAGGTAACAAACATAGGCATAGTGAGGGGTGAGACATACCTCCAATACTATCCAATTGATACCTATGCCATCAGGAAGAATGGTACTATAAGAGGAGTCTCCCTAAGTGGATGCCATGGGAAAGGTACGCTTACGATATGGCCACATGCGGTAGGAGAAGGCCCTAAGGATCAGTGCAGCTATAATAAGACAGAGGGATGCATGTTGGAATTATCACATGTCGATCACCATCACATCCGCTCGGGATATAGAGGCAGAGAGGAGTATTGTGTAGCCACCACAGAGACTGCGTACCAATATAGTAACCTTGTATGTGTAATCACAATGCCTAACTTCTGCTTTACACCAAAAATCCCTGTGACAATTGGACACACCAGATTGGTGTATGTACACTCAAGGGAGGAAAAGAAACTAAATGTGCCAGATAGTATAAGGGACGAATTGGTCAATTATGAAGATCTGGTGGGGGCTCTGATCACCCGCCTGCAAGAGGATCTGCAAGAAATAAAAGAGGGCTTAAGTAAAATAGTGAAACAATACGAAATGTTGCAAAGGAACCTTGAGGAACTAGGAAGGGACATAGAAGTAGAACTACAGGAGGTCCCATGGTATAAGAAGCTGTGGGATTGGGGGATGAGTGTCAACATCCACCCATGGATCCGCATTACGTCTCACATACTAGTTATAGTAAAATTGGTTTTGGCGATAGGAATGGGAATACCAGCATGTGCCACCTGTAAAAAATGTAGAAAACAAAAAAAAAAGACGGAAATGGAAGAAATGTACATGACCTTGATAAAGTAGTAATGTATGCTTTTCGGTGGTAATTGTTACAGAAACCTCCTGGGCAGATTCCCATCGAGCAGAAGGACTATTACTATGAACGAGCGATGGCTTGGGAGAAAGACCTGCTTAACGGATGTATAGTACGAATAACATTAATGCTTATAAGCTATGTAATTGGATGGATAATATATCGATGGAAAGGATGTAGGGGGCATAGAAATCAGGATCATAATATGATTATATAAACAAGGTGACCCAATGGGTTGGATTTGATCACCACCCCGGCAGGACACCATAATAGGAGAAATAATCAGGCTGGTCAATGATTAAAAGGGATTAATCAGGACGAAAAGGGAGGACTGAAAGAGTTAAAAGGGCTAAAATAAGGGAATTGAGGAACCAAGCATATATCCAATGTACATATCCCATAGGGAAGTATGGTGGAATGTGGTCAAATGGTCAAACTGTCAGTTGCTACCTGAATAATGTGCACAAACCATCAGCTACTAATTGAATAATATGGTCAAATGGTCAAACTGTCAGTTGCTACTTGAATAATGTGCACAAACTGTTAGCTACCAATGAGGAATGTGGCAAAGATAACATATGGGGTCACGGGACTACGTAACAGTCAAAATGTGCACACGGGTCGCAAGAATTTGCACCCGAAATCAACTGTATGATGTAAGCCATGACTTAGAACAAAAAACTGTATATAAGGCAGGGGATCTTAGCGATCGGAGAGCATTCATCCCAGCATGAGTGTCTTCCCTGTTGACTTGTGAATAAAATTGATTTACTGAACAAACCTCCAGACTCCGAGTGATTGATTGGGAATAAGGCAGACGTTGGCCCTTTATATCAGAGGGTCCGACTCGGGGAGAAGAAGCTCTCCTGGTTTACCCTTACAATCTCTCTCAAAGACATTGCATGAGTCACTGATAATGATTCTGAAGCTCTAACAGCTGGACTTATGATCATCTGAAATATGCAATGTGCATGTAACTTAGGCATCACATCTCTGACTCTTTGCTTTACTCCCCCACAGGGCCATCGCAATCACCCATCCCCACTAGCCAGAAGGAATAGCCTGAGCATCCATACTCCTCAGAGGAAGCTGCAACCTCTGAGGGCGCAGCGTCAGCAGAATTCAGCACACCCAGCACCAGCGCAGATACTCACACCTCGGTGGGACCTTCACGAGATAGAGTAGTGTTGTCACCTGGTGAATCACAGCTCACAAGTGAGCATCAGCAGATTGTGGAGACAGGGACAGCAGTGGAGAGTCCTAGTTGGAGGGCGCAGGACTCTGCCAGCTCAGTTCAGCTGCATGTCGACCCTCTGCCTCTGGGTCCATCCATAAGATCAGCGGTGCTGGAACTCCAGGAACAGATGCAGGAGTCTCTGGCAGGCTTTGTCTCCTGGGTCGCTGTGAGTATGGAGTGAATGGAGGAGTCCATTGCGAACATAAGCAGAGCCTTTGTGGAGTCATTAGTGCATGAACACATCACCATGGAAAGGATGGCAACCTCCATGGAGGTGAAACGTCACCAGAGTGCTGAAAACATGGTGAGTGTTCTGAATAAAATGACATCTCTGGAGGAGCGATGCTCGTCTATTGAACAGAGAAACCAGACCTTCATGGAAGTCCTTCTGAGTAGGACTGCCAGTGCAGATACATGTCACCATGGCCCCCCTGATGTGCAGCAAGGTGCTCTCAAGCCAATTGCAAGTGCTGAGTGGGACCTGACCCATGAGAGGGAAGTTGGTGGCAGACATCAAGGAAGTGGGGGCTACTCTCCAAGTGCTCACACTTCCATGCCACTACAGAGCCCTCAGTCAGAACCCCACCAGAGTCCACACCCATCTGAGAGCGGCGGCTCTACCCCTGCACAGCCGCAGGAGCATCAGACTGTTGCGGAGCCCTCACAGGCTCGCAACCCCAGAGGACGCCCAACAAAGGTGTCGAGACAGGAGCAGCAGGAAAGTGAGCAAGGGGCCTCCATATCTGCTGAAGCCACAGGGGAAGCACCACGTCGGAGCACGCGTAAGAGAAAGATACTGCACAAATAGTCACAAGGGTAGTCACTTGGGTGAAATGTGATGCTTTATGTTAAAAAGCCATCAGATGATTACTGTAAATAAAAAATCTGTTGGCTACTGCTGCAGTTGTGGCGTGTGTCATTTCACTAATGGGACTTCCACATTGAGGTCTTAGGATTACTTGGTATATGCCTCAGTTGAGGAAGCGCTCAGTGAAGGTGGTGAGAGGGGTTTCCCAGGAGGTCACGCTTGAGATGGGTGTCAAGCTCCAAACTTCCACAGCTGTGGTTATGCCTTCTAAAAGTTACCCCAGACCTGAGACAACAAAGATCTGCCACCTGCAAATGATGGCTGATCAAATATCCTATTTAATGGTGGAGCTGCAGCTAATAGTCAACAATCCAATTGTGCTCCCGTCAGGTTTCACCGTCGTGTTTCTGAACAGGCATGCTTCACGTCGGAAAAGGGTTAAAATCACAACGGCCTATCAAAATGGCATTATAGAGGCAATTTACTGCTTGTTAAGGGCCTTAACGGCCTATTCCGCCTCTTGGAGGCGGGACAGAGACGGGACCAGTAGACACGATTTAATTAGAATTGCTTGGAGGCAGGATGGAGGCGGGGTTGGGCCCACCCACCAGTTTTTACAATTTTAAGCCCCCACACGCCTCCAATCCCGCCTCAACGGCCCGATGAATATCGAGCCCTATGACTCTATGGGCTCAATTTTCCAAGCCCCGAGGAGGCGGGTTTGGAGGCAGGAGCGGTGGGAAAATTGCAGAATCAGGGGGCAGGAACCCACCCTGCCCCCAACCCGCCTCCGTGCCAATGTCCCAGGAGGCGGGTACCCGACCTGTGCTGGGAGCTGCCTCCCTGCAGCGGGAAGGGGATTAGTGCCAATTAACTGCCTGTTAACAGGTAGTTAACAGGCAGGTTTTTGCCTAATACCTATGTACGGATAACCGTAGCTGTCATAAAGACAGTGGGGTTTGATTGACAGCTGGTTGACAGCTGACGTCATATCCGGGGGCGGGATCCGATGCCATCTTAGCCATGCTTGAAGACTGTACTACGAGACACAGAGTCAGGACTGAATAAATGGCACTCCACTACAACTGCTTGGGAGACTCGTAATTACGTTATTAAGATAACATTACATGGTACCTGGATTTATAGAACTCACGATAAGGACATACTACAACAATGGAAGGAATAAAACCTCTGGCTTGCCTGCAACTAGAAGGAAATGTGGATGAAAATTGGCGTGTCTTCAAGCAACGCTTTCTTCTCTACCTCACAGCGATTGACGCTTCGACAAGCTCTGGAACACGTAAAGTAGCTTTGTTGCTAACAGTGGCTGGCTCGCAGGCAATCGAGCTGTTTAATACATTTATGTTTGCAGCCAAAGATGATAAAAATGATCTGGACAAGGTGATAGAACGGTTCGACGAATACTGCACTCCAAAAAAGAATGAAACGTATGAGAGATTCGTGTTTTGCTCCCACGTGCAAAAGCAAGGAGAATCCTTTGATTTTTTTTGACAGACTTGAAAATAAAAGCACAAACATGCAACTTTAGGGACCTGAAGGAATCGATGATATGCGATCAAGTCATTTTTGGAATACTGTAGGGGGTTTCTCTTGCTCGTTCTGGCCTCCTACCAGGCTTCGTGCAATAATTACCCTTGAGTGGTTCGACCCACTCTTCCCTACGGTTCTAGACCTTGGACTTAGGTGCAGGGAACTGTAGTGCAGAGAAAAACTCAATAGACCAGGTTGAATAGCACGAAATGGATGCTTTTATTATTAAACAGTTTGCAGCATTATAAAATACATGTCATAAGCACAGATTAAAGTAACTACAAGCATGCACATATCTATAAATTTAACTCTATGGAAATGGGAAACACACAGCACATCGTAAAAGGGGGAACACATTACGATTACCCTTAACCCCTCCCCTAGACCTAAACTAAGTTTTGACTTGAGGAACTCGGGATCATGCTCACCACTTTCAGATTCGCGAAAAGGGGGTTCGCAACCTTTTTGGCACAGCTTTCCGTCATCACGTGGATTTGGAAACTTCTGGCGCAGCTTGTTTTTCTTACACGATGAAGCAGCAGATACAGCCTTGATGAGCGCTCGTCATGGATGAATCCGTTAGACCTGTGTTACCTTTACTGAAAGGCTGCCGAAGAACTGGATGCACCTTGGAGACTCTGCTGCCGATGTGATGTTGTAGAAATGGATGCACATGGAAGGTCCGTTACCGAATGGGATGTTGAGGCACTGGAGTGCTAGGCCCTGAGTGTCTTCTTCTCCAGCCTGGGTCGTCGATCTCCCGATGGTCTTCCTCGGGGCGGGACGCTGGTCCCAAAAAGCTTTCTTTATACAGTCATAATGTCCTTCTGAGGGTGTCTTCTTCTTCGGCCTGGGCCGTCGATGATCTCCCGACAAAAGTACCCGGGCCACCCTCGTCGTCTTCCCGTCGTGGCTGAGCCTTGCCTGGCCGAACACCGACCATGTTCCGAAACCAAAGTGCTGCCTTAACCGAAGAGTCATAGAAGTGCCGAAGCGAAGCGTGAAGCGAAGCGTAGCGCATAACGTACTGATGGACTTTTTCAATCCACAGTTATACCCTTTTGGAACATTCTTATCTCCCGCCAAATCATAGTCCAGTCTTTGTAATATTTTGGCGGGCAGAAATCTCTGCAGGGGCGCTTTGTCTTTGTAACAGGAGCCGGTGATAGCTTAACTGGCCTTCCTGGGCCGATAATGTCTTATACTTTGTCACCGTAACTCGGTTCGTATATTGATCGGTCTGGAGATTGCCCTCAATGGCTGTTAAACGGTTTTCCTTTGTACAGTAAATGGGTTTAAGTGCTCATTCAATTGCCTGCCCATTTCTTGATGGGCCTCATCCTGTTACCCAAAACTGTCCTGTACTTAGAATCTAATTAGTATGTATGCTCAGTTCCATGAGTTTCGGTTTCCCGATACTGGCTTTCGCGGGCTTACTGTCCTCAATCCACAAGCCTGTCTGGCTTGCAGTAACAGAAATCAAATGGTCCCAGAAACTGATCACGAGGTCCGGCGGCCATTTTGTATGCCCTTTTATCAAAGGTTTTTCTGTACAAGCTTCTTTTGGTCAATAAACTGTCTTATTAACCCTATTTTCTTGCGTGATTAATTACTGAAAATTTCGAATCTTACAGTCCTCCCTGTGATACTGAGAGCTTGCTTAAAGCATCAATAAACCTTGGTGAGCAAATTTTCCCTGATTCCTCACATCCAAACATTCCTGGTAATTAACTATCTATGACCCTCACGACACATGCAGTTCCCATTTCAGAAAAAAATTACCTTGTGTACAGTTGGACAATCATAGGTAGTACTACCTTAAACTATAACACATTCATCTTTCAGATGTGAAGGGGCCGATACCCCTTACACCACCTGCATACACCTTTTATCAATCAAAAAGACAGAAAATCTTATCAACAGCTATAACACAACAGTATTCACACACTTAAATCATGCAGTGGCTAAAATCAAGAGTGGAGGGACGCTTTAACTTTTAATACTTAGCAGCTTAAACTGGAGTGTCCTCTTCCCCCACTCATACATAGCGTTCTCTCCATTCTCCTGTGTTCTCGTGCCTCTGGAGGCGTTTGCCTCTCTTGCAATGCACGAACAGTAGGAATATTACAATTAAAACCTGACACACTACTAGGATATGGGATGCTATTCTAATCCAGGCCGGGATCTCTATATTAGTGAACAGATCCCACCATGGTGGGGTGACTATGTCCAATATGTCTTTCCCTATCTCTAATGTCTTCTGCTCCAGTGTGTAAAAATGCTTCTGTGAAACTATAACGGCTTTTAAAATCTTGGTGAGGTGTTCGGGAAGAGGGGGAATGACATAACCAAAATGCACCACGAATCGCTACAAGTCCGTGAAATTCTCTTTTACAGTGAGGTGAACGGTGGAAGGTACAGGAATGGGGACAATCCGTTGTTGTGCCACTTGAACTTCAGCCCTGGGTTTAAAACAGAAGCTGCTGTCACTGACCGGACACCACCCGTGCTGTCCGTGGCGGTAGTGAGGCGCTGCAGTGGTGACACAGTATGCCCCACCTCCGATATATGCCTCCTGCGGGGGCACATGGTCCTTTGCCATTGCCTCCATGGTGCAATTTATCGGCTTCGCGCTAGCGGCTCTGAACCCGCACTGTGGTTTCAAAAAGGCATTCAAGTGCTGGGGACACAGGATGATGTGTGCTCCCCGGCTTCGACACCCCGAGAGGTCGGTGCCTGTCATCGTACGCTCCCATCTGATGACATAAGGCGGGACCACTGCGTAACGAATGTGCGCACCCCCCTGAATGACTCCAATGTTCTCCACCCTGTATACCGGGGCGGGCTTTGCTGCGGGACCCAACACCGGCATCCTTACCACTATTCCCATGATAGTGTGATTCGAGCATCCGCAGTCCACTGGGACTGGGTACGCCTCTGCAGCTAGTCTGAGCTGGCACGGACTTAATGCGTTCTTGAAAGGGTGGAGCGCTTGCAAGTGCTTGTTGCTGATCCAGGACGGGACCAAACCTTGTTTTAAATCCTCCAGATTACTGCGGCCCTCGCCCAGTAACCACGCCCCGTATAGCACACAGGCCTCGTTCTGCGCAGCCTGATCGGACGCATTCCGATCCTCCCTAATGAGTGCATTTACCGTTCTAGCGTGTTTCTCCAGCTCAGCAATTATTTCTTTTAAGTGTAGTGTCATGGCCTGGTCCTCATGCAGCTCAGAACCCACTACCTTATTTTCGTTAGTCAGTATGTTCCTTAACTGGGCTTTTAAACCATTGATCTGTGTCTGCAGCTCCACGTTGTCTAGAGCGTTGACAACAGACGTCCCGGTGTTAAAAGCAGTAAAAATGTCATTTACAGTACCCCTTCTTTGCCTCCCTACCCGATCCAAAACTTCCTGTGGTGTGGTGTATAATTTGGCCTTGTCGATGTCGGCAAAGTCAAACTTGTAAAATTGTCTGAACATTCGGGTTAACAGGACCTGGTACAGGTAGACTATCCTTTATCCGAAAACCTCGGGACCAGCCGAGTTTCGGATAAAGGAGAATTTCGGATTTCGGAAGGTGGGTCGGCGGGGGTCCGCGGGGGGGTCGGCGGGGGGTCGTGCGCACGACTTACGCTGACGCTCAGCGTAAGTCAGTCGGGGTCGGCGGGGGTCGGGGCCGGCGGGGTCCGCGGGGGGGTCGGCGGTTGTCGGGGCCGGCGGGGTCCGCGGGGGGGT
Source organism: Somniosus microcephalus (assembly GCF_052327205.1). Lineage (NCBI taxonomy): Eukaryota > Metazoa > Chordata > Chondrichthyes > Squaliformes > Somniosidae > Somniosus > Somniosus microcephalus. Next base: position 93,621,470 of record NC_140998.1, on the reverse strand, counting down.
CGGCGGCTGGCGGGGTCGGCGGTTGTCGGGGCCGGCGGGGTCCGCGGGGGGGTCGGCGGCTGTCGGGGCTGGCGGTTGTCGGGGCCGGCGGGGTCCGCGGGGGGGTCGGCGGCTGGCGGGGTCCGCGGGGGGGTCGGCGGTTGTCGGGGCCGGCGGGGGGGTCGGCGGGGCCGGCGGGGTCGGCGGTTGTCGGGGCCGGCGGGGTCCGCGGGGGGGTCCGCGGTTGTCGGGGCCGGCGGGGTCGGCGGTTGTCGGGGCCGGCGGGGTCCGCGGGGGGGTCGGCGGCTGGCGGGGGGGTTGGCGGGGGGTCGTGCGCACGACTTACCCTTTATCCGAACTTCCGCAACCGGAACCCTCTAAAAACCGAAGGTTTTTTCGTTCAGCGTAAGTCGTACGCACGACTTACGCTGAACGAAAAAACCTTCGGTTTTTAGAGGGTTTCGGTTTTCGGAAGTCCGGATAAAGGGTAGTCTACCTGTACAACTGTTCCGTCTCCTTGGGACACCACTCCGGCAATCGTACCTCAGTGAGGTTTAAAATCACTGAGGCCACCGCGTAGTGTACCAATACTAAACCGTTCCCGGGTCCCTTTGTGGCGGTGGGGCACCCTTCCTTCTGGGCTAGCGCTACCGGAATCGTGGGCAGGGGCTTGCGTGGGCGGGTGATGAGTTCAGTGGTGTTTACCGGAATCGGGGAGAATGGGGCTCCGCACGCCCGAGTGCTGACATCCCATCTCATCCCTTTCCCTTCATCCTGCCACTGCCTCTGGAAAAAGATGGATACGCCCTTGGGGCAAACGCGTTTTGAACCCCACATACAGACATATATCCCTTCATCTGGTTCCCACCATTTGTCCCAACAAACATGTAATTGTCCATCAGTCCCCGTAATTGTCTGATGGGTATTGTTACCCAGTCGCTCCCACTCGATAGTAGAGTTCTTCATGTCCTTTCCCAGCTTTCGTAGCCACCACCATCTACTTAGCGGTACGTTCCCATTACACACCAAACAGATCCTCTTTCCCACGGTAACGCTGACTCTGGGTGCAAGGATCCTCACCCGAGGGCACGATAACGAAGTCTCTTGGTAGGCAAAACTGAAATTGCTGGAGTATTCCATAGAATTCGTCCCCAGCCATCCTGGCCATCTCCCTTGGTGGAAGTAGGTGGCGGTTTCCTCAACCTCTCGCTTCCCCGTCCCATCCGTTGTGATGGGGGCTGTGTCCCCGGAACATCCGAACACGATGATGTCCTTGGTGCGGCCTCGGTAGGCCAGCCTGCACCCGATCGCCGCGAGCGCTACGAGAATCCCTTTCATTGTATCCCTGGTTTCTGTAATCGATAAGAGGATGTAGCCAGGCTCCCAATAGGTGCTGGCCTAATTAAACGGACGCGCGGGTCCCTTGACCCTGCTTCCAAACAAGCACACATACTGGGCAGACTTCGAAAACTACCTTTAAAACATCCCCATCCTCTTAAACTTTACATACCTTAAACTAACATTAAAATTACTTAAACATAACATCATTACCTAAAACTATGTACAGCGCCGCCCTCCTTCGGGCGGCCTACCTAATTCCTGTGAGGGTTGCACCGTGCCGCTCCCTGTGGCGGGGCTGCACTGACCTTTGGCTTTGATCCCCCGCAGCCTGTCGCTGCTGAACGGGAACCGTGCCTTTCCTGGGCTGCTCTGGACCGAGGTTGGGGGAAATAAGGAGAACTTGGCCAATGCTTTCTGGGCTGAGGCGTTCGAGTCGACCTACGAGGGGATGCCTTGGGCGAGGCCCCCAGGGCTGACGGACCAGGGACCGGGACCTTCACCGTCACAGCCTGTGGTCCCACCACAGCTGCCGGCTCCGGCTCCCTTTCCTCAGGCTCCGCCCCCCCGGGGCCGGGATCTGTGGCATCCGACTCCACCTCACCTGTCCCTACAGGTGGTGAGTCTCCGCCCCCAATCCCTACCTCCCCTAAGCTTGAGTCGAGGGCGGGATCTTCATCCTCTGACTCTTCCTCCTCCGTGATCGGGTCAAGGGCGGGGTCGAGCTGTTCGGGCTCTTCCTCGTCCGAATCCCAAATTAGAGGGGAGACCTCCCACTCCATTGGGATGACTCCTCCCTTCACGCAGGCTACAGTTCCAGCCTGTGTGGTCTGTGACTCTGTCACGGGCTGAGGACTTTTGTCCTCAGACTTGGCCCCTGTTGTTGGCCCTTGTGCACCCGGCTTAAACAGCTTACACTGGTTAATGTGAAACCATTTAGTACGTCGGGGCACCTTCATTGCATAAACCATGGGGCTGGCCTTGTCTACAATGCTGTAAGGCCCCATGTACAGTGGTTCAAAACTCCCCACCTGGGCATAGTTCCTAACCATGACCTGGTCTCCGACTTCCCACTCTTGTTGCTTACGAGGCTCCAGCAACAGTCGATTTCCCTGATGCTGTCTCCCCATGTTCCCAGCCGCTTGCCCATAAATCTGTTTCAGGCGCTCCAAAAGGGTTTGGACGAACTTGTCTCGCTTCACCTCTTGGAGCTGGCCCTCAGTGAGCACCGGGGCTAGTACATGGGTGGGTGTTCGCATGATCCTTCCAGTCATTAATTCGTGTGGGGAGTACCCCGTACTTTTGGACTGGCTGGCCCGGATCCCCATGAAGACTAAAGGCAGGATCTCCACCCATTTCTGGGGCGAGCCCATTGTCTCTTTCCTCAGCTTTTCCTTGAGGTTCCGGTTCATGCGTTCAACAATCCCGGATGACTGGGGATTGTACGTTACGTGCCACTTCCCTTCAATGCCCAAGAGCATGAGGGTGTTCTGCATCACTTGACCGGTGAACTGACTCCCTTGGTCAGACTCAACAAAACGGGGGAGCCCCCACCGTGAGAACACTTCCCGGATCAAGATCTTGGCAGTACCCAGTGCCGTAGCTGTTCTACACGGGAAGGCTTCTACCCACTTGGTGAACACATCCACCAGGACAAGGCAGTACTTATAGCCTCCCTGGGCGGCGGGCAGGGGCCCTATGTAGTCGACCTGAATCGATTGCCATGGTCCCTCTACCCTCCTGATGTGCCCCATGGGCACCTTCCTTTTCTGGGGGTCTGGGTTGTTTGCAGCGCATACAAGACAGCTTGCACAGAACTCGCGGACATCGTCTCGAAGTCCCGGCCACCATCCCGCCTGCTCTACCCGTTGCCAGGTAACCTCAGGCCCGGGGTGTCCTGCCCCTGGACCCTCATGGGCCAGTTGAAGGAATTCCCTCCGGTGCTGCTGCGGCACAACCCATTGTTCCTCTCGGAACAGCATGCCTTCCTTGACTGAGAGGGCTGCCGTACTGTACGGACCCTCTACCTGCTTGCCCTCAGTAATGGCCTTGAGGACTGTTTTTAGGGCGGGATCCAGGGTTTGGACGGTCTTTAGGTCTAGGGGCGTTGTCACCCCTGTGTTCCCTGGAGTTCCCTCCCTGGCTCGGATCGCTGCCACGGGTCCGGGTCCATAGGGGTCCCAGAAAATGCCGTTGCGGGCACCCTCCCTGGCTAGCGCATCCGCCTGCTGGTTGCCCTGACTGCGGGGTTCTGTGGTGGAATGAGCCTTCACCTTGTGGATGAACACCTCCCCTTCCTCCCCCACAGCTGCCAGGATCTTTTCCAGCAAGGGCTTAACTGTTAAAGGCCGTCCGTCCACGGAGGTTTTTTCAAGGCAGGACCAGATGGCGAGGTACTCCGTACACGAATTGCATGTGAACATGCTGTCCGAGCAAATCGTGTATGGGGTTGGGAAGATCTCGGGGTGGGTAACCACGTACGCCACCGCAGACAGTTCAGCCTGCTGTGCGCTCATAGTGCTGGGGAGCTTAATCGCCAGGGCAATGTCTGCCGTAGGGTCATAAACTCCACACCCTGTGAGTCGTTCGCCAGCAGATACCGTGCTGGAACCGTCTACATAGATCTCGCGGCCTGTGGGGTGTATTCCGGCCCGTAAACCTATGTCGACCTCCCATACCCCTTCTACGGAACACCGATGGGCTGTTCCGGGATATACCATGTTGGCTGCGAGCTTTGGCTCGCAGAGACCTTTAACTTTGAGATCCATCTGGGAAAGGAGGAGGGTCCAGCGCGCAATCCGAGCGCTGCTCACGGTCCCATCCTTAATCCTTCCATCCAGAAGCATCTTTGTGGGGGTGTGATGGGTGAGGAGAGTGATGGGAGAGGTTCCTGTGAAGAACACTGATCTGTTCATAGCCCAATGCGTGGCCAGGAGATGCCGTTCGCAATTGGAAAAACTCCTCTCCACATCCGTAAGCACCCTGGAGGAATAGACCACTGGTCTCAGCTTGCCGTGTCGCGCCTGGAGCAGCACGGCACTCAGGCTGTCTCCACTAGCGGCTACTTCCAAGAAAAACTCCTCCCCCCCATCTATGGCCCCTAGGGCTGGCGCAGTCTGCAGATCCCTTTTCAACTTCTCGAATGCTGCCTGACAACCCTCGTCCCAAGACCACTCGACTCCCTTGTGTAAGAGTCAGAGTAGCGGGGCTGCTGTGGCTGCATAGTCCTCGATGAAATCTCTGCAGTACCCGGTCAATCCCAAAAAGGACCTTACACCCGTTACTGTGTTAGGGATCGGCAGATCTTGCACCAATTCCCGTCTAGCCTTATCTATGGCTCTTTCCCCAGCTCGGATGGCCAGACCCAGGAATTTCACCTCCTGCTGGCCGATCTGTGCTTTCTTTGGGTTTACTTTAAAACCCTTCTGTTAAGTATGTGTATTGTATTGAACAATTAACACAAAGACTTAAACGTATAACTCAAACAGGTCTTTACTGGTTGGAGGTAGGGACTATACGTAGATCTTTACTTCATGCCCACAGGCGGGAACTGAGGGGAGATCAGTACCCACAGTACTATTTATACCCCTATGGCCAGGAGTGGTACTGCGTATCACTACGCCCTACAAGTAGTGCAGTCCTGTCCATAGGTTCAAAGTAGCACACTTATTACATACACAACATTCCTCCCTTCCTAGCTTTACAGTCATCTCCCCATTTAACATAACGTAATAACATATATACATATATAACTTCAGGTTTACATAACAGGATAACATAGATACATAGATAACTTCATGTCAAAACAGATCACAGATTCAGTCTCTGCGGAAAACAGTTCACAGATTCAATCTCTGTGGTGTAGTCGGTTCACGTTGCTGGAGTGACTCATTCAATAGTCCTTCCATGGATTTAACAGTTTGAACTTCCGAACTGAATTGGCTCCGTTCGGAGGGACCACGTGTGTGATCTGGTAGAGGTAATAATGGTTCAGATGGGTCATCTTCTGTTTCGACTTTTCCTTTTCTGCTTCTTGGAGACTCTCTGGGCTCCACTGTCAGCTGCCAGCTGCATGCGCAGTTCCTCCTTCTCTTCCTCCTTTTTCCGTAGTAGAGCCACCTTCTCCCGATGTTCCGTAGACTTTCGGTGCTCCTCCATGATTTCTGTATGGTGGGAGTCGAAGTTACAAGTTGGGCAGGACAGGACATAGTAATATTCGGTGTCGTCCTGATCTAGGCCAGCGAGAGGGTCTTCTATTTCCTCCATACCCAGCTGGGCGTTAGCCAGCTTTTGTTCCAAGTCCAGACATCTTTCCTGAAGAGACTTCTTCATGCGTACCTCTTCATCCAGCTTTTTCTGGGTTTTCAGCAAGTCGTTTACTAATGACCTCATTTGAGATTTTACTACTTCAACTTCTTTTGGAGATTGATTGATCGGACTATTCAATCCCTCTACCGGAGCAGCTGTTTCAGCGGTCTGTTGTTCTACGTTGACGTGAGTCAGCGTACTTTTGGCATCCAAGGGCTGCTCTGTTGCAGTCATCTCAGTCTGTGTTGCCACCTCAGCTCTTCCAATAACCTTTGAGAGCTCCGAACCCCTTTCGTTTGAATATTGAAGTTCGTGTTCAAGTTTTTCCCATTTCAGAGTCCTGTCCTTCAGCATATGCAGGAGTTGGCTGACCGTTAACTCCTCTGACATCAGACGTTTTGTGTGCTCCTGCTCCATTTTCTCCATCAGCTGCTTCTGTTGCCTTTCCAGATTCTCCAACTCTATATCAAAGAACTCTTTCGTTGCATTCAACTCTTGCTCAAAACGGCGAAGCATTTGTTCTAATTGCTGTTGTAGTTTGAAATGGAGTTGAGTTCGAGCCCGGTGTCCCTCAGAAATGGGCACATCAGTAGACTTGCCAGACTCAGAATCCACAGTTAAACTATGTTGTTGTTGCTCAGTGGAATTCTGCGCTGAAACTTTGTCTTTTGCACCTGAGTTGGGCTTACCATCATCCGTTCCAGAGTCTGGGCCGACTATCTTCACCGAGTTCTCACTCGTTATTGTTTGTAGGAAATGCCAGTCCATATTCATTTTCCTAATCCACTCCCGTCCTAGTAGTGGAGAACCTCCTTCAGATATCACATATAAGTCCATTATTTGACTGTCTTCGCCCTTGTGGACCACTGCAACCTCTATTTTCCCGATGGAGTACACTCTTTGCCCCGTGTATGTTTTCAATATAATCCCCGTATCCTGTAGGGGAATATGTTGGAATAACTTTCCGTAATCTTTCTTATTTATGACCGTCAATGCCGATCCAGTGTCCAATTCCAGTTTTACTTGGACTCCTTCTATCTGAAGAGTGACCCAAATTGTCTGGAGGTCTGCACCCTTACCAGCGTTGAGTACTCTTAAGCTAGCCAGTTCATTACTGCTAGCGTCTGAATCGGACTCCTGTTCGGTCACCTTGTGTACCTTTGCGTATTTTCCTTGCGGTGACTTCTTGTTGCTGGTCTTCTTCCCTGACCTGCATACTCTAGCTATATGTCCAAGCCTACCACAAGTTCTACATTCTTGGTCACGAATTTTATTGGCCTTACAATAATTTTTTACTCTTTCAACATATATGGCCCAATCTTCGAGGTCACTATCAAAGGCGCTAATATTCCCGTGTTTAGGCATTGTAGATTTGCAATTTCTCAGATTTTATTTTGTTTACTTGTTATCAAAGATAGCGGCTTCCCGCTCTTGCCGTCGTCCTCCGCCCACAAAATGGCGGTTTTCCCGCGCTTGGCGGTCTTCACCCGTCCCCCGACGCCGTCTCCCTTCAGCCCCCGAGTGCGGCCCTTATCTTCGCCGCGATCGCCCGAGTGCGGCCCTTATCAGCGGATGCGATCGCTGGATCGCGAAGTGGCTCCCAACCGAAGCGGCTCTTGCTCGCTCCCTCCCGGCCTCTGGCTCACCCGCTCGCGTGGCTCTTGCTCGCTCCCTCCCGGGCTCTGGCTTACCCGCTCGCGCGTTTCACCGCGGCTCTTATCAGGGATTGCGATCGCCCTTATCTTCTCCAACTTCCCCAGCCCTGTCTTTGCAGCCAACGCTGCACGGCTTACCCCACCACCTAGGTTGAACAAGGAAACTGCAGAAAGACTTCTGTCAGTCGCTGGAAGCTGTCAGGATGGCTGCTGCACTCCAGTGCTCAGTCGCCGATGGAGGCTTCAGAGTCCTAAAGCCTGTCGCTTCTAGTGGGGTGGTGATGTTTGAAACCTCTCTTCAACTGCCGCAGGGTAAGAACCTGACTCGTCGCCAGTGTTAAGTATGTGTATTGTATTGAACAATTAACACAAAGACTTAAACGTATAACTCAAACAGGTCTTTACTGGTTGGAGGTAGGGACTATACGTAGATCTTTACTTCATGCCCACAGGCGGGAACTGAGGGGAGATCAGTACCCACAGTACTACTTATACCCCTATGGCCAGGAGTGGTACTGCGTATCACTACGCCCTACAAGTAGTGCAGTCCTGTCCATAGGTTCAAAGTAGCACACTTATTACATACACAACACCTTCCTTTCCAATAGCCCCAATAATTCGGCTAATAGTGGGCCGTGCTCCTCCCTGGAGTCCGTGAATAGGAGTAAGTCGTCCACACACTGCACTAACTGATTGGGCTGGCTAAATTCCTTTAAACTTCCTGCCATGCATTGATGGAAAATGCTGGGGCTGTTGTGAAAACCCTGTGGCAAGCAGTTCCAAGTGTACTGTTGCCCTTTAAAAGTAAAGGCAAACTTGCACTGATCCTCCCGCCGCAGCGGAATGGACCAAAAACCGTTCGAGATATCCAGCACCGTGAACGTGGTCGCAGATGCTGGAATACTCCCTATTAGGTCGGCAACTGCTGCTACCGTGGGCGCGCAGGCTGGGATGTTACTATTGAGGACTCTGTAGTCCACCGTGGCCCTCCACGAATTGTCCGGCTTCTTTACCAGCCATAATGGGGAGTTCACGTGAGTGGCTATTGGCCTCAACACGCCCTGCTGCACCAATGAAGATATTGCTGTCTCCATGTCGGGTTCTGCCTCCTTGGGGAAGTTATACTGCTTTTGGGGTCGGATCATGGGGTCCCCATCTACGCTGACCTCAAACCCGGTGACTCTCCCACAGTCGTGCTTGTGGGTGGCAAATGCAGTCAGGTTTTCCGACACACACGCTTGCAAGTCCGTTGGGACGTCCGCGACCAGAAGCTCGAGGTCGTAACCCCCTGACGGCTTCATGGTGCACAGGGTTCCCTTTTCTCCCTTCCCTGGGATCACGACTACCTTCCCTAACCCATTCTTGGCTCCCCAGAGACAGTGATTTCTGAGGTCCACGAGGATCCCGTGTTCCACCAAAAAATCAGACCCGAGGATGCCTTTACCACCCCCCTCATTCCACTTCAACAGGATACACGTCCATGTGGTGTGGAGTGCTCCCAAATGAATGGAGAGCGGGATGGAGTATGCGCCAGCCTGTTCTTTGCCTGTGAAACCCGCTACTGAGGATGGAGCCTGGGTAGACAGAGGTGAGGCAAAAGGCTTAGCTGTGTGGATCACGGTACATGATGCTCCCGTATCCAACAGGTAACTACCCTTTTCCTTCTCCACCTCCATCTCCACAACGGGTCTTCTCCACGCGTCATAGCGGAGCGGGCACAGGTAGACGGGCTGCGCGGGCTTCAGTCATTTGGGCTCTGCAGTTTAGGTTGGGGGAGCAACAGGGCTGTTGATGACTGCCACCTTCCCCTGCGAGGTCATTAGAGACCGCATTGCCTCTAAAACCGACTCGATCGTATCGGGATGGATCGACACATCGGCTCCTTTCTCCAGAATGGGCGTTTGGGCTGGGGCTGAGAGAGTTTTTCCCTTTAAATCCTTCCAGGGATTTTTACAGTCCCGGCGCCAATGACCCTCCTTCCCACACCCGTAACAACTGCTCTTGGCTTGGGGAGGGCGATTCCCCTCCTGATGCCATTCCTTTTTAGCAGGCGCTGCAGGCCTCGCCTCATGCACCTTTCCCTTTGAGGAAGGCACATCCCTACTCTTGTTGTTCCTGTAACCTATCGTGAGCTGATCAAGCACTAACTCCTCCGTGGAGCGGGGGTTAGTGGGGTCAAACCATGCTTTGGCCTGCTCCCTCACCTGTGGCAAGCAATTGGCGACCAGGCACCGGAGCCAATGAGCCTTTTGGTCATTATTCAGCCCGTTCCGGTCCGGCCCGCCCGGACAGCTACGCCAATACACTGGCCACAACCTCCCGGCAAAAACCCGTGGGGGTTCTCCCTCTAGCTGTACCGTCCTTTCCAATCGGAGGAACGGAGTTCCGTCACCCTCCCCTATAATCTCCAGGATCTCGTCCCGTAACTCCTCACACGCCTTGTGCCCTCTCTTGCTCTCATCAGGGAGACACTGGAGGAGCGAGCTGTCCAGGGAGAACAGCAGCATTTTGGACTGTTCAACCCCGTCGCAGTCATTAACTGCTGCGGTCTGCTCCACGTCCCTAAAATGGACGGAGGGATCTCCTGACTCGGAGAGTTTTGGGATGTGACTTACCATTTCCCTTAGCTGTCGTGCGCTATGGGGCATTATGATCTGATTCACGAGGGGTCCATCCTCGCCATCCGCTACACCCGGACCGAGCCTCCGGTGTCGCGTGGGACACATCGGTGCCGGTCCCGACTCTACTACCTGGTGTTGCTCTACCTCAAGAACCTCTGTGTCTGACTTCTCCATTTCCTTCCCTGGAGTCCAAGACTCAGTATAGGCGGGAGGTGCCGAGGGCTTGGGGGTTGGTACCCCAACTGCCTCTTGTGGAATCGGTCTTTTGGATTCCTTAGCTAACAGTAGCTGGCTCGCTGGTGGGTTTATGAGACACACCAAGCCGTTTGCCTTCGCTAGGGCCGTTCTCAGTTCCTCTAGCTCCCTTTTGCAAGCGCTATGGTTGGTGTTCTCAGACCTATCCTCCATGGCCATCTTATATGCTGCCCTAGCCCCCAAAATACTTTCCTCCTGTGTCGCTACCTGCTTAGCTAGGCGGAAACACCTATCTCTCATTTACCTTCACTGGCCTTGGCCTCAACGACCTGACACTCCAAGTAATCTATCCTGGTCTCATGGCGGTGAGTTACGGATTGGCGTTCCTGATTCAGCGCGTTAAGCGATTGAATCAGTTTCTGACCTCCCACAACCTTTTCCTCTACTTCTGTTAGTAGCCCTTTGATCTGGGCCATCTGTGCTACAACGACCTGGTCCAAAAGCTGGACTTGCTTCTTGTAGCACATCAGCCAGACTGCCTTTTCTACCGATTTCTTATGCTCTTTGCTTTCTGTCCACTTGATGGCTGCATCTAGCGGGCGCCTATCTCTCAATAGGTCAGATATCCACTGTTTTGTAAGGTTTACCTTCCCAAAAACATAATCCGCTATTCTCTCATCCATCACATTTTGTTTATTCAAACCTTGATCTAACACGCTACATTCCTGCTGCCAAGGTCCTGCCGCGGTCGCCATCTCTGTAGGGGTTTTCTCTTGCTTGTTCTGGTCTCCTACCAGGCTTCGTGCAATAATTACCCTTGAGTGGTTAGACCCACTCTTCCCTACGGTTCTAGACCTTGGACTTAGGTGCAGGGAACTGTAGTGCAGAGAAAACTCAATAGACCAGGTTGAATAGCACGAAATGGATGCTTTTATTATTAAACAGTTTGCAGCATTATAAAATATATGTCATAAGTACAGATTAAAGTAACTACAAGCATGCGCATATCTATAAACTTAACTCTATGGAAATGGGAAACACACGGCACATCGTAAAAGGGGAAACACATTACGATTACCCTTAACCCCCTCCCCTAGACCTAAACTAAGTTTCGACTTGAGGAACTCGGGATCATGCTCACCACTTTCAGATTCACGAAAAGGGGGTTCGCAGCCTTTTTGGCACAGCTTTCCGTCGTCACGTGGATTTGGAAAATTCTGGCGCAGCTTGTTTTTCTTACGCGATGAAGCAGCAGATACAGCCTTGATGAGCGCTCGTCATGGATGAATCCGTTAGACCTGTGTTACCTTTACTGAAAGGCTGCCGAAGAACTGGATGCACCTTGGAGACTCTGCTACCGATGTGATGTTGTAGAAATGGATGCACATGGAAGGTCCGTTACCGAATGGGATGTTGAGGCACTGGAGTGCTAGGCCCTGAGTGTCTTCTTCTCTGGCCTGGGTCGTCGATCTCCCGGTGGTCTTCCTCGGGGCAGGACGCTGGTCCCAAAAAGCTTTCTTTATACAGTCATAATGTCCTTCTGAGGGTGTCTTCTTCTTCGGCCTGGGTCGTCAATGATCCCCCGACAAAAGTACCCGGGCCACCCTCGTCATCTTCCCGTCATGGCTGAGCCTTGCCTGGCCGAACACCGACCACGTTCCGAAACCGAAGTGCTGCCTTAACCGAAGAGTCGTAGAAGTTCCGAAGCGAAGCGTGAAGCGAAGCGTAGTGCATAACGTACTGATGGACTTTTTCAATCCACAGTTATACCCTTTTGGAACATTCTTATCTCCTGCCAAATCATAGTCCAGTCTTTGTAATATTTTGGCGGGCAGAAATCTCTGCAGGGGCGCTTTGTCTTTGTAACGGGAGCCGGTAATAGCTTAACTGGCCTTCCTGGGCCGATAATGTCTTTTACTTTGTCACCGTAACTCGGTTCGTATATTGATCGGTCTGGAGATTGCCCTCGATGGCTGTTAAACGGTTTTCCTTTGTACAGTAAATGGGTTTAAGTGTTCATTCAATTGTCCGCCCATTTCTTGATGGGCCTCATCCTGTTACCCAAAACTGTCCTGTACTTAGAATCTAATTAGTATGTATGCTCAGTTCCATGAGTTTCGGTTTCCCGATACTGGCTTTCGCGGGCTTACTGTCCTCAATCCACAAGCCTGTCTGGCTTGCAGTAACAGAAATCAAATGGTCCCAGAAACTGATCACGAGGTCCGGCGGCCATTTTGTATGCCCTTTTATCAAAGGTTTTTCTGTACAAGCTTCTTTTGGTCAATAAACTGTCTTATTAACCCTATTTTCTTGCGTGATTAATTACTGAAAATTTCAAATCTTACAATACTTGACAAGAAGGTGAGGGAGAGAATGCTTAGAGACAATGAACTAAATTTGGATGCAGCAGTGAAAATATGTCATGCTAGTGAACTCTCAGCCATGCACATGAAAACTTTTGAAGGGAGCAGCACAGCAGCGGGCGGGAGCGCCCTCGGGCTGAAAACCTGCCGGTGGATGTGGTATACAAAAGGGATACAAGAGGGCCCATGGAGTTCAAGACGATGGCGCCTTACGAATGCAGACGGTGCGGTAATAAACACGTAGCCAGACAGTGTCGTGCTTATTGGAAGAACTGTGCACAATGTAAAGGCAGGAATCACTTTGCCAAGATGTGTTTTTGGGAAGAGAAAACTGAAGGTAAAAAGACAGTGCATGCTATTGAGACTGAAGAGACAGGAGCAGAGACTTTGTTTGTTGGAATGGTGCAAAATGAGTCAAAACAGGGTAAAAACGCTAATGAAGTGCACTCTGTAGGACCAATGACTGAAGTTTGGATAGCTCCCTTGCTGGTAAATGGCACCATTGTTCCCTTTAAGCTAGATACAGGTGCTAAGGCAAACCTTATAAGTTGGAGTGATGCATGGATTCTCAAAGTGCGACCTAAAATACTGAACAAGACAGGGGCCTAGAAATTCAGTATAGCCACTTTTGGGGCGGTAAAGTCGGGCGGGCGCTAAAGTTACCGCCCGCCGGAAAGTGGAGGCCACTTCACCGAAATTCAGTAGCTTTGGCCAAGGAGTTTGGGCGAGCGCTGAAACTGGCGTTGCACTCCTATCTTTAGGCGCTAAGCCGGCGGTGCGGACTGATAACGCCGAGGCCGGGCGCAGCGCAGGTGCGGTCATGTTTTGATTGACAGCAGACACCCTGACGCCGGCCAGCTCTTAAAGGGGGAAGGGTCGACTTTGTCTGCAGCCACGCCCTGGATAGTGGAGCCCTGCAGCTAGGCCTGAACACTGCTGGTGGACCCAAATAGCGCCTGAAGCCATGCAGAAGGCCCGTGAACGAGCGCAGCGCTTCTCAGAGCATGCTTTGAGGGTGCTGCTTAGGGGGTTGGAAAAGAACAGAGAGATCTTGTGCCCGGACAGTGGCAAGAAGGCCCCCAGGAGGCAGTACAGGAGAGCCTGGAGGGAAATCGCCCTGAGGTTGTCAGCCAACAGCGATGTCCCCAGGACTGCTGACCAATGCCGCAAGAAGTTCAACGACCTCAGTCAGTTGGTCAGGGTGAGTACCCTTTCCAGTGTCCTCCTCATCCTTGCATGTGCACCTCACATTATGGGCAAAGGGACCTCAAAGGGCTAATGGCCAGCCCTCCTCCCGCAGTTATGGCACTGGCATGATCATCAATAGCACTCTCTGCACTTAACACACTGGCCAAGCTATTCGACCATGGGAGGCAGTGCACACAACAACAGGGCACCACACTGTAATTAGAGGCCGTCCTTTCTCTTGCAGGCCAAGCTGGCGCAGAATTTGAAGAGCCAGACTGTCACCGGGGGAGGCCGTCCCCAGTTCCAGCAGCTCAGTCAGCTGGAGGAGAGCGTGGCTCGACTCGTGCGTGGCCGGGTGACTGGCCCCATTGCTATTGGAGATGCCGACCCTGTGCTGGGACCCAATGGTAAGGACATGACCGTTTGGACCTCTCCAGTGGCAAAGGATGTAGATCTGAAGCGCAAGGGGAACCACTGTCCCACCAATGCGCATAATGGCACTACTCATGCCTCCCTCGCTGACGCCCTGTCCTCACTCTAAAGCTACTCTTGTGCCTTCCTGCTTTCAGCTGGTGAGGAGGAGGTCCCTGAAGCTGAGAGTGCCAGTCCCTCGGAAGAGAAGGACGACGAGGACCAAGAGGAAGGCGGCACATCGGGGGAACCCTCATCCGCGCCAGGGGATGGCAATGGAGGGGACACGTCTTGCCTGGAGGAGAGCCAGGGGGAAGTGTTGCAGGATGGCGTAGCTCCTGGGCCCAGTGGCGTCCAGGCACGCGGGAAGGGTCGGGCAGCATGGCTGCCTTCTCCCCAGAGGGGGGAAGTATTGCAGGGGAGGGCAGTTGCTGGGCCCAGTGGCGTCCAGGCACGCGGGAAGGGTCGGGCAGCACGGCTGCCTTCTCCCCAGAGGGGGGAAGTGTTGCAGGGGAGGGCAGTTGCTGGGCCCAGTGGCGTCCAGGCACGCGGGAAGGGTCGGGCAGCACGGCTGCCTTCTCCCCAGAGGGGGGAAGTGTTGCAGGGGAGGGCAGTTGCTGGGCCCAGTGGCGTCCAGGCACGCGGGAAGGGTCGGGCAGCTCGGCGGCCTTCTCCCCAGAGGGAGAGTCCGCCCTCCAGTCCGGAGACGGTCCTCGCCCAGGAGGTGCGCCTCCTTGATGAAATGTCCGCGGCCTCGGAGCGGCGCCACAACGAGTTCATGGGGGTTGTGGGACAGTTGCCTCAGGCCATTGAGTCCCTGGCTCATAGTGTGGCCAATTTCGGGGACTCACAGGCCAGGGGTGTCGAGCAACTCGCGGCAGCACAGGCCAGGGGTGTCGACCAACTCGCGGCAGCACAGGACGCGAGTCGCGAGTTCATGAGTGGTGCCGTCCAGACACTGGCTGATCTGATGCGGGCACAGACCAGGGCAGTTCGCGCACTCACTTCTGCCACACTCGCTGTGTCACGGAAGCATCGCCAGGGCACCCGCCGCCCTGCTGCAGCACAGTGGTCTGGCCTTCACCAGATTGCTGCGCTTGCTGCAGTGCCAGGCCGGCCGAGTGCCAGTGTCTCTGGCGACCAGCGAGCACCTGGCATCAGCCAGCTTGCCCCCATTACTGCAGCTGCCACTGCCACTCCCCCAGCCAAGGTGCGACGAGCTGCTGGAGAGACTGATGCTGGCCAGCCACAGCTGCAGCAGTCAGCAGCCGGCCCCTCCAGGGCCGGACCTCGTCTAGGCCGACCCCCAAGGGCATCTGCCATCACGCATTGTGCCCCTCAGGAGCCTTCCCCCAGCCTTGCAACACCCACAGGGCCCAGGTTGAGGCGGAGCAACAGGTCAGGCAGGGGCCGGAGAAGCCTGCACAAGGACTCGCCCTCTCGGCACACCAAGTAGAGTGTGTTGCCAACTGTTTTTTTTATATGGGGGTGTTTGTGTTCTGGAGGGGGGGGGCTTATTTTGGTAAGGCCGAAGATGAAGGCAAATGTTTTTTTATATGGGGGTGTTTGTGTTCTGGAGGGGGGGGGCTTATTTTGGTAAGGCCGAGGATGAAGGCCAATTGGAAGGACAATTTTTGTTATTCCTCCCCAGGTTGTGGGAGTGAGATATGTTTTTGACTGTTTTTTGGGGGTCTTGTCTGTTTTTCTGTTTCATGTGGGAAGGGCCCTGAGTTGGTTAAATAAAGCTTTTTATTTATTCAGCTTGTCCAGATGTCATGTTTCAAGTGGTTGTTGCGTTAACCGGCTGAGGGCTTGCGGAGCGGCTGCATTCAGGTGCGTTCATTGCCACAAGCCATTCCCTGACAGGGGGCCTAGAAGTGTCGTTCAATAAGCCGCCGGCAGAAGGCCCTTGGACCTTGTGGCTCCCTCCTGGGCTGGTACTCCTCCTCCTCCTCCTCCTCCTCCTCATGGTCCTCCTGCTCGTCCTCCTGAGGTGGTGGTCCAACGCGAGGTGGCAGTGCCTGAGTCCTGCGGATAGCCAGGTTGTGCAGCATGCAGCAAACGACAACGAACTGGGAGACTCTATCCGGCGAATACTGTAGAGATCCGCCGGAACGATCCAGGCAGCGGAACCGTTGCTTGAGGACGCCAATCGTTTGCTCTATGATGTTCCTTGTGGCTTGATGGCTTTCGTTGTATGCCTCCTCCGCAGGGGTCCTGGGCGCGCGGAGCGGGGTCATGAGCCATGTACACAAAGGGTAGCCCTTGTCCCCAATAAGCCATCCCCTTGGTGGAGGCTGTGCCTCGAACATGTCAGCCACAGTAGTCTGGCGCAGGATAAATGCATCGTGGCTGCTTCCTGGAAAGGGGGCATTGACAGCTAGGATGCGTTGCCTGTGGTCACACACCAGCTGTACATTGAGGGAATGATAGCCCTTCCGGTTGCGGTAATCCTCGGCATTGTCGATAGGTGCCCGCATAGCCACATGCGTGCAGTCAATGGCGCCCTGCACCATGGGGAAGTCGGCGATCCTGGCAAATCCGACTGCACGCTGCTCCTGCCTCTCCAGGGTCATGGGGAAGGAGATGAATTGGTGTCTCCTTGCAAAAAGGGCATCGGTGACCTGCCGGATGCAGCGATGCACGGCGAACTGGGAGATGTTCGCTATGTCCCCAGCAGCGGCTTGGAAGGAGCCGCTTGCATAAAAGTTCAGAGCCACCGTGACCTTCACTTCCACCGACAGAGACGTCCTGCACATCAGCTGTGGACGCAGATCTCTGTGAAGCAGCTGGCAGATCTCTGCAACCACCTCCCTTCTGAAGCGCAGCCTCTTAACACAATGCGCGGCAGTCATGGTGAGATAGGACACCTGCTGCCGGTATTCCCTGAGTGGGTAAGGCCTACGTTGCCGATGCCTGATGGCCCCTCTGCGTCTAGGCATGGCTGGCCCTCTCACACAGCATCTGCGAGCCCTTCGCACATAATGCTGGAACTGAGGGTTGGAACCCCATGCAGCCCCCATAATAAACTTGCAAACAGTGAAATCACAATGAGTCTAATTTCCAAGCTCTGGCCAGAAGCCAAAAATACCTCTCCTATGTTGTCCCAAATCAGTCAGGTCTGTTCCTTGGTCTCTGTCCAGAAATCCAAAGCACTAAAGTCATGGCAGCAAAATGGCTGGCCTTTATAGTTCAGTCTAAGTGCCCTTTAATTAGCGCTCCCCGAGGCCCGCAGGGCCTCTGCTGCGTTCCAGTTCACAGTTCTTAACAGCGCCACGCCCACATTGGGCGGGCGCCACTGAATTTCCGGTTTGGGGCGCACAAACAGCGTTGCACGACGAAATGACGTCATAAGCTGCGCGCGCAGCTGAGCGGGCGCAAACACTTTGCGCCGGCGCTAAATGTCAACTGAAGTTGGGCGTAGGCGCAGTTCGGACTGCGCCCGGGCGCTAAGTGCCTAGCGCTGGAAATCTACCCCTCTTAAGGCGTTAACGGCTGGCGAACGCTACTGAATTTCTAGGCCAGTGTCTTTGAAGGCATACAATCAACAAAGCATTGAAACAAGAGGAACGTGTAGGCTGAATGTTAAGGTAAAAAATCACATTCACCCTTTGACCTTTGTTATAGTGCCTGAAGGACATGAGTCACTGTTGGGGGATAAGGCCTGTGTGGATTTGGGCTTGGTAAAATGAGTCTATGCTATCAATGAACTGAACTGTGTGCAGAGTGCCCCCAAAGATAGTACAAATCTGACTCATGAGACTATAGCACACAAATATGCAGATATCTTTCAGGGTTTCGGAGCACTGCCCTTTACATACTCCATCAAACTGAGAGAGGATGCACAACCTGTGATTCACGCACCCAGGAGAGTTGCAGTGGCTCTCTGTGAAAAACTGAGGAAAGAGCTAGACCGCATGGAGGGACTAGCTGTCATAAAGAAGATTGAGGAAGCGACTGACTGGGTAAATTCCATGGTCTGCATCAATTCAAAGAAAACTGCGTGTCTGCATGGATCCCAAGGACCTTAATGCCAATATCAAAAGAGAGCACTACCAAATTCCAAAGAGAGAGGAAATAGTCAGCAAAATGACAGAAGCGAAAGTCTCCTCCAAGATGGATGCCTCGCATGGTTTCTGGCAGTTGAAACTTGATGAAGAAAGTGCTAAGCTGTGCACTTTTAACACCCCGTTTGGTCGATACTCCTACCAGCGTCTGCCCTTTGGTATTAGCTCTGCCCCAGAAATCTTTCACAGAGCAATGGAGCAAATCATCGAGGGCCTGGAGGGAGTGCGGGTGTACGTGGATGATCTGGTAGTATGGGGCTCCACTCAGGGGGAGCATGACACCAGACTGGAGAAAACACTTCAGAGAATACAGCAGTATGGACTCAAACTAAATAAAGACAAATGTCAGTTCAGTGTCAATGAAATCACATTCCTCGGAGACAAGATCTCTACAGAGGGGATTCAGCCAGACAAGTCAAAGCTAAAGGCTATACATGACAGGGAGAGACCAAAGGACAAGGAAGGGGTTCAGCGGGCCCTTGGCATGGTTAACGACCTAGGAAACTTCATTCCAAATCTAGCAGTGAAAACTGTTCATCTGAGAAAACTGCTGCACCAAGAGACAGATTTCCAATGGGGACATGAACATGAGAGAGAATGGAAGGGGCTGCTACACATTCTAGCAAGTGAACCCCTACTGAAGTTCTTCTGCCCTAAAAAGAGGACAAAAGTGTCCACAGATGCCTCTAAGAATGGATTAGGGGCTGTCCTTCTACAGGAAGATGAAGAAGAATGGCGACCAGTGGTGTATGCGTCACGCTCCATGACGGCTACAGAGTGCCGGTACATGCAAATCGAGAAGGAGTGCCTTGGCTTGGCATTTGGGTGTGAAAAATTTCATAACTACATCTATGGTCTTCCCAAGGTTATCCTAGAAACGGACCATAAGCCACTGCTAGGGATCGCAAAGAAGAATTTGTGTGACATGTCACCACGGATACAATCCCTAATGATGAGACTTCAACGTTACGATTTTGAGCTAACATATGTGCCAGGGACACAAATGTTCATTGCAGACACACTATCCAGGGCTGCACCTTACGCCACACAAAACAGTGAATCAGAAGAGGATGTGGCTCTTCATGTGGATATGGTCTAAGCAGCATTGCCCGCCACACAGGAACAACTATCAGTGATAGTCACAGAGACATCAAAGGACCCAGTCCTGAGTAAAGTAATGAGAAATCTTCAAGAGGGCTGGAAGAAAGGGTCATGTAAACAATATTATCACATTCAGTCTGAGCTCTCTGTGGTCAATGGATTACTGCTTAAGTGTGACAGGATAGTAGTGCCCACCTCTATGCGATGAGAAATGCTCAACAGGATACCTGAAGGGCACCTGGGTGCAGAAAAGTCAAAAAGGAGAGCACGTGAGGCACTCTACTGGCCAAACATGAACTCTGATATTGACCAGTTGATCAGCAAGTGTGCTACATGTCAGGAGTATCACTACAAGCAAACAAAAGAGACCCTCATTACCACAGAGCTCCCATTACAACCTTGGGAAAAGGTCAGAACTGATATATTTCACTATGAAGGAAAAGACTATTTGTTAGTTATTGATTATTATTCCAATTATCCGGAGGTGGCTCTCTTGTCCAGTACCACATCAAGAGCTGTGATAACTCACCTGAAGTCAATCTTTGCCAGGCAGGGCATCCCTCTAACCCTGGTCTCTGATAATGGCCCTCCCTATGCCAGTCACGAGTTTCAGTCATTTGCTTCAGAGTATGAGTTTAATCATGTAACCTCCAGTCCGCTCTATCCTCAGGCTAATGGAAAAGCGGAGAAGGGGGTACAGATTGTGAAAAGACTATTAAAGAAAGCAGCACACAGCAACACTGACCCATATCTGGCCCTGATGTCGTACAGGGCGGGCCCACGAGCAAGTGGCAAGTCTCCAGCTGAGCTCTTACTGGGTCAGAAAATCCATACACGACTTCCCAGTTATGTCACACCTGACCACAGAGATGAGGTGTGGGCAGACAAGGCTCGGAAACTACAACAGAAACAAAAAACACTTCATGACCGCACAGCCGCTACACTCGTGCTTCTACAGGAGAAGGATATAGTTCATATTGAAGGGCCTGAGTCATGGCCTAAAAGAGCCACCGTTCTACAACAGGTTGCCCCCAGGGCATACAGTGTCATGACAGAGAACGGCAATGTGTTTCGCAGAAACAGGAGGCACCTACTGAAAACCACAAAGACCTTTCAGCCTCAGGAGGACAGAGAGGATGACGAGATGAGGGAAATGCCACAAAGAGACGAGATGAGGGAAATGCCACAAAGTGACGAAGGACACAGTAGTGATAATGTGACAAGGGACCTGTGTGGTACAGACATGAACTTAAGGGATACAACTGGGGTAGTTCAGCAAACACCTGTTCAGCCACGCAGGTCACAGCGCACCAGAAAGCCTGTAGTTAAAGTTGACCTGTAGACAGGGATTGATAAGACTGTAAACAGTTAATGGACTCCTGGGTGTGGGTAAGGTTTATACCTACCTGCAATTAGTTCAACGGTGTAGTTACACTGACTGTTTCTATATGATGTTAACAAGTGTTCTATGTGTTGTGTTATGTTACGTTGTTACTGTGTTATGTCTTCATTGAAGGGGGAAGATGTACGGATAACCGTAGCTGTTGTAAAGACAGCGGGGTTTGATTGACAGCTGGTTGACGGCTGACGTCATATCCGGGGGCGGGATTCGACGCCATCTTGGCCATGCTTGAAGACTGTACTACGAGACACAGAGTCAGGACTGAATAAATGGCACTCCACTACAACTGCTTGGGAGACTCGTAATTACGTTATGAAGATAACATTACACCCTATCTTTAGCCCTGAAGTGTGGGCTGTCCAACGGCTCTGAACCAAGCCAAGTTAACGAGGTGGACCGGTGGTCTGCAGGGGTTGGAGTGGTCGAGATGTCAGGTTGTGCAGGTGAGTGATGGGTGCCTGTGTGCAGAGATAAGTGTGTGAGGTAAGTGTAAAGTGTTTTAATAAGTTTTACTTACCTTTACTTTCTCCTGCAGGCTTCCTTCCTTCAGTTCTCGGGAGTCCCTCAGCTCACCGGCACAGAAAGCAGAATGGCCGCTGAACTGTCAATAGCTGCAGCCTCTGCTTTCTGGTCTGGAGAGCTCTCTAACAAAGTCTGAGTAGAAGGACTCAAGTTAGTAGACAGATTGTCAGTGTTTGACAGCTTCACAGAGCTGTCAAATGCTGATTTTTCATCTGTCAAAAGCTCTTGACAGATGAAATGGCATTCACTGACATCACCAGTAACCAGGTGTCCCTTAATTGGCCTGCTGAGCCCACTGGGCGGGCTTAACAAGGTCAATCAAGGGAAAATACCGTGGGTTGGCCACAAGTCGATGGAGGTGGGACTACAACCCAAAAAGTGGGAGTCCCGCCTCCATAAGCTCCCCATTGACAAAATCCAGCTCTATGGCTCTATGACTAAGAGAGTAACCTATTCAGAACGTGTGTTGGTTACTGGTCACTACTAAGTGTTTGGGAAAAGTGTTTTGATATTCTTCTGAATTTCAACATTCTTCTTATGTTTAGCCATGGGGTAGTAGGGGAACATATTATCTTTTTTCCAACTAAAGAGTTAATAACCCTTTTTTCTGGTAGATTTTTAATGGTCATCAGTCAAAATGGCACCTGACTGCAAATTACCTGCAAGTGATATCATTAAATAAGAATTTGTTAGAGGAATGATCTATAATCATCCAATCATGACACATCTGTAATAATACTCCTCCTCAAGCAGTGAGTTAGAAATTACAAACGGAAATCCAGCTTTAGATTATACAATATCCACACTTCAATTCCTTTTACTTTGCAAATATTCACTGTCGATCAAACATGAGTCAAGGTTCAAATCCCACATTCGCTGATTTTCTAGATTTCTGAAAATGTTTGGTGGACATTTATACTTCCATCTGAATCATGTGTTCAGAATAAAACAAATGCATTATGCAAGGTGCAATGCAGTAAGCCCCAGTGATCATAACAGCAAATCAAATTAACATAGTAAAATAGAAACTTACAGGAACAGAGGACCCTCTGGGGAAAGAGGCCCATTTGCATTTTGAATGTTGCTTTACTACTTTTGGTAATTACAACAATTCCTAATAACTTTCATGCTGCTTTCCGGGTTTTTGGGACATTGGGGTCCTTTGTTTGTGAGATGGGCAACGGGCTGAGCACTGAATGAAGCCATATGTTAATTTTCATGTGTTAGACAGTCCTGTTGTGAAGTTTAAGTAATACCATCAACATTTTAACACGTGAAAACTATTGTGATCTTGTCTACTGGGCTAGAGCAACTAAATTTTGACAGTATTTTTCATTCTTATGCAGGGCAAAAAACTCAATGGGCCATAATTTGCGGCCCCTACGGGTGCGTATGAGGTGTGCACATGCCCGTAGGGGCCGCGCAAGTTCTGGAGGCTGGATAGACACTTGAGGGAAATAAACTTGCAGATCTATGGGGATAGAGTGGGAGAATGCACTTCGCATGCGCTAAGACCTGGAACTTGCGATCTATCAAGAATCTTCTTGACAGATCCTCCACATCCCCGGGAAAAGGGCATTTGCGGGTGGAGAATTGGTCTCTTTGTCCAACTTCTGCCCAGCGAATGCCTGTGAAATTATTACGCCTGGTAAAAGCATGTGTAAGGCCTGCTTTGAACAGAAGAATTTATATATTTAAAACCTATGAAATAAGGTAAGTTTATTTTTAGCTCCTTTAAAATATGTAAATTTATTTTTCAGAACATTAAATTTTGTTTTAAATATTTAATTAAATACTGTTTTGATTAATTTTAAATATGTGATTTAAAAAAAAATTATTTGAAGTGTACGTGTACTTTTGGGGGTATTCCCATTCATACGTATGGGGATTCTGTACATACAGCATCCCCATAAGCATGAATGGGGATCTCTTCTATCATTGGTTGGGCCGGCTCATGTGATCCCAGGGATCTTGCGAACTGCATGCGTCCCTGGGCTACGTGGGCCTCCACGCAGGCCTACGTATAGAGGCCCAGGTGTCCGAACCTCCGGGACCATCAGGTAAGTTCGCAGATTTTTTGCTGGTCGGAGACATCCGCCCGTGGGAAGCCTCCGACCGCAAATTCAGAGCCATTGTTATCGACATCATTGAAATCATTCTGATGATGGCTTCCGAAAATTTGTTAAAAGCAATCCGATTCGTACAGAATGAGCAATATTTAAATGGTATCATATAAACAGTTCAAAGAGACAAATTAGAATGTAAAGCACATTTTAAAATTGCTGATTATTTTGGTCCCATAATCTACCTATAATCTACACATGTAACAAACTGAAAAGGAAGATGGATTAAGATCAACTGCAATTTATACCATAGCCCCTCCCACCTAAGCAAATGGAATTCTGGAATCCTGCACAAATGCTGCAGAACACGAAAGTTAATGGATGGAAAAACATGAGCTACAGATGTGACTTCCCAATATGCGCTCCGATGAGCAAGGCAATCAAACAATTTACCCAATTGTGACAATAAAGGCACAATCCTACACACCTTCCGGCCATGCTCAAAATTTCAACCTTACTGTTAGAACGTGCTACAGGCAATGCAAGTTATAATTAAGCTTCCCATTGAAGCAGACACAGTTCACTTCCTCCTGTAACTCCCTATAATAATCCCATTTAACCTGAATGCAGGAGAATTTACAGCCCTTCTGCGCACTTCAACTTGGTGCCATATCCTACTATTGTGCTAGTTGATCAATCCATGACCCTAACCCCAAAATGATCTTGATGTTTTGAAATATGATACAACATAGTCTGAGAAATTCATGTATTCACTTGAATTGAACTTGGGTAAATTCTTCAAGAAACAAAAACAGAAAATGATGCAAACACTTAGCAGGTTAGGCAGTATAGAATCATAGAATTATAAAGCACAGAAGGAGGCTATTCAACCCCGCATGCCTGTGCCGGCTCTCTGGAAGAGCTACTGATCAGTCCCACTTCACTGCTCTTACCATATCGCCCTGCAAATTTTTCCTTTTTAAGTATATATCCAATTCCCTTTTGAAAATGACTATTGAATCTACTTCCACCATTCTTTTAAGAAATGCATTCCAAATCATAACAACTCGCTGAGTAAAAAAAAATCCTCATCACCCACCTGGCTTTTTTGCCAATTACCTTAAAATAATTGTGGCGATTGTAGTGTATGTACCTTTAAGAGGAACGATGTTTTTGAAGCCCTTGTATACTGTAGTACCAGTAGTGACCACTCGGGTATATAAGCCTGTGTAGCGCCTTGGGTTGTTAGTTCACCTCCAGACTTTGTTCAGTAAACACTTGTTAAATCAACTCCTGCATTCCGTGTCTCCATTAACACACGGATCTAACAGTGGTGATGAGTTAGAAATGAACTTACCTGCAATTCGGCAGCACCTCAAGGGGATCGATTCCTCAGACGAAGGTCGAAGCCAGAAGCAAGAAAAAAAAAATAACTCGAAGAAACTCGAAAACGAGGGCCAGGCTTGGTCTCCAGTCTGTGGTTTCCCCAGCTAAACGGGCTGGTGGCAGGTTGTGCACTGATCCTTCCTGGGCTGCGGCGGGCTAGAGCTCAATCGGGTGGCTCTGCAATGGGGCTGGGCAGCGAGTCGGGAAGCAGAAGCAAAGAGAGAGAGAGGGTGGAGCACTCAGGGCGCGGCCGGTGCTGCAAAGCAGGTCGGCGTTCGGACCGAGCAGAGGGAGGGGAAAGTCCCAGAGGGTCCGCTCCACGACGGGAACGGTTCTCCAAGTAACGGAGAAACTATTGAAGCGATATATAAAAAAAATAGAAATACCGCGAAAAGCTGCAGGTCGCAACGGGAACCGCAGAGAACAGCGTTGGCAGCAGCGGCAGCAGCGGGAAAGTGCGGGAGGTGCCATCTTAACTCGGCGGGGAAGAAAGAAAAGCACGGGAAGCGCCATTTTAGATTTTCAAGATGCCGAAGACTGGCAATATTACTGCTTTCGATAGTGATATAGAAGATTGGACCACATATGTGGAAAGAATGGAGGTATATTGCAAGGCGAATGAAGTAGCGGATGATAAAAAGGCATCGGTACTTCTAAATCTGATAGGCGCAAGGACATACGGGTTGTTACGAAACTTGATCACTCCAGCCAAACCGATGGACAAGAATTTTAAGGAGATTGTTGATACCTTACAGGAGCACTTAAACCCAACACTGCTGCTGATAGCGGAACGATTCAAATTCTTCAGGAGGAATCAGCACAAGAATGAAAGTAATGCTGATTGCCTCACCGAATTACGAAAGCTGTCAAAGCACTGCCAATTCGGGGCAGGACTGGCAGATTCTCTACGAGGCAAATTCGTCTGCGGTCTCCTAAGCGAAGGAACACAGAAAAGACTACTTTCTGAGAAAGATTTGACACTGGACAAGGCTTTCAGTGTGGCTGTATCATACGAAGCAGCAGCAAGAGGAGCTGCAGAGATACAGCAAAAGCCACAGAACTTCAGCACCCATGAAATGACACGGGGTTTCGAGAGATGTTATCGCTGCGGCAGATCCACCCATGACCAGAAGGACTGCTGGTTCAAGGACGAAGCATGCAGGCAATGCGGAAAGATGGGACATATTGCACGTGTATGCAGATCTGGAAAGAAATCCGCTGACAGTAAAAAAGTCAATAAGGAAAAGTACAGAAAGGTACAAATGATGACGGACAGTAGCTCCGAAGACCAGAAGAGCGATAGCGACTCCGGAAACAAGAGACTAAGCTGTCTCAAATTAAATAATGTAATTGCCAAAGAAGATTACCAGACCATTTGGGTTGCCCTCACGATAGCGGGGTCCCCAGTCAAAAAGAAAGCTAGATACAGGATCAGCTCTGACCGTCATGAGTCGACGGGATTACGAGTGGCTATTTCCGCATATACCTTTGAAAGACACATCCATTGTCTTGAAGACATATACGGGGCAGAAAGTATACCCCAGAGGGAAAATAAGGGTGCCTGTTGTATACAACGGCAAGGAAATACAGAAGCTGTATTTATACGTTCTGCAAGATGGTGGTCCACCGTTGTTGGGACGTGAATGGATCAGAAAGATACGTTTAGACTGGCACTCCATTCAGGCACTGACGGTGACCAGTAAGAAAAAAAACGATGATGACGTCATACCTGGACGATTAAAAGAAATCTTGGCTAACACCAAAGAAGTGTTTCAACAGGAACTAGGAACCCTGAAAGGCGCCACCGCCTCAATAAACGTGGAAGATGCGGCAATTCCCAAGTTTTTTAAGGCAAGGCCGGTGCCATACGCAATTCGTCCAGCCGTCGAGGCAGAGCTGGAGAATTTGGAAAAAGCAGGCGTGTTATCCAAGGTAGATTGGAGTGAGTGGGCAACATCCATCATCCCGGTCATGAAGAAAACGTTGAATAATGATAAATCTGGAGAACAGAGAACAGTTCGCATCTGTGGGGACTTCAAGGTGACTGTAAACCCAGTTCTTCACATGGTACAGTATCCTCTTCCGAGGATAGAAGATATTTTCGCCTCACTATCCGGAGGGAAATGTTTCACCAAAATTGACTTAGCACAGGCATATCTACAGATGGAGGTTGAGGAGGCCTCTAAAAAGTATCTCACGATAAACACACACAAAGGCCTGTACCAGTACAATCGACTGGTTTTCGGAGTGGCATCAGCTCCAGCTATCTGGCAAAGAGCTATGGAGCAAGTCCTGCAAGGGATTCCGGGGACGCAATGCTACCTAGACGACATCCTTTTAACAGGAGAAAACGACAACGAGCACCTTGCCAACTTGGAGCAGGTGCTCACGAGGCTGAGAGAACGGGGCCTACGAGCAAATTGCCCCAAATGCAAATTTTTCCAGAAACAAATATCATATTGTGGCCATGTCATTAATGAAGAAGGGTTGCATAAGTCACCTGAAAAAATTGAAGCGGTCGTAAATGCCCCAGCGCCTGAAAATGTCTCACAATTAAGGTCGTTCCTGGGATTAGTAAATTACAATCATAAATTTTTACCAAACTTGTCGACGGTTCTGCACCCACTTAACGCACTGCTACAAACGGGAGTAGTTTGGAAATGGAGCGAAGACTGTAAACGTGCCTTCCATAAATGCAAAGGCTTGATCACGTCCAGGGAAGTGTTGGCTCATTACAACCCATCACTGCCAATCAGACTGGCGTGCGATGCATCCCCTTACGGCGTGGGAGCGGTATTATCGCATAGATTCCCTGATGGCTCGGAGCGGCCGATAGCTTTTGCGTCACGCTCATTGAACTCAGCTGAGCGTAACTATGCCCAGATCGACAGGGAGACACTCAGCCTGGTGTGGGGGGGTGAAGAAATTCAACCATTACCTACACGGACAAAAGTTTACCTTGTTGACTGACCATCAACCCCTCATCTCCATATTCAACCCTAAAAAGGGCGTTCCCATTATGACAGCGCAAAGGCTACAGAGGTGGTCCCTTTTCCTAGGGGCACACCAATATGACATAGAGTACAAAGGAACAAAACAGCATGGGAATGCTGACGGATTATCGCACCTACCGTTGCCAACGGTGGAAGAGGCGCCTACAGTGGACCCAGTGGAGATATTCCACTCGACCATAGTGGAATTTCTACCGGTGACAAATTCTACCATTGAAAACGAAACGCGAAATGACCCGACTCTCTCACGAGTCTACGATTTAATGGTGAAGGGATGGCCAGCACATGGCGAACCACTGTTGCCAGCATTCTCGCAAAGAAGAGAACAGCTGTCAGTGTGCCGAGGAACCTTGATGTGTGGATCCAGAGTCGTGATTCCACCCAAACTCAAGGATAAAGTGCTAAAGGAGCTTCACGAGGGACATCTGAGTGGAGTGAAAATGAAGAACTTAGCCAGAGCGTTTGTGTGGTCGCCAGGTATCGATGGAGACATCGAAGAAATGACCAAGAGCTGTCTAGGATGCCAGAAGGTCCAAAACGCCCCACCACAAGCCCCTCTACATCCATGGGAGTGGCCCTCATCTCCATGGCAAAGGGTACATATCAACTTTGCTGGTCCATTTATTGACTCAATGTTCTTAATCGCGGTGGATGCACACTCCAAGTGGCCGGAGGTAATAAAGATGTCCTTCACCGCCACGGAAAAAACCATCACAGTATTAAGGACCATATTCGCCAGGAATGGCCTGCCTGAACAGATCTGTTCTGATAATGGACCGCAATTTGTATCCGAAGAATTCAGGAAGTTCTTAAAAAACAATGGGGTTAAGCACTACACGTCCGCCCCATACCATCCCGCCACCAATGGATTGGCTGAAAGGTTTGTCCAGACCTTCAAGAAGGCCATAAAGGCCATGGGTAATGAAGGCATAAATCTACAACATAAGGTAGATAACTTCTTGTTTGCGTACAGGAATGCAACACATGTGGTTACAAACCAAACCCCCGCCATGATGTTTTTCAATAGAAGACTAAGTTGCCGTCTGGATTTGTTCAAGCCAAACGTCACAAGGGATGTAGAGAACCGGCAATTTCAAAGCATGAATGAAAGGCCAACTAGAACCTTCCAGATAGGTCAACCAGTTTTGGCCCGGGACTACCGTACCGAGAAATGGCAGCCTGGAACTATTTGCACTCGACTAGGACCGCTGATGTATACCGTGGACATTGGAGAAAGCATAATAAGGTGCCATGCTGACCAGATCATAGAGCCATCCGAAAAAGGACAACCTACACCACAACTCTATATGCCTAGTGATGAAGCAGAGATACCCATAGTATCTACCTCCGATCCGGTGATACTGCAACCACATGAACCCGACACTAGCATTGAAGCCGAATCGACCTTGCCAAAAGAACCTACTACACCACCGAGGCGTTATCCGGACCGAGTCAGGGAGCCTCCAGAGAGACTGAATTTGTAATTGATTAACTTCAGCAAATGTGTATATTATTGTTCTTGTAAACATGTTATTTAATGAATACTTAAAATGTTATGTACTATTTATCTAAAAGGGGAGGAATTGTAGTGTATGTACCTTTAAGAGGAACTATGTTTTTGAAGCCCTTGTATACTGTAGTACCAGTAGTGACCACTCGGGTATATTAGCCTGTGTAGTGTCTTGTGTTGTTAGTTCACCTCCAGACTTTGTTCAGTAAACACTTGTTAAATCAACTCCTGCATTCCGTGTCTCCATTAACACACGGATCTAACAGCGATGCCAGTGATTGAATCTTGGGCTTCACACGTGAAAAGCATACACTCTACCACTGAGCCTCACCCCTTAAAACATCTGTGGAGAGAACAGACAAGTTAACGATTCGGGTGCAAACCCTTTGTTACAACTCACATTATGGCAACACTTACTTTTTGACAAAGGGTCCAGACACAAAATTTCAACATTGGTCTGGATTTTGCATAGATAATAAAGATGAGGCTATCAGCGCTCACCATTATTACAGGGTACAACTTCTGGCATCCACACATGTGTAGTTAAATGCGGAAATCCGGAAGTTGCTGTCAGCGATACCCTGCTCCTCACAAGGCGGGCCAATCAGGGCAAAATAGTGTCTGTTTGTCAGACGTTGCTGAGGGCAGGACTTGAACCCGGAAGGCAGCAGTCCCACCCCCAATGCATCTCGGTGAGTAAAATCCAGCCCTGTGTGTCTTAGTGATGATTCTTCAATCTGATTTGTTGAAAAGCCTCACCGTTTCACAGGTGTCACAGATCCCCTGTAGAAGGTGCCACGCTGGAACAGACGCTGGATTAGAGGAAATCCGCACTCTAAAGCCGGTCAAAACTTTGTGGGCAGCTGGGGTTCTCTTGCCATGTCGGAGCTCCGAGTAGAGCGCTTGTTTTGGGAGTCTCGTATCGGACATGCGGGCGATGTGGCCCATCCATCGGAGCTGATTGAGTGTGGTCAAAGCTTCGATTCTGGGGATGTTGGCCTGAGCGAGAACACTGACGTTGGTGCACCTATCCTGCCAATGGATTTGCAGGATCTTGCGGAGGCAGCATTGGTGGTACCTCTCCAGTGCTTTGAGGTGCCTGCTGTACATGGTCCATGGCTCTGTAGCATACAGGAGGGCAGGTATCACTGCTGCTCTGTCGACTATGAGCTTAGTGCTGGGTTTGAGGTCCTGGTCTTCAAACATTTGACCTCACAAAGGCCGTCAACACCATCAACTGTGAGGGATTATGGAGCATCCTCCTCAAATTCAGCTGCCTTCAAAAGTTTGTCACCATCCTCCGCCTGCTTCACGACGACAAATCTTGGCTAATACTATGCTGACCAAAGGTTTTCAGACCCAAGTGACTCATGTTAATCAGTAGCACTTGTGCACCAAAGTGAAAACTATGTCAGGAGAATCGTTTCATATGACCTGATTTAACCCACCCCTCTTCCACCCTCCGCCTGGTGGATTAAAATGGCGGCCGCATTGCGGACACAATCCTGCCACTCCACTGATATCTTAATTTGCCTCAATTTAGGCATGGGAAGGCTGCCTGCCCCAGAGGAGCAGGTGCCAAATTTAATAGGTGAAGTTGCGTCACCCTGATGTCATCAGGACATGAGCGCGGTTTTAACTGTGGGCCTGACAAAGGCTCACATAATCTCAACCCAGCCAGCGAAAGCGGGCGGCACGCAAGATCCAGGCCACCGGAGGCCCATGTACGTTAAAGTCCTCCTGGCCCCACAAGGATTCCTTGGACTTCTCATCCTGGGCTCCCCCTTCCCCAATCACCAACTTTAATTAATTTTTTTAAAAAGCACTATGGTTCTATACACTATCCAGTTCTTTGTAAAATTCAATATTAGAAATTCATAGAAAACTATTGTTGCAAATATGATAAAACCTTTAAAATTGAGTTTTGGAAGCTTCAAAGGTTTATTCAGAACACCAGAGATTAATGAGCTGTTTGCCTTCAAGCTTTGTTTGAACAGATTGACAATTCTTTCCTTGAAGATTTACTCCACTGTTATCAATCTGGCACATTGACTGTAATAGCCCAACTGATGTAGTATCAGCCCAGGTAAAAAAAAATGATGTTCCCTATCGGAACATAATCTCCTTAGTACAATTGGCTAGGTTATTAATTTTTTAATAAATATACCTGGTCTAATTACGGCCAGGCACTAATCAATATTCATGGGGAAAGCAATTCAATTGATCAGAGCTAATCAGCCAACTAAACAGACTTGCTGAATCTGCTGAGGTTGAATGACTGAAGCTGATGATTCATGTGATGCACATTGAGGGGCAATCCTGCGGTTGCTAAGCACCTGACTTGTTCTCCCAGTTTGCTGAATTTTTCTCTGCGTCTCACAGCTGGAATATGATTGTGAAAAATAGAAGGGAGGTGTAAATATAAAATATATAAACCTCCTCTCAGACAGGAGATTTAGGATGGAGGAAAAATCGATATATACTCAAAGCCTGCCATAATGTGTAATGGAGGTGGGTAAGTGTTTCTTTATCAATATCTTGTTCAATCTTATAGATATCAGTAATAACAACAAAAAATGCTGGAAAACTCAGCAGGCCAGGCAACATCCGTGGAGAGAGAAATAGAGCCAACGTTTCAGGTCGAAACCCTTCGTCAGGACTGAAAAAGCACAGGAAATGAAACAGATTAAAAGGCCAGTTTGGGGACTGGGAAATGGGGATGAAAGAACAAAAGAGAATTGAAGAGACATTAAGAGGTATTCAAAACGAGACGAGATGGTGATAGGACTAGTGGAGAGACAAAAGACGGCTCTAGATTAGGTGTGAAATGGCTGGCAGAATGAGAGACAGCTGCCATGTGGGAGAGAAAAAAAGGGGGAAGGGCAAAAACAAAGGTGTGGATAAAAAATATATATAAAAATGTAATAGGGGCCGAGGTTATGATCTGAAATTGTTGAACTCGATATTAAGTCCGGTAGGCTGTAAAGTGCCTAATCGGAAGATGAGGTGCTGTTCCTCGAGCTTACGCTGGGTTTCCGTGGAACAATGCAAGAGCCCAAGTACAATGAGGTCTGAGTGGGAATGGGGCGGTGAATTAAAATGACAGGCGACCGGAAGCTCAGGGTCACCCTTACGGACTGAACAGAGGTGTTCCGCAAAGCGGTCACCCAATCTGCGTTTGGTCTCCCCAATGTAGAGGAGACCACATCGTGAGCAGCGAATACAGTATACTAGATTGCAAGAAGTACAAGTAAATCGCTGTTTCACCTGGAAGGGGTGTTTGGGGCCCTGGACAGTGGGAAGGGGGGAGGTATAAGAGCAGGTGTTGCATCTCCTGTGCTTGCACGAGAAGCTGCCGGGTGAAGGGGCAGGGTTGCTGGGGGTGATAGAGGAGTGGACTAGGGTGTCTTGGAGGGAGCGGTCCCTACGGAATGCTGAAAGGGGAGGGGAGGGGTAGATGTGTTTGGTGGTGGGATAACGTTGGAGGTAGCAGAAATGGCGGAGGATGGTCCGTTGAATGTGGAGGCTGGTGGGGTGAAAGGTGAGGACAAGGGGAACTCTATCGTGGTTCCGAGAGGGGGTGCAGGGGTGAGGGCAGAAGTGCGGGAGATAGAACTAACACGGTCGAGGGCTGTGTCATCCACAGTAGAGGGGAATCCTCGGTTGAGGAAAAAGGAAGAAATGTCAGAAGCACTGGTATGGAAGGTGGCATTGTCGAAGCAGATGCGGCGGAGACGGAGAAACTGGGAGAATGGAATAGAGTCCTTACAGGAGGCGGGGTGGGAGGAAGTGTAGTCCAGGGAGCTGTGAGAGTCAGTGGGCTTGTAGTGAATGTTAGTCAATAACCTGTCCCCAGAGATGGAGACGGAGAAGTTGAGGAAGGGAAGGGAAGAGTCGGAGATGGA
Source organism: Somniosus microcephalus (assembly GCF_052327205.1). Lineage (NCBI taxonomy): Eukaryota > Metazoa > Chordata > Chondrichthyes > Squaliformes > Somniosidae > Somniosus > Somniosus microcephalus. The sequence continues at coordinate 93,588,445 of NC_140998.1, read as the reverse complement.
TCATGTGAAGGTGAGGGAAGGGTGGAACTTGGAGGCAAAGTGAATGAAATTGTCTAGTTCAGGGCGAGATCAGGAAACGGCACCGATACAGTCAGCAATGTACCTGAAAAGGAAGTGAGGGAGGGGACCCGCGTAGGACTGGAACAAAGAGTGTTCCACGTATCCCACGAAAAGGCAGGCATAGCTAGGACCCATGGAGGAAGTGAGTGGAGTCAAAGGAGAAGTTGTTCAATGTGAGAACAAGTTCAGCCAGGTGGAGGAGTGTGGTGGTGGATGGGGACTGGTCGGGCCTCTGTTCAAGGAAGAAGCGGAGCGCCCTCAGGCCATCCTGGTGGGGGATGGAGGTGTAGAGTGATTGTACGTCCATAGTGAAAAGGAGGCGGTTGGGGCCAGGAAACTGGAAACTGTAAAAGTGGTGGAGGGCATCAGAAGAGTTGCGGATGTAGGTAGGAAGAGACTGGACAAGGGGAGAAAAGATAGAATCGAGATAGGAAGAGATAAGTTCCGTGGGGCAAGAACAGGCTGAAACGATGGGTCTACCAGGTCAGTCCTGTTTGTGGATCTTGGGAAGGAGGTAGAAGCGGGTTGTGCGGGGTTGGGGAACTATGAGGTTGGTGGCCGCGGGGGGAAGATCTCCAGAGGAGATGAGGTCAGTGACAGGATCGTTATAGATATCAGTCTTGGGAGTAGAGTTGTAGCAAAAGAGAAGGATCACAAAATATATCATTATCCAGGCAAGAAGTGAAGTTTCTTTTAATTCTCCTTGCAAAGGTGCTTTGGTGGAGGCACAACATCATCCTACAGCTTCATTTTAAGGAAGAAGAGAAATGGTTTTATTTCTGAAAAATTGGAGCTTGGTAAAAACACCTTAATGTACCACAGCAACAGATCCACATGGCGGAATGCATATTATCTTGTGGTTGGTGGAGGCAGATTGGTTTGTTGAAAGAACTATTAATAGGAAATGATAAATGCTAATGACTAAACTTTCTGTTGTGACTTTTCAGCTTCCCAATCCTAAAATAATTTTTGCTTTGTTTGCTAAGTTTGGAATTTGGACAAAATGATTAATGTCACATAATTTGATGACTTTGTTTCACTATTTATAATTGAGTAATTGTGATGTAAAAGCTGTATTTAATTTACCAGGATTGCAAGAGTAATACATGAGGGGAGATTTTCTCTACAGGTGGTTTTCGGGCTGGGATTGAACACGGCGACTTAAAATTGGCTCTATGGAATTAACCTGAATGGTGCTAAGTTTGGGAACAAAGGTTCATACTACCTTAGTACCTCGATGTCCTGGGCTATCTGTGGGATCAGTATACGATGAGTTAAAATAACTTTCTGCTGAGCATGAGATTGTAAGTAAATGTATCTCCACAGATCAGAAGGCTGACCTGCATGCCTATCAGGTTGGGAATAAGGTCACTTGTGTTTATATGGTAATAAAATGATCGGAAGAGTTTATGAAGACAACATAACCAGGGTAATAAAATGATTAGAAGAGATTAAGACGAGTTAAATGCATCCTTGTTGGGTTCATGTTATTCTGTTGTTACTTGTAAGTATCTTTGATGTACTATGATTTATTGGTGGTATGCATGGAATGTAGAAATCAAAGGTAAAAAATGGTATAAGAAGTGTCTCTGTATGCAGCTCTCATACTTGAATTGTGTAGTATGATGTCTTAAAGACTTGAGATCTCATACTGGAGTTGTGTAGTATGATATCTCAATAAAGACCTGCTCCTGCATTGCTATCACTGAATGTGGGTGTTCTCTGGTGTTTACGGTAATGAAACAAATTAGAATGAGAAAGCCATTGGCTGGTGTTCAAAGTACAAGTAGTACAGTCCAAAAAGCACCATTTACTGCAGAACTAGCCCACATAAAAATATATTAGTGTCCTGCTGGAGTTTCAATTCAGTGAAAGTAAAGCCAAGGGGGCTTATTTTGGGGAAAGGGTGAAAACAGGCACTAAGTGGGTGCTGTGCTAATAAGACTCGCCTGTTTAAAAGTCTGGTTTTAGCCTGCAATTTTGGAGCTAATTGGTAATTGCCATGATTTAAACGTACCTGGAGGTGCTAAACTGGAGACCTGCACTTTAAGCACTTGAGCGCTGATTAGGAGCAATTTTGGTGGAGTGGTATATGTAGCCTCCTCGCACACACTTCCACTGAAGATGTGGAGTGTATTGGCTGACAGAGAACAGCACGTATCAGGTTGGCTTAGGGGCTGAGGGAGAGGGCTCAAAGGTTCTCAGACATGACACTGGAGATCCTGGCAGGGGAGGTACAGAGGAGGAGGAATGTCCTGTACACATAGCAGTGGGGGGGGGGCGGGAAAGGAGGCCACAGAGGTAAATAAGGTGGCGGATGTGAGAGAGTTTGAGGAGCTAGGGTCCAAATTAAAAAGCAGAACCTCAAAGGTAATAATCTCTGGATTGCAACCTGAGCCATGCACAAATTGGCATGCGGACAAGCAGATCAGAGAGTTAAATGCATGGCTCAAAATGTAATGTGGGAGGAAGAGGTTTCGGTTCATGGGGCACTGGCAGCAGTACTGGGGAAGGTGGGAGCTGTTCCGTTGGGATGGTCTCTGGGCTAGGACCAGTGTCCTGGTGAATCAAATAATTGGGGCTGTAGATAGGGCTTCAAAGTAAAAAGGGGAGGAGGGGGTCAGGTGAGGAACAATTTAGAAATCTAAAGAGAAAAGTCAAGGCAATGGAACAGTGCACGAAGCAGTCATAACAAGATAGACAAATGAGTGGCACAAATAGAGATAAATGGCTTTGATCTAATAGCCATTACAGAGACATGGTTGTAAGGTGACCAAGATTGGGAATTAAATATTCCAGGGTACTTGCCATTTAGAAAAGACAGGCAGAATTGGAATGTGGGGTGGGGTAGTCCTGATAATAAAGGATGACATAAGGACAGTATTGAGAAAGGATCTTGGCTCGGAAGATCAGGAAGTAGAATCAGTATGGGTGAAGATAAGAAATAACAAGCAGCAGAAAACACTAGTGGGAGTAGTTTATAGGCCCCCCAAAAATAGCTATACTGTTAGACAGACTATTAATCAACAAATAACAGGAGATTGTAACAAAAGTAATACAATAATCATGGGGATCTTTCATCTTCATATAGACTGAGCAAATCAAATTGGCAAATGTAAGCTGGAGGATGAGTTCATGCATTCGAGACAGTTTCCTAAAACAATACGTCATGGAACCAACCAGGCTATTTTAGATCTTGTATTGTGTAATGAGACAGGGTTAATTTGTTACCTCATAGTAAAGGGTCCTCTGGGGAAGAGTGGTCATAATATGATAAAAATTTCACATTGCGTTTGAGAGCTCAATACTTCAGTCGGAAATGAAACTTAAATAAATCCAATAACATGTATGAGGGGCGAATTTGCTAAGATAGATTGGGAAATTAGATTAAAAGGTATAATGGTGGATAAGTATTAGGAAAAATTTTAAGATATATTCCAAATTCGCAACAAATGCACATTCCATTGAGAAATAAAAACTCCACGGGAAAAGTGATCCATCTGTGGCTAACTAACAAAGCTAAGGATAGTATTAGATTAAAATAGTAGTAAGCCTGAGGATGGGGAGAGCTTTAGAAATCAGCAAAGAATGACCAAAAAATTGATAAAAAGGAAGAAAATAGAATATGAGAGTAAACTAGCAAGAAATATAAAAACAGATTGTAAGAGCTTTTACAAGTATGTAAAAAGGAAGAGAGTAGCAAATGTAAGTGTTGGTCCCTTAGAGGCTGAGGCAGGTGAAATTATAATGGGGAATAAGGAAATAGCAGAGACTTTAAACAAATATTTTGTACCTGTCTTCACGGTAGGAGACACGAAAAGCATATTAGAAATAGTGGGGAACCAAGGGGCTAATAAGAGTGAGGAACTTAAAGTAATTAATATCAGTAGAGAGAAAGTACTTGAGAAACAAATGAGACTAAAAGCACTCCTGCTCCACCTGGCCCACAAGGAAAGTTAAAAAAATTAAAACTCACCTTGCTGGGCCTCTTCTGGATCTGGCTGCTGTTCCCGACAGGTTTGGCCTGCTCCGCTGCTACAATTTAATATTACAGATGGTCAGATCGGGACAGGAAAGGAGTGGGTAAATCCCCCGTTCCCATTTAATCCACCCCCCAATCTGGTTCTTGCCAGGGGGGAGTAGTTAAAATCGATTCCAATGTCACAAATACGATTATGTTTCTCTCTGCACATATGACTACTTTACATGTCTGTCAAGCAAAATCTATTTGAAGGAACAAATCAATCCTTTCCCACCAAAACAACAATTCTGCTAATCCAGTCAAGGAAACAAACTAACAGTTGCTGCATTCCCAAATATGTGCCTCACCTGGCAATGTTTTATGACATGATGAGATACTATATAAAGGCAAGTATTATTCCAATTTTGTTTGAGGTAAAAGAAATCAGTATTTCAAAGTTTTGCTGCAACATTGTACTAATTAGCATGGTCCCTCCTATATCAAACATAATGAAACACTGACTGAGCACAGACAACGATAAATATAGTGCTCAGATTCAGAACAATAGAGATCATTTCATTCAGGTCATTTAGAATTATTGCTGGCCTCAAGAGTCTCATTATCAATGAATGGTTTAAGGCTGGTAATGACCACAATGCCCTCAAAATTATGTTATTCCTGTCCTCATCTCGTTGCCTTGGGTTATACTGCATAAATAATTGAGCATTTCTACAACTTTAAAACATCCAATTATTTAAGTCTTTTTGTGATTTATGGAAATATAGCAATCATTTTCGCCATTATCAATGTACTCGTGCTTTTCAGGACTTAGACTAGCTTCTGTTGTGTGACTACTTAATCATTTTTAAGTGGTCTGAGAGATGTTTTAGAATATGTGCATTTAAAAACATTGTAAATAAATCTGACATTCAAAGTTAAGCCAAGTATTGCTATTAGATCAGAGAACTGTCACTCGATTTAATGTAAATGTATGTGAATGGGTTACCAGGTCAGTTCTGAGAGTACTAATCTGTGGAATGGATAATTTTCACCCGAAATATATGCTGGGCATTGAATTTAATTCAAATTAATTTGGTGATTTAATTATCAAAGTGATAATTCTAGGCTCTGGAAGACTTCTATTTAATAGACTCCTTCAATAGCACCAAATTATTCTTCTTATTTAATGATTTCATCCACATAATAACAATAAGTTTTAAAGTGACTGGTTTTCATTTGCTGAGAGGGGTTGTTCGCTATTTCAAAGGTATCAACATCTTCATCTAAGGCACCCAAAGGAAGTATTGATTCCCCAGGACACTAGTTATAAGCACAGTTACGCATTCACCACAACCAGCTTAACTAACACTGATGAAATTTGCACCATTATAAGCACCATCCACAGTACCTATATTTCATCAGCACATTCACCAATTGCCTGAGAGTATCAGCGTCTGAGAAGGAAACAGATTCAGACACAGGCACATAACCATAACAATAGCAACAACAACAACTTGCATTTGTATAGCACCTTTAACGTAGTAAACTATCCCAAGGCACTTTAAAGGAACGTTTTCAAATAAAAATTGACACCAACCCACAGAAGGAGATATTAGGACAGATGGTAGGTTTTAAAGAGTGTCTTAAAGGAGGAGAGAGAGGTAGAGAGGCAGAGAGGTTTAGGGAGGAAATTCCAGAGCTTAGGGCCTAGGCAACTGAAGGAATGGCTGTCAATGATGAAGGGATGAAAATCAGGGAAGCGCAGAGATCTCCGGGAGTCGCAGGGCTGGAGGAGGTCACACAGATAGAGAGGAGTGAGGCCATGGAGGGATTTGAAAACAAGGATGAGAATTTTAAAATCGAGGCGTTGTCGGATCGGGAGCCAAAGTGGGTCAGCGAGCACTGGAGTGATGGGTGAACGGGACTTGGTGTGAGTTAGGACATGGACAGTATAAAGCGAATACAATGTGACACAAGCTCCTGGCCTTCAGAGAATGGATTTTCATGCTTCAGCGGGTTGTGAAACTAGGCATTAAAGACCTTTAGAATGCTATGATTTTAAAAAGTGTGAAATGTGTAGTCCCTCTTGCACAGTAACATGATAAAAGGTGCTGGAACACAACCTACCTTGATTGTTGGCTTTACTGACATTAGAGAGGTCTTGCAGCCTTTGTTGTGTGTAAGACTGTCAAGCATTCAGGATGTCATACAAATCCACTTCAGCCAAATAGTTAATCAGCTGGAAGCTTTGCACTTCAGTCAGGCTCGGACCAGTTTTGGCAAAGCAAGAGTTCTTTGGCCATCCTGTAGTGGCAGTAACTCCAAGCAAGATATCAGGTGAAGCAATATCAGCAACTATTTTGACTTTAATTGAGATGATAGATGTATTGGTGTCCCTGAGGCAGGAGCATCAATGGTACTGCAGCATTTATCAGACTCAACTTACAGTAGTTTACCATAGGATTGGACATGTCAAGGGCAGAGGAAGACACTGACAATGACCCTGAAGATAACGCTGTTAAAACACCTTTGCATGTGTCAGCTCCCTTCCTAGAAGCACTCTAATATAAATCCAATCAAGCAAACTCATACTAAAAATGTAAATCCCACTAAATGCAAAAAATAGGATTCATTACGCACAACCTCTTTTGCAAAATAAATATAATTGCTCAAAATAGCATTGTGGTTAGTTTCATCACATTCACCAGCAGCGGCAGCAGTGAGAGCGGCCCTTGGAGAAGCCTGAGCAAAGACAGCGAGGAGGATAAGGAGCGGGAGAGCGAGCGAGGCCCGGGCTCACCAGCAGCGGCAGCAGCGAGGACGGTCCTGGGAGGAGCCTGAGCGAGGACAGCGAGGAGGATAAGGAGCGGGAGAGCGAGCGAGACCTGGACTCACCGGCAGCGGCAGCAGCGAGAGCGGCCCTTGGAGGAGCCTGAGCGAGGACAGCGAGGAGGATAAGGAGCGGGAGAACGAGCGAGGCCCAGATGCACCGGCACCGGCAGCGGCAGCAGTAGCGAGGGGGAAAAAAACACAAGGGATGACTGTTACGTCCGTGTAATAATAAGAAAACGACTGTAGAGAACGGTACAACAGGTGTTTACTCAACCTGGTTCAAACTGCAACTGACTGTACAGATCACTACTCAGGGTTTATATACAGGTGTGGTCACTGCCGGTACTACAGGATACAGGAGCTGTAAAAAGTAGTTCTCCCCCTTAATGGTACATACATTACAATTCCTTCCCTTTTAGATTAACAGTACCATAACACTCATTTAACAATTAAATATCAAACTAATTACAATTAACACTTTTAACATGCAACATTAACTGAAAATAGTCTATTTATAAATTCAGTCTTTGGGGAGGCATCCTGATTCTTTCTGGATAACGCCTTTCCTGAGTGTCTCGCTCTTGGTGCGGAGGCGATTCTAACACCCTGTCGTCAGTTGATTCATCAGCTTCCAATGCTATTGTTTCTGAGGTAGATGCGATCTGTACATCGGGTTCCTCACCAGGTACGTATGGCCGAGACATGGGGTTGACTCGTTCCTGTGACTCTAGGATCTGGTCAGCATGGCGTCTCACAATGTTCTCCCCAACATCCACTGTGTACATTAGTGGCCCCTGCCGTGTGCATATCGTTCCTGGTTGCCATTTCTCTGTTCGGTAGTCGTGGGCCAAGACTGGTTGCCCTACATTGAAGTTCCTTCTCGGCTTCTCATGGATGTGGTGGAATTGCTTACTCTCAACATCTCTTCGTACATTTGGTCTGAGCAAATCCAGACGAGATCTCAACCTTCGGTTAAAGAACATCATGGCTGGGGCCTGGTTGGTGACTGCATGTGTCGCATTTCTGTAGGCTAACAGGAAATTGTCCACCTTATGCTGCAGTGGAATGTCGTCATCGCACATGGCTCTTACTGCTTTTTTAAAGGTTTGTACGAACCTCTCAGCCAATCCATTTGTGGCTGGATGATACGGGGCGGATGTGTAATGCCTTACCCCATTCCTTTTCATGAATCTTCGAAACTCTTCGGACACAAACTGATGCTACCCCGAACACCAGCCGGTTGTATTGGTAGAGACCTTTATGAGTGTTGATCATGAGGTACTGTTTCGAGGCTTCTTCTACCTCCACTTGCAGGTACGCCTGGACCAGATCAATCTTAGTGAAGCGTTTCCCTCCAGATAGCGAGTCGAAAATATCTTCAATCCGCGGAAGCGGATATTGTGCATTGTGAAGGACTGGGTTCACTGTCACTTTAAAGTCCCCACAGATGCGAACCTTCTTTGGTTCCCCAGGCGTATTACTCAACGACCTCTTCATTACAGGAAAGATGGGTGTAGCCCACTCGCTCAAGTCCACTTTGGACAATACTCCTGAACGTTCCAAACCTTCCAGCTCTGCTTCGATGGCTGGGCGGATCGCATAAGGTACCGGTCTGGCCTTAAAAAACGTTGGGCTTGCATTTTCCTCTATTTTGATCATCGCTGTTATGCCTATTAGTGTTCCGAGTCCCTGCTGGAACACTTCTTGTGCATCAGTTAGCATTTTTGACAGTCGTCCAGGTGTGACGTCGTCATCCTTTTTGGCATCTACAGTCAGTGCTTGTATGGAATGCCAATCTAGCTGTATCTTCCGGATCCATTCACGTCCTAGTAGTGGTGGTCCTCCATCTGGCAATACATATAGGTCCATTTTTGGTGTTTCCTTGCCGTTATATATAACGTTGACCCTTATTTTTCCTTTGGGGTAGACTTTTTGCCCCGTGTACGTCTTCAAGACAATCTTTGTATCTCTCAAGGGTATATGTGAGAATAGCCGCTTGTAGTCCCATCGGTTTATGACTGTTAGGGCTGATCCTGTGTCCAATTCCATTTTCACTTGGACTCCTGCTATCTTGAGCGTGACCCAGATAGTTTGGTGATCCTCCATTTTGATCACATTATGTAGTTTCAGACAACCCAGCTCCTTGCTTCCGGAGTCTGTATCACTCTTCTGTTCGTCTGAACTACTCTCCGTCACCTTATGTACCTTCTTGTACTTCTCCTGTGGAGATTTCTTGCTGCTGGTTTTCTTTCCCGACCTGCAGACTCTTGCTATGTGTCCTACTTTTCCACACTGTCTGCACACTTTGTCCTTGAACCAGCAATCATTATGGTCGTGTGTTGTTCTGCCGCAGCGATTGCACTTCACTGTTCCATATGACATTTCATTTGTGCCATATTCTTGCGGTCTCCGTTGTATCTCTGCAGCACCCCGTGCTGCTGCTTCGTGTGATACTGCAATGCTGAAAGCCTTGTCCAGCGTAAGATCCTTTTCTGATAGAAGCCGTTTCTGGGTTCCTTCACTTTGATTCCCACACACAAACTTGTCCCTTAAAGTATCTGCTAGTCCCGTTCCAAACTGGCAGTGTTTCGATAGCTTGCGCAGTTCCGTTAAATACTCAGCATTACTTTCATCTTTATGCAGGTTCCTTTTGTGAAACTTAAATCTTTATGCTATCAGCAGCGGTGTGGGGTTTAAGTGGTCCTGTAGGATTGACACTATGTTTTCAAAATCCTTTTCTACTGGCTTCTCTGGGGTTACTAGGTTTCGTAGTAAGCCATACGTTTTTGCACCCATTGAATTCAACAGTACCAGCGCTTTCTTGTCATCTGGCACTTCATTCGCCTTGCAGTATACTTCTATGCGTTCGACATATGTCGTCCAATCTTCGACTTCATTGTCGAACGCTGTGATACTGCCACTCTTTGACATTTTTGGGTGTGGTTAGACTAGCTTAAAATGGCGTCTCCCGCGCTTTCCTTTCTTCCCCGCTGTGGCTTAAAATGGCGTCTCCCGCGCTGCTGCCAACGCCGCTCTCGGCGGTCCTCGTGGCAAATGGCGACACCCTGTGGGTTTCGTGCACTGCTCCTGCACTGCTGCCAATGCTGCTCTCTGTGGTCCTCGTGGCAATGGCAGCGCCTCGCATTTTCCTGCACGCCTCTCTCTCCTGTTGACGCTGCTCGGCTCTTGACCACCGGCTGTGCTCTGCTCTCTCTCATCTCTCTCCCCCGTTGACGCCGCTCAGTCCTGAACACCGGCTGCACCCTGTGCGCTCTGCCCTCTCTCTCTCCCCCATCGACGCTGCTCAGCCTTTTTCTGTGCCGCTCGGTCGGGCTCTAGCCCGTCGCTGTCCGGGAAGAGTCCGCGCAGTACCTGTTGCCAGCCCGTTTTGCTGGACCACCGTGACTGGAAAGGCAAGCCTAGCTCTCGACAGCCTCCCCTGCGATGCTCAAATCTCCGCTGGATGACTGGGCGGTTGCCCGTGGTCGACGCCCGTGCTTTTGGACTCTACCTTCTTCCACTGTTCTCCAGGAGCGAATCCCTGGGAGGTGATGCAGAGTTGCAGATAGCTTGAAATCTGCTCGTCGCCACTATTACGTCAGTGTAATAATAAGAAAAGGACTGCAGAGAACGGTACAACAGGTGTTTACTCAACGTGGTTCAAACTGCAACTGACTGTATAGATCACTACTCAGGGTTTATATACAGGTGTGGTCACTGCCGGTACTACAGGATACAGGAGCTGTAAAAAGTAGTTCTCCCCCTTAAAGGTACATACATTACAATGACGTCACAGGATAGCTGGTAACTGATTGGTTGGTAAAGGTCACATCGTTTTTCAGGGCTGGTGAGTATCACTGTTTTTTTGTCCGTTGTCTTTTAGTCTTCAACTAAGGGCAGAGGGGTATACTAAAAACTTTAGTTAATTAATCTAATAACTTGAGGCAGGGCAGGGCAGCTCATTCCCGTGGAGTGCACATTGTCGGGTTCTCAAAATTCCCACATTCTCCAAAGTTATTAATAAGGGTACCCTAAAGGAAATGGCTTCTGGACCTTGTGGCAGAAACCTGCAAGATTGAAAGCAGGACCCTGCAAAACAGCAGGTCAAGTTCAAAAAGGCTTTGAAAAACCTGACATGCCTGGGCCTGTGGGAGACTTGTTATTTTGAAGCCAGACAACTAGATGATGCAGAATATGCATTCTTCATTTTGAAACAAATCAACTCAGGAAAGACTTAATCTTGAACCCATCAAACCTTTGCATAAATAATCGCTTACAGTTTAAACTGGCTACCAAGCCAGGAAGATACCAATTCATACTATGCATAACAAACACCGAGACATTAAAGACCATTTAGCAACGGGGCAACCACCCAAAAAGGTGAATGACTATAATCACCTTAAACAAGCCCGCCAAAATTAGACAAAGAAATAGCCCTGATTTGGCGCGCAGATAACGAACTTCGAAATAGTATAATTGTAGGCCCACCGGTAACCAAAAGCAAGCAAGCAAGGCGAGAAGAAGGCGGGCCGACCAGCAAGCAGAGAAGGGCAGAAAGAAAGCGTTGGGGATGAGCAGGCAAACGCTCGGGTGCAGAGTTACTTGAAACACAAAAAAGCATTGGGGACAAGCAGGCATACGCTCAGGGCCAGGTCACTTGAAACTCAAAGAAGCAGACAGGCACGGTGGGGCAGGCTCGACCAAAGACGACTAGGCTGCAACCGTAGCCTTACACAGAAACCGACCATGAGCACCGTGGTAACAAAGGGCTGGGTAAACCATACCATCAGATCATTACCACTGCACAGGTAGTGATCTAGGCCACCGCGACCGAGCTGACACCGAAGACCGCCAGCCGAAACTCAACCGCAACGAAACTCGATGACCAGACCACCACCAGAAGAATGAAACCCGAAGTTTTCCACTCTACAAGATAAAGTACACAACAAAGACTTTACTCCCTATCTCTAATGGAGAAAAGAAGGTACTCACCCAGACAAATCCACAACCGTGCCCTTACCGCATCTGCAGACTCCACCCAACTGAAGAATCTTCGTAGATTCTAAGACTGGGACCACATGGCGACGGCAGGCCCCAAAGGACACAAAGAGTGAGCCCCAATACACAACCGGCTTAATTGACAGCATTTGAACTGTCAAGAAACCCCTATTGGTGAGCATAATCCCTGGCTCTTGTCGTGCAATTTAGTCAGGTATTGGGGGTGGGACAAGGGTAGGGGGATTATTAATGTGATTTTCCCTTGTTGTGCCGTGTGTTCCCCATTCTTAATTAAGTGCACTTTTGTATGCCTGTAATCACTCCAGTAATTTAAGTGTGTAATTTTAAGTGTGTCTGAATAAAATAAAGTTTCTTGCACCAAACCAGTTGTCTACTCCAATTCTGTATTGCCGCTTGTACCTAAGTCCGGTGTCTAGAACCCGTGGTGTGGGAGTGATTCGAACTGCTAAAAAGCAGTCAAGGGCAAAGCTGACTGCACACACCACCCCCTACAGAAATGGTGACCACGGCAGGACTCCGGTAACAGGGGTGCGATACAGTAGACACTGATTCGGAAGAGCAAACTGTCATGGAAGAGAGGATTTCTAATTATGTATTCAGTAAGGTGAATATCACCAAGAAGTGGACCACTAATCTGTTAAAAGCTGGGCGTCCGGTAGATGCTGCAGCTAAATGGACAGAAGGGAAGGATCATAGGCAATCCATAGAAAAGGCAGTCTGACTGATGTGCTTCAGGAAACAGATCCAGCTTTTGGATAGGCTCATTGAAGCACAGGCATCCAAGATACGGGAGTCAGCCCTGGAAGTCCAAGACAGGACTCTAGCAGGGGAGAAGTTATTGGTAGCGTTGCAGGCTCTGAACCAGGAAAGAGTACAGTTAATGGGGAAGCATAAGGCCAGGCTGGAATATCTACAGTGTCAGGTCACCGAGGCCAAGAGCAATGAGCTGAGGTTGCGGGAAAAGAATGCCCGCCTAGCAAGACAAGTAAGAGAGCAGGAGGAGAAAGTAAAAGACATAAAGACAGCATACAAGATAGCGAGCGCACAGGGGTTTGAAGATGCAGATCACGGCCCCTGCAAGGAACAGATAGAGAATCTGAACCTTGCTCTAAGGAAGGCAAAGGGCATGGTGTGCCTCATAAGCCCGAAGGCAGCCCAGGCCACATTTACAGGGAACGAGGGGAGAGCGGTTCAGACACCACGGGTAGTGCCAAGGGACGATCCGGTTGAGGAGCAGGAGGACCCACGACCACCACCCGAAGCGTCAGGTTTCAGTGAGGCCTGGCAACAAGGGGGGGTGGTGTTAGGGGTAGAAGCGGAGGTGGAAAAACCCCCGCAAGAGAGGCTGGGACCGGGGCCGATGTGCCCGGCCCGGCAGCGAAGGTTTGGCCCACCCACTAATGACAGGGAAGAGGGATCCCTCCAAAACCAGTTCGCAGTTCCCTACGGCACCCAACAGCTTAGGGCCATGGTCAGCCATATACCAAAGCTCACAGGAAAAGGGGACCCCTCGGTCCACTTCAGGGAAGTGGAACAGGCAGCCAGCATCAACGAGTGCGATGATGCCGAACAGGCCAAAATGCTGCTGTTCTCCCAAGAGGGGAAGCTCCTCCAGTCCCTCGCGGACCAGTGTAAGAAGGGACAGTGCGAGTATTGGGAACTCAAGGAGGAAGTTCTTGAGGCCATGGGGATGAATGAGGGAAGTCCTTTCTCCCGAGTGGAGAAGACAGTGCAGCTCGCAGGGGAAACCCCGCAGGCTTTTGCAGACAGGTTGTGGCTGGTGTATAGGAGTGCCTGTCCGGGGGCACCTGACCGGGCTAACCTGGACCAGGATCAGCTGGCCCACTGGCTCTGTTGCCTGGTGGCAAACAGCCTGCCACAGGTCAGGGCCAAGGCGGAAGTCTGGTTTGACCCTAAGAATCCCCTGACTACCGAACTGACGGTGATCAGACAATTGACCCTAACTTACAGGAATGGTAGGGGAACCGATGCACACCCACCTAAGGGGAAGGTGCATGAAGTAAAACCCGGATAGGGTAGGAAGGAGTGGCATCAGGAAGGGAATAACCCCTCCAACACAAAGCTTAACTGTTACGGGTGTGGGAAGGATGGACACTGGAGGAAGGAGTGCAAAAACCCTTGGAAGGATAACCAGGGAAAGAATTCCTCAGCCCCAGCCCAAATGACAGAGTTAGGAATCCCTCCCGCCATGGTCGAGTCCTTTTTGGACGCGATGAGGACCCTTTTGACGGGCCCAGGGAGGGTAGCAGCCACTACCGGTGCTCTGACCCCATCAGCCCCATCCAACCCACAGCCCTGACTAGAGCCAGCACAGCCTGTTTACCTGTGTTCCCTTCAGTACGACTTATGGAAGAGACCCCTCGTGGAGATGGAGTTAGAAAAGGTAAAGGGTGTGGCGACACGCCACCACTGGACATAATCCGCTCACGGCAGCATGGACAGTTTAAGCAGACGCCCCAGCCGGGGGCCCTTTCCTCCAGCAACTTGTTTCCCGCAGGGACAGGCTGCCGGGAGCACTTCCTGTCTGGGGAGTATTTAAGTGGATGCGCGGGCTTTTCCAGTTTCTCTTTGCCATGAGGTTGATTAAAGCAGTTGTGTTTTACTAACCCTGGTCTCGACTCCCACGTTTGCCGCGGTATCTCAACACTGGTGACCCCGACGCTCAGGACGAATCCTAAGCTAGCATGGCGGATACAAATGCAGTCACGGTTAAACTACCGGACTTTTGGGAGAACCTGGCCAAAGCCTGGTTTGTTCAAGCTGAGTCCAGATTCCGGCTGAAACACATTACAGTCGACGCCACAAAGTACGACTACCTCGTCTCCTCTCTCACCTACGCCACAGTCCCCAAGGTTTGGGCAGTGCTGCAGGATCCACCAGTGGAAGGCAAGTATGAACATCTGAAGGCTGCGCTCCTTAAAAAATTTCAAACGCCCTCTTACCAGCACAACTGCCAACTCCTTGACCTCCCCGGCCTCGGTGATGCTTCACCGTCGGATCTGCTTTCCCACATGCTGTCCCTCTCGGACGACAAAAACACCGGCGCCCTCTTTCGCACGCTTTTCATTTGGCAGCTCCCCGCCAGCATCCGCCCGCTTATTGTGGAGTCTGGCTCCACGGACCTGAATGACATAGCCGAAAAGGCCGACCGGCTGCTCTCTACGCAGTCCGCTCGCGACGTCGCACCCGACCTCACGGCAACGACCACGCGTCTTCCCGGCCCACTAGGCCCGACCGCCCTACCACTCCGGGTCACTTCTACGACCACACCCGTTTTGGCACTAGGGCCCAACGCTGCACGCCACCGTGCACTTTCAAACCGGCCCCCGCGATGGCCGCGGGGCAAAAGGGGCCTCTACTGTACGTCACCGACGACAGAACCAACCGCCGATTTCTGTGCGACACAGGGGCCCAGCACAGCATCACCCCCGCCTCCACCCTCGAAATCCAACGCGGCACATGGGGTATCACGCTGGCCACAGCCAATGGCTCTGACATCCGCACATATGGCACCCGCATGGTCACGCTCGACCTCGCAGGCCGCCGCTACCGCTGGGAGTTCCTCACAGCCAGGGTCCTCTGCCCACTCATCGGCGCCGACTTCCTACGCGCCCACGGCCTCCTTGTTGACATTCTGCGGCACCGCCTCGTCGACATCAACACTATGGCCCCCATCCCCGGCCCGTTCGGCCGGCCTGACGACCTACTGCCTCGCCAGAGCCACGGACGACTACTCGGCACTTCTAGCCGAGTTTCCCGCCCTCACTAACCCGACCTTTTCGGCCAAAGCCACCAAACACGGTGTGGAGCACTATATCCCTACCACCGGCCCCCCGGTTTCTGCCCACTCCAGCAGACTCAACCCGGCCAAGCTGGAAATCGCGCGGGCCGAGTTCACCACCATGGAACAACTCGGCATCATCCGCTGCTCCAGCAGCCCTTGGGCCTCGCCCCTCCACATCACCCCCAAGCCCAGCGGAGGCTGGCACCCTTGCGGGGACTACCGCCGCCTCAACGACGCCACCACCCCCGACCGATACCCGGTGCCACACATCCAGGGCTTCTCGGCCTGACTGGCCGGACGAACCGTCTTTTCCAATGTCGACCTGGTGCGCGGTTACCACCAAGTCCCCGTACACCCCGCGGACATCCCCAAAACGGCCGTCATCACCCCATTCGGCCTGTTCGAGTTCCTGAGGATGCCCTTCGGCCTCAAGAATGCAGCCCAGGCATTCCAGCGCCTTATGGACTCAGTCCTCCGGGACCTGAACTTCCTATTCGTCTATCTAGATGACATTCTCGTGGCCAGCTCCTCCAAACAGGAACACCTCGAACACCTTCGCATCCTGTTCGGGCGCCTAGCCCAACACGGGCTCATCCTCAGCCCGGCGAAGTGCCAATTCGGCCTAACCGAGATCGATTTTCTCAGTCACCACATCACCCCTGCCGGGGCCGTCCCCCTGCCCAACAAGGTGCAGGCCGTCCAGCAATTCCCCCGCCCCAAAACCATCAAGGGCCTCCAGGAGTTCCTCGGGATGGTGAACTTCTACAACAGGTTCATCCCCAGAGCTGCAGCCCTCATGAAGCCCCTATACGACTCCCTCCGAGGTAAATCCAGCAAGATGGACATAGCCTGGACCACTGACACGTCAGACGCCTTCGACGCCACCAAAAACGCGCTCGCCAACGCCACCCTGCTCGCTCACCCGAGGGCCGATGCCCGGGTCGCGCTCACTACTGACGCCTCCAACCACGCGGTCGGAGCCGTGTTCGAGCAGTGGGTCAATGGCGCGTGGCAGCCACTTGCCTTCTACAGCCGCCAACTGCGCCCCCCGGAGGTCAAATACTCTACTTTCGACCGCGAGCTTCTCGCGCTCCACCTGTCGGTCCGCCATTTCAGGTTCCTCCTGGAAGGCCGCCCCTTCACCGCGTACATGGACCACAAGCTGCTCACATACGCGATGGCCAAGCACACCGAACCCTGGTCCGCTAGGCAGCAACGCCAGCTCGCGGCCGTGTCCGAGTTTACTACCGACATCCAGCATGTCTCCGGTAGAGACAACGTTGTCGCCGACTGCCTTTCCCGTCCCGCCATCTGCGCGAATCACCTCACGGTCGACTACGCGCAACTAGCAGCGGCCCAGCTCACGGACCCAGACCTCCTCTCGGTGGCTACCAGCCTGCCAGGGCTACGCCTAGCCAAGGTCGCGCACGGGCCTGAAGCCATGGCAGTCACTTGCGACGTCTCACTCGGCCAACCCAGGCCGGTCGTCCCTGCAACCTGGCGCCGCCGCATCTTCGACGCGCTACACGCGCTCTCCCATCCGGGTGCCCGCGCATCCGTCAAACTCCTCTCCCAGCGTTTCGTCTGGCGCGGCCTCAGCAAAGATATTCGGACTTGGGCCACCTCCTGCCTCGCCTGCCAACGGGCTAAGGTACAGCTACACACAAAAGCACCCCTGGGAGACTTCAAGTTACCCAGCCGTTGCTTCGACCACGTACACGTCGACATCGTCAGTCCTCTGCCGCCATCGCAAGGCCAAACTTATCTCCACACGATGGTCGACCGCTACACACGCTGGCCTGAGGCAGTGCCACTGCCCTCCACGACTACAGCCGACATCACCAGGGCGTTCGTTAACACCTGGGTCGCAAGGTTCGGTGTACCAGCCGACATAACCTCCGACAGAGACGCCCAGTTCGCCTCCGAACTCTGGACGGCCACAGCACGCAACCTCGGGGTGACGCTCCACCGAACCACGGCGTACCACCCGCAGGCCAATGGGCTGTGTGAATGCTTCCACAGGTCACTCAAGGCCTCACTCCGCGCCGGCCTGCAGGACAGTACCTGGACTGACCGCCTACCGTGGGTGCTACTAGGCCTACGCACCGCGGTCAAGGAAGACCTCCAGTCCTCGGCAGCGGAGTTAGTCTATGGACAACCGCTGCGCGTCCCAGGCGAATTCCTTCCGGAGGCTACCACGCCTTGGTTGGCCGAACAGCAGCGGCTCAACTCTTTCTCTTCCGCTCAGCAGTTTGCCCCACTTCCGGTCAACCGACACGGCGAACTCGCACCTCCCGTCCCGCCAAACTTACAGCAGGCGCGCTTCGACTTCGTGCGACATGACGCGCACCGTGGGCCCCTGCGACCCCCATACGACGGACCGTACGAGGTACTGCAAACCGGGGACAAGGTCTTCAAGCTGCAACTCGGCGACAGGGTCGACACAGTCTCCATCGACCGGCTCAAACCAGCACACACAGAACCAGGGGAACAGGCCCCCGTGGCCCGGCCTCCAACTAGAGGCCGTCCCGCCAGCAAGCCAGCACAGCCGGCGGCGAACCGCCCGGCCCCACCAACTGGACCGGTGACCACTCAGAGCCGCTCCGGCAGAACCATCAGACCACCGTCACGACTCGTCCACTCCTCCTAAGCGGATTCTGGGGGGAGCTCTGTGGCGACACGCCACCACTGGACATAATCCGCTCACGGCAGCACGGACAGTTTAAGCAGACGCCCCAGCCGGGGGCCCTTTCCTCCAGCAACTTGTTTCCCGCAGGGACAGGCTGCCGGGAGCACTTCCTATCTAGGGAGTATTTAAGTGGATGCGCGGGCTTTTCCAGTTTCTCTTTGCCATGAGGTTGATTAAAGCAGTTGTGTTTTACTAACCCTGGTCTCGACTCCCACGTTTGCCGCGGTATCTCAACAAGGGGGCCTATCTGTTGGACACGGGGGCATCATGCACCGTGATCCATTCAGATAACCCCACCACCTCACCTCTATCTAGCGGGGTCCCATACAGTCTGTCAGGATTCACAGGTAAAGAACAGGCTGGCTCATTTTCCATCCCGCTGTCCATTCGCTTGGGAACACTCCGCTCTAAGTGGACCTGTGTCCTAATGAAGTGGGAAGTGGAGGGTGGAAAAGGGATCCTGGGAGCCAACTTTATTGTAGGCCATGGGATCCTGGTGGACTTAAGGAATCATTGCCTATAGGGGGCAAATACAGGAAAGGAAGGTGGAGTAGTAGTCATCCCAGGGAAACAGGGGAAGGGGCCCTGTGCACCATGAAGCCTAAAGAGGGTTATAACCTCGAGCTCACAGTCAGTAATACCCCAAGGGAGTTCCAGGAATTTGTGCGAGCCCACCTAGCCACAATTGCCACACACAAGCACGATTGTGGGAGGGTCAACGGTTCGAGGTCAGTGTAGACGGGGACCCTATGGCCCGACCACAAAAGCAGTACAACTTCCCCAAGGAAGCGGAGCCAGACATGGAAGCAGCCATGTCCTCCTTAGTGCAACAGGGGGTCCTGAGACCGATAGCCACCCACGTGAACTCTCCACTGTGGCCGGTTAGAAAACCGGACAACTCCTGGAGGGCCACAATGGACTATCGGGTGCTCAACAGCAACATCCCCGCCTGTGCACCCACAGTAGCAGCAGTTGCCGACCGGATAGGAAGTATCCCAGCATCCGCGACCACTTTCACGGTGCTGGATATTTCCAACGGGTTTTGGTCCATCCCTTTAAGGAGAGAGGATCAGTACAAGTTTGCCTTTACTTTTAAAGGGCAACAGTACACCTGGAACTGCTTGCCTCAGGGCTTCTGCAATAGCACTAGCATTTTCCACCAATGCATGGCAAAAGTCTAAAGGGCTTCAGCCAGCCCAGGCAGCTGGTACAGTATGTGGATGACCTGCTCCTGTTCACAGATTCGAGCAAGGAGCATGGCCCACTACTGGCCGAACTGCTGGAACTGCTCAGGCAAGAGGGTTGTAAAGTAAACCAAAAGAAAGTGCAGATCGGCCAGCAGGAGGTGAAATTCCTGGGCCTGACCGTACACGCTGGGTAAAGGGCCATAGACAAAGCGAGAAGGGAAGCGATACAGGAGTTACCAGTCCCCAACACAGTCATGGGAGTGTGATCTTTTCTAGGGCTAAACAGGTACTGCAGAGACTTTATTTAGGACTATGCAGCCACAGCAGCCCCTCTGCTCCGACTCCTACATAAGGGAGTGGAGTGGGTTTGGGATGAGGGTTGCCAGGCAGCATTTGTCAGGCTCAAGGAAGATCTGCAGACTGCACCAGATCTAGGGGCCATAGATGGGGGGAAAGCGTTCTTCCTGGAGGTAGCAGCCAGCGGGGACAGCCTGAGTGCTGTGCTGCTCCAAGAGCGGCAAGGTGTACGGGGCTTTGCACAGGCGTGTTCGGGTCAGTCAGCTTTGCCTCTGACTACCTACTTTGAGCGGTTTGAATCGCTTGCCCCCTGGGTTCTGGACACCGGACTTAGACACAAGCAGCGATACAGAGAAGACTCGAGTAGACAGGTGGTTGGATACAAACAAAACCAAGGTTTTTATTGAAGAGGAAAACTTGATACAATCTTATTGAAAATTATTAGTGTACACTTCTACAGGCAAAAATTATAAGAGAGTCATAATAATACTATACTTATACAGGGAATGGGGAACACACGGCACATCAAGGGAAAACAACTATCTTAACAATCCCCTTTCCCTTGTCCCACCCCCTATACCTAACTAGGTTAAGCTATGAGGGGTCAGAATTCATGCTCACCAATCAAAAGGGTTTGTTAGACTCAAAACAGCAGTTGGGTTCGGGGTTCGCTCTTGGTGCTCCCTGGAGCCTGCCGTCCTCACGTGGGCTCCAGGTGCTGCAAGGGCATTGTCCAGGTTCAAGTACCCCAAAGTTAAAGTCTCTGCTTGGGTACTTTACCTTGCAGGGATGGTCCTTCGTCAGCAGCTTGAGTTTGCATGAAGATAGTCGCAGGTCAGCTGAGGCTGAAGGCCCGATGGTTCGAAGCCTACCCTCAGTTGGCCTTCCCTCCAGTGGCCTTCCCTCCTTCTCCCCTCGTCGTGTCCCACTTCGCCTGGCCTGAATTGCCCGTGTTCGCCCGACCCAGATAGAGTGGGAGAGGGCACGGGCAAAGGCCAGGGGGTAAGCGCGGGACGGGGGAAGAGCGGCAGCCACGAGGGCAAGGGGCCAAAGAGCCGGGGAGCGGCAGCACCAGCATCAGCACAGCAGCAGAGCAGCAGGAGAGCAGAGCAGGAGTTCACCGATTGCTACCTGGGGGCCTTCAATTATACCTTCGTCGAAAATCCCTTATCTGCGTGCCAAATCAGGTTAGTTCTTTGTTTTAATTTTGGTGGGCTAGTTAAAATAATGGTAGCAATCTATACTGACGGTTTTTAGATGGCTGGTAATTGCATCTACCGGCCTGATAATTGACTCGTATTGTCCTGAAAGTGCTTGATGGGCTTGTCTAGCCTCGATGGATGTGATTAATCTGTTTCCGATTATGTATGCAGACTGTTTGATGGCTTTAACTGTAGGCCTCATTGAATTTAGATCCAACTCCAATTCGGTCGAATACATAATTCACAGTTCTGTCTGGGTCCCAAAACACAAAGTTATTTTCACAGAAAACCTGCAGCCTTAGTTTCGATTTCCCCCAAGCTGTCTGTGCTACAGAATCCATTTTTGGAGGCCCGTAGGCTTTCTGCCATGAGGCACGGACACCATCTTGGGTACCCTTTTTAATTCAAAAATGTCCACGCAGGGTCCCTTTTTATCGATAATAACCTTCGGAGAGATGCACAAATTGTGCAAATCTTACACTGGCAGGCTGAGACCGGTGGTCTACTCCTCCAGGATACTCACGGATGTGGAGAAGAGCTACTCCAATTGTGAGAGGCACCTTTTGGCCACACATTGTGCTGTGAAAAGATCACTGATCTTTACAGGCACCTCTCCCATCACCCTCCTCACCCATCACACGCCCACCCAGATGCTCCTGGACGGGAGAATCAATGATGGGACAGTGAGCATTGCTTGCTGGACCCTGCTTCTCTCACAGATGGCCCTGAAAGTCAAAGGGCTCTGCGAGCCAAAGCTCGCAACTAACTTGGTATATCCTGGAACAGCCCACCGGTGTTCCATAGAAGGGGTTTGGGAAGTGGACATAGGTTTGCGGGCCGGGATACACCCCACAGGCCGCAAAATCTACGTGGATGGTATCTGGTGAGCGACTCACAGGGTGTG
The DNA here is from genome assembly GCF_052327205.1 of Somniosus microcephalus. Classification (NCBI taxonomy): domain Eukaryota; kingdom Metazoa; phylum Chordata; class Chondrichthyes; order Squaliformes; family Somniosidae; genus Somniosus; species Somniosus microcephalus. The sequence goes on along the minus strand of NC_140998.1, from coordinate 93,566,489 downwards.
GAGTTTATAACCCAGCGGCAAACACTGCCCTGGCAATTAAGCTCCCCAGCACTATGAGCGCCCAGCAGGCTGAACTGTCCACGGTAGTTGTAACGATCAATAACATGTCATTCTATAGTGGACACTAGGTGGAGCCGTAGCGCTGTGGAGAGCTCTATATAAGACTACACTACCCAGCTGTATATATATTAAGACTACATTACCCATGAGGCACTAGGCTACCCACAAGGCAGCAGTCAAGATGGAAGCCTCTACAGATACTGTACCAGTCCACATGTGCTCAATAAAGTAACTAGCAAAAGCTAGCTGTGTTCATAATAAGAATGTCTATTTATTAATGAACATAAGATGGTACCAGGGTGGTGAAGATCTGCTGAAAATTGTGAAAAGCGACATGGAGAATTTGAAGCCACCAGAGCGTTTGAATCTCGAGGGAAATGTCGACTACAATTGGCGGATTTTTAAACAACAATTCGAACTCTACATTGCAGCCATTGGATTCGGTACGAAGCCAGACGCTTGAAGATAGCGTTGCTGCTTACGGTTGCAGGCCCACAGGTGATAGAGGTATTTAATACATTTGTATTTAATCCAGAGGAGAACAGAGGAAAATTAGACGATGTGCTAAAAAAATTTGATGCACATTGCTCTCTCAAAAAGAATGAGACCTATGAAAGATACATCTTCTGTTCTCGGACACAGCAGCAAAATGAGACTTTTGATAGCTTTATAACTGATCTGAAACTGAAAGCACAGACATGTAATTTCTCTGAGCTCAAAGCATACATGATTCGTGACCAGATTGTGTTTGGTATTCATGATAAAAAAGTCAGGGAACGTCTGTTGAGAGAAACCGAACTAAATTTGGAAAATGCGGTGAAAATGTGCCAAGCCAGCGAGCTAGCTCGAAAGCACGTGAAGACTTTCAGTGAAATCAATAATGATGCAATTGTAATGAGTGATAATGCTGCTGTCGGTGCTGTGTCCTACAAGGGGAAGAAACGTGGGCAGAACAGAAATGAAAAGCAATCGGAGGATGACATTTTTAATTGTAAACGCTGTGGTTACCAACACCAGTTAAGACAATGCCCAGCGTTTGGAAAAATGTGCTCCAAGTGTAATGGAAAGAATCACTTTGCCAAACAATGCTTTTCAAAAGTAAAAACAACGAAAGGGCAACAAGTTAATGTAATTGAGGACACTGATTTAAGTGAGACATTTTTTGTAGGAATGGCATCATGTGACGATATCAAAAAAGATACAGAAAATGTGCAGCCCTCAGAAATGGACAATGCTGAACATAAAGTCAATGCAGTAAAAGTGGACAAATGGATGATCCCACTGCAGATAAATGGAGCATTAGTTACATTGAAACTGGACACTGGGGCAAAAGCAAACTTAATCAGTATGAGTGACATAAAAAATATGAAAGAAAAGCCCAAAATACAGAAAAAGTCAGTACTACTGAAAGACTATAATGGACAGAAAATAGATAGCTTAGGTGTATGGAGACTTAAAGTGACAGTCAAAGACAAAGTGCATCATCTCATGTTTTCTGTTGTGGCTGAAAGACTTGATTCGATACTAGGTGACAAAGCTTGTGAAGACTTAGAACTGGTCAAGAGAGTCTACCGTATAAACTGTGCCATAAGCAGACCAGATGACTCAGGTGATGAAGCAGAGAGCCCATCAAGGATGAAAAGGCCAAAGGGTATCCATGTCTTCAAAAAGCCTAGTTTCTCCAAGAAGGAAGAAAAAGACTTTAAGGTCAAAGAGAAGCCAAAGGAAGAAAAGCACAAAGAGGAAAAACACAAGGAGAAAAAGTCCAAAGATATAACCGCAGCAGATGTTGTTAAGCAGTGGAAAGAGAAAAAGAAAAAGAAGAAGCCTGCACCAGAGCAGGAAGCAGTTCCGGTGGATACTACTTCTTCCCTCAGGCCAATCTTTGGTGTTCCATTAGCTGAGGCTGCTGAGAGGACTATGCTGTATGATGGGATCCAGCTGCCAGCAGTTTTTCGAGAGTGCATTGACTACATTGAGAGTTATGGCATGAAGAGTGAAGGAAACACTGAAACCCTCTCCAAGCAAAGATCGCAAGGAGACCTCGATCTATTCAAAACCAGATTGATGACAATGCCGCAACTGCATCTTGTCATTCACCGCCAGAACAATCTCATGAAGACACATCAGACTTACCCGTGTTGAGAAGATCCACACGTGAAGTAAAAGAGCCTGATCGACTTAATCTTTGAGTACAATGTAAAGCTTTGAACATGTGATGACTGTTTTGAAAATGTTTATGTTTATAGAGCACTAACAAAAGTGTTACTGATATTATCTTTATTGTTTTCTTGAAAGTTGATTGATATTGATTTTGTTAAACCTCAAAGAAAGGGGGATGTAACGATCAATAACATGTCATTCTATAGTGGACACTAGGTGGAGCCATAGAGCTGTGTAGAGCTGTATATAAGACTACACTACCCAGCTGTATATATATTAAGACTACATTACCCATGAGGCACTAGGCTACCCACAAGGCAGCAGTCAAGATGGAAGCCTCTGCAGATACTGTACCTAGTCCACATGGGCTCAATAAAGTAACTAGCAAAAGCTAGCTGTGTTCATAATAAGAATGTCTATTTATTAATGAACATAAGAGTAGTGTACGTTGTTACACACCCCGAGATCTTCCCCACCCCATACACGATTTGCTCAGACAGCATGTTCACGTGCAATTCGTGTACAGGATACCTGGCCATCTGATCCCGCCGCGGATACACCTTCGCTGACAGGAGACCCCTCACAGTGAAACCCCTGCTGGAGAAAATCTTAGCAGCAGTGGGGGAGGAATGGGAGGTTTTCAGCCATAAAGTGAAAGCCCATTCCTCCACAGAACCCCGTGGTAAGGGCAACCAGCAGGCCGACGTGCTAGCTAAGGAGGGTGCCCGCACAGGCACTTTCTGGGACCCATGTGGGTCCAGTCCTATAGCAGCAGTCAGGGGTAGGAATGGGACACAAGAGAGTGCAGGGGTAGCCTTAACCCCGGACCTTAAGACGGTCCAAACCCAAAACCCCATCCTCAAGGCAGTCCTCAGTGCAGTGACTGAGGGAAAAAGGGTAGTGGGCCCTTACGGCACAGCAGCCCTCTCTGTGAAGGAAGGCATGCTGTTTAGGGGAGAACAGTGGGTACTACCACCACAGCACAGGAGGGAATTCCTTCAACTGGACCATGAGGGTCCAGGAGCGGGGCATCCCGGGCCTAAGACCAGCTGGCAGCAGGTGGAACAGGCGGGATGGTGGCCAGGACTCAGGGAAGATGTCCGCGAGTTCTGTGCCAGCTCTCTGGTGTGTGCTGCTAACAACCCTGACCCCCACAAAAGGAAGGCACCTATGGGACACATCAGGAGGGTAGAGGGACCATGGCAGTCGATACAGGTCAACTATATCGGGCCACTGCCCAGGGAGGCTATAAGTACTGCCTAGTCCTGGTGGATGTGTTCAATAAGTGGGTCGAAGCCTTCCCCTGCCGAACAGCCACAGCTCTGTGCACAGCCAGGATCCTGGTCAGGGAGGTGTTCTCACGATGGGGGCTACCACAGTATGTGGAGTCCGACCAAGGGAGTCATTTTACCGGGCAGGTCATGCAGAATACCCTTATGGTGCGCGGCATTGAGGGGAAGTGGCATGTTGCACACAACCCACAGTCCTCAGGGATTGTGGAGAGGATGAACAGGACCTTGAAGGAAAGGCTGAGGAAAGAGACGATGGACTCACCTAGAAAATGGGCAGAGGCCCTACCGTTGGTCCTGATGGGGATCCGAGCCATCCAGTCAAAAAGCATGGGGTACTCCCCGCACGAGCTGTTGACTGGCAGAGTTATGCAGACCCCCACCCATGTACCAGCCCCGGTGCTCACGGAAGGTCAGCTCAGGGAGGTAAACTGGGACAGGTTTGCCAGGAACCTATTCGAGCACCTTAAACAGGTCCACGAGCAGGCGGCTGGGAACATGGGAAAGCAGCATCAGAGTAACCGATTTCTGTTAGAACCCCGAAAACACCACGAGTGGGAGATAGGAGATCAGGTTATGGTGAGGAATTTTGCTCAGGTAGGAAGTCTAGAACCGTTATACATGTGGCCCTACAGCATTGTAGACAAGGCAAGCCCCATGGTATACATGCCTCGGCGCATCAAATGGTTCCATATTAACCAATGCAAATTGTTTAAGCCTGAGAAAAGAGAACAGCCAGTTGGGGCAAGGTCTGAGGATAGAAATCCTCAGCCTGCAGCAGGAGCAAACTCACAGACTGCAGTGGCAGGTGCAGTGGCTTGTTTTAGGGGAGGGGCCATCCCACCCACCATTTGGGACACTCCCTCCTCTGGGATTTAGATGAGCTGGTGTGTGAGGGCGAGGACACTCAGCCTGCAGCACCAGGCTGCGAAGAGTTACCTGCCCCTAGCACAGGTTTAGGAGAGGTAAAGCCTGAGGATAAAAAACCCCAGCCAGCGGTAGAGGAAAGTTCACAGACCGCACAGGAGGGGGCAATGGCTCGTGTTAAAGAACCACCAGCCAGAAAACCCCCACCAGCCAATGTCCCTAGAAGGTCCCCACGAACGCCATGGACAAAGAAACCATGGTCACCGGCTCCCCAGTTTAAACGGGCAGCCTCTCAAGTCAGGGATCAGTCTGAGGGCAGAGGTCCCCAGCCAGCAGCCACAGGCTGCGAGGGACCAAAGGAACAGGACAGGGCAGCCACACCGAAGGGAATAGAGTGCTGCAGCCCAAACAAGGTTTAGGCTGGCCGCCCGGAGACAGACAGAGGATGTACATAGTTTCTGTAATGTAATTTTGGGATTGTTAAGTTTGGGTTTTAGTTTAATTTTAAATAAGGTGATTGGTAGTTTAAGTATTATTGTTTTAAGAGTGTTTGTATTGAGTCGAGGTCGCAAGACTCGACTATGCTTTACCCAAGCCAGAGAATCTTCTCGGGACCTGGCTATATGCTCTTGTGTCTCTTTGCAGGAGAGGATTTCAAGATGAAGAGGGGCGTACTCCTACTCGCCCTGATAGGAATGAGCCTTGGAAAGCGAGGTGATGTGGAGGACTCCCACATCTATGGGTGCTCAGGAGAGAGTGCACCGGTCGTGACTGCCGGGGGCGGCGAACGAGGCGCGGAGGAGCTCGCCATCTATTCCCATGAGGGAAGATGGCCAGGGTGGCTGGGGTCCAACTCCACCCGGTACTCCAGCCAGACCGGGTTCACCTACGGGGAGGCCTCCCTCCCCTGCCCCAGCATACAGGTGGTGGCCACACGGGTTGGGGTCACTGATGGGAAACGCGTGTGCCTGACTTGCAGAGGACAGATTCCCCTGGGAAGGTGGTGGTGGCTCAGGAAGCTGAGCAAAGACATGGGGGACCATACAGCTGACTGGGAACGACTGGGGAACGACACCTACCGGATGGTCACAGGGACCCAAGGGGGGACTACAGTATGCTGGGATAAGTGGTGGGAGTCGGAACAGGGAATTTATGTCTGCATGTGGGGGTCGCAAAGGGCCTGCCCCACAGGCATATCCATCATCTTCTCCGCATCATGGCAGGATAAGGGGAAGGGGGTGGAATGGGATTCCCACCTACACACTTGCATAGTCCCACGCTCCCCAGCCCCAGTTAAAGCCACTGAACTCGTGGCACGCGCCCGAAAGGCCCTGCCCACAACCCAGGCAGGAAGGACACACAGAGAGGGGTGCCCTGCCACCACCAAGGGACCAGGGAATGGGCTGGTACTAGTGCCGACGGAAAAGGTGCTATACCAGGGGATAAACTACGCGGTAGTGTAAGGGGTTTTAGATCGCAGAGGTTTCTCTCTCTAGAGGCCTCTCTCTCTTGCACAGTAAAACCTTGAGTGGTTCGACCCACTCGCCCCTTAGGTTCTAGATACTGGTCTTTGAGGCAGGAACTACAATGTAGAGAATACTCTATAGGTTTAATGGAAACGAAATGAAACTTTATTGCATAAATGAAGAAATCAAACTGCAAACCAATAAGATACATGGGAGTGAAAAACAAATCACAATACAGTACTGGCTAAGATATACACAGGCATATTATACTTTACAAAAGTCATCACGAAATGGGGAAACACACAGAACATCGAGGGATAACAACTCATTGTTAAAATTACCCTTTAAATGCCCACCCCCTAAGCCTAGCTGGATCAGATTGTGAGGGGCCAGAAACATGCTCACCAATCCAGTTGGAAAGTATAGAGTTTTGAAACAGGTCTGCGTTTTGATCCTTTCAGGCGTCCTGTCTCCACGTGGTCAGCGGAGCGCAGCAGGCTGCGACACAACTTCTCCTCCCTTGAGGTGAAGATCATGGACAGGCTGGATGTCAGCAGGCCTGGAAGTCGATGCGGGGCGAGACCTACTGTTTGACCATTTTCATATAGGTCTCTTCCTATCTCGTCAGCGTCCCTGGGTTGGTCGATGATCTCCCGATAGTTACCCCGGGGCTAGATGCTGACTTGATCTCCCATCTCGAACCTCGTCGTCCCCACCCGAACTCATTGATGCTCCCCCTATGAATATAAAACTGTTTCCCTTTGTCTGGGTAAACATGTAGATGGCCTTTATCTACAGGCCGATCTGACTGGATCTGCATCCAATCCATATGTATGTGGTTCTGTCTGGTTTTGTTTTCTCCGAAATGGCCTTCCAGAACTTACTGTGGGCTGAATCTACAAAGGCTGTCTGGGGACTGCAGGAACCATTTTAAAGTGTCCCGAAAAGCTGGTCACGGGGTCTGGTGGCCATTTTGTATACCCCTTTTTCTGGGCTTCTTTTAAAACAGTTTTTTAAATTAAGGCCTCTTTTGCCAATAGACCCTTATTGGACAATGTTCAATTTTGCGAATCTTACAGACCCCCTGATGACACTATAACTTGCTTGAAGTATCATAATTCTGGGTGAGCAAAATTTTCTGACTCTCCACAATCAAACCATCTCCTGTATCTACCTATCTATGACCCCACGACACATGCATTTCCAATTTCAGAAAACCTACAGTGTACATTAAGCATCTATAGATGGCAATACATTGGAATTAAAATCTGACACACGCACATTTCCAGGCGTGGAGGGGGGCCTAATACCCCTACACCACCTGGTTCGTACACATTCTCTTTTATTAGCAACAACTCACTTAATGACCTTCAATAATAAAATAAAGTACACACAAAATTGCACACGAACAAACATCAAACATAGAGGAGGGAGGGAAACTTTAACTTTATACAGCGCAGCGAAAATCTAAACGGGTGTCTCCTCATCTACCCGCACATAATGCTTCCTCCATTCTCCTCTGTTCTCATACTTCTGCGAATATCTGACCTTTTTACAGTGTACAAACAGTAAATAACTCACAATAAAAACCTGGCAAACTACAAGGATGTGGGAGGCTCTCCTAATCCAAGAAGGGACTTCTATATTAGTGAACCGGTCCCACCACTGTGGGGTCACTATATCTAATATGTCTGCCCCTATTTCTAACATCTTCTGCTCCAGCGTGTAAAAATGTTTCTGTGAAATGGCAACGGCATTTAGTATCTTGGTGAGGTGTTCAGGGAGAGGGGGAATGATATAACCAAAATGTGCAACGAATCATTGCAGATCGGTGAAATTTTCTTTAACAGTGATGTGAACAGTGGAAGGTTCAGGCATGGGGACAATTCGCTCTTGGGCCACTTGAACTTCTGCCTTGGGTTTGAAGCAGAAACTGCTGTCACTGACCGGACACCAGCCGTGCTCTCCATGTTGGTAGTGGGGCGCTGCAGTGGAGACACAGTATGTCCCACCTCCTATATATGCCACCTGCGGGGGCACATGGCCTTGTGCCATTGCCTCCATGGAGCAATTTATAGGCTCCGCGCCAGCAGTTCTGAACCCGCACTGTGGTTTTGAATGGGCATTCAAGTGCTGGGGACACAGGATGATGTGTGCTCCCCGGCTCCGGCACCCCGAGAGGTCGGTACCCGTCATTGCATGCTCCCATCGAATGACGTAAGGTGGGACCCCCGTGTAGCGAATGTGCGCACCCCCCTGAATGACTCCATGGTGCAATTTATAGGCTTCGTGCCAGCAGTTCTGAACCCGCACTGTGGTTTCAAATAGGCATTCAAGTGCTGGGGACACAGGATGATGTGTGCTCCCCGGCTTCGGCACCCCGAGAGGTCGGTACCCGTCATTGCATGCTCCCATCGAATGACGTACGGTGGGACCGCTGTGTAGCGAATGTGTGCACCCCCTTGAATGACTCCAATGTTCTCCACCCTGTATACCGGGGCAGGTTTAGCTGTTTTTCCCATAACCGGCATTCTTACCACAATACCCATAATGGTGTGATTAGACCTCCCAAAGTCCACTGGGACTGGGTAGGCCTCGGATGCTAGTCTGAGCTGGCACGGACTTAATGCGTTCTCAAAAGGGTGGAGGGCTGCGAGGTGCTTATTGCTGATCCAGGAGGGGACCAAACCTTGTTTTAAATCCTCCAGATTACTGCAGCCCTCGCCCAGTAACCACGCCCCATACAGCACGCATGCCTCGTTCTGCGCAGCCTGATCTGACACATTCCGATCCTCCCTGATGAGAGCATTTACTGTTTCCGCGTGTTTCTCCAGCTCAGCTATAATTTCTTTTAAGTGTAGTGTCATGGCCTGGTCCTCATTTAACTCAGAACCCACTACCTTATTCTCATCCATCAGTATCTTTCTTAACCGCCCTTTTAAATCATTGATCTGAGTCTGCAGCTCCACGTCATCCAGAGTGTTGATGACGGAAGTCCCTGTGTTAAAGGCTCTAAAAATATAATTTACTGTACCCCTTCTTTGTCGCCTTACCCTGTCCAAAACCTCATGTGGTGTTGTGTACAATCCAGCTCTGTCTACATCAGCAAAATCGAATTCATAAAACTGTCTGAACATGTTTGTTAACAGGACCTGGTACAATTGCTCCGTTTCCTTGGGGCACCACTCTGGCAATCGCACCTCGGTGAGGTTTAAAATCACCGAGGCCACCGCGTAGTGCACCCCTTGGTACAGCACCTCACCTGTGGGTACCATTACCAATCCGTTCCCAGGTCCTTTGGTAGTGGTGGAGCACCCTTCCTTGCAGGCTTTGGCTACCGGAATCGTGGGCAGGGGCTTGCGGGGGCGGGTGATGAGCTCAGTGGCATTCACCGGGATCTGAGAGTATGGGACTCCGCACGCCCGTGTGCTGACGTCCCATCTCATCCTTTTTCCAGCATCCTGCCACTGCCTTTGGAAAACGATGGAGACGCCTGTGGGGCAGACGCGTTCTGAACCCCACATACAGATGTAAATCCCCTCATCTGGTTCCCACCATTTGTCCCAACAGACACTCGATCCCCCATGAGTCCCCGTAATAGTCCGATGGGGAATGTTACCCAGTCTCTCCCACTCGACCGTGGAGTTCTTCATGGTTTTGCTCAACTTGCGCAACCACCACCATCTGTCCACAGGAACATGTCCATAGCATTCTAAACAGATCTTCTTCCCGACAGTGACGCTGACTCTGGGCGCGATAATGGAAATGAAATGAAACTTTATTGCATAAAGGAACAAATCAAACTGCAAACCTATAAGGTACATGGGAGGGAAAAACAAATCATAATACAGTACTGGCTAAGATATACACAGGCATATTATACTTTACAAAAGTCATCACGAAATGGGGAAACACACGGAACATCGAGGGATAACAACTCATTGTTAAAATTACCCTTTAAATACCCACCCCCTAAGCCTAGCTAGATCAGATTGTGAGGGGCCAGAAACATGCTCACCAATCCAGTTGGAAAGTATAGAGTTTTGAAACAGGTCTGCGTTTTGATCCTTTCAGGCGTCCTGTCTCCACGTGGTCAGCGGAGTGCAGCGGGCTGCGACACAACTTCTCCTCCCTCGAGGTGAAGATCACGGACAGGCTGGATGTCAGCAGGCCTGGAAGTCGATGCGGGGCGAGACCTACTGTTTGACCATTTTCATATAGGTCTCTTCCTGTCTCGTCAGCGTCCCGGGGTTGGTCAATGATCTCCCGATAGTTACCCCGGGGCTAGATGCTGACTTGATCTCCCATCTTGAACCTCGTCATCCCCACCCGAATTTTGCACCGAACAGGGCTGCGTTGTCGATGGCCGGCGATGCTCCTCCCCCTCCAGCCCTTCCTAGCTGGCGATCTGCGAAGGATGATTCCCCAGCTGAAGCAGCACACAGATCGCTACCCCGGGTCTCCAGATATACTTTTCAAAAGAGGGTTTTATCTCCCGCCAAATCAAGGTTAGTCTTTGTTTAACTTTTGGCGGGCTTGCAACACAGCGGGGTAGTTATTATGTTTTAAACTACTTTGGGATGGCCGGTAACGGCCATTTCTGGTCTGGAATGACCTAGTATTGTTTTGAATGTCTTCTTGATGTCTTTAATGGGCCTTTGATGCTCCCCCTATGAATATAAAACTGTTTCCCTTTGTCTGGGTAAACATGCATATGGCCTTTATCTACTGTGATGAAATATTTCCATTCATCACTGCTTGTGACTGAGATCGGTTTCAGTGTCATTTCCCTTCCCCCAGACCTCATTGTATTGTGTACTGGAATGTGCTGTATTGTATACTGGAATGTGCTGGAATGTGCTGTGTGTAGGGCTCCGCCCATACCTGGCCCCGTTTGTAAGCTAACTCAGTCTGGCCTCAGTCTCCAGAAGGAAGACATCTCTCTCTCTTACGTGTTACGTTCTAAGTTAATAAAAGCCTTGTTTTGTTCTGCTAACTTCGAGTCTCGGAATTATTGAGGCACATCAATTTTATTAACTTATTTTTCAACACTATGGATCAACTCCTGAAACCCGAACGTTTGGATTTGGATCAACATGCTCCGGACGCATCAGCACGCTTCGGACACTGGTTTGAGTGTATGGAATTCTTCCTGGACAATTCCGCAGCCGTCAAAGACGCTACGGACGCTGCGAGGATGAGACTTGGAATTCTGCGGAATTGGGTAAGCCACCGGGTTTACCCCCTCATCCAAGACGCCGAGACGTACCTGGCCGCCCGCGACATCTTAAAGGCGCATTACCAGCAGCCTACGAATGAGGTTTACGCTAGGCACCTGCTCGCCACCCGCGCACAGCGACCTGGGGAATCGGTGGAGGAGTTCCTAAGCACCCTGAAAATGCTTGGCAAAGACTGCAAGTGCCGAGATGTAAAAGCCGCAGTGTACACTGACGAGCTTGTTCGCGATGCCTTCATCACAGGCCTCAGCTCCACTTACATCTGGCAAAGACTGCTGGAAAAAACGGGGTTGGACCTGAAACAGGCTGCGGACACCGCGCGATCCCTGGATGTGGCCCAGAGAAACTCGGACGCCTACTCTTCAGCCCGCGCCGTCCACGCCGCCACGTGTGCACCGAGGTCGCCGCCATCTTGGAAGGCATCTTCCCCGCCCGACAGCCCGACACGGGCTGGGCCCCGCTCTCCCCCCAGAAGCCCTACGACAGCCGCGACGCGTCAGGGACCCAACTGCTACTTCTGCGGGCAGCCAAAGCACACCAGAAACCTGTGCCCGGCGAAAGGCACCACCTGCTTTAAGTGCGGTAAGAAGGGGCACTTCGGGAAGGTGTGCAGAGGGAACCCCGCCGGAAAACCAACCGCCGGAAATCCCGCCACTGCCGCGTGTGCGCCGTGGGAGCGGCCATCTTGGACGCCATCTTGCCCGACCTCGTGGGATCCGCCATCTTGTGAGCAGACAGCGTGGACGCCATCTTGTATCGATCAGGGCCCTACAGTGGCATCGGTCAGAGTGGACCAGACCAGGCCGCACCCTCTATCCAGATCAATGGTGGACATCGAGGTAAACGGGTGCCGGGTTAAATGCTTAATTGACAGTGGAAGCACGGAGAGCTTTATCCACCAAGAACTGGCACAACAACTCTCCCTAAAGGTGGTCCCTACTCAGGGTACCATCTCTATGGCTGACAAATCCCAGACATCGACCATTCTGGGTTACTGCACGGTACAATTGTGCGTTAACGGAACTGTATATGATAATTTTAAAGTATTAATCATGAAGAACCTATGTGCGAGCGTGATCTTGGGCCTGGATTTCCAGTGCAACCACCAAAGCATCACGCTCAAGTACGGTGGGTCCCAGCCGCCCCTCACAGTGTGCGGTCTGGCTACCCTGAAGGTAAAGCCACCTTCGCTATTCGCGAACCTTACCCCTAACTGCCGGCCAATAGCGACCAAAAGCAGGAGGTACAGCTGGGAGGACAGGCGGTTTATCGCGACCGAGGTAGACAGGCTCCTGAAAGAGCGCATTATTGAACGCAGCAATAGCCCGTGGCGCGCCCAAGTGGTCGTGGTAAGGGGTAGCGAGAAGAAACGGATGGTGATCGACTATAGTCAAACGATCAACAGGTACACCCTACTAGACGCCTACCCGCTACCCCGCATATCAGAAATGGTGAACCAAATCGCCCAATACCGAGTGTTCTCCACCATCGACCTCAAGTCAGCGTACCACCAGCTCCCTATCAGAGCAGAGGACCGCCCGTACACCGCCTTCGAGGCGAACGGACGCCTCTACCAATTCCTCAGAGTCCCCTTTGGGGTGACGAATGGGGTCTAGGCCTTCCAGAGGGAGATGGACCGCATGGTCGATGAACACCACTTGCAGGCAACCTTCCCCTACCTCGACAACATCACCATCTGCGGTCACAACCAGCAGGATCACGACTCGAACCTCGAGAGGTTCCTGAAAACCGCACAAAAACTCAACCTCACCTACAACGAGGACAAGTGCGTTTACAACACCACGCGCCTCTGCATACTAGGCAGCGTGGTGGAGAATGGGGAAATCGGACCAGACCCCGACCGATTGCGCCCCCTACGGGAGCTGCCCCTGCCCAACACTCCCAAAGCCCTGAAAAGGTGCCTGGGGTTATTTTCTTATTATTCCCAATGGGTCCCCAACTACTCCGACAAAGCCCGCCCCCTCTTGAAAGCATCCTCTTTCCCGCTCTCTGCTGAGGCCCACGCTGCCTTCAAAAGCATTAAGCAGGATATTGAGCGGGCCACGCTACAGGCAGTGGACGAAAACACTCCATTTCAAGTGGAAAGTGATGCGTCTGACTTCGCCTTGGCGGCCACCCTCAACCAGGCGGGGCGGCCCGTAGCTTTTCTTCTCGAGGACCCTCCAAGGGCCCGAGATCAGACACTCCTCCGTGGAAAAGGAGGCCCAAGCCATCGTGGAGGCAGTGCGCCACTGGCGCCACTACCTAGCCGGCAAACGCTTCACCCTACTTACTGACCAGCGGTCGGTAGCGTTTATGTTCAATAATAAACAGAGGGGGAAGATTAAAAATGATAAGATTCTTAGGTGGCGGATCGAGCTCTCCACCTTCGAGTACGACATCATTTACCGGCCAGCGGCCCTTAACGAATCCCCTGACGTCCTCTCACGAGGGATGTGTGCCAGCGCCACCGGGGATCGGCTACAGACCCTCCACAACGACCTCTGCCACCCAGGGGTCATGCGGCTGTTCCACTTCATAAAGTCCCGTAACTTACCCTACTCGATTGAGGAAGTTCGGTCCCTGACCAGGAACTGCCGCACTTGCACTGAGTGCAAGCCTCGGTTCTACCGCCCAGATAGAGCCCACTTAATCAAAGCTACACGGCCCTTTGAGCGGCTCAGCTTAGATTTCAAGGGCCCCCTCCCGTCCGTCGACCGCAATGTTTACTTCCTGAACATTGTGGACGAATACTCCCGGTTCCCATTCGCCTTCCCCTGCCCAGACATGACCAGCGCCACAGTCATTAAATGCCTCAACAGCCTGTTCTGCCTGTTCGGTATGCCGAGCTACATCCATACGGATAGGGGGGCGTCCTTCATGAGTGAAGAGCTACGCCAGTACATGCTGTCCAGGGGGATCGCCACAAGCCGTTCCACCAGCTACAACCCCCGGGGTAACGGTCAAGTGGAGCGAGAGAATGGGACAGTATGGAAAGCAGTCACTCTAGCTCTAAGGACCAAGGGCCTCCCTATCTCCCGCTGGCAGGAAGTCCTCTCGGATGTGCTCCATTCGATACGGTCGCTATTGTGTACGGCCACTAATACCACGCCTCATGAACGAATGTTTGTCTTTCCCCGGAAATCCACCTCAGGCTTATCCATGCCGTCATGGCTCTCCACCCCAGGTCCGGTACTCGTGCGAAGGCATGTGAGGGGCCACAAGACGGACCCTCTCGTGGAGCCAGTACACCTACTCCACGCCAACCCCCAATACGCATATGTCCGGCACGCCGACGGAAGGGAGGACACCGTGTCCATAAAAGACGTCGCCCCAGCCGGCATCGACAACAACCACGGCAATAGCAGCAACGACGATCACAGCAACTCTTACCCACCCACTACTCTTTCATCACCCCCGGAAGAACACCGACCAACGGCACCCCCACCAACTGCCCCTTCAACAGCCCTGGCGGCACCCCCGGCAGAGACCCAGGAGGCTACCGGGGACACCCAGCCGACACCCGCGGCACCGCAACAGCCACATCGGTCGCAGAGGACTATCAAACCCCCGAACAGACTAAATCAATAGAAGGGGTGAATGTGATGAAATATTTCCATTCATCACTGCCTGTGACTGAGATCGGTTTCAGTGTCATTTCCCTTCCCCCAGACCTCATTGTATTGTGTACTGGAATGTGCTGTATTGTATACTGGAATGTGCTGGAATGTGCTGTGTGTAGGGCTCCGCCCATACCTGGCCCCGTTTGTAAGCTAACTCAGTCTGGCCTCAGTCTCCAGAAGGAAGACATCTCTCTCTCTTACGTGTCACGTTCTAAGTTAATAAAAGCCTTGTTTTGTTCTGCTAACTTCGAGTCTCGGAATTATTGAGGCACATCATCTACAGGCCGATCTGACTGGATCTGCATCCAATCCATATGTATGTGGTTCTGTCTGGTTTAGTTTTCTCCGAAATGGCCTTCCAGAACTTACTGTGGGCTGAATCCACAAAGGCTGTCTGGGGACTGCAGGAACCATTTTAAAGTGTCCCAAAAAGCTGGTCACAGGGTCTGGTGGCCATTTTGTATGCCTTTTTTTCTGGGCTTCTTTTAAAACAGTTTTTAAAATTAAGGCCTCTTCTGCCAATAGACCCTTATAGGACAATGTTCAATTTTGCGAATCTTACAGTAGCTTCTGTGATCCTGAACCTTACCGAGGTGCACTTACCTGAGTGGTGTCCCAAAGAGACAGAACAGCTACACCAGGCCCTGTTAAAAGAAATGTTTAGGAAATTCTACGAGTTTGATTTTGCTAATGTAGACAAGACAGAACTGTACACTACACACACTGAGTATTTTGGTAATGCGGGGAGACAAAGAAGGGGAACCTGGAATGATGTTTTCACAGCGTTTAACACAGGATCCTCTGTTATAAACAGCCTGGATGACATAGAATTGCAGACACAGATAAACGGTTTAAAAACACAGTTGCGAAAAATCTTAATGGATGAAAATGCAGTAGTAGGCTCAGAGTTACACGAGGACCAAGCTATGACGGTCCATTTAAAGGAGATCATTGCTGAGCTGGAGAAGCACGCAAAGACTGTAAATGCCCTCATAAGAGAGGACAGGAATGCTTCAGATCAGGCTGTACAGAACAAGGTGTGCATACTGTACGGGGCATGGTTGCTAGGCGAAGGCCGCAGTAACCTGAACGATTTAAAACAGGGTTTAGTCCCCTCCTGGATCAGCAACAAGCACCTCGCAGCCCTCCACTCATTTTGAGAATGCATTAAGCCCGTGTCAACTCCGGCTAGCTTCTGAGGCCTACCCTGTCCCAGTAGATTGTGGACGTTCCAACCACACTATCATGGGGATATTAGTGAGGATGCCGGTCATGGGTGTGACAGCCCGACCCGTGCGGGTATACAGGGTAGAGAACATTGGAATCATTCAAGGGGGTGCACACATCCATTTCACAGCGGTCCCACCTTAATGTCATAAAGTGGGAGCATGCTATGACAGGTACTGACCTCTCAGGGTGCCGGAGCCGGGGAGCACACATAATACTGTGTCCCCAGCACCTGAATGCCTATTCAAAACCACAGTGCGGATTTAAAGCTGCTGGCGCAAAACCTATAAACTGTACCATGGAGGTAATGGCACAAGACCATGTTCCCCCACAGGTAGCATATATAGGAGGTGGGACATATTGTGTCACCACCCGTGCACCCCACTACCAGCTTGGACAGCATAGCTGGTGTCCGGTAAGTGACAGCAGTTTCTGCTTTAAACCCGAGGCAGAAGTTCAAGTGGCCCAGAAACGGATTGTCCCCATTCCTGAACCATCCACTGTTCACCTCACTGTAACAGAAAATTTCACCAAACTGCAAAAATATGTAGCACATTTCAGCTATGAAATCTCCCCTCTACCAAAATATCTTATCAAGTTGCTAAAAGCAGTAATCGTCTCACAAAAGCATTTTTACACGTTAGATCAGAAGACAGTAGAGATAAGGGCCAAGATATTGGACATTGTGGTTCCACACTGGTGGGACATTTTTGAAAATATACTGGTCCCGTCATGGATTAGAATGGCTTCCCACATCCTCGTGGTTTGCCAGCTGGGAATAGTAATGTATCTGTTGTGCACTCAGTGCAAGGGAAAAGGCAAAATACTAGGGGGTCAATTTTCCCGAAGCTGTCGGGAAGAAGGCGGGACTAAACTTTCGGGTTTTAGACCCGCCTACATCGACGTCCGGCCAATCTGCGCGATTTTCCCTTGATCGACCTTGTTGAGCCTGCCCAGTGGGCTCAGCAGGCCAATTAAGGGCCACCCAGCAACAGGTGACGTCACTAGTGCAATTTCATCTGTCAAGAGTTCTTGACAGATGAAATATCAGTGTTTCACAGCTGTTTGAAGCTGCCAAACACTGACAGTCTGAGTTCTAACATGAGTCCTTCTGCAAAGACTCAGTTAGAACTCTCAGCAGCACTCAAAGCTGAAGGCTGTCACTTTTCACAGATTGCAGCCATTCAGCTTTAAGTGCCGGCTGAGTGATGCGCTCCCGACGCCTACAGGAAGAAAGGCTGTTAAGGTAAGTACAGGTAAGTAAAAGTTCTTTACACACTTTAGACACACCAAACACACTTACCTTTGCACTCCTGCACCCATCACTCACCTGAACACCGACATCGCGACCCCTCCAACTCCTTCAACCTTCAGCCTGCTCTAACCTGGCATGGTTTGGAGCCGTCGGGAATCCCACACGACACCCCTCAAAATAGGGATTAGGATAAAAACTGCCTGTTAACTACCTGTTAATAGGCAGTTAATTGGCACTAATCCCTTCCCGCCTGGGGTCGGCAGGTCTCAGTGCGAGGCGGGTACCCACCGCCTCTGAAACTTGTGAGTAGCGGGGTTTTGGGCGGGATGGTGTCGGGACACCCGAATTCAGGATTTTCCCCCCACACGCCTGAAACCCCACCTGACAGCTCAAGGAAAATCGACCCCTAGAATTCTGAAACCAAAGGACTTGAAAAGAGCATTATGTTAAGGTGGAGGGAGATACACCTGTTTGAATCTTTTATTTTATTTCTGAATAAAGACTGTTATTTTTAATAAAGACTTGGACGTGTTATTTTTAATAAAGATGTGTGTGTACCAAGTGGTGCAGAGGTGTTGGGCCCCCTTCATGCTTGGATGCGTGTAAACAACTGTATTCTGCCTGTGTATGCTTAAGTACACTACATCCTTAAAGAATGGGAAATGTGTGTGTCATGGGATTTTAGATAGGTAATTACAGGGAAGATTGGCTATGGAGGATCGGGAATTTTGCTCACCTTCGTAAGTATGATAATTAAAGCGAGTTTTAGTATCAACAGGGGGGAGTGTAGGGTTCTCAAAATTCCCACATTCCCCAAAGTTATTAATAAGGGTACCCTAAAGGAAATGGCTTCTGGACCTTGTGGCAGAAACCTACAAGATTGAAAGCAGGACCCTGCAAAACAGCAGGTCAAGTTCAAAAAGGCTTTGAAACACCTGACATGCCTGGGCCTGTGGGAGACTTGTTATTTTGAAGCCAGACAACTAGATGATGCAGAATATGCATTCTTCATTTTGAAACAAATCAACTCAGGAAAGACTTAATCTTGAACCCATCAAACTTTTGCATAAATAATCGCTTATAATTTAAACTGGCTACCAAGCCAGGAAGATACCAATTCACACTATGCATAACAAACATCGAGACATTAAAGACCATTTAGCAACGGGGCAACCACCCAAAAAGCAGTTAAGGTGAACGACTATAATCACCTTAAACGAGCCCGCCAAAATTAAACAAAGAAATAGCCCTGATTTGGCACGCAGATAACGAACTTTGAAATAGTATAATTGTAGGCCCACCGGTAACCAAAAGCAAGCAAGCAAGGTGAGAAGAAGGCGGGCCGACGAGCAAGCAGAGAAGAGCAGAAAGAAAGCGTTGGCGATGAGCAGGCACACACTCGGGTGCAGTGTTACTCAAAATGCAAAGAAGCATTGGGGGCAAGCAGGCATACGCTCAGGGCCTGGTCACTCAAAACTCAAAGAAGCAGACAGGCACGGTGGGGCAGGCTCGACCAAAGACGACTAGGCTGCAACTGCAGCCTTACGCAGAGACCGACCATGAGCACCGCGGTAACAAAGGGCCGGGTAAACCATACCTTCAGATCAGGACCACTGCACAGGCCACCGCGACCGAGCTGACACCGAAGACCGCCAGCCGAAACCCAACCGCAACTAAACTCGATGACCAGACCACCACCAGAAGAACGAAACCTGAAGTTTTCCACTCTACAAGATAAAGTACCCAACAAAGACTTTACTCCCTATCTCTAACGGAGAAAAGAAGGTATTCACCCAGACAAATCAACACCGCACCGTTACCACATCTGCGAACTCCACCCAACTGAAGAATCTTCGCAGATTCTAAGACTGGGACCATGTGGCGACAGCAGGCCCCAAAGGACACAAAGAGCGAACCCCAAAACGCTTAATTGACAGCACTTGAACTGTCAAGAAACCCCTATTGGTGAGCATAATCCCTGGCTCTTGTAGTGCAATTTAGTCAGGTATTGGGGGTGGGACAAGGGAAGGGGGATTATTAATGTGATTTTCCCTCATCGTGCCGTGTGTTCCCCATTCTTGATGAAGTGTACTTTTCTATGCCTCTAATAATTCCAGTAATTTAAGTATGTAATTTTAAGTGTGTCTAAGTAAAATAGAGTTTGTTGCACCAAACCAGTTGTCTACTCCAATTCTGTATCGCCGCCTGTACTTAAGTCCGGTGTCTAGAACCCGGGGTGTGGGAATGATTCGAACCGCTCAAAAACAGTCAGGGGCAAAGCTGACTGCACACACCACCCCCTACAACATCCTGTGCCATGTGGCAAGTCCTGGACGCTTCGCGTAGCCTGCACGACCACATGTGCAGGGAGTGCCGCCAGCTACAGCAAATCGAGCTCTGGGTTTCAGAGCTTGAGCAGCAGCTGAAGTCACTGCGGTGCATCCGCGAGGCAGCGAACTTCGTGGATAGCACATTTCTAGAGGTGGCTACCCCGCAGCTTATGAGTGTGCTGGCAGAGAGGGAATGGGTGACCGCCAGACGGAAGGGGAAGACTAGGCAGGTAGTGCAGGAGTCCCCAGAGTGCACCTTGCTCTCCAACCAGTATTCTGTTCTGAGTACTGGTGTAGGTGATGGTTCCTTTGGGTAGTACAGCCAGAGCCAAGTTCATGGCACCACGGCTGGCTCAGCTGCACGGCGGGGGGGGGGGGGGGGAAGAAGAATGGAAGAGCAATAGTGGTAGGAGTTTTGATAGTTAGGGTAGTAGATAGGCATTTCTGTGGCTGCAGACGTGATTCCAGGATGGTATGTTGCCTCCCTGGTGCTGGGGTCAAGGATGTCACCAAGCAGCTGCAGGGTATCCTGGGGGGAGAGGGTGAACAGCCAGAGGTCATGGTCCATATCGGTACCAATGACATAGGCAGAAAGAGGGATGTAGTCCTGCAGGCGGAGTTTAGGGAGCTAGGAAAGAGATTAAAAAGCAGGACCTCAATGGTAGTAATGTCCTGATTACTCCTGGTGACACGTGCTAGTGAGTACAGGAATAGGAGGATAGAGCAGATGAATGTGTGGCTGGAGAGTTGGTGCAGCTGGGAGGGCTTTAGATTTTTGAGGCATTGAGACCATTTCTGGGGGAGGTGGGACCTGTACAAGCCGGACGGGTTGCACCTCAACAGAGCCAGGACCAATATCCTCGCGGGGGGGGGGGGTGGGGGGTTTGCTAGTGCTGTTGGAGGGGAGGTGGTTAGACTCTCGCTTGTTGGAGATAGTCATTGCCTGGCACAGCTGTGGCGCGAATGTTACCTGCCACTTATAAGCCCAAGCCTGAACATTGATGAACGGCGGTATGTAGAATGCAGCAGAGATTTTCATCCAAATGTGTTAATTAGTGCATTATTACTATTGCACAGTATGATTCCCACTTGTTTCTTTAATTATATTTTAAACAAATTCTATCAAATCATAGAAGTTTCATAAAAAGTTACAGCACGGAAGGAGGCCATTTCGGCCTGTCGTGTCCGTGCCGGCCGACAAAGAGTTATCCAGCCTAATCCCACTCTCCAGCTCTTGGTCCGTAGCCCTGTAGGTTGCAGCACTTCAAGTGCACATCCAAGCACTTTTTAAATGTGATGAGGGTTTCTGCCTCTACCACCCTTTCAGGCAGTGAGTTCCAGACCCCCACCACCCTCTAGGTGAAAATATTTCCCCTCAAATCCTCTCTAAACCTCCTACCAATTACTTTAAATCTACGCCCCCTGGTTGTTGACGCCACTGCTAAGTGAAATAGGCCCTTCCTATTCATATTATCTAGGCCCCTCATAATTTTATACACCTCAATGAGGTTTCCCCTCAACCTCCTCTGTTCCAAAGAAAACAAACCCAGTCTATCCAAACTTTCCTCATAGCTAGAATTCTCCAGGCAAGGCAACATCCTCGTAAATCTTCTCTGTACCCTCTCTAGTGCAATCACATCTTTCCTCTAATGTAGTGACCATAGAAACATAGAAACATAGAAGATAGGAGCAGGAGTAGGCCATTCGGCCTTTGAGCCTGCTCCGCCATTCAATGAGATCATGGTTGATCATCCAAATTCAGTACCCTGTCCCTGCCTTCTCCCCATATCCCTTGATCCCTTTAGCCTTAAGAAATATATCCAACTCTTTCTTGAATATATTTAGTGAACTGGCCTCCACCGCCCTCTGTGGCAGAGAATTCCACAGGTTCACCACTCTCTGGGTGAAGAAATTCCTCCTCATTTCAGTCCTAAATGGTTTACCCTTATCCTTAGACTATGACCCCTGGTTCCGGACTCCCCGGCCATCAGAAACATCCTTCCTGCATCTAGTCTGTCCAGGCCTGACAGAATTTTATAGGTTTTGATGAGATCCTCTCTCAATCTTCTAAACTCCAGTGAGTATAAGCCCAATCGACACAATCTCTCTTCATACGTCATTCCTGCCATCCCAGGTATCAGCCTGGTGAATATTCGCTGCATTCCTTCCATGGCAAGATCGCTCTGACCCAAGGGGCCTCGTACAACAAGATTGCTAATTAATCCTTTCTCGTTACATAATACCCAATCTAAGATGGCCTGATCTCTGGTTGGTTCCTCGACATATTGGTCCAGGAAACCATCCCGTAAACACTCCAGGAATTCCTCCTCCACAGTATTGTTACTAATTTGGTTGGCCCAATCTATATGTAGATTAAAGTCACCCATGATGACTGCTGTGCCCTTATTGCACGCTTCTTTAATCTCCCTTTTAATGCCATCCCCAACCTCCGCCTTACTGTTTGGAGGTCTATATACCACTCCCACTAACATTTTTTTCCCCTTAGTATTCCTCAATTCTACCCATACAAATTCCACATCATCAGAGCTAATATCCTTCATTACAATTGTGTTAATCCCTTCTTTAACCAGTAATGCTACCCTACCTCCCTTTCCTTTTTGCCTATCTTTCCTGAATATCGAATACCCCTGGATTTTGAGTTCCCAGTCTTGGCCATCCTTGAGCCACATTTCCATAATCCCAACCAAATCATATTTGTTTACCTCTATTTGCGCAGCCAATTCATCCACCTTATTACAAATGCTCCTCGCATTAAGACACTATGGGCTAGATTTTCAGTCGCTTGCGCCAGCAGTTAGCGCCTTAAGAGAAGTGATTTTCGGGCGCTATGCGTGTAGCGCCCGGGCGCAGCGCAGTTTGCGCCCCGCCCCAAATTAAGTTGCCCGTTAGCGCCGGCGCAAAGTTTAGCGCCCGCCTGGATGCGCGCGCAGAAATTGACGTCACATCCTCGTGCAACGCCCTTTGTGCGCCCCGATTCCAAACTTCAGTCGGACCGCCCCATTGTGCGGCTGGCGGCCGGAGCGTTTGGAAAAAGGAACGCAACACAACCAGCGCGGGCCCTGGGGGGCGCAAATTACAGGGGACGTACTCTCCAGTATAAAGGCCAGCCTTTTTTCAGAAAACACTCTTGTGCAACGCATTTCTGGAGACACAACAAGGAGGATAGCTAACTGGTTTCAAGCAGCAAGAGCCAGGTATTTTTGGACTCAGGCCATAGCGCTGCAAGTGGCCATTTGGAAATTAGACTGTTTGCCAGGATTTGATGGGGCCTGCATGGGGTGCCAACGCGGAGCTGCAGCGCCATGTCCGTAGGACTCGCAGATGCATTGTGAGAGGGGCAGCCCTGGCTAGAGGCAGAGGGGGCTACAGGCGTCGGCCACGTAGGCCTTACCCAGTCAGGCTATACCGCCAGCAGCGCTCCTACCTAAACATGAGTGCCGCGCGATGTGTTAAAAGGCTCCGATTCCGAAAGGAGGTGATTGCAGAGATCTGCCACCTGCTTCGCCGAGATCTGCGGCCAAAGCTCAGGTGCAGGACGTCTCTGTCGGTGGAAGTGAAGGTGATGGTGGCATTGAACTTCTATGCCACCGGCTCCTTCCAATACGCTGCTGGGGACATAGCAAACATCTCCCAGTACGGCGCGCATCGCTGCATCCGCCAGGTGACCGAAGCACTGTTCAGAAGGAGAAGCCAATTCATCTCCTTCCCCATGGCCCTGGAGAGCCAGCATCAGCACGCATTGGGATTTTCCAGACTCGGGGAATTCCCCTTGGTGCAGGGCGCCATTGACTGTACGCATGTGGCTTTGCGGGCCCCTCTGGAGCATGGCGAGCAGTATCGCAACAGGAAGGGCTACCATTCTCTGAATGTGCAGCTGGTCTGTGACCACAAGCAGCGCATCATGGCAGTCAATGCCAGCTTCCCAGGCAGCAGCCACGATGCCTTTATCTTGCGGCAGAGTACTGTGCATGACATGTTCCAGGCACAGCCTCCCCCAAGAGGATGGCTACTCGGGGACAAAGGCTATCCTTTGTGCACCTGGCTCATGACCCCGCTCCGCGCGCCCAGGACCGCTGCTGAAGAGGCCTACAACGAGAGCCATCAAACCACCCGCAACATCATCGAGCAAACTATTGGGGTCCTCAAGCAGCGGTTCCGCTGCCTTGATCGCTCCGGAGGAGCTCTCCAGTATTCGCCGGACCGGGTCTCCCAATTTGTGGTGGTTTGCTGCATGCTACACAACCTGGCTATCCGCAGGACTCAGGCACTGCCACCTGACGTTGGACCAGCACCTCAGGAGGAGGAGCAGGAGGAGCATGAGGAGGAGGAGGAGGAGGAGGAGCAGGAGTACGTTCCCAGGAGGGAGCGATCAGGGCCAAGGGCCGCACGACGCCACCTTATTACACGGTACTTCTAAGCCCCCTGTCAGGGAATGGCCAGGGGCCATGAGGGAAGATGAATGCAGCCGCTCCGCAAGCCCTCAGCCGGCGAAGCCAACAAACACTAAGAAGAACAACCATGGAGACTGCATGAATAAAGATAATTTTTTATTACACAAAAATGAAAAGCCCTTCCCACATGAATCCCCAAAAACAATAAACGGGCCCCACAAAAAGCCCAACAAACGACTCACTCCCACAAACTGGGGAGGAGTCACTCCACCTTCCTTCAAAGCGGGCCTCAACGTCGGCCTAACGCAAAAAATAAGCCCTCCATCAACACAACCATGGGCAAAATAAAGATGGCCACCGCCATATAAAAGGAAAGCTGCCCACACCCTCTACTGAGTGGCCCGCGAGGGCGAGATCTTGCCCAGCCTTTTGCCTCCCCTGCCCGGCCTGCTGCTCCTTCGCAAGCTCTGCCCAGTGGCTGCTGCGAGGCTGGGGGAAGGCGCCTGAGGCTCAGATGCCCTTCCGCCAGATGCCGCTGGGGGGCGGCCTACACGGCGTTTGGGCCTCGAGGGGCCGTCTGCTGAGTGGAGCACCTGAGCCTGGCCACCATCAGCTGCAGCCGCTTGCCCTTGACGCCCCAGTGGGGGAATGGCGGCGACGGATGGCGCAATGTGGGCCAGCTGGCGTCTGGGATGCGCTGGCTGGTGCTGTGGTGCGGTGGCACTCGGCCGGGCCCGCACTGCAGGATCCGCAACAATCAGCTGAGGGGCGGCTTGCTGGGATGGTCCAGCGCGGCGGCTGCCCTGGCGATGCCTGCCTGAGACAGCGCGTGTGGCAGCAGTGAGTGCCCCTGTGGTCCTGCTGTGCGCGCGCATCACAGCCGCCAGGGTCTTGACGGCATCAGTCAGCATGCGGCCACTCGCGGCAGTTGCTGCCCCGAACTCGCGCACACTGGTCGCCAGCGACTCGATGGCCTCAGGCACGCGCCCCACCACGCTCATGAGCTCCGTGTGGCGCCGGTTCGAATCCTCGGCCATCTTATCCAGCTTCCGCACCTCCTCCGAGGTGAAGGTGTCCGGACTGGAGTCGCGACTCTCCCGCTGGGGAGGAGGGGGCCGAGCTAGGGGACCCTTGCCGCGTTGGTGGCGGCGAGTGTGCCGAACAGCAGCACTCCCCTCTGATCCTTCCCCCCTTTGGGGGGAAGGCCGCGGGCCACGCGCACGGCTCCTGGGTGGCTGGACGCCACTGGTCCCAGAAGCTGCATTGCCCTGCGACAGTTCCTCCAGGCACTCGTCCAGTGAGGAGGTGTCAAGCATTTCCTCCTCTCCTGCGGGACGTGACTGTTCCCCCGAAGGTCCGGCTTGCTCCTCCTCCTCCTCCTGGTCGGAGGTGCTGTCACTGGCAGCTTCAGGGTCCTGGTCGTCACCAGCTGAAAGCAGGAATGCACAAGAGTAGCTTCAGAGTGAGGAGACAGCGTCAGCGAGGGAGTTAGGACTGGTGGCATTCAGCGCATTGGTGGGACAGTGGCAAAGGAGGTAGCTCGGATGGGCCAGTGCGACGCGAGAGGGCCAAAAGGTGAGGTCCTTAACATTGCCGGGCAGTGGAGGGTCGGATACTCCGCACGCTGTGGGGACAATCACACGGGCTCCCATGAGCACACACACACGCTCCTCCAGCCGAGTGAGCATCTGCAGCTTGGCGCGGCCACCCCTGGCACGCGCCTGGCGATTAAACGCTACTTTAGCCTGCAAGAGAAAGGACGGGCTGTAAGTGCGCAGTGAAGCCCTGATGTAGTGTGCACTGCCTCCCATGGTGGAATAGCGTGGACAGAGTGAAGCCCTGATGTAGTGTGCACTGCCTCCCATGGTGGAATAGCTTGGACAAAGTGTAGAGTGCCGAATGGCCATGTGATGCTCATGACTGTCCCAATGCTGCTGGCTGAGGGCTGGCCAATAGGACTTTCAGCTCCCTTTGCCCATCATGTCAGGTGTACATGCAAGAATGAGGAGGAGACTGGAAAGGCTACTCACCTTCACAATCCTGGTCAGATCGTTGTATTTTTTACGACATTGTTTGTGGGTCCTGGGGGCATCGCCGGTGAACATCACCCTCTGGGCGATCTGCTTCCAGGCTTTGGTGTAGTCGTGGTGGGTTGGATTCCTCCCACTCTCTGGGAACAAGGTCTTGCGCCTCACCTCCAGAGCTGTGACCATTATGTCCAGATCACCCTCTGAGAAGCGCAGGGCACGCTGACGGGCCTTCTCTGGCATTGCCATGACTCCCTGGGGCTGAGCAGCAGTGTTGAGGCCTCTTTGCAAGGCTGCAGTGTGCAGGGCGTGGCAGCAGACCAATTCGTCCCTTCCCCCTTTAAGAGCTGGTCGGCGTCACGGGGTCTGCTGTCAGCCCAAAAATGACCGCACCCGCGCTGCGCCCCGCCTGGGCGCTATCCCTCTGGACCACCGGCTTAGCGCCTAAAGATAGGAGTGGAACACCTCTTTTAGCGCTCCACCAATCTCTTAGGGCGAAGCCACTGAATTTCCGGCAACGGGGCGCTACTTTGGGGCGGGCGCTAACTTCGGGCGGGCGCTAAGGTTAGCGCCCGAAAACTGTCTATGCTGAAAATCTAGCCCAAAGCCTTCAGGCCTGTTTTTTTACACTCTTAGACCTATTAGAATTATTATTTACTGGGGCCATGTTTGATTTAAACCGTTGATTTCTCTGACTGCCACTTTTGTTTTTCTCCTTCCTATCTTTTGCTTTTATCCTTGTTTCCCTTTCCTCTGTCTTCCTGCTCAGGTTCCCAACCTCCTGCCATTTTAGTTTAAACCCTCCCCCACAGCACTAGCAAACACTCCCCCTAGGACATCCATTGCAGCCCTGCCCAGGTGCAAACCATCTGGTTTGAACTGGTCCCACCTCCCCCAGAACCAGTTCCAATGTCCTAGGAACTTGAATCCCTCCCCCTGGCACCATTCCTCTAGCCACATATTCATCTGAAGTTTCCTTCTATTTCTACTCTGACTAGCACGTGGCACTGGTAGCAATCCTGAGATTACTATCTTTGAGGTCCTGTTTTTTAATTTACCTCCTAACTCCCTATATTCCGCTTTTAGGACCTCATCCCGCTTTTTACCTATATCGTTGGTGCCTATATGCACCACGACAACTGGCTGTTCACCCTCCCCTTCCAAGATGTTCTGCAGCCGCTCGGAGACATCCTTGACCCTTGCACCAGGGAGGCAGCACACCATCCTGGAGTCTCGTTTGCAGCCGCAGAAATGCCTATCTATTCCCCTTACAATTGAATCCCCTATTACTATAGCTCTACCCCTCTTTTTCCTCCCATTCTGTGCAGCAGAGCCACCCCTGGTGCCAGGAAGTTGGCTGCTGTTGCCTTCCTCTGATAAACTGTCCCCCCCAACAGTACTCAAAGTGGTGTATCTGTTGGAGAGGGGGATGGCCACAGGGGATCCCTGCACTACCTGCCTGCGCCTAGTAATCTGCCTGTTGGTCACCCATTCCCTTTCTTCCTGTCCAACCTCTACCTGCGGTGTGTCCAACTCTGTAAACGTGCTATTCACAATGTCCTGAGCATCGTGAACACTCCAGTATGCATCCAATCGCAGCTCCAGTGCCGCAATGCGGTCTGTCAGTAGCTGCAGCTGGATGCACTTCCTGCACATTTAGTTGTCAGGGACACAGGAAGTGTCCCTGAGTTCCCACATATCGCAGGAGGAGTATATCACGTGGCCGGGCTGTCCTGCCATGACTTACCCTTTAATTAATTGAATTTAAATTAAATCAATCAATCCCACTAATTACACTACAGTTAACTGGTTTACCAACAGTCCCCGCTACACCAGAAAGACCTTAGAAACTGTAAACCACAGAGTTAAAGTTTAAAAAAGAGAGAAATACTCACCAACCAATCACTTACCTGCTTCCTGGTGATGTCACACTTTGATTACTTTTTACCTCTCTCCCACGCTGCTGAATTGGTAAGCCTCGCCTCACTGCTTACGCCCAGGTCCGATGCTCTGGTCGGGCCTCGCTGCTCGCTGCCGGCTTTATGCTCCGCCTCGCCTCACTGCTCACACCCAGGTCCGATGCCCTGGTTGGGGCTCACTGCTCGCTGCCGGTTTTATGCTCCGCCTCGCCTCACTGCTCACACCCAGGTCCGATGCTGACCAGAACTGCATGCAGTACCCTAGCTGAGGCCTAACTAGCATTTTATACATCTCAAGCATAACCTCCCTGCTCTTGTATTCTATGCCTCGGCTAATAAAGGCAAGTATTTTGTATGCCTCCTTAACCACCTTATCTACTTGGCCTGCTAACTTCAGGAACCTGTGGACCTGCACTCCAAGGTCCCTTAATTCCTCTACACTTCTCAGTGTCCTACCATTTAATGTGTATTCCCTTGCCTTGTTAGCCCTCCCCAAATGCATCACCTCACACTTCTCTGGATTGAATTCCATTTGCCACTGTTCTGCCCACCTGACCAGTTCATTGATATCTTCTTGCAGTCTACAGCTTTCTTCTTCATTATCAACCACACAGCTGATTTTAGTATCATCTGCAAACTTCTTAATCATTTAAGTCTAAATCATTGATATATATACCACAAAAAGCAAGGGACTTAGTCCTGAGCCCTACAGAACGCCACTGGAAACAGCTTTCCAGTCACAAAAACACCCATCAACCATTACCCTTTGCTTCCTGCTTCTGAGCTAATTTTGGATCCAACTTGCCACTTTGCCCTGGATCCCATGGGCTTTCATGACCAGTCTGCCATGTGGGATCTTATCAAAAGCCTTGCTAAAATTCATATACACTGCATCAAGCGCACTACCCTCATCGACCTTCCTTGTTACCTCCTCAAAAATTTCAATCAAGTTAGTCAGACAGGACCTTCCCTTAACAAATCCATGCTGACTATCCTTGCTTAAGCCATGTCTTTCTAAATGAAGATTTATGCTGTTCCTCAGAAAAGTTTCCAATAATTTTCCCACCACCAAGGTTAGGTTGACTGGTCTGTAATTACTTGGTCTATTCCTTTCTCCCTTTTTAAACAAAGGTACAATGTTAGCAGTCCTCCAGTCCTCCAGCACCACACCTGTAGCCAGGGAGGTGAGAGTGACTGCCCTTGACATCAAGGCAGCATTTGACCGAGTGTGGCGTCAAGGAGTCCTAGTAAAACTGAAGTCAATGGGGATCGGGAGGAGAAAGGCTCCACTGGCTGGAGTCATACCTAGCACAAAGGAAGATGGTTGTGGTGGTTGAAGGTCAATCATCACAGCCCCAGGACATCGCTGCAGGAGTTCCTCAGGTCAGTGTCCTAGGCCCAACCATCATCAGCTGCTTCATCAATGACCTTCCCTCCAACATAAGGTCAGAAATGGGGATGTTCGCTGATGACTGCACAGTGTTCAGCGCCATTCACAACTTCTCAGATAATGAAGCAGTCCATGCCCGCATGCAGCAAGACCCGGACGACGTTCAGGCTTGGGCTGATAAGTGTCAGATAACATTCGCGCCACAGAAGTGCCAGGCAATGACTATCTCCAACAAGCAAGAGTCTAACCACCACCCCTTACCTGGATGAGTGCAGCTCCATCAACACGCAAGAAACTCGACACAATCCAAGACAAAGTAGCCCGCTGGATTGGCACCCCATCCACCACCTTAAACAATCACTCGCTCCACCACTGGTGTACCATGGCTGCAGTGTGTACCATCTACAAGATGCACTGCAGCAACTCGCCAAGGCTTCTTCGGCAGCACCTCCCAAACCTGAGACATTTTAAGATACTTTGTCTGAAACCACCTTGAATACAATAATGTTGTGTTTTGTGCAGTTTGGGACATGTAAGTAGATAACAGGGCATATTTTAAGTTTGAAAGCAATTTTAAGTTTGAAAAATAAATGTTGGTGCTTTATTTTGCTTTCCAGCCATCTTTCTTCAGGTTTAAAATAACAACAACAGGTTTAAAATATCTTTCAAATATCTTTTGAACTCAGGGTACTAGTTATTTGTTGGATTTCAGGTGTTGTTTAAAATGTACCTGGGTCAAACATACCTTTAAATGAAAATAATATGCATAGGGGGTGATTTTCACTCAGAAGTCGGGAAGGAGGCGGGACTGCAACTTTCGGGGTTGTAGTCCCGCCTCCATCGAGATGCGGCCAATCCACGTGATTTTAACTTGATTGACCTTGTTGAGTCCACCCAGCGGGCTCAGCAGGCCAATTAAGGGCCACTCGGCAACAGGTGACGTCACAGGCTGAAATTTCATCTGTCAAGACGTTTTGACAGATGAAATATCAGTGTTTCACAGCTGTTTGAAGCTGTCAAACACTGAGGCCTAGAAATTCGTTGGGCTTTGCGCCCAGTTACAGCCCAAAGAGGGCTTCTGCGTCAGGAGGGGTGGTAGCGCTGATTTTGAGGGCCGCGGTAATGGCGGCGGTAGCCGGTAGCGCTGCACCGGCACCGATGACGTCATCGGTGTGCGCAGTGCCCCAGTTCCGCCCTGCTACAGCCCCGACCCCCATCTTCAGGAGACCAACATCGGGAGACCGGGTCCTTACTGCAGCCTTAGCGGGGCGCTTTAAGGTGGAGGTGCGGCCGGCCGCTTTTTCGGCGGCCGCCTGCCCGCACCTCCTTCTCCGGCCTCCTCCACCCCCCCCCCCGCGGCATTGCCGGCTGGTTTCCGTGGAGCCCGGCACTTCTCCGTTGTGCCGGGCTCTTTTGCCGGCACTCGCGATCGGGGCTCCGGCCGTTGCAGGCACCTCCTCCTTAAGAGAAGGAGGAGGCCTGCAGTACAGCAGCCTGCCGCACCGCATCGGGTGGCGCAGCAGCACCAGGAGCGCTGAAATTCACTTTCAGCGCCCCAAGCGGGGGCGGGCACACCCTGGAACAGCGCCCGGTTCCACCTTGGGGCGCTAAAAGTGAATATGGGACGGGCGCAACTGGCTCTGCGGCCAGCGCAAAATTTTCGGCGCAAACGAGCTAGCGGGGCTATACCCAATTTCTAGGCCTGACAGTCTTATTTCTAACATGAGTCCTTCTCCACAGACTCAGTTAGAAATCTCTCCGGCACAGAAAGCTGCAGGCTGTCACTTTTGACAGATCGTAGCCGTTCTGCTTTCTGTGCCAGTTAGATGATGGACTCCCGAAACCTAGAGGAAGGAAGACTAAAAAGTTAAGTACAGGTAATTTAAACTTCTTTACACATTTTAGACACACCAAACACACTTACCTTTGCACTCATGCACCCATCACTCACCTGAACACCGACATCTCGACCCCTCCAAGTCCTTCAACCCAACGGCCCGACCCCTCTAACTTGGCGTGGTTTGGAGCCGTCGGGAATCCCACAGTTCAAGATTAAAAATAGGGATTAGGCTAAAAACTGCCTGTTAACTACCTGTTAACAGGCAGTTAATTGTCACTAATCCCTTCCCGCCTCGGGTAGGCGGGTCCCAGTGCGGGGCGGGTACCCGACTCCTTTGAAACTTACATGGAGGCGGGTTGGGGCGGGATGGTGTCGGGACCCCCGAATTCGGGACTTTAACCCCCCGCATTCCTCCAATCCCGGCTCCACGGGTCAGTTAAAATCGAGGCCATAATGTCTGGCTTTTTAAAAAACTGGATGAGGCACAACACACTGTGAATTGGCACATACTGAGCACAACCAATCCTACATGATATTTTGGAGTTAACTCCAATTGACTATTAATAGTGAATTCATAGCATGGATTGGGTCCCCCACTGGGAGAAAAGTGAAGGACTTGTTTATGAGAGCCTCGTGTGTTACCTAATAGAGATCTTTAAGATTATGAAAGGGATTTTCTCTTGTAGAAGAGTCCAAAACGAGGGGCCATAAATATAAGATAGTCACTAATAAATCCAATAGGGAATTCAGGAGAAACTTCTTTACCCAGAGAGTGGTAAGAATGTGGAACGTGCTACCACAAGGAGTAGTTGAGGCAAATAACATAGATGCATTTAAAGGGAAGCTAGATAAGTACATGAGGGAGAAAGGAAATGAAGGATATTCTGATAAGGTTAGATGAAATAGGGAGAGAGCAGGTTTGTATGCACCATAAAGAACATAGAACAGTTAGGCTAAATGGCCTGTTTCTGTGCTGTAAATTCTATGTAAATACTCTTCGTGACCGCACAGGTGTTTTAACAGAGTTAAAATCAGGGTCATTGTAGTGACCTGCTCTCCCCTGGACTATTCCATTGACTAAGTAGTTGTGCAGTATGCTGCAGATAACAGTGATCTTGGAAATCTTTGTGGCAAATTTGATAGATAATATGCTCCTGATTTGTCCAGGGATTTGAAGAGCAGTTTCAAAATGCATATTATACATTCAAATATTGTCTTGATGGCTGCATGAGCCTTGTTTTATCTGTTTACATCTGATTTTAGTGACAGTGGCAAGGGTATCATCAGCCGTAACTTAAGAGAGTACCTTTGGTCTCCTAGGAGCCAAGCTTGCCTGCCCCGTTTAATAGCCCAGGCGCAGTGGATTGTGTTAAAGTATAGCAATTCTGATTGCTGCCTGGGATGTGGCTATTTAGCTGCATGATCTTGTGCTGGTCACTGTACATTGATCGAGTGGAACTCCTTGCAGTTCATGAACAACATGGTATTCTTTGTAGAGAACTCAAGTGCAATATGGGTTGCCCTTGAGATCTCTACATAGACCACCATAGAATAACATCCTGGACTTTAAGGAATTCTCTGATGCAGAAGAGTTGCTGTGTCCTCTCATTTCACTGTCCTTTTTCCATGGGGAAATTGATAAACACGTTAAATGACACATCAGTGACCTGCTTGATGAATCTGTACAATGTGATTGAATGAAGGAGCTGGAGGCATACTATGGTCACCGTTCCTGCCACTGGCAAAACTAGCACTGTTGTCAACATTGTCTGCAGATTAGATTTCACCAGGTGACACAGTTCAGTCACCGTCCCCTGGTGAGGTGGAGTCCGTGAAGGCAGTTGTCATCATTTGACATGGTTGACCACACTACCCTCCTCCAACGTCTTCACTTCATTGTCCAGCTGAATGGGATTGCCCTCACCTAGTTCCACTCTTACCTATCCAGTCATAGACAGAGAATCTCTTGCAATGGCTTCACTTCCTGTCCCTGCACCGTTACCGCACTGCTGTTGTGTCTACATAGCAAGCCGTCACTGACTTTCAAAGTAATTTGCTTTATCTAAAGTTGTTTGCAGCATTTCTGAGTGACGTAATATAGTGCTATATATATGCAAGTCTTTCTCTTTGTCATTTGATAGAATTTGCAGTTTTTGGAAACAATAAAATATTAACTCCAGGATGATTTGGACAGGTTGGGTGATTGGGCAAAAGCATGGCAGATGCAATATAACATGGATAAATGTGAGGTTATCCACGTTGGTGGCAAAAACAGGAAGGCAGATTATTATCTGAATGGCAATAGATTGGGAGAAGGGGAAGTGCAATGAGACCTGGGCATCCTTGTGCACCAGTCGCTGAAGGTAAGCATGCAGGTGCAGCAGGCGGTTAAGAAGGCAAATGGTATGTTGGCCTTCGTAGCGAGAGGGTTTGAGTACAGGAACAAGGATGTCTTGCTGCAGTTGTACAGGGCCCTGGTGAGACCACATCTTGAGTATTGTGTGCAGTTTTGGTCGCCTTATCTGAGGAAGGATGTTCTTGCCATGGAAGGAGTGCAGCGAAGATTCACCAGGCTGATACCTGGAATGGCAGGACTGATGTATGAGGAGAGGTTGGGTCGATTGGGCTTGTACTCGCTGGAGTTTAGAAGAATGAGAGGGGATCTCATTGAAACTTATAAAATTCTGACAGGACGGGACAGACTAGATGCAGGAAGGATGTTCCCGATGGTCGGGGAGTCCAGAACCAGGGGTCACAGACTAAGGATAAGGGGTAGGCCATTTAGGCCAGAAATGAGGAGGAATTTCTTCACACAGAGAGTGGTGAACCTGTGGAATTCTCTACCACAGAAGGCAGCAGAGGCCAATTCATTAAATATATTCAAGAAGGAGTTGGATATATTTCGTAAGGCTAAAGGGATTAAGGGGTATGGGGAGAGAGCAGGGACCGGGTACTGAATTTGGATGATCAGCCATGATCGCATTGAATGGCGGAGCAGGCTCAAGGGGCCGAATGGCCTACTCCTGCTCCTATCTTCTATGTTTCTATGTTTGTAGTGTATGTACCTTTAAGACAGAACTACTTGTACAGCTCCTGTATACTGTAGTACCAGCAGTGACCACACCTGTATATAAGCCTTGCGCATGCCTCTGTACCCCCAGTCTTGAGACTACCCTCCTCCAGTAAATGCCTGTTGATTGTTAAGTTACAGCACCCGTGTGGTTATTGAAAAACACCATACTCTCAGAATCACGGATCTAACAGTGGCGACGAGTGTCGATTCGAATCTACCTGCAACTCTGCATTTCCCTTCGAGGATTCGCTCCGGGAGGGCGGTGGAGGAAAGTCGAGGCCAGAAACACGGGCGTCGACCACGAGCAACCGCCCAGTCGCCCAGCAGAGAGTGAACATCGCAGGGGAGGCTGTGGAGAGCCGGGCTTGGTTCCCCAGCCATGACGATCAGCAAGAGACTGACGACAGGTACAGCGCAGACCCTTCCCGGACAGCGGCGGCTGGAGCAGGCCGACGGCGGAGACAAAGCCGAGCAGCATCGACGGGGTAAGACAGAGGGTGAAGCGCACAGGGCGCAGCTGGGGGTTGAAAACTGAGCGGCGTCGAGAGAAAAAGAAAAAACGGAGAGAGCGAGGGTAAAGCAACAGCCGGGTTCAGGACCGAGCGGCGGAATTGAAAAAAAATAAAAAACGCGCAGAGCACGGCCAGGGCTCAAGGGCTGAACAGTGTCCACGGGGAGAAGAAGGGAGAGCGCGGGAGACGCCATTGAGCCATGGAGAAGAAGGAAGAGCGCGAGAGACGCCATTTTTAGAAGCCGCAGCGGAGAAGAAGGGCGAGCGCGGGAAGGAAGGAAAGCGCGGGAGACGCCATTTTGTGCCAGCGAAGAACAAGGGGAAGCGCGGGAGATGCCATTTTTGACAGTTAAATCACAGCCAGGGATGCCGAAGAGTGGCAGTATCTCTACGTTCGACAATGAAGTCGAAGATTGGGCGACATATGTGGAACGTATTGAGGTGTACTGCAGGGTGAATGAAGTGCCAGATGCTAGGAAAGCACTGGTTTTGATAAATTCCATGGGTGCAAAAACTTATGGGTTACTGCGAAACCTAATAACCCTAGAGAAGCCGGTGAACAAGAATTTCGAAAGCATAGTAGAAATCCTACAGGACCACTTAAACCCCACACCGCTGCTGATAGCAGAACGATTTAAGTTCCATAAAAGGAACCAACACAAAGACGAAAGCAATGCTGAGTACCTAACGGAACTGCGCAAGCTATTGAAACACTGCCAGTTTGGAGCGGGACTAGCAGATACGTTAAGGGACAAGTTTGTGTGTGGGCTGCAAAGTGAAGGAACCCAGAAACGGCTTCTATCAGAAAAAGATCTTACGCTGGACAAGGCTTTCAGCATGGCAGTATCACACGAAGCAGCCGCAAGGGGCGCTGCAGAGATACAACGGAGACCGCAAGAATATGGCACCAATGAAATGTCCTATGGAACAGGGAAGTGCTATCGCTGCGGCAGAAAAACACATGACCAGAAGGATTGTTGGTTCAAGGACCAAGTGTGCAGACAGTGTGGAAAAGCAAGACACATAGCAAGAGTCTGCTGGTCTGGGAAGAAAACCAACAGTAAGAAATCTCCACAGGAGAAGTACAAAAAGGTACACCAGGTGATGGACAGTAGTTCAGACGAACAGAAAAGTGACACAGACTCCGGAAGCAAGGAGCTGGGTTGTCTGAAACTACATAAGGTAACCAAAATGGAGGATCACCAGACTATCTGGGTTACACTCAAGATAGACGGAGTCCAAGTGAAAATGGAATTGGACACAGGATCAGCCCTAACAGTCATAAACCAAAGGGACTATAAGCGGCTATTTTCACATATACCCTTGAAAGCTACAGAGGTTGTCTTGAAGACGTACACGGGGCAAAAATTTGCCAAAAAGGAAAAATAAGGGTGAAAGTGATATATAAAGGCCAGGAAATACCTAAAATGGATATATATGTATTGCCAGATGGAGGACCACCACTGGTAGGACGTGAATGGATCCGGAAGATACAATTAGATTGGCATTCCATACAGGCACTGAAGGTTGAGGCCAAAAAGGATGACGACGTCACACCTGGACGACTGTCAAAAATGCTAACTGACGCAAAAGATGTGTTCCAGGAGGGACTCGGAACACTAAAAGGCATAACAGCAACGATTAAAATAGAAGAAAATGCAAGCCCAAAGTTTCTTAAGGCCGGACCAGTGCCTTATGCGATCCTACCAGCTGTCAAAGCAGAGCTGGAAGGGTTGGAACGTTCAGGTGTACTGTCCAAAGTAGATTGGAGCGAGTGGGCTACACCCATCGTTCCTGTAATGAAGAGGTCGTTGAGTAATACGCCTGGGGAACCAAAGAAGGTCCGCATCTGTGGGGATTTTAAGCTGACAGTGAACCCAGTCCTTCACACGGCACAATATCCGCTTCCACGAATTGAGGATATTTTCGCCTCACTATCTGGAGGTAAACGCTTCACCAAAATTGATCTAGCCCAGGCATACTTGCAAATGGAGGTAGAAGAAGCTTCAAAACAATACCTTACGATTAACACTCATAAACGTCTCTATCAATACAATCGGCTGGTGTTCGGGGTAGCATCGGCTCCGGCTATTTGGCAAAGGGCAATGGATCAAGTCCTGCAAGGGATTCCAGGGACCCAGTGTTATTTAGACGACATCCTGGTCACGGGCAAAAATGACAGTGATCACCTCACCAACTTGGAGAAGGTGCTCACCAGATTAAAGGAGTATGGGCTACGAGCTAATCGCCACAAGTGCGAGTTTTTCCAGAAACAGATCTCGTATTGTGGCCACGTCATCGATGAAGAGGGGTTACATAAGTCCCCTGAAAAGATTGAGGCAGTAGTCAAGGCTCCAGCACCAGAAAATGTGTCACAACTGAGGTCGTTCCTCGGGCTGGTAAACTACTACCACAAGTTCTTACCAAATTTGTCGACGGTATTACACCCACTGAACACCCTACTGCAAACAGAGGTACCATGGAAGTGGAATGATGAACGTAGATGAGCTTTCCAGAAGTGTAAAGAATTGATCACATCAAAAGAGGCGTTGGCCCATTTCAACCCAGCACTACCAATTCATTTGGCATGTGATGCATCACCCTATGGTATTGGAGCAGTGCTGTCACACAAATTCCCAGATGGGTTGGAGAGGCCAGTAGCCTTTGCGTCTCGGTCACTTACCTCAGCCGAGCGCAACTATGCCCAGATTGACAGGGAGGCCCTCAGCACAGTATGGGGAGTAAAAAAATTCAACCACTATCTGCATGGGCAGAAGTTCGCCTTGCTGACTGACCACCAACCACTTGTTTCCATCTTTAACCCTAAGAAGGGCGTTCCAGTGATGACTGCACAACGGTTACAAAGATGGTCCCTGTTTCTAGGGGCGAATCAATATGAAATAGAATATAAAGGCACAAAACAGCATGGAAACGCTGATGGGCTATCGCGCCTGCCACTGCCTACTGTGGAGGAAGCACCAGCAGTGGACCCTATCAAGATATTTTATTCATCAATAATTGAACGATTGCCAGTAACGAACGCGGATATAGAGAAGGAGACTCGCAATGATCCGACGCTGTCTCGGGTGTATGATTTGACGGTGAGGGGATGGCCAACACATGGTGACTCACTGTTGCCAGCATTCTCATCCAGAAGAGAACAGCTGTCAGTATGCCAGGGGACAGTGATGTGTGGATCCAGAGTGGTGGTTCCACCCAAATTAAGGGAGAGAGTGCCAAATGAGCTACATGAAGGTCATCTGGGGGCAGTGAAAATGAAAAGCCTTGCTAGGGCTTATGTGTGGTGGCCGGGAATCGATCAACAAATCGAAGACCTAACCAAGAGCTGCTCAGGATGCCAGAATGTCCAAAATGCACCACCACATGCCCCTCTACACCCATGGGAGTGGCCCTCCTCTCCATGGCAACGGGTGCATATTGATTTCGCTGGTCCATTCATGGACTCAATGTTCTTAAAAGCAGTGGATGCTCATTCAAAGTGGCCTGAGGTGATAAAAATGTCCTCAACCACTACAGAAAAAACGATTGCTGTCCTACGGAACATTTTTGCCAGAAACGGCTTGCCAGAGCAGATTTGCTCTGATAATGGGCCACAGTTTGTGTCCGAAGATTTCCGAAAATTTATGAGAAGGAATGGGGTAAGGCATTACACATCCGCCCCGTATCATCCAGCCACAAATGGATTGGCTGAGAGGTTCGTACAAACCTTTAAGAAGGTGATAAAGGCCATGTGCGATGATGAAATTCCACTACAGCATAAGGTGGACATTTTCTTATTAGCCTACCGAAACGCGACACATGCAGTTACCAACCAGACCCCGGCCATGATGTTCTTTAACCGAAGGTTGAGATCTCGTCTGGACTTGCTCAGACCAAATGTGCGAAGAAATGTTGAGGATAAACAATTCCAGCACATCAATGAGAAGCCGACAAGGAGCTTCAATGTAGGACAACCAGTCTTGGCCCATGACTACCGAACAGAGAAATGGCAACCCGGAACGATATGCACAAGGCAGGGACCATTAATGTACACAGTGGATGTCGGGGAGAACATTGTGAGACGCCACATCGATCAGATCTTAGCGTCACAGGAACGAGTCAACCCCATGTCTCGAGTACCTGGGGATGAACCCGACATACCGGTAGCATCTACCTCAGAACCAGTAGCAATGGAAACCGATGAACTACCCGATGAAAAGGGGCCAGAATTGCCTCCGCACCAAGAACAAGAACCTCAGGAAAGGCGCTATCCCGAAAGGATCAGGAAGCCGCCCCAAAGACTGAATCTATAAATGGACTATTGTTGTTTAATGTACATGTTAAAGTGTTAATTTTGTTTGAATATTAGGGGTACTACTAATCTATAAGGGGAGGAATTGTAGTGTATGTACCTTTAAGACAGAACTACTTTTACAGCTCCTGTATACTGTAGTACCGGCAGTGACCACACCTGTATATAAGCCTTGCGCATGCCTCTGTACCCCTAGTCTTGAGACTACCCTCCTCCAGTAAATACCTGTTGATTGTTAAGTTACAGCATCCGTGTGGTTATTGAAAAACATCATACTCTCAGAATCACGGATCTAACAATGTTTCTATCTTCCGTCAGATGAGTGAGGTCAGTTGGAATATTTTGGCATTGTCAGTGCTATCCCTTTTGTAAATGAGTGTCCATTTGTAGGACAGCTATGTGGGGTTTAGCTAGAACTAAAACTAATAAAGGTTATGTCAATTGATGAAAAGACAAATAATATTAGCAGCACACTGATCAACCATTAGTGAGATATTTCTTTTGAAATTATG
Organism: Somniosus microcephalus; assembly: GCF_052327205.1. Classification (NCBI taxonomy): domain Eukaryota; kingdom Metazoa; phylum Chordata; class Chondrichthyes; order Squaliformes; family Somniosidae; genus Somniosus; species Somniosus microcephalus. The sequence continues at coordinate 93,526,976 of NC_140998.1, read as the reverse complement.
CCATGCGATACTAGAATCATAGAATCATACAGCACAGAAGAAGGCCATTCAGCCCATTGTGCCTGTGCTGGCTATTTGAAAGAGCTATCCAATTCGTCCCACTCCCCTGCTCTTTCCCCATAGCCCTGCAATTTTTTCCCTTTCAAGTATTTAGTTGTCAGCGTAGACTCAGTTGGTAGCACTTTCACCTCTGAGTCAGAAGGTTGTGGGTTCAAGTCCCACTCCAGGGACTTGAGCACAAAAAGCTAGGCTGACACTCCAGTGCAGTGCTGAGGGAGTGCTGCACTATCGGAGGTGCTGTCTTTTGGATGGAACGTTAAACCGACGCCCCGTCTGCTCTCTCAGGTGGATGTATAAGATCCCATGGCACAATTTCGAAGAAGATTTGGGGAGTTATCCCTGTTGTCTTGGCCAGTATTTATCCCTCGATCAACATAATAAAAACAGACATCTGGTCATTATCACGTTGCTATTTGTTGATGCTTGCTGTGTGTAAATTGGCTGCTATGTTTCCTACATTACAACAGTGACTACACTTCAAAAGTACTTAATTGTCTGTAAAGCACTTTGGGATGCCCCGAGGTCGTGAAAGGCCGTATATAAATGCAAGTCTGTCTTTCTTTTTTATCCAATTACCTTTTGAAAGTTACTATTGAATCCGCTTCCACCACCCTAGCTTTCGAATGCTTTTCACATTTCACTCCAATTCCTCTCTTCACTATTGTATTGGAGGATTTATCCATTTACAATACAGGAAACTTTCGATTAACCAGCCCCTAAATAACCGGAAATGTCGGTTAACCGGCAAAATTCAGGAGTCGGTTTCAGCTAACTTTTATAACTTGCACAGCAACAAACTGAGGAAGGCAAGGGTTTGGCTGCAGCTGTTGCTAAGCTACAGAGGCGCTTGCAACTTGTGGACGTTCTTAACAGGGTTTGTTGCTTCATACGGAGCTCTAAGGTCCGTATCTTTCACTATAGCGTTCGGTTATCCGGAATTGTTGCTGAACCGGCACCACGTCAGTCCCGTCCGTGCCGGATACCAGAAAGTTTCCTGTAAATGGATTAGCACCTTTATAAAAATAGCAGAGAGTGAATTGCAGATGAATGTGTTAAATGTTCCTCCACTTGTATTCCACAGGGTAATTTCAAGGCCATTATATTTCAATGGTTCAAATTCACTTTGAAGGACTATAAAGATGAATGCCCTCTTTTTAGACGATGCAGTAGCCATCAGTTGAAATCACGGGTCTGTGTGAATTCTGCTATGGATGATATTGTGAAGCCCAAATCTGTTAGCTAGAACAAATGAAAACTGGCCAATCATGATTCACCTGTAATATAAATGCAAGTTGTTGTAGAAATGGTTATTTCGCTCTTCTCAATTAGCTAATAAGCCACTCAACAGATATAACTGAGGAATTCTGTAATCCGGCTGCGCATAATGGCTCCATGAAACTGCAGAGAACAAGCTTTTACAAGCTAGATCTTCATGAAAAGAACACCCCAAGACATATCCACTGAGTTTCTCCACAGGCAGTCTCTCCTGCCACATTTGTGCACCAGATGCGCACCTTTCTCCTGCAAGTCTATATCTTGTATGTAGCAAGTTATAGACAGAGAGAAGTGAGTGCATTGCTTTTCTCAGTGATTGGTGACGTGATCTGCCATGTCCTTTCCTAAGTGAATCTTCTTGTGCAAAGAGCAACCATAAAAACAACAGTTCTCACCTCTCCCCATTTGCAACCTACTGAAGAGGGAGAAAACTCAGCTGCAGCTTAGATATTGGGGCTCTGGTAAAACACGCTGGGTGCAATAATACACTGATGTGCATCCGATGTACCACACACTGCCCCTTTTGTACAGGCACCAGAAAGAAGGCTGCCTTTAAATTTACCTCTGCCCTTGAAATCCCTGGCACCCTGGCTCTGATGCTGCCTACAACTAGTGCCTCCTGCCCCTTACCTAGTGCTCTGCAGTTCCCACCAGGAGACTGCCCCGCACACAAACAGCCAGCAGCTCTTCACTGGATACTGGTCGCCCACATCCAGGTGCATCATGAGAGATCTGCCTTGGGTGCCAGTACATTATATAAATGGGCTCCTGCCCCTTTATGCTGTGAGGGCAGCCATTTTGCACAGGTGCACATGCTCCTAGTACGTCACAGCCTGCATTATTGTCTCTCCTGGCGCCAAGGGAAGGTTAGGGCTGATTCCATTGCTAGATGCTCTAATCGTGGAGCGGTGCTGAAAGTGACTGCTTCTGCAGAAATCGCAGCCTCACAGTGCCTGATTAACAGCGTCATTTAAATGAATAGATGGAAACTCAGTTGCTGCATGCCTATAATTTCCTGGCCGATGCTCCCTGTGACACTGTTTGATGCTGGGAGCACCAAACTATGGAATCAGCTTCATCACGTTGTGAGAGGTGGCATGTTGTCATATGCTCTTCTCGATCTTCCTGGCTGCAATGTGCCATCTCACCCTCAGTAAGCTCCCCGCTGGAGTGGAGCTAATTCACAGAACAAACGGGAAACTGTTCAACCTCTGTCGCCTCCAGTCCAGATCCAAGGTCGTCCCACCCTCTGTCATCGAATTACAGTATGCAGACGATGCTTGCCTCTGCGCACACTCTGAGGTCGAATTCCAAACCATCGTCAACACCTTCACTGAAGCATACGAGAGCATGGGCATTACACTAAACATCCGTAAGACAAAAGTCCTCTACCAACCTGCCCCCACCACACAGTACTGCTCCCCAATTATCAAAATCCATGACGAGGCCTTGCACAACGTGGACCACTTTCCATACCTCGGGAGCCTACTGTCAACAAGGGCAGACATCGACGACGAAGTCCAACACTGCCTTCAGTGTGCCAGTGCAGCCTTCGGTCACCTGAGGAAGAGAGTGTTTGAAGACCAGGACCTCAAACCCAACACCAAGCTCATGGTCTACAGAGCAGTAGTGATACCCGCCCTCCTGTATGCTTCAGAGACATTGACCATGTACAGCAGGCACCTCAAAGCATTGGAGAGGTACCACCAACACTGCCTCCGCAAGATCCTGCAAATCCATTGGCAGGATAGGCGCACCAACGTCAGTGTTCTCGCTCAGGCCAACATCCCCAGCATCGAAGCTTTGACCACGCTCGATCAGCTCCGATGGACGGGTCACATCGTCTGCATGCCCAATACGAAACTTCCAAAGCAAGCGCTCTACTCAGAGCTCCGACACAGCAAGAGAGCCCCAGGTGGGCAGAGGAAACGCTTCAAGGACACCCTCAAAGCCGCCTTGAAAAAGTGTAACATCCCACCGACACCTGGGAATCCCTGGCTCAAGACCGCACAAAGTGGAGGAGAAGCATCCGGGAAGGCACCGAACACCTCGAGTCTCTTCGCTGGGAGCAAGCGGAAGCCGAGCGCAAACAGCAGAAGGAGCGCACATCAATCCAAGCACCCCACCCACCCACCCCTTCAACCACCACCTGCCCTACCTGTGACAGAGACTGTAGGCCCCGCATTGGGCTCATCAGTCACCTGAGAACTTATTTTTAGTGTGGAAGCAAGTCATCCTCGGTTCCGAGGGACTGTCTAAGAAGAAGAAGATTGTCGTACCATAAAGCAATCTTACTGCAGATTAGTGCTGACAATATTTAATTGTGGCCCTGGCATTTAATAGCAAATTAGAGACTCTTTACTTTGAATTCCTGGTATCCTCAAAAACTAAATTGGAGGGAAAAATAACACCAGAAAGGGTATAAACAAGTGTTCAAGGCTTTTGCCATTGCGAGTAACTCAAATTCCTCGAGAAAGGCTAGTTTCGTCCCAGAAGTTTATTTTCTTCCTTATAAATAATTAAAAAATATAAATTCAGGAATATTTTAAAGACTGAGCTCCAACAGTTTAAAATATTTGGTGCTGTGTTAGTTATTTATAAGAAATAATGGTTTTCAAATTCTATCCTAATTTAGCAAAATCAATCCATTGTCAAATGAAATGACAGCATTTTATCATTGGTTTGACATATTGGTACAATTGACTTATTTATATCTATTTTCTATTATTGAGCTTTAATAATGCCTCAGGCATGTACAAATGGGCACTGCATGCTGAATAAAATATAAATTTCTTCGTTGCATTTTGATACAACAGGTCTGAATTATCTATTGCATTGTGTTATTATTAGGCAGCTCTATATTTAGATTACTTCTAAATAATAATTACTAGCTCTGCTGATTGGTCTTTCTTCATATAACTAGTAGGTTGATTATTATGTTTGGCTAATGTAATCGATTTCTTCAAGGAAATTACCAAGCATATAGACAAAGGGAATACAGTGGATGCCTATATTTGACTTTCAAAAAGCATTTAATAAAACACTACAAAGGAGATTTGTTGCAAAGATTACAACCCCTGGATATTAAAGATAACGCGGCAGCAAGAATAGAAGGATGCCTGGCAGATAGAAAGCAGAGGCGAATGCCAAGCTTTAAGTAGTGACAGTCTAAGGGTTGGTGTTGTGCATATACATCAATAATGGAATGGCACTAACCCTGAGCTTCAGGGAGTCCTTCGACTTCACCATGGCTCACCCCCTCTCTGTTGTCGGTCTTCACCATGTCGAGCATGGCCTCTTCATACAGACTCAGGGGTCGAAACTGAGATAAGCCCCCACTGATTTGGGTCTGTTCCCTCCACTTTGTCCTGAAACATAATGGGGCAGAAATTCCTCCCCAAACGCGTGAGTACGGAAGGGGTACTCACGCGTCTGGCCGGAGGAAATGCCGGTTTTCAGCATGCACAGCGCATGCGCTGAAAACCAGCATTTCCTCTCCTCTAACCCAAGAGGTGAAGAGGCTAGCACGTGCGCTGTAGGGGGCAGCGCGTGCGTCTTGGATTTCCTCTGTTTTGGGGGATTTGCGCATGTCTAAAGACCTCCGGTCTTTACGCTTGTAAAAAGCACACGTAAGTATTTATTTTTACAGGTAAGTGGTGTTTTAGTGTAATTTAGAATTTTTTTCCCACAGGTTTATTATTTTAAAGAATCTACAATAAGGTAAGTTTAGTTTTAGACCCTTTTTATTAAAAATTTATTTTTTTCAAAAAAAAAATTATTGTTTAAATTATTTTTTAAAACTTATTTATACTTAATTTAATGATTGGGATGTTTTTTAAATTTTTATTTAAAGTTTAAATAGTGTTTTGGGCCCCCGTAGTTTTCATGAGTTTGGCAGTTCTTACTCTCAAACTCATGAATGAACCTTCCCCTCCCCTGATTGGTTGTACAGTGCTCACCTGATCCCAGCCGGCACATCGCACTAACTACGCCGCTGGATCAGGTAAGCACTGCGCGCTGACACCTGAACCGGGCCTGCCACAGGAAATGCAAGCAGGCCCAGGCTTCAGATGTCAGCGCGCAGGGTGAGTGCAGATCAGGGGCTTGCACGCGCGGCAAGCCCCCGACACCAAGCTCTGGGCCAATGCTGAGATGTTGCTTGTTTGAAGAATGCACACACATGACAGCCATGTGTCTAGGCAATCTCACTTTTTTTTTTCTATGGCATCTTGCAATATTTGCTTATGAGGGTTTGAATTCTTGTCTTTGGTGTGTGAAGTTTTCAGTGTATTTGGGTTTTTTCACTTCTGTGTAATCAGCCTGCCAACTTTGACACAAATATCTGGCCACCATCTCCAAAGGTTGCATATTCCTGCAGTAGACTGTCAATTGGATAAATAAAATAATGATTCCTCATTCCTTTGTGTGATTAGCGAAGAATTTCTCAGTCTATGACTTTCTGTGGTATGCTCCATTAGCTGATCATTTCATGGTTTCAGTTTGTTCTATAATAAGTATCGAAAATAAATTGATGATGGCAATTTACAATTCACTTTTAAATTCTAAAGTTTACAGTCTTCAAGCACGTTCGATGCTGGTGCATTAAGAAATTATATCTTCCTCTTGAATTGGTGAAAGAATTTTGGTCTTTACCACATTATCCATGCCTATAGATTTGTTTTTTGCACAGTCACCCAATTTCTTTGGTAACGATTTTTGCCAAAACATATGTTGACTCTAGTACTGACGGTGTAAGACAGGCAAATATCAGCTGGCAGGCGAATATATCTTACACCAAAATATAGGGGACAAGAGTTTCCGCTTTGGGTACAATCGGCGATCCAGGCGCAAATTGCGCACAAAATTGCGCTAGTTTTAAGAAGTATTTTATCTTTCTCAAGTTTCCGCTCAAACTCATTTGCATATCACCGAACGCAAAATCTGCCATGAATCAGAGCAATCGGGCAGCGTTTTAGGATGTAATTTTTTAAATAACTGAAAATGACTTTAAAAAACTATACAGAACCATTTACTAGTTACATTGGTGTACAGCAGTCAGTTTCTTAGTAAATTAAAAAGAAAATAATATTTAAAAGCTCATAAAACATACCTATTAGTGTCCGTGCGCCTAAAAAAAAAGCTTAATTTTAAAAGCCTCCTCGAAGGCCCGCAAACGGGTGCAATTAGCGGAAACTCGCAATGGTAATTCATTCGCTTTGTAGGTGTGTCCAGTTTTGTGGGTGGGGCCGGCTTCCAGCGCAGTGTTTTTTAAACCAGCACAAAAGAATCGCAGAAACTCGATTTGCACGGAACGTAATTTGCGCATAAAATTCGGCAATCTTTTGCGCTAATTTGGTCGATTTTGGGTGAATTGCGCTGAAAAAAAACAGCGGAAACTCCACACCAGGCAATTTATCTGAGTAACTCAGTGTTGTAAAAATAAATTACACTTGGTGCTCATGATGAAAAATAACTAGGAAATGCTCCTCATTGCAATCTAATAGTTTTATTAAATGACTGTCTCGTAAGTAAGTAGCTAGAATTTTGCCAGAAGCAGTAGTCTAATGACAGCCTACGGGAATTTAATAACCATCAGGAGCAAACAAGATTTAAACAAAGAGGAAAGAGTGTGAGGCAATTTCACATAAAATGAGTGGAACTACAGCGCGTGAGCAATCAGGAGATATGGAAAATTAATGTCAAATTAGCTTAAGCAGTCCAACTGGGATATCAGAAGTGGACAAGTCCTTGTGAGCTTTCAAATGTAACTAAAATAAATCCAATTAAATCTGGTGCACTGAACACATTAAGCGAACTGCTTGGAAATTTTCTCTGGCTAATTGCACAATGCACAACAATGCCCCCATAAATCAACCCTACTATTACCCTCCCTTCTGCAGTCATACACCTCACATCTCTGTGGTTTGTGGTCTCAGACTCATTTGTGAATATTTTATTCATCCTAAAAACAACAGAGACTCCAGACAGCCCTAAGTTAGAAAAGATTCAGGCAGGGTTAGCAGGACGATTGAACTCTGCAAACTCCGTAGTGACTTTAATGAAAGCTGTACTGCCAAACCTCTGAGTAAAATGTTGCATCGTGACTCCACGTGTCAATCCTCTAGAACGTGCTTTGTGGAATTCAGTCTTGGCACAGGCTTGATTATTCTAAAGCACCATTCATTGGATCAGTGATCATGTGACAGTGAATAGCTGGGAAAAAGTGACTTACCAATGCTCTAAGCCAGAGTTTTAATTATTATTTGAAGTTGATCCAATAAACAAGTTAAAAACATGCTTATTTTGCAATGTGTTTTATCTGCCATTCCATGATTATAAATGTTTACGACGTGAAAGAAAATGTGAAGTTGAAGATGCTAGTGAAAGGGACATTCCAGTAACTGTTAGGAATGACTTATGTCACCTTGAGTTGAAAATCTGTTCTTGACAGATTTGCAGTATTTAGCCTGAAGGGCTGCTGCCTAAGAAATGCAGATTCACTCTTTATCTCTGAAGGACCTGTGACTGAATCTCACCACATACAACTTTTTTTAATGATGTGAAAAATTTGTCTAACAGACTCAGTTGCATTTAACTATCAGGCTGCAGAGAAAAAAGCAATAGATCTGTTTCTGTCTTTGAAAAAATTCATCACATTGCATTTGATATTTCTGCTTTAAATAGGATATTAGTAGTACCATAAAGAATAACATACTCTTCCAAGCCAACAATATATGAAATGCAAATATTGTATGCAGTAGATGTTATGGGATTTTTCTGAAATAAATCTGTATGAATTTTAAATTCCATTGAGGCATCACAGTATAACTGCAACAATGAGAACTAAGAACATTCAGTTATCAGAATTTCAAATGAAAAATAAAATTTAATGAAACCCGAGGTCAAAGTAATTTACTTATTCATTGACTGTTGATGTATAGAAGATTCTGTATAAACCCAATGAAAGCAACAACATTCCTTCTCTGTGCTCACATAACGAATGTTAAATTATTGGCCGTGAAATTCAGCCCCTTAGATAAAAAAAAATTGCGATTATATAGCGCCTTTCACGACCACCGGATGTCTCAAAGCGCTTTACTGACAATGAAGTGGAGACATTATTATAATGTGGGAAACGTGGCAGCCAATTTGTGCACAGTAAGGTGCCACAAACAGTAATGTGATAATGACCGGAAAATCTATTTTTGTTATGTTGATTGAGGGATAAATATTGGCCAGAACACTGGGGATAACTCCCCTGCTCTTCTTTGAAATAGTGTCATGGGATCTTTTATGTCCACCTGAAAGAGCAGATGGGGCCTCGGTTTAACGTCTCATCCGAAAGACGGCACTCAGTACTGCACTGGAGAGTCAGCTTAGCTTTGTGTGCTCCATTCCCTGGAGTGGGATGTGAATCCCCAACCTTCTGACCTAGAGGCAAGTGTGCTACCAACTGAGCCACAGCTGACAGGCCGGTTCTAGTGAAAAATTGGCAGTTGCCTCGCTTCCACCCACTTATGGCGGGTCCCACAGTGGCTGTCATTTTGGGCAGGTCGGCAGCACTGCCGTTGCCTGCGTTTGCTGTTGAAATGGTAATGAGGAAGATTGTTACGTCAGTGAATGTGCAATGCTGTTTTGACGTATAGCCTGCCATTTTGAATGTCGCCGCTCCATTCAATGCCCTCTCCAAATCATGATCAGCTGAACATGTGTTCAGCAACAGGAAGGAACCCCACCAGCGCTATGTAAAGGGGTCAGCAACAACTTGCAGCTGACTTGCTTTTTGATTTGTACTGGATCTGTGTAAGTTTGTGCAACAGTTTGGATCTTTCTACAGTTATTTAAAGTTGGTGAGGTGGCAGGGAGTGGTGCTGCAAGTGGAAAACGCCTTGCTTCTGATTTCAAGGATTCTGCTCCCGCCACTTGCTCCCAGTCATGAAGGTTCGATTTCCAGTTCCCCCACCACCCCCCCCCCCCGCCCCCCCCCCAGCCCCCGCACACACACACTGGAGTATGACAGGGAGTTGGAGCAGAGGCAGAGAAGAAGAGGACAAGCTGCTCACAGGGGGAGGAGGAGGAGAGGCAGGAGTGCTCTCAGCAGGAGGCCTTACCCACCTAGGGCCTTCCAAGAGCACTTCTCCTACCTGCACCTAAGCCAGGAGCAGTGTATTCGGAGGCTCTGCTTCACCTAGGATGTGGTCACAGAACTCTACCACCTCCTGCAACAAGACCTGCAGCCTCAGAGCAGGGCGACAACGGCGCTGCCAGTGGCCCTCAAGGTCACCGTAGTCCTCAATTTTTTTGATACTGGATCCTTCCAGTCTGGAGCAGGTGGCATAGCTAACAACTCCCAGTTCACCGTCCATCGCTGCATCTGGGAGGTCACAGAGGCTCTGTACTCCAGGTGAAGGGACTTCATTGTCTTCTTTCTGAACAGAGAGAAGCAGGACGAGCTCGCAGGTGGCTTTGCCAGGATATCGGGCTTCCCCATGGTGCAGTGGCGCCCTCGACTGCACACACATGGCTTTTCAGGCACCGCATATCAATCCCGAGATGTACGGCAACTGAAAAGATTATGGCCCAGAAATTCGGGTCTCCACGGGTGATTACGCACGGGGTACTCACCCGTAGGCCGAATGGAAGTGCCGGTTTTCTGCATGCACTGCGCATGTGCGGGAAACCGGCACTTCCGATCCTCTGAACGAAGGGGTTCAGAGGTCGAATGCACGCGCAGGGGAGGCAGCGCGTGCGCTTTGAACTGAGGTTTTTTATACAGGTTTTCACGTGAGGGTAAGCCTGCAGGATTTACACATTTAAAAAGCAGGCGGAAGGCCTGCTTTTTGCAAGGTAAGTGGTCAATTAATTAAAATTAAAACATTTTTTCCACAGGTTTATTATTTTTAAATACTTTAAAGCAAGGTAAGTTCATTTTTAGTCCCGTTAGAATATAAAATTATTTTTTTCAAAAATTTAAATTATTGTTTAAAATAGTTATTTAATGTAATTTATAGTTTATTTAAAAAGTGCGATTAAAAAAAAAATATTTGAAGGTTTACTGCTATTTTGGGGCCCGTAGTATTTATGAGTTTTGACAGGTCTTCCTGTCAATCTTATGAATGGGCTTTTCCCTCCTCCGATTGGCTGCCCATGGCTCACGTGATCCCAGGGGACGCATCGCACTAACTACGCCCCTGGGACACGCAAGCACAGCGCGCCGGCAGCTGGGCCAGGCCCCGGAACGGAATTCCACGGGGCCCTACAGCTCAACTGCCGGCGCGCAAGGTAAGTGCAGGTCGGGGGCTTACACCCGCGGGAAGCCCCCGACCTAAATTTCTGGGCCTATAACTCACTTAATGTGCAGTTGCTGTGTGACCACGCCCAGCGCATCATGATGGTGAATGCCCAGTATCCTGGCAGCAATCATGTAGCCTTCATGCTGTGCCAGTCCATTGCTGCATAAGAAGGTCACTGTGGTTTTTCCAGGATATTGGGCTTCCCCACGGTGCAGGCCGCCATTGACTGCACACACATGGTTTTGCGGGCACCGTGTATCAATCCTGAGATGTACGGCAAATGCAAAGAGTACCACTAACTTTTATGCAGTTGGTGTGCGACCATGCCCAGCACATCATGATGGTGAATGCCCAGTATCCTGGCAGCAGTCATGATGCCTTCTTCCTGAGCCAGTCTGGTGTGCCAGCAATCTTCCAGTCACCATGTCAAACCCAAGAGTGGCTGCTTGGAGACAAGGGCTATCCACTCCACACCTGGCTGATGACTCCCCTCTGCAACGCCACCCCCCTGGAACTTGTGGTCAGCAATCATATAATGACAGCCATGTTGCCACGAGGAACCTCATCAAGCAGACCATCAGGGTGCTGAAACATTGGTTCCACTCCATCACCACTCAGGAGGAGCCCTCCAGTACACACTGGAGCGGGTGTTCCATTTTGTAGTGGTCTGCTGCATGCTCCACAATTTGGCCATCATGAGGGTGCAGCCCTTGCCACTGTGAGTCCCGGGACCACCTCAAGAGGAGGAGGAGGAGGAGGAACAGGAGGAGGAAGAGGAGGAGGTGGTGGAGGAAGAGGAGGAGGAAGAGATGGAAGGGAGGAGGCAGGCAGCAGATCCTCATTCCAGACGGGCTGTCCATGAGCACCTCATCAGGCTCAGGTGAATGTAACGCCAGATCTCTGTTGCTCACCACTTCCCCACCTTACCATCCCTCTGTCACAGAACATCACAGTGTCCTCTGGGGCACAAAGCTGAAATGAGATCCAACTCTAAACAAATTTTCCAAACATATTTATAAATTGATCAATTCCAACACTACACAACAACGTGAACTAATCACTCTTGCACATTCCCTTAGTGTTTGTCTTTTGTGTTCCTTTTCTTACTCTAGTGCTCCTACATAGTGCTACCCCAGTGCCTGCAGCATGGCTGGTGGAAGGTTGCTGACTTTCAGTGGGGGAGACTGCAAATGGCTTTGCAGGATGACCTCTAGCAGCTGTGTGCCTAGAAGGCCTGGCTGTAGACTGCATCAGCTTGGCTTGGACAGCACCTGTCTCAGCTGGCTGCCTGACAGGCAGCAGTAAGGACTCTGGCGGAGTGGCAGTGGTGGGAGGATGGATGCTGTCATCCTGAGAGAGGACAGCCAGTTCTTGCTCCATGGATCCACTGCAACGCCCCCGGGCGGCACCTCAGGATTCCTAGCCATCAGTTGGAGGACAGATTGCTGGGCTGCTGTGACACCCTGCAAGCAATGTACCTGCTTTCGGCCTTTACAATGGGGAAAAATCACACATACGCAGCCCGTTAAAGGGGCCACATTCTCAAAAAAATAATAGAACAAACATTGCCTGCAAGCCCCTTTCCACAATCATAAACCAGCTCAATGGCAGCAGTCTAATCTTGCACGGCAGCAAGCTGAGACTGCATGAGAGCAGTCTGAGCTTCCCCTGGAGCACTCAGACTTTGAGTCGCTTCCGCCTGTACTGCAATGGAAGCTGTGAGATCGCCCATCACACCCAGCATCATGGTTGGGTCCACAAGTGTTCTAATGGAGTTGACCATCATTTCCATCCTGTAAATCATGGGCTCCAAGCACCATGCAAAATCCCACGCAATGTGCAATGTTGGAGTCAAACTCCTCCATGCGCCTTGACACTGACATTGCACCAAGCTGTAGGATTCGCAAAATTGAACTTTATATTATAAAGGGTCGAATGGCAGAAGAGGCCATGATTTCAAAAACTATTTTAAAAGAAGCCCAGAAAAAGGGGCATACAAAATGGCCACCAGACCCTGTGATCAACTTATTGGGACACTTTAAAATGGTTCCTGCAAATCCTCAGACAGCTTTGTGGATTCAGCCCAAAGTAAGTTCTGGAAGCCGTTTCTGAGAGAACGAAACCAGACACCCACATATACATATAGATTGGATGCAGATCCAGTCAAGATCAGCCTGTAGATAAAGGCCATCTAAATGTTGACCCAGACAAAAGGGAACAGTTTCATATTCATGAGAAGAGCATCGAGGACCCGTTAAGGACATCACCAGGACATTAAAAACAATGAAGGTTATTCCAGACCAGAGATGGCCCGTTACCGGCCATCCAAGAACAGTTTAAAATATAATAACTACCCCGTTGTGCAACAAGCCCGCCAAAAGTTAAACAAAGACTAATCTGATTTGGCGCGAGATAAGGGCTTCTGGAAAGAAGTATAATTGGGAGACACACGGGTAGGAAGAGGATTTTTTCGTCAGCTTTCCAGCTTGTAGGTTCGTCCAGCTTTTGAGCTGGGTAAAGAGGAGCTGCTTTGGGAGAAGATCAGCGTGACTCCTCTCCATCATCGAGAGGAAGAAGAAGAAGACTAAGCCACCATCAAGAAGGTCGTTGGAGCCGGCGTCCCGCCCCGGGGTAAAACATCGGGAAATCATCGACCAACCCCGGGCCGTTGATGAAACGAGAGGCCCTCTCCAGGCTCGGGTGAAGAGACAAAATAAACGACAGAAAGAACCTTGGAGACGATGGGGGCCAGCCCAAGGCTCCTCTGACCGGGGTCGAGCCGACAATCCCCGACCCCGCCGACATCCAGGCCCGCCGGTGTCCAGTCGTCCCCGACCCCCACCTCAGGAGAGAGGTGTGGCGCAGCTCGCTGGGGCTCCACGATCCACGTGGAGACGGGACGCCTGAAAGGATCAAACGCAGACTGGTTCAAAACCTTGCACTTCCTAGTTGGATTGGTGAGCATGATTCTGGCCCGCCATAATCAGACCTAGATAGGTTTAAGGGGGTGGATATTTAAGGGTATAATTAACATGAGTTGTTATCCCTCGATGTTCCGTGTGTTTCCCTATTTCATGATGATTTTTATAGAGTATAATATGCCTGTATTTGCCTTAGTTAGTATTGTGTCGTTATGATTTGTTTGTGTTTTTCCCTCCCATGTACTCTCTTATTTGCTTGCATTTGATTTGTGTTACCATATGCAATAACATTTCATTTTGTTTCATCAAACTTGGTCTATAAGAGTTTTCTCTGCATTGTAGTTCCTGCCCCAAAGTCCAGAGTATAGAATCTAAGGGGCGAGTGGGTCGAACCACTCAAGGTTTTACTGTGCAAGAGAGAGAGGCCTCTAGAGAGAGAAACCTCTGCGATCTAAAACCCCTTACAAAGCATTTCTGTGTGCATGCCCATCACCCTTCCTCTGAAGCCTGCCCCATTGAGATCATCATCTGAGTCCTGTGCAGCAGAACTCGTGTGTGTACATGTCCTCCGGGGAGCTGGAGTCCGAGCTACCCTTTCCCCTGGCCTGACTGCTGCCCTCTCATGCTTGGTGACTCACCACATGTAGATTCTGCCTCGATATTACCCTCTAAAGTATGTGCAGTGCCATTTTCTGAGCTGGTGCCTGGGAGTGTCAGATCTAGTGATGGTGCCTCTTCTTCTCCTTCACTCTCCTCCTCCATAACTTCGAGGACAGGCTGGGCTGGTGGGGCTTCTTGGGTATCTGAAAGGAGAAAGGCACAAGGGTCGGCTCTCCATTAAGTGTCTGCATCTCGAGGAACTTCAGCTCAGAGTTGTTGAGCTGGAATTCAAGGTGCAGACATTGTGGGTCATCAGGGAGGGGAAGAGTTACCTGGACACTTTGATCCAGGAGGCAGTCACACCCCTTGGGTTAGGTCTGGTTAGAGGTTAAGGACAGGAGGGTGTGACTTCAACTCAGGCAGGTAAGGGAACCCCAGGTGCAGTGCTGGTGGAGCCTTGGCCTTTGCCCTTATCCAACGGGCATGAGGTTCTTACTGCCTGTGTGGATGAGGGCAAAGTCTGCAGGGTTGATGAGCAAACTGACCATGACATCATGGTACAGGAGGTCTATCAAGTGGGGGGAGAGAACAGAAATGTTGTAGTGATAGGGGACAGTATGGTCAGGGGGATAGATATTGTTCTCTGCAGCTATGACCAGACGTTCCGAAGGCTGTGTTGCCTGCCTGGTGCCAGGGTTAAAGATAGCTCCTCGTGGCTGGAGTATAGGTGGAGATAAGAAATAACATGGGGCAGAAAACACTAGTGGCAGTTAGTTTATAGGGCCCCTAACAGTAGCTATACCATTGGACAGAGTATTAATCAACAAATAATAGGAGATTATAACAAAGGTAATTCAGTAATAGTGGGGGACTTTAATACTCATATAGACTGGGCCAATCAATGTGGCAAAGGTAGTCTGGAGGATAAGTTCATGGAATGCATTGGAGACAGTTTTCAGGAACAATACATCATGGAACCAACCAGGTAACAGTTTATTTTAGATCTTGTATTGTGTAATGTGACAGGGTTAATTAGTAATCTCATAGAAAAGGATCCTCTGGGTATGGGTGATCATAATATGATGGCCCAGAAATTCGGGTTGGAGGCTTCCCGCGGGTGCAAGCCTCCGACCTGCACTTACCTAGCGCGCCGGCCATTGAGCTGTGGGCCCGCATGGGATTCCAATCCTGGGCCTGCTCCAACTGCCGGCGCGCAGTGCTTGCGTATCCCAGGGGCGCAGTTAGTTTGATGCGTCCCCTGGGATCAGGTGGGCCATGGAGAGCCAATGGTAGCAGGGAAATGCCCATTCATAAAATTGTTAGGAAGAGCTGTCAAAACCATAAATACAATAAGCCCCAAAACATCACTAAAACTTCAATTAAATTTTTTTTTTAAATCACATTTTTAAAATAACTATAAATTATATAAAATAACTATTTTAAACAATAATTTAAATTTTTTAAAAAATTAATTACATTTTCTAACAGGGCTAAAAATAAACTTACCTTTCTTTAAAGTATTTAAAAATAATAAACCTGTGGAAAAAATGTTTTAATTTTAATTAATTCACCACTTACCTTGTCAAAAGTTAAACTATATATATGTGTAACTCCTGGAGACTTACCCTCCCGAAAAAACCTGGGAAAAAAACATAAGTTCAATGCGCACGCGCTGCCTCTCCGGCGCACGTGTTCCACCTCTGAACCCCTTCTTCCAAGGGAACGGAAGTTCCGGTTTCCCGTGCATGCGCAGTGCATGCACGAAACTGGCACTTCCATTGGGCCTACGGGTGAGTACCCCGTGCGTACTCACCCGTGGAGACCCGAATTTCTGGGCCGATATGTATTTCATTCTCAAACCCAATGTGAAATTCTAAGTCCAAAACTTAGGGGGGAAAATTCAGTACCTTAGCACCTCCCATTAGTGCCAGCAGATGGTGCTAATGGGGAGCTAGAGCAGTATCGCTGGAGCGAGGCGAATCCAGCACCACACGCCAAAACCTGCCCCCCCCCCGCAGCACTGTCGGTAATAGTTATCGCCGGGAGCCTCAAAGCCAAGTGAATCATGATGTCAGTGAGTGTGCAACGCTCACTGACCACCCGATCTGCAAAATTGATTCTCGCCACCTACTTTAGTAAACATCAACAGGGAGAGCTGATGTGAAGCACCAGGGAGCCGGCTCCAGGGATGTTATTTAAAGGGATCATCGGTAATGACTCTCAGTTGTCAGATTAGTGGAGTTTCAGTTGTTTCTTGTCAGTTTCACATAGTCGAATAGTTTCATTCAGTACTTTCAAGGTTATTTTGAATCAGGAATTGTGGCAACTAAAAAGTAGCTACATTTATTCTTCAAAAAATCAAACTGCTACACTTGGTGACATTAATGGGGGCTGTACTGACATGCCACCTTGCCCTCCAGGATCCAAAGTGCAAGGAGCGTAGGCAGCGAGAAAGACTGGAACATGTGCACAGAGAGATGAGGAGGGACATCAAGGCTCTCAGCAGGAGGCCTTACCCCCCGATGGTATTCCAAAAGCACTTCTCCCACCTTCAATGAAGCGAGGAGCAGTGTATTAGTCTCTGCCATCTCCTCCAAACAGACCTCCAGCTTCACACCAGGATGAATTAAAGACCACATGCCCTTTACTCACCACATTCCCATCATTCCATCCTTCTCGCAGGCCGTATTACATTGCAAAACTAAACTGACAGACACCACAAAAGAATGGTAAGTGAATTAATATATTTATCAAAAATCATATTTACAAAAAATACTAACTATTTATCCTTGTGCAATCCCTTAGTGCCTGTCATTACTGGGCCTTTGCTTACTCTAGTGCTCTTACGAAGTGTTGGCCCAGTGGCTGCAGCACGGCTGGTGGAAGGCTACTAAGTGGCCATGTGGGAGACTTCAGATGGCTTTGCAGAATGCCTTCGACCAGCTCTGGACCTGGAAGGCCCGGCTGTAGACTGTACCACCTCACCATGGGTGGCAGCAGTCTGGGCTGGCTGGACAACAGGCAGCGACAAGGGCAATGGCAGAGTGGCAGTGGTGGGGGCAGGAATGCTGTAATTTTGAGAGAGGACAGTAGGTTCCTACTCCACTGACCCATTGCCAATCACCCGGGGCAGCACCTCAGCATCCCTAGCAATCTGTTGGAGCACAGATTGCTGGCCTGCTGCAACACTGTGAAAGCCCCAGTCGACGGTGGCAGAGAAAGTCACACTGGCAGCAGTCTGAGTTTGGATGCCACCAAGCATAGACTGCATTACAACACTAAGATGATGCGTCAGTTCTGCCTGTGCTGCAATGAAAGCTGCCAGATCGCCCATCACATGCGGCATCAGGTCATAGAGTCATAACGGCACAGAAGGAGGCCATTCGGCCCATCGAGTCTGCACCAGCTCTCTGTAGAGCAATCCAGTCAGTCCCATTCCCCTGCTCTATCCCCGTAGCCCTGCAAGTTTATTTCCATCAAGTGCTTATCCAGTCTCCTCTTGATAACATTGTTATCTCCACATACCACTTCCGTCAGCAGCGAATTCCAGGTCCTCACCACTCACTACGTAAAAATGTTTTTCATCACATTACCCCCCCTGTATCTCTTGCCCAAAACCTTAAATCTGTGTCCCCTAGTCCTTGTACCATCAACTAGTGGGAACAGCCTTTCCCTGTCTAGCCTATCCAAACCCATCATAATGCTGTACACCTCTGATGATTATCCACTCTAAGCATACCCAGCCTTTCTAGTACATCCTGTCTATCAATTTTCACTCCTTCCATTGCTTCTACCTTTTCCACTTCTACTGATATTTTGTCAGCATCCACCTCTTTAGTAAACACTGATACAAAGTACTCATTGAGTACTCTAGATTTTCCCTGCGCCTCTAAGCATATATCACTTTCTTTGTCCCTAATAGGCCCCACCCTGCCTCTTACTGCCCGCTTACTGTTTACATGCATGGGTCGCCATGGTGTCTCTGGGAGTCTACCATCCTTTGCAGCCTGGAAATGATGGGCTTCATGGTGTGCGCAGAGCCTTGTGCAATGTTGGAGGTGGTCTCCTCCACGCTCCTTATCATTGCTGAGAGGCTCTCCGGCACCCTTGCCATTGCACCTATCATCTCCGTGTGTGTGCCCATCACCCTTCTTCTAAAGGCTTCCCCATCGAGGTCCTCATCTGAGTCCTGTGCTACAGAACTTGCACGCGAACTCGCCCTCCAGGGAGTGGGCCCCCGAGCTATTCTTTTCCCCTGGCCTTGCTGCAGTCCACTCATCCCCAGTGCCTCACACTGTGAGGATCCCTTTACTATACTAGCCACTAAAGAATGCGTAATGCCAGTATCTGTGCTGGTGCCTGCGGGTGAGACATGCAGTGACGTGGTGTGTTCTTCCTCCTCCTCCTCCTCTTCTAGTCTCACTCTCAACGGTGCCCTCAGGGACAGGCTGCTCAGCTGCTTGCTTATTGCCTGAAAGCATAAAGGCACAAGAGTCGGGTTAAGGGGAGGGGAGGGGGGCAGGAAGTGAGAAATGCATACATACAGCATGATTAGCTGGAAAGTGCGAAACGCTTGTGCGGTGAGGGCGAAGTGGGATGTGAGAAGAAGGAGTAGGGAGGAACATACCGTTGTTATCCCCAAGGGGGTGAATGTCACCAGTGGCCAATGCGCCCACCACCTGGCACCTAATAATCTGCAGCACTCTCTTCTCCAGCACAGACTGTGGTTGGGTGTCGGCTTGTTCCTCATCTGTGCACTCCCACTCCCTCCTGTTGTGAGCTACCTTGGCCTGCAAGAGAAAGGAAAGCCTATGAGTGATTGTGGAGCAATGTGTTTGTGTGATGTGCCTGCCATAGCTGAATAGCTGTCATTGTGTGCAAGGTGTGAGATGTGGGTGTGAGTGTTGGTAGGTGGAGATTGTTCGTGGGTGAGTGCTGGTGGGCAGTGTGTGAAGACTGTGGTTCAGATAGTGGTATGTAGCATTTGTTGAAGGATTCACTCACCCTGACCACCCGAGTGAGTTCATTAAATTTCTTCCTGCACTGTATGTGGGTCCTGGGGATGACAGTGCTGCCCGAGATGTGCTGCGCTACCTCTCTCCACATGGTGCGGAAGACTTGCAGTGAGCATCTCCTGCCACTTGCCAGATAGTGCACCACCCTCCATCTATCCACAGCGAACAGCAATGCCTCCAATACTTGATCACAGAATCTGCCGTCTCTCTCCCTGGGGCATGGATCTGCCATGAGTACAACAGCTTCAGTCCACCGGCTCCTTCTGCTTGTCCTGCTGTTGCTTGCTGAGGCAGCTGCACAGCCAGCAATGCTGAGAATGAGGTTCTGCAGCATTAAGGAACCCCCCCTTTAAGTACTGAAAAAACCTGTGGCAATCATGACTTGCGATTTGACTGCACCTGATATTGGTCCACCCTTTGAGTGTATCGCCAATCAGCTTGGGCTTTAAGACTTGATTTAGGACTCCAATCATTTTTTTGAGAAGTGAGCATGAATTTTGCATGCAGTTTAAAGCATTAGCGCCTGGTGCTAAATCTCCAAATTTTCTAATGATGCCGCCCATTCCCAGGCTATAATGAATTTCTATCCCCTAAAGTCTTAAACTTAAATAAAGCCAATTACATAGGTGTTAGTGATGACTTGGCGAAGATAGATTGGGATATTAGATGAAAACGTATGACCGTAGATAAGCAGTGGCAAACATTAAAAAAAAAATCCAAAATTCTCAATGAATATATATTCCATTGAGAAATAAATAATCCATGGGATAAATGATCCATCCGTGGCTAACTAAACTAGTTAAGGGTAGTGTTAGATTAAAAGAAGAGGCGTATAATGTTGCGAAGAATAGTAGTAAGCCTGAGGACTGGGAGAACCTTAGAAACCAGCAAAGAATGACCAAAACATTGATAAAAAGGGAGAAAATAGAATGAGAGTAAATTACCAAGAACTATAAAAACAGAATGTCAGAGCTTCTATAAGTATGTAAAAAGGAAAAGAATAGCAAAAATAAGCATTGGTCCCTTAGAGGCTGAGAGAGGAGAAATTATAATGGGGAACAAGGAAATGGCTGAGACTTTAAACAAATATTTTCTATCTGTCTTCACAGTGGAAGACACAAAAAGCATACCAAAATAATGGAGAACCAAGGGGCTAATGAAAGTGAGGAACTTAAAGTAATTAAGATCAGTAGAGAAAAAGTACTTGAGAAACTAATAGGACTAAAAGCCAACAAATCCCCTGGACCTGATGGCTTACATCCTAGTGTTCTAAAAGAGGTGGCTTCAGAGATAGTGGATGCATTGGTTGTGATCTTCCAAAATTTGCTAGATTCTAGAACAGTCCCAACAGATTGCAAGGTAGCAAATGTAACCCCGCTTTGGAAGAAAGGAGGGAGAGAGAAAACAGGGAACTACAGGCCCTGTGCCTGTTTGCATCAAATGTAACATTTCCGTATGCAATTGCTGGTCAGTCGGCAACTCTGTGCCAGTAATTGCTTTATCTTGGGCTGCATGGATGACTGCAGGTTTTGGATTTTGTGCATGTGCATGCGAAAATCCCGAACTTGTGGTGGATTTCAAAGGAGGTATGGTGGTGTACTCCGAGAGCGCACTGCCATACCCACTGCAAAATCCAGGCCAAAATGTTTTAAATGGTGAGAAACTATTAAATGCTGGTGTTCAGAGAGTTTTAGGTGTCCTCACCCAAGAAACACAGGGCTAGATTTTCAGTATAGACAGTTTTGGGGCGCTAACCTTAGCGCCCGCCCGAAGTTAGCGCCCGCCCCAAAGTAGCGCCCCGTTGCCGGAAATTCAGTGGCTTCGCCCTAAGAGGTTGGTGGAGCGCTAAAAGAGGCGTTCCACTACTATCTTTAGGCGCTAAGCTGGCGGTGCAGAGCGCTGCGCCCGAACTCGGGCGCAGCGCACGGCAGACACTCTGGTGCCAGTGAGCTCTTAAAGGGGAAGGGTGCATCTGTTTTTGCAGAGGAGGAGGAGGAGGAGGAGGAGGAGGAGAACATAAATACACCGTTCACAACAACACACTGGATCCTTCCACACAACACATGCAGACTGCCTTTTATAGTGCAGGAGGAGTGCCCTTTAATTTGCGCTCCCCAGAGTGTGTTGCGTTCCATTTTACAAACGCTCTGGACGCCAGCCGCACAATGGGGCGGTCCGACTGAAGTTTGGATTCGGGGCGGCCAAAGGGCGTTGCACGAGGATGTGACGTCATTTTCTGCGCGCGCATCCGGGCGGCCGCTAAACTTTGCGCTGGCGCTAACGGGCAACTTAATTTGGGGCGGGGCGCAAACTGCGCTGCGCCCAGGCGCTACATGCATAGCGCCCGAAAATCACTTCTCTTAAGGCGCTAACTGCTGGCGCAAGCAACTGAAAATCTAGCCCACAGAGTTAGCATACAGGTACAGCAAGCAATTAGGAAGGCAAATGGCATGTTGGCCTTTATTGCAAGGGGGTTGGCGTACAAGAGTAAGGAAGTCTTGGTACAATTGTACAGGGCTTTGGTGAGACCACACCTGGAGTACTGTGCACAGTTTTGGTCTCCATATCTGAGGAAGGATATACTTGCCTTAGAGGCGGTGCAATGAAGGTTCACTAGATTGATCCCTGGGATGAGAGGATTGTCCTGTGAGGAGAGATTGAGTAGATTAGGACTATACTCTCTGGAGTTTAGAAGAATGAGAGGTGATCTCATTGAAACATATCAGATTCTGAGGGGATTGACAGGGTAGATGCAAAAAGGTAGTTTTGCCTGGCTGGAGAGTCTAGAACAAGGGGGTATAGTCTCAGGATAAGGGGTCAGCTATTTAAGACTGAGGTGTGCAGGGATTTCTTCACTCAGAGGGTTGTGAATCTTTGGAATTCACTACACAAAAGGGCTGTGGATGCTGAGTCGATTAGCATATTCAAGGCTGAGATTATATAGGATTACATAGGATATATGGCACAAGAAACAGACCGTTTGGCCCAACCAGTCCATGCCGGCGTTTATGCTCCACTCGAGCCTCCTCCCGTCTTTCCTCAGCTAAATCTATCAGCATAATCCTCTATTCCCTTCTCCCTCATATGCTTGTCTAGCCTTCCCTTAAATGCATCGATATTATTCACTTCAACGACTCCCTATGGTAGCGAGTTCCACATTCTCACCACTCTTTGGGTAAGGAAGTTACTTCTGAATTCCCTATTGGATTTCTTGGTGACTATCTTTTATATTGATGGCCTCTAGTTATGCTCTTCCCCACAAGTGGAAACATTCTCTCTGTATCCACTGTATCAAAGTTTATCATAATTTTAAAGACCTTTATTAGGTCACCCCTCAGCCTTTTCTCAAGAGAAGAGAGACCCAGCTGTTCATTCTTTCCTGATATGTATACCCTCGCATTTCTGGTATCATCCTTGTAAATCTTCTCTGCACCCTCTCAAATGTCTCTATTGTAGGAACGGAAGTTCCTATCCGAATAACGAAGTCCAACGCAAGGAAACGAAATAATTAAACTTTAATAAACAAAATACTTTAACTGATAACTACAAGAGCGGAGGTCAGCAGGTCTGTCCAGGTCTCCAGCCTTTCTCAGACTGCCCTTAAATACTGGAAACCGACGTCATGACGTCATCACGTTTTCCGCGCCAACTGGGGGTCACGTGATCGGCGTCATGACGTCATCACGTGGAAATACAAGAACCTACACACAGCTTAAAGGTGCAGTCCACAACTGCACTACAGAGTGGTTAAAGGAATGATTATAGATTGTTCAGTGTCTCTTGGTGGCTCCGCCACAGGCGCCCCCCCAGAATTCTCTTTAACAGACAGCATCAAACGTGCAGGAGGTTTAATTATTCTGCCCGAACGACTACGAACTTCAGACGCTGGATCGTTAGAAGATGAGCCAACATTTGGCTGTGTCTGAAGCGGTACATCTGGGGTGGAGGAAACCGTAGCAGAAGGTGTAGACGAGGATGAAGCCGAAGCAGGCAATTTAATAGTAGACTGCTGCATAATTGGTCTAGTAGCCAATGGTGGTCGTCCACGGCGAGGTGGCTGAGCAACAACCATCGGTTCACTCCGATCCAGATGGGCTGGTTTAAGTCGGTCGATGGAGATGGTATCCGATTTACCTCCCATTTCGACCGTAAAATATTTATCTCCCGCTGCAATAACACGAAACGGTCCATCATAAGGTGGTCTGAGTGTATCTCTATGAGCATCCTGCTGAATAAAAACATAATCGGAACTCATAAGTTCTGCCGGAACATGAGGCTTCTGTAGATTGTGATGCGAAGTTGGAATAGGCAGGAAATTCTTTGCCACCTCTTGATGCTGAAGAAGCTGCTGAGCAGGCGACCATGATTCTGTATGTGGAGGGAGAAAATCCCCTGGTACTCGAAGCGCTTGACCGTAGACTAACTCAGCCGATGAAGCCTGGAGGTCATCTTTGGGGGCTGTACGGGGGCCTAGCATCACCCAAGGGAGTCTATCCACCCAGTTGGAACCACGCAAGCTGGCACGGAGGGACGCCTTTAAAGACCGATGAAATCTTTCACATAAGCCATTTGCTTGCGGATGGTAAGCGGTGGTACGATGCAGCTTGGTACCCAAGCCCTGTGCAACTGCATTCCACAACTCTGACGTAAATTGTGGACCACGGTCAGAGGAGATATCAGATGGCACTCCAAACTGGGCCACCCACGACGAAATAAATGCCCTGGATACGTCCGCTGTGGTAGTAGCAACCAAGGGAATCGCCTCTGGCCACCTGGTAGTACGGTCCACTATTGTCAGGAGATGCATAAAACCCCGCGAAATGGGGAGGGGGCCCACTAAGTCCACATGTACATGGTCGAACCGGCGTTCAGGCACTGGAAAGATGGCCATTGGAGCCTTCACGTGACGATGAACCTTTGATTTTTGACAGTCCACGCAATTGTTTGTCCAGTCCCGAATGTCTAAATGCATTCCCTTCCAAACAAACTTACGGGACATAAGTCGTTGTGAAGCTCGCATCCCCGGGTGTGATAAGCCATGTATAATCTGAAAAATCTTCTTACGCCATTCGACTGGCACAATGGGCCGGGGCACTCCCATGGATATGTCACACAAAAGCGTGGTTCCTGCTGATTGGAACATAACATCGGCTACCTGCAAGCTAGAAGGCATGGTCCGATACGCCTGAACTTCAGGATCCGCCAGCTGTTCTTTTGCCAACCCGACGTAATCGATTCCCAGGTGAATTGTCTGGACTGGGGCACGCGACAGGCAATCAGCCACAAGATTATCTTTGCCAGACACATGTGGCAAATCCATTGTAAATTCCGATATAAAACGTTGACCTCCAAGAGTTAAATTAACTGTCCGTTTACCGAACGTGCGAATGGCCGCACCATTGGCTGCCTCAAGGGAAGGGCCGTGACCGCCGGATTGTAGATCCAGCTTTGAGACTGGCAAAATACTGCACTGAGAACCAGTATCACACAAGAATCGTCGCCCTGTTCCGGAATCAGTAATATAGAGGAGTTTTCCTGCTGAACCGACTGCCATGGTGAACTGGGTGTTTTTGTCAGCCCCTGTCTTCTTCGAAGTTTGTGAGTCTGCTGGAGACTTTTTTTCAACCCAACTGCAGGGTGGACGGCAGCGTCGAGCCTTGGCGCCAAAACGGGCGTGGTACATACACAAGCCTGATGGAGGAGGGCTGGACTTTGCTCGTGTAGGGGAAAGACGCCTCGTAGCTGCGCAACTCTGCTGTATGACCATAAAAGACTTATCTGCCTCCGCAGCCAGCTCGGC
Organism: Somniosus microcephalus; assembly: GCF_052327205.1. Classification (NCBI taxonomy): domain Eukaryota; kingdom Metazoa; phylum Chordata; class Chondrichthyes; order Squaliformes; family Somniosidae; genus Somniosus; species Somniosus microcephalus. The sequence continues at coordinate 93,502,012 of NC_140998.1, read as the reverse complement.
ACAGTCCGTAATCGTAGAACTGGCCAAGACTGCCTGAACTGGCTCGGGTAGCTGGCAGAGGAAAAGCTCTCGAAATAAAAAACATTGGGGCTCTGAACCCAAAAGCGTGAGCATTTGGCTCATCAATTCTGATGGTTTTGAGTCCCCAAGACCCGGCATTGCGATAAGCTTACGTGCACGCTCTGACTTAGTTAGACCATACACTTGTAGTAAACGATCTTTTAAAGCTGAATACTTGCCCTCTGCCAGTGGATTCCCCAGGATGCTGACGACCCGTGAAGCCGTGGCGCTGTCCAGAGCGGAAACCACGTAATAATAACGGGTTGAATCCGCTGTAATGTCCCGGATAGCAAACTGGGCTTCTGCTTGGAAAAACCATGCTTCTGGTTGCTGTTCCCAGAACTGTGGCAATTTAAGGGCAACGACGTTCGTGTTCATTATGAATATCTCGAAGAAAGTTGTCCAACGAGCTCGAGGTCACCAATGTAGGAACGGAAGTTCCTATCCGAATAACGAAGTCCAATGCAAGGAAACAAAATAATTAAACTTTAATAAACAAAATACTTTAACTGATAACTACAAGAGCAGAGGTCAGCAGGTCTGTCATCACGTCATCACGTGGAAATACAAGAACCTACACACAGCTTAAAGGTGCAGTCCACAACTGCACTACAGAGTGGTTAAAGGAATGATTATAGATTGTTCAGTGTCTCTTGGTGGCTCCGCCACACTATATCCTTTTTTTAATATGGCGACCAGAACTGTACGCAGTACTCTAAGTGTGGTTTAACCAAGGTTCGATACAGGTTTAGTGTAACTTCCCTAATTTTCATTTCTATACCTCTAGAAATAAACTCTAGTGCTTAGTTTGCTTTTTTTATGGCCTTGCTAACCTGTGTCACAACTTATCGTGATTTGTGTATTTGTACTCCTAGATCTCTTTGTTCCTCTACCCCACCTAGGCTCGCAACCTCCAAGTGATAAGTGACCTCCCTAGTCTTCCGGCCAAAATGTAATACCTCAAATTTATCTGTGTTGAACTTAATTTGCCAATTATATGCCCATTCTGCAAGTTTATTAATGTCCTCCTGTAACTTGTTGCAGGCCTCCTCAGTATTGACTATTTCCCCCCAATTTGGTGTCATCCGCAAATTTAGTAATTGTGTTTTTGATTCCTAAGTCTAAATCGTTAATGTGAATTGTGAACAGCAGGGGTCCCAGCACTGACCCTTGTGGAACACCACTACCCATCTTCTACCACTTTGAATAGCTGCCCTTTACTCCTACTCTCTGTTCAAGAAAGGGTGTAAGGACAATCCTAGTAACTACAGGCCGGTCAGTTTAACATCAGTGGTGGGTAAAGTTTTAAAAATAATAATCAAGGAAAAATTTAACGGGCACTTGGAGAGGTTTAAGCTAATTAAGGAGAGCCAACATGGATTTGTAAAATGAAGATCGTGTTTGACTAATCAAATTGAATTTTTTGATGAAGTAACAGGGAGGATCGATGAAGGGAATGCAATGGATGTTTTCTACATGGATTTTAGGAAGGTGTTTGACAAAGTTGAGGCTCATGGAATAGGTGGGTCTGTGGCAGCTTGGATAAGGAATTGGCTTTAGGACAGAAAACAATGAGTTGTGGTAAATGGCTGTTTTTCAGACTGGAGGATGGCAGACAGTGGTGTTCCCCAAGGGTCAGTGCTGGGGCCGCTGCTTTTTTTTGATATATATATATATAATATATAAATGACCTGGATATTGAAAAACAGAGTAGAATTTCTAAATTTGCCAATGACACCAAACTTGGGGGTGTAGCAAACAGTGAAGATGATACCCATCGACTGCAACAGGACATAGAAAGGCTAGCAGAATGGGCAGACAAGTGGCAGATGGAATTTAATATCGAGAAGTGTGAGGTGATGCATTTTGGCAGAAGGAACAGGAAGAGTCAATATGCACTTAAAGGCACAGTTTTAAAGAGTGTGCAGGGACAGAGGGACCTGGGAGTAAATGCACATTGTTCCCTGAAGATGGCAGGACATATTGAGAGTGGTTAGCAAAGCATATGGGATCTTGGGCTTCATAAATAGAGGTATTGGGCTCGATTTTGTCAGGCCCGAGGAGGCGGGAATGGAGGCATGTGGGGTGTTAAAATTACAAAAAGTGGCAGGCGGGCCTGATCCTGCCTCCATCCCGCCTCCAAACAATTTTCCCAAATGCGTGGTTTCTGATCTCGTCTCCGTCCCGCCTCCAAGAGGCGGGATAGGCCCTTAAGGCCATTAACAACCACTGAATTGCCTCTATAATCCCATTTTGAGAGGCCTTTCTAATTTTAAATCTTTTCTGACATGATGCACGCCTCCTCTGAAACACGACGGTAAAACCTGGCGGGAGCACAATTGGATTGCTGACTATCAGCTGCAGCTCCACCATTAAATAGGAGGTTTGATCAGTGATCATTTGCAGGTGGCAGGACTTTGTTGTCTCAGGTCTGGGGGAACTTTTAGCAGGCATAACCACAGCTGTGGAAGTTTGGAGCCTGACACCCATCTCCAGTGTGACCTCCTGGGAAACCCCTCTCGTCACCTTGACTGAGTGCTTCCTCAACTGAGGCATATACCAGAAGCTTGGGAACCATTTATTTCCTTTCCTCCTGGACATCAGATGAGGACAAAGACCAGCCGTGGCAGCAGCAGAACTAGGAACAACAGCACCACCAACAGCAGCAGCAACAACAGGAGTGCCAAGCTGCTGCTCACCCACCTGAAGCTGCACAGGCCAGAAGGCGCCAGCGCGCAACCACATTGCTGCCAGGGATGCACGGGACGCACTCATCTTGGCCAGATTTGCTTAGCCTGCGCAATCAAACAATTTTGTCTCGCACCTTCTTATCAAACCATCGACAATGGCCAAGAACCTGCGGATTCCTAGCACTCTGACCACCATACTGACAATAGCAAGTAATCCTAAGCCCTCAATGTGGAAGTCCCATTAGCAAAATGACACACGCCACAACTGCAACAGTTGCCATCAGAATTGTTATTTACAATAACCAACTGATGGTTTCTCAACATTAAACATCACATTTCACCTAAGTGACTACCCTTGTGACTATTGGTGCAGTATCTTTCTCTTACGAGTGCTCCTACATGGTGGTTCCCCCTTGGCATCAGCAGATGTGGAGGCCCCTTTCTCACTTTCTTGCTGCTCGAGTCTCGAAAACTTTGGCGGGCATCCTCTGGGGTTGCGAACCTGTGAGGGCTCGGCAACAGTCTGCTGCTCCTGCGGCTGTGCAGGGGTTGAGACGCCCCTCTCAGTTGGGTGGGGACTCTGGTGGGGCCCTGACCGAGGGCTCTGCAGTGGCATGGAAGTGTGAGCGCTTGGAGAGGAGCCCCCACTTCCTTGTTCTCTGCCACCAACATCCCTCTCATGGGTCAGGTCCACCTCAGCACTTGCAATTGGCTTGAGAGCACCTTGCTGCACATCAGGGGGGCCATGGGGACCCGTATCTGCATTGGCAGTCCTACTCAGAAGGACTTCCATGAAGGTCTGGTTTCTCTGTTCAATAGCTGACCATCGCTCCTCCAGAGATGTCAGTCTATTCTGAACACTCACCATGTTTTCTACACTCTGGCGACTTAGATCCTCCATGGCCATAGCCACCCTCTCATCTACTGTAGCCATCCTTTCCATGGAGGTTGCCATCCTTTCCATGGTGCTGCATTCATGCACCAATGACTCCACAAAGGTTCTGCTCATGTTCGCAATGGACTCCTCCATTCACTCCACACTCACAGCGACCCTGGAGACAAAACCTGCCAGAGACTCCTGCACCTGTTCCTGGAGTTCCAGCACCGCTGTTCTTCTGGATGGACTCAGAGGCAGAGGGTCGACATGCAGCTGAGCTGAGCTGGGAGTGTCCTGCGCCCACCGACTAGGACTCTCCACTGCTGTCCCTGTCTCTACAATCTGCTGATGCTCACTTGTGAGCTGTTATTCACCAGGTGACAACACGACTCTATCTCGCAAAGATCCCACCAAGGTGTGAGTGTCTGCGCTGGTGCTGGGTTGGCTGAATTCTGCTGACGCTGTGCCCTCAGAAGTTGCAGCTTCCTCTGAGGAGTCTGGAGGCTCAGGCTGTTCCTCCTGGATAGTGGGGATGGGTGTTTGCGATGGTCCTGTGGGGGAGTAAAGGAAAGAGTCAGAGATGTGAGGCCAAGTTTTCATGAACATTGCATATTGCAGATGATCATAAGTCCATCTGTTAGAACTTCAGAATCATTATCAGCGACTCATGCAATGTCAATGAGAGAGATGAAAAACTATTCTGTCACCAGCTTTCTCTGATGTACCCGTCTGTCTGTCCCCCACTTGCGTATCATCCTCGAGTCCCACGATCTCCAGGACGGCCTCCTCCCAAGGGGTGAGGTGGGTTATTGAGGGTGGCCCTCCTCCTGTCTTCGCTCTTTCCCTCTTATTGTGAGCTCTCTTTTCCTGCAATGAGGGAGACAAGTGGAGTTTGAGTGAGAATGAAGGAGTGAGTGTAGAGAATCCATAGCATAGATGCTTAGAAGGAGACAAAGATGGAGTGAGGTGGCAAGACCAAGGGCCCTCCCTGTGTGTTGTAAGTTGTCTTCATAGCATCACAGTGATAGGGAGTGTGAGGGCTGCATAGTCAAATAGTTAGGTGAATGTTACTATAGAGAGAGAGGGAATGGGTAAGGGTGCATGGATGCCAGTGTCAAGTGGGATGTGGAGGAAGAGGTTGCTATGGCTGAGTCCTGGTGAGGAGAGGAAATGGGGATCAGATTGAGGGTGATGGCAAAGTCATACTCACTTTTCCAGTGCGCAGAAGGTCATGAAACCTCTTCCTGCACTGAAGCCAGGTTCTGCAGATCAGGGACAACGAGTTGACCTCCTGGGCCACCTGGATCCACACAGCCTTCGTCTGCTGGGGAGGCTTCTTCCTCCCTGAAGAAGGGAAGAGCACCTCCTTATTAGCTCTTGTTCCCTCCACCAAAGCTTGCAGGGCGACGTCATCAAATCTGGGAGCAGACTTAGGTCTCCCGCTGCTCATATTGCCTCCAGGTCCCTCTCACAGCAAAGGCCAAAAGGTTGGCAGCCTGCAGAAGAAGCAAGGCTTCTTGCAGACCTTAAATGCAGCAGCAATGATGACATCATCGGAGGCGAGTTTCAGACTGAAAAAACTAATTGGGCCATGGGTTCCCATACGCTGGAACTCAATTGCCCAATTAGGTGAAAATCGTATCATTCTCCCACGTCGATTTGGAATTGGGTGGATAACACAAAAAGTGGATGACACGACCCCAGCCCGCCCCAATGACAAAATCGAGCCCATTGAGTACAAAATTAGAGAGGTTATGCTGAACTTTTATAAAGCACTGATTAGGCCATAACTGGAGTATTGTGTCCAGTTCTGGTCACCACACTTTAGGAAGGATGTGAAGGCTCTTGAAAAGGTGCAGAGGAGATTTACCAGAATGGTTCTGGGGATGGGGGATCTTAGCTACAGGGACATGTTGGAGAAATTTGATTTGTTTTTGTTAGAGCAAAGGAGGTTGAGGTGTGATTTGTAGAGGTGTACAAGATTATGACGGGTTTGAATAGGTTAGACAGGGAAGGCTGTTCCCACTAATTGATGGTACAAGGACTAGGAGACACAGATTTAAGGTTTTGGGCAAGAGATACAGGGGGGACATGAGGAAAAACTTTTTTACGCAGCGAGTGGTGAGGTCCTGGAACTTGCTGCTGATGGAAGTGTTGGAAGTGGAGAATCTCAATGTTTTTAAGGGGAGGCTGGATAGGCACTTGAGGGAAATAAACTTGCAGGGCTACAGGGATAGAGCGGGGGAATGGGACTGACTGGATTACTCTACAGAAAGCTGGCACGGACTCGATGGGCCAAATGTTCTCCTTCTGTGCCGTTATGACTCTCTCCTTTCTGTCTTGAAGCCAGCCAGTAACCCATTCTGCTACTTGTCCCCTGACTCCGCATTCTCTGACTTTTTTCATCAGTCTATTATGGGGTACCTTATCGAAGGCATTTTGAAAATCCAGATAAATTTCATCTACTGCATTAACATTGTCTAGTCTCTGTGTTACCTCTTCAAAAAATGCAATAAGGTTGGTCAAGCAAGCCTTTCCTTTTTGAAATCCATGCTGACTATTCATTATTATATTTTTGGTTGCTAGATGTTCTTCTACTTTCTCCTTTAGTACAGGTTCCTTTATTTTTCCTACCACCAATGTTAAGCTGGCTGATCTATAATTCCGTCGACATCTTCTATCCCCCTTCTTAAATATCACTATTATGTTAGCTATCCATCAGTCCTCTGGCACTATAACTTTTTCTAACAAATTATTAAATATGAGTAGTAATGCATCTGCTATCTCTTCCCTAGATTCTTTTAAAATGCGTGGATGCAATCTATCCGGACCAGGGGTTTTATCCTCTTTGAGTTTGATTTGTTTATTTAATATAACCTCCTTTTTATTTTAGATGTACTTATCTCATTACTAATCTCATCATCAAATGAGAGCCTGTTCTAGCTCCCTGGTAAATACTGAAGCAAAATAATTATTTAATATTATCTTGACTATCCCTTAATGGCCCTATTCCCATCTCAACCTTTCTTTTTTTATTGATGTGCCAATAAAATATTTTACTATTTTGTTTTATATTCCTTGATAATTTGATTTCATATTTCCTCTTTGCCTCCCTAATTGTTTTTTTGACTTCTCTTCTAATCTTTTCATATTGTCTCTTATCATGCACTCCCTTGCTGTCTATGAACTTAATGTATTTTTAAAATTTGTTTATGGGATGTGGGCGTCGCTGGCAAGGCCAGCATTTATTGCCCATCCCTAATTGCCCTTGAGAAGGTGGTGGTGAGCTGCCTTCTTGAGCCGCTGCAGTCCGTGTGGTGAAGGTACTCCCACAGTGCTGTTAGGTAGGGAGTTCCAGGATTTTGACCCAGTGACGATGAAGGATCGGTGATATACTTCTAAGTCAGGATGGTGTGTTTTGGAGGGAAAATTGGAGGTGGTGCTGTTCCCATGCACCTGCTGCCCTTCTCCTTTTAGGTGGAAGAGGTTACGGGTTTGGGAGGTGCTGCCGAAGAAGCCTTGGCGAGTTGCTGCATTGCATCTTGTAGATGGTACACACTGCACCCACGGTACGCCGGTGGTGGAGAGAGTGAATGGTTAAGGCGGTAGATGGGATGCCAATCAAGCGGGCTTCTTTGTCCTGGATGGTGTCGAGCTTCATGAGTGTTGTTGGAGCTGCACTCATCCAGGCAAGTGGAGAGTATCCCATCACTCTCCTTCCTATGCATCTTTCTTAACCTCAATTGTTCCCTTATGGCTTTATTCATACATGGAGTCTCATTATTGTTTAGTTTTTTCTTTCCTTTTAGCGGAATATATTTTTCCTGCACTCTGTTGAACACTGTTTTAAATGTTTCCCATTGCTGTTCTACATCGTTGTTTGCCAATATTGTTGCCCACTTTTTTCCCCAAGTTCTATTCTCAGCCCCTCAAAATCTGCTTTTCTCCAATCTATTAACCTGGTTTTCATCATACTATGTCCTTCTCAATTATCATCTTAAAGCGTATTATATTATGGTCACTATTGCCTATATGTCCCCCTATTTTCCTTCTCTTATCTGCTCTGGTTCATTCCCCATTACTAGATCCAATAGTGAATCCTCCCTTGTTGGGCTTTTTACATATTGGGTTATAAAGGAGTCCTGTAGACATTGTAGGAATTCTATTCCCTTATCCCCTTTACCTACCTCTTCTGTCCAATTAATATCGGGGTAGTTGAAGTTCCCCCATGATTATTATTCCATGGTTTTTTACTCATTTCCCTAATTTGTATGCATATTTCTTCCTCCATTTCCCTTCCACTATTAGGTGGTCGGTAGACTACGCCTATTGGTGTGTTTGATCTTTTATTATCTTTTATCTCTATCCATATGCATTCTATTTTTGTCTTGCTGATATCTGCATCACTTTTTTCTACTGCCATTATGTTATCCCTAATAAGTACAGCTACTCTACCTCCCCTTTTTCCCTCTCTATCTTCTAACTCTTCTAAGTATGTTATAAGCTGCAATTTTTAATTCCCAGTCCTGATTTTTCTGTAGCCATGTCTCAGTAATCCCTATTATTACCTGGTTCCTCGCAATTTATGATTGCCTCCAGCTTCCCCATTTTATTATGGACACTGTGCATTGCTGTACAGACAGTTTAACTCATTTTTAGTAGGATTTCCTCTCACTTTATGTTTAACCATCTTTTTGGACTCTTGATCTATAACTCTATTTATTCCCTTAGCATGAATGTCTTCTCTTAATTTATTCTTTCCTATGCTCTCTTTTCTTCTTTTGTTTATATTTAGACTGGTTACGTTTCTTGTAGATCCCTCCCCCCATCTTACTAGTTTAGAGCCTTTGCCACTTCCCTATTTGCCCTTTCCACTAGGACATGGGTCCCATCCTGGTTCAAGTGGAGTCCGTCCCATCGGTACAGCTCCTTCCTGTCTCAGAACTGGTGCCAGTGTCCTATGAAAAGGAACCCCTCTTTCCCACACCAGCCCTTTAGCCATGTGTTAATTCTCCTGATCTGTCTGCTTCTAGGCCAATTTCCACGTGGCTTGGACAATAATCCAGAGATTATTACCCTCAAGGTCCTGCTTTTTAATTTAGATCCTAACTCCTGATACTCTTTCAGCAGGACCTCCTCCCTGTTCCTACCTATGTCATTTGTTCCAACATGGACCATGACAACTGGATTTCCACCCTCCTTCTCCAAGTTCCTCTCCAGCCGCCTTGAGATATCCCTTACCCTGGCACGAGGTAGGCAACACACCCTTTGGGATTCTCATTCTTGGCTGCAGAGGATGCTATTTATCCCCCTAATTATAGAGCCTCCCATCACTACCACATTTCTATTCTGCTCTTCGCGCCCCCCCTCCCCACCTTGTCAGCCAGCCTTCTGAGCCATGGTGTCTTGGCCCTTGGTCTGCATTGTGGCTGTCCTCCCTGCAGTCTTTTTCCTTGTCCTCACAGGCAGCGAGTACATCGTACCTGTTGGACAGGACCAGTATCTGTGAAACCTCCTTCTCAACCTTTGCTAAATCCCACTACCCGGCTCCCTAACAGTTACATTCTTCTCTTCCTGAACCTGTGCTTTCCTCTAAGGTGTGACTGTATTCTAGATAAAACTGTCCAGAAATTCCTTCCCTCCCTTATGTGTCAGAGTGTCTCCAACTCGCACTCCAGCTCAATGACTCTGAGGCGGAGAGATTCGAGATGGAGACATATGCAGACATGTTTGCTCGGTACAGTCTGGATGTCCACAAACTCCCACATACTGCAGTCCAGACATACAACCTGCCCTGCCATATCTTAGACTAGCCTTATTTTGTTTATTTAACTAATTAAAGGGGGTGAAATTGGGTATAGCCCCGCTTGGGGCGCTAGAATTGGCGGTGCGCAAATTCTATCGCCAGGCGCAACTTATCACCACCTCGAGTGATATTTGGTTGCATCGCCCCTAAAGGTGATTGCGACGTAAAATCAGGCGCTGCACGGGACTCCTAAGGCTCTAACCTGGCGGCGCTACTCAATATCTGGGCGGCTGGGCGCAGCGCAGGTGCTGTCAATAATCGATGACCACGAGACATGCTGGCGCCGGCCAGCTCTTAAAGGGGCGGGTCATTTAGGGTCAGCAGCCACACTCATCGCCCTGTAGGCCTCAAAATCGGCACTGTGCATTCTGTGGCGTTACAAACTTTGACCAGATGGAGAGGGTGAGGCAGAGAGCGGAGCGCTTTACCGATGGGGCATTGGATGCTTTGGTTGGCGCAGTGGAGCGCCGGCGAGCAGTGCTGTACCCTGACAATGGCAGGAGGCCTCATCAGAACGAGTACTGCAGAGCTTGGAGGGAAGTTTTGCAAATAGTCAACTCCAGCAGCATGGCGCCCAGGACTCCTATGCAATGCAGGAAGAAGTTCAACGATCTCACTCAGGTCGTTAGGGTGAGTGGCTTTTTGGCAATCTTCTTCATCCCTCCATCTGCACCTGACTTTATGGCCAGAGGGTGCGCGATGCCCAATGGCCAGCTGTCAGCTAGCACCCATGGCCCTTTCTGGGAACGCACACGCACATTCAACTCAGGGCATACTGTAAGGGCTGTTCCACCATGGGGGGCATGAGATGACAACTCAGGGCATACTGTAAGGGCTGTTCCACCATGGGGGGCATGAGATGACAACTCAGGGCAGAATGTTTCATCACTTCCCGTCCTTTCTCCTGCAGGCCAAGCTGGCCAGTAACCGGAGGGAACAGATTCATACCGGAGGAGGCCCTCCTCAGCTGCAGACACTGATGGACCTGGAGGAAAGAGTCCACCAGATTGTTGGAGGCTGGATGAGTGGTCCTGTCACCACTGGAGCTGCCGACCCCATTGTGCACAGCGATGGTAAGGTCATCACCTTTTTGAACTGTCTCCTTCCACTTGTTCCCCCCACCAGCATGCTTTTCCACTCTGGACCCATGTCAGAGCATTGCAGCACTCTTGCATCCCTTGCTGCCACCCTGTCCTTTCGCTAAAGCCACTCTTCAACCCCCCTGCTTTCAGATGCTGAATCACAGCTCGGGAGCCGGGCCATCAAGCTGCCAGGGACACTGACTCCGGAGGCGACGAGCAGGAGGAAGCCGGACCATCCATACCACCCTCAGGCGAGCCAGCCCATCTGCAGACTGGGGATAGTGCTTCCCTGGAGGGGAGCGGGGGGGATGGCTCTGAGGAGGAACCAGTTGCAGGAACCAGCGGGCTCCAGCAACGCAAGGGGGGTAGGGAAGCTCAGGAGCCGTCTCCCCAGAGGGCGAGTCAGGCCACGATGACTGCTGCACAGAGCGCAGAAGACGTGCATTCCCTCGCAGAAATGAGCGCCCAGGCTCGGCTCAGGCACACTGAGCTGATGGCTGCAGTGGCAAGGATGCCTGAATCCATCGAGACACTGGCAAGGAGTGTGCAAGTCTTCGGGGCAGCACAGGCGAAGAGTGTACAAGACTTCGGGGCAGCACAGGAAAGGAGTGCCCAGGGTTTCGGGGCAGCACAGGAAAGGAGTGCCCAGGGCTTCGGTACATCACTGGAAAGGACGGTCCAGGGCTTCGGTACATCACTGGAAAGGACTGTCCAGGGCTTGACCGAAGCACTGGAAAGGACTGTCCAGGGCTTCACCGAAGCACTGGCACCTGCCACGCAAGTGCTGAGTGCTGCCACGCAGTTACTCGCTGGCCTCATGCAGAGGCAGATTGAGGCCACGCAAGCACTGACTGCTGCCACCCTCGATGGATCAGGCAGGATTACCCAGGGCCCTTGCAGCACCACAGCAGGCCAGCAATCTGTGGACCAGCCAATTGGTTCGCATGCTGCGGTGCTGCCCCATCAGAGTGCCAGTGTGTCGGCCGACTACGGAGCAGGTGTCTGCTCTCAGGATGTCAGCATTCCTGATGCCACCGCTGGCACGTCTCCACTGTAGCTGCCATCACCTGCAGGACAGACTGCTTCCACCCATGCCCAGTTGGAGCAGTCAGCATCCGGGCCCTCCAAGCCCAGAGCCCGTCCAGGCCGTCCCTCAGGGGCATCTGCACTTTCAGACAGTCAGCAGGCATCCCCCAGCCTTCATGCAGCCACTGGGGTCCCATTACGGAGGAGCTGCAGGGAGGGAAGGGGCCGTTCTCGCAAGAGAAGTAGATCACCATCAAAGAGGAAAGAGTAGAAGGTGCTGCAGAGACGTCTTATTTCTAGAAATCAAGGCCGTGGATGCTGGTCTGAATGTTAGTCATGTTTTGGATAGTCTCCCGGGTGTGCGAGCAACTTGGTCTGAATGTTAGTCATGTTTTGGATAGTCTCCTGGGTGTGCGATGCACTTATGTGTTAGTTTGTTAGTTAAGCTTTCTGGTGCCATTGCTTTCTCATGTTGGAAGGAAGCACAGCTTTCAAAGTAAACAAATTATTTTATTGACATTGGCCATGTCTGCTATTTACATTCATACTGGCCTTCGTAGGCTTTGGGTTATCCGAATGGTTCCATTCCTGGTCTTCGATTGGCACCAAGCATTCCGTGAGAGGGGCCTAGAACCGACTCCTTATCAGCCTCTGACGGACGGCCCTTCCAGTTTCTGGGACCCTCCCGTCTTGGTCCTCCTCCTCCTCCTCCTCCTCCTCCTCCTGCTCCTCCTCCTGCTCCTCCTCCTCCTCCTCTGCTGGTCCTTCAATGTCTGCTGGCATTGGCTGGGTGCACAGGGTGACGAGGTTATGGAGCATGCAGCAGACAACGACGAAGTGGGAGACTCGCTCTGGTGAGTACTGCAAGGTGCCTCCCGAATGGTCCAAACAGCGGAACCGTTGCTTCAGCACGCCGATTGTGTGCTCCGCAATGTTCCTCGTTGCCTGATGGCTAATGTTGTAGTGCTCTTCTGCAGGGGTGCTGGGCGAACGGAGCGGGGTCATCAGCCATGGGCACAGAGGATAGCCCTTGTCACCGAGAAGCCAGTCTTCTGGGTGAGCCAGGGCCTCGAAAAGGTCTGCTACTGAAGTCTGGTGCAGGATGAATGCATCGTGGCTGCTGCCTGGGAACTGAGCATTGACCGTGAGGATCAGCTGCCGGTGGTCACAGACCAGCTGTACATTCAAGGAGTGGAACCCCTTGTGGTTGCGGAAGTCCTCAGGATTCAAAACAGGCGGCCGCAAAGCAACGTGCGTGCAGTGAATGGCGCCCTGCACCATGGGGAAGTCCGCTATTGCCGCGAAGCCCTCTGCGCGCTCCCGCTGCTTCTCCGGTGTCGCAGTGAAGGAGATGTACTGCCGCCGCCTTTTAAACAGGGCATCTGTTACTTGCTGGATGCAGCTATGCACCGCAAACTGGGAGATGTTGGCAATGTCCCCAGTTGCTGCCTGAAAGGAGCCGGTCGCATAGAAATTCAGTGCTACTGTAATCTTGACAGCCACCGACAGAGGTGTCCTGCACCTTATCTGCGGCTGAAGATCTGCCTGAAGCAGGTGGCACAGCTCAGTCACCACCTCCTTTCTGAATCGCAGCCTCCTAAGACACTGCTCCCCTGACATGTTGAGGTAAGAGAACTGCTGCCTGAATACCCTGGCAGCGTAAGGTCTGGTGCGGTGACGTCTGTTGGCCCTCCTCCGTCTGGCCATTCCTGGCCCTCTCTCCCTCCATCTCTGTGCCCTTTCCAGATGATCGAGCAGCAAGACGTTCCCCTCCAAAGCAGCCCCCATAATAATGGATAACAAGAAATTATACAGGGTGTAAACGCTCACCAGCAGCAGAGTGATGGTCTGAAGGCTGAAGGTCCTCTGGCAGCACTGGTTCACTAGTGATATGGCTCTCAGAGTGCAACTCTGCAACTCTGTGAAAATCGCAAAGAAGTTGTGCTCCCAAAATGGCTGCTGCTTTTATAACAGTGCAGTTCCCTTTAAAGAGCACCCCCCTAAGCCCGAGAGCAACTGGGGAACGTTCCAGTAAGCTGTCCTTAAGCGCCAGGCGGAACGAAGGGGCGCACCACTGAATTTCTGGTCCGGGGCGCTAAAAAGGCATTGCACACTGAAATTATGTCATGATCTGCCTGCGCCCGCAAGCGGGCGCTAAGATTTAGCACTGGCGCTAAAACCCACTCAATATGGCAGGAGGCGCCCGGCCGAAAATTGGCTAACGCCCCACTTCTCGGCCTCTTTAGGCGCTAATCGCTGGCACCGACGTAAGGGGTGTTCTACGCGGAGTGAACACACGAAAGGCTGCTGGACCGGATAGCATCCCTGGACGGGTACTCAAGGAATGTGCTGATCAGCTGGCTGATGTCTTCACCGCCATCTTCAATCTGTCATTGGCCCAGGCAGTAGTCCCTACATGCTTCAAGACCGCTACCATTATTCCTGTGCCAAAACAAACGGCTGTGACATGCCTGAACGACTATCGACCTGTCGCACTCACACCCATCATAATGAAGTGTTTCGAGAGACTGGTCCTGGCTCACATCAAAGCCAGTGTTCCCGCCTCTCTTGACCAACACCAGTTTGCCTATCGTGCAAACAGATCAACGGAGGATGCAATCACAACTGCTCTACACTCTGCACTGAATCACTTAGATGGTAAAGAGACCTACATCAGAATGCTGTTCATAGACGACAGCTCAGCATTCAACACTATCGTCCCCATAAGCTGGCCACCAAACTCCACACTCTTGGCCTGAACACTTCCCTCTGCAACTGGACCCTGGACTTCCTAACAAACAGACCCCAGTCTGTCAAATTAGGTAACCACACCTCCCCCCACTGACCCTGAACACGGGGGCCCCACAAGGATGTGTGCTGAGCCCCCTCCTCTACTCCCTCTTCACCCACGACTGTGTGGCTGTTCATGGTTCCAACACCATCATCAAGTTTGCGGATGATACCACGGTAGTAGGCCAGATCACGAACAACGATGAGTCAGCCTATAAGGAGGAGGTCCAGAATCTCGTGAAGTGATGCGCCGATAACAACCTGGCCCTTAACATCAAGAAAACCAAAGAAATCATTGTGGACTTTAGGAAGTCTAAAGGCGGAAGTCACACCCCCATCCACATCCATGGGGCTGTGGTGGAAAGGGTGGACAGCTTTAAGTTCCTCGGAGTCCACATCACGGAAGACCTCTCCTGGTCCCTCAACACCTCCTCTCTGGTGAAGAAGGCCCAGCAGCGCCTATATTTCCTAAGGAGGCTGAAGGGATGTAACCTGTCACCCCTGATCCTCTCTAACTTTTACCACTGCACAATAGAGAGCATCCTGACGAACTGTATCACAGTATGGTATGGCAGCTGTAGCGGGTAGTCAAAACTGCCCAACGCATTACCGGCACCCGGCTACCGACCATAGAGCACATATACCAGAAACGCTGTTTACGGAGGTCACGGACCATCATTGTTAAGTCTGTGTGTTATAGTGAGAATTACTGCACAGACCACAAGAGTAAACTTTAACAGGTCTTTACTAGTTGAGGGTCAGGGCGGAACTGCCCAATAAATCATTACACAGCACTTATATACCTGTGTGGTCACCACCGGTATTACAGTATACAGCAGCCAAGATAAAGTAGTGCAACCCTTAAAATAGTTCTCTTAAAGGTGGAACGGTCACATACACTACAATCCTCCCTTTTTAGGTTAACAGTATATATTCCCATTAAACATAACATCATAACATATATACACAACTTCATGTAAAAACAGTTCACAGATTCAGTCTCTCGGGAGGCTTCCTGACTCGGTCCGGATAACGCCTCGGTGGTGTAATAGTTTTCGGTGGTGTAGTAGGTTCTTTTGGCAAGGTCGATTCGGCTTGAATGTCAGTGTCGGGTTCATCTGGTTCCAGTATCACCGGATCGGAGGTAGATACTATGGGTATCTCTGCTTCATCATTAGGCGTATAGAGTTGTGGTGTAGGTTGTCCCTTTTCAGATGACGCTATGATCTGATCAGCATGGCACCTTATTATGCTTTCACCAATGTCCACGGTATACATCAGCGGTCCTAGTCATGTGCAAATAGTTCCAGGCTGCCATTTCTCGGTACGGTAGTCCCGGGCCAAAACTTGTTGACCTATCTGGAAGGTTCTAGTTGGCCTTTCATTCATGCCTTGAAATTGCCGGTTCTCTACGTCCCTTCTGATGTTTGGCTTGATCAAATCCAGCCGGCATCTTAGTCTTCTATTGAAAAACATCATGGCGGGAGTTTGGTTTGTGACCGCATGTGTTGCATTCCTGTACGCCAACAAGAAGTTATCTACCTTATGTTGTAGATTTATGTCTTCATTACCCATGGCCTTTATGGCCTTCTTGAAGGTCTGGACAAACCTTTCAGCTAATCCATTGGTGGCGGGATGGTATGGGGCGGACGTGTAGTGCTTAACCCCATTGTTTTTTAAGAACTTCCTGAATTCTTCGGACACAAATTGCGGTCCATTATCAGAACAGATCTGTTCCGGCAGCCCATTCCTGGCAAATATGGTCCTTAATACTGTGATGGTTTTTTCCATGGTGGTGGAGGACATCTTTATTACCTCCGGCCACTTGGAGTGTGCATCCACCGCGATTAAGAACATTGAGTCCATAAATGGACCAGCAAAGTCGATATGTACCCTTTGCCATGGAGATGAGGGCCACTCCCATGGATGCAGAGGAGCTTGTGGTGGGGCGTTTTGGACCTTCTGGCATCCTAGACAGCTCTTGGTCATTTCTTCGATGTCTCCATCGATACCTGGCCACCACACGAACGCTCTGGCTAGGTTCTTCATTTTCACTCCACCCAGATGCCCCTCGTGAAGCTCCTTTAGCACTTTATGCTGGAGTTTGGGTGGAATCACCACTCTGGATCCACACATCAAAGTTCCTCGGCACACTGACAGCTGTTCTCTTCTTTGCGAAAATGCTGGCAACAGTGGTTCGCCATGTACTGGCCATCCCTTCACCGTTAAATCGTAGACTCGTGAGAGTCGGGTCATTTCTTGTTTCCTTTTCAATCGTAGAATTTGTTACTGGTAGACATTCCACTATGGTTGAGTGGAACATCTCCACTGGGTCCACTGTAGGCGCCTCTTCTACCGTTGGCAACGGTAGGCGCGATAAACCGTCAGCATTCCCATGCTGTTTTGATCCTTTGTATTCTATGTCATATTGGTGTGCCCCTAGGAAAAGGGACCACCTCTGTAGCCTTTGCGCTGTCATAATGGGAACGCCCTTTTTAGGGTTGAATATGGATACCAACGGCTGGTGGTCTGTCAGCAGTGTAAACTTCTGGCCCTGCAGGTAATGATTAAACTTCTTTACTCCCCACACGAGGCTGAGGGCCTCCCTCTCTATCTGAGCAAGTTGTGCTCAGCGAAGGTCAATGATCTGGATGCAAATGCGACTGGCCTTTCTGAGCCATTTGGCAACTTGTGTGAGAGTACTGCTCCAATACCATAAGGAGAAGCATCACAAGCTAAACAAATAGGTAGCGTTGGGTTGAAGTGAGCCAACACTTCCTCTGAGGTGATCAATGCCTTGCTTTTGCGAAAGGCCATCTTACAGTCCTCGCTCCACTTCCATGGTACTTCTTTCTGCAGAAGTGCATTCAGCGGGTGCAGCACCGTGGATAGATTTGGCAGAAACTTATGGTAATAGTTAATCAACCCTAGGAACGATCTCAACTGGGATACATTTTCCGGAGCGGGAGCCTTCACAACAGCTTCGATCTTGTCAGGTGACTTGTGCAGCCCCTCCTGGTCAATGACATGACCACAGTACGAGATCCGTTTCTGAAAGAACTCACATTTCTGGCAATTAACTCGAAGGCCACATTCCTTCAACCTGGTGAGCACCAGTTTCAAATTTGCAAGGTGTTCCTCATCGTCATCTCCTGTAATCAGGATATCATCCAAGTAACATTGAGTGCTTGGAATTCCCTGTAATACCTGCTCCATGGCCCTCTGCCAAATTGCCGGAGCCGAAGCCACTCCAAAAACCAGTCTATTATACTGAAGGAGGTGGCCCTAGAGATAGCGGATGCACTAAGGATGATTTTTCAGAATTCATTAGACTCGGGAACAGTGCCGATGGATTGGAGGGTAGCTAACGTTACCCCACTATTCAAAAAGGGGGGTAGGGAAAAAGCAGGTAATTACAGACCTGTAAGCCTTACATCAGTTGTGGGCAAAATGCTGGAGTCCATCATTAAGGATGAAATAGCGGAGCACTTAGCAAATGGGGACAGGATAGGACAGAGTCAACATGGATTTACAAAGGGTAAATCGTGCTTGACTAATCTATTGGAATTTTTTGAGGGAGTAACTGGTAGAATAGATGGGGGAGAGCCAGTAGATGTGGTGTACCTGGACTTCCAAAAGGCCTTCGATAAGGTCCCACATAAAAGATTAGCATGGAAAATTGAGGCTCATGGGATAAAGGGGAAAGTTTTGGCGTGGATAGGGAACTGGCTGTCAGATAGAAAACAGAGAGTTGGAATAAACGGCTCATTTTCTGAATGGCAGGCAGTAACAAGTGGGGTACCACAGGGATCTGTCCTGGGCCCCCAGCTGTTCACAATTTACATTAATGACCTGGATCAGGGAGTCGGATGCAGCATTTCCAAATTTGCAGACGACACTAAACTAGGAGGGGGGGTGGGCTCAGAGGAAGAGACCAGGAAGCTCCAGAGCGATTTGGACAGACTGGGCGATTGGGCGGATAAATGGCAGATGCACTATAATGTGGACAAGTGCGAAGTTATCCACCTTGGGTGCAGGAACGGGAGGGCAAATTATTATTTAAATGGCAATAGATTGGGAGAGGGGGAAGTACAGAGAGACCTGGGTGTTCTTGTACACCAGTCACTGAAGGCGAGCATGCAGGTGCAACAGGCGGTCAAGAAGGCAAACGGTATGCTGGCCTTCATAGCAAAAGGGTTAGAATACAGGAACAGGGATACCTTGCTGCAGCTGTACAGGGCACTGGTGAGACCACACCTCGAGTACTGTGTACAGTTTTGGTCGCCTCATCTGAGGAAGGATGTTCTTGCCATGGAGGGGGTGCAGCGGCGATTCACCAGGCTGATACCAGGAATGGCGGGAATGACCTATGAGGAGAGACTATGTAGTTTAGGGATGTACACACTGGAGTTTAGAAGATTGAGAGGGGACCTCATAGAAGTGTATAAAATTCTGACAGGTCTAGACAGACTGGATGCAGAAGGAATGTTTCCCTTGGCGGGTGAGAACAGAACTAGAGGACATAATTTAAGGATAAGGGCTAAACCATTTAGGACAGAGATGAGGGGGAATTTCTTCACTCAGAGAGTGGTGAACCTGTGGAACTCATTGCCACAGAGGGCAGTGTACGCCAGCTCATTAAATATATTTAAGAGGGAATTAGATATATTTCTACGGGCAAAAGGGGTTAAGGGTTACGGAGAGAAGGCGGGGACGGGATACTGAATTAAAGGATCAGCCATGATCTCATCGAATGGCGGAGCAGGCACGAAGGGCCGAATGGCCTACTCCTGCTCCTATCTTCTATGTATCTATGTATCTATGATACAAGCCTCTGTGCGTGTTGATTGTGAGATACTGGCGCGACTCTTCCTCAACTTCCATCTGTAAGTATGCTTGCGCCAGGTCTATCTTGGTGAAGCGTTTCGCACCAGACAATGAAGCAAAGATATCCTCAATCCGCGGAAGCGGATATTGCACCGTGTGAAGCACCGGATTAACTGTGATCTTGAAGTCTCCACAGATGCGGGCGTTCCCCGGTTCCCCTGGCTTGTTACTCGATGAACGCTTCATGACAGGAACAATGGGCGTGGCCCACTCACTCCAGTCCACCTTAGACAGTACTCCTGAACATTCCAGCCCTTCCAGCTCAGCTTCCACAGCAGGTCGTATCGCATAAGGTACCGGTCTGACTTTGAAAAATTTTGGGTTTGCATGTTCTGCAATCTTGATTTTTGCCTTAATTCCTCTCAGTGTTCCCAGTCCCTGTTGGAACACCTCTTTAGCCTCATCCAATATTCTGGACAATCGTTCAGGTTTGACATCTTTTTTTCCGGAATCTACCGTTATTGCGTTTAGGGATTGCCAGTCCATATTTATTTTCCTGATCCACTCCCGTCCCAGAAGTGGTGGACCTCCCTCAGGTAGTACATATAAGTCCATTCCTTGGTGTTCTTTGCCCTTGTGTATCACCTTGACTTTTATCTTTCCGATGGTGTATACTTTTTGCCCCGTGTATGTCTGCAATACTATCTCCGTATCCCGTAGGGGAATATGTTTGAATAACTTTTTGTAATCTTGCTTATTCATGACCGTCAATGCCGATCCGGTGTCCAATTCCATCTTCACTTGGACTCCTGCTGTCTGCAGTATGACCCAGATAGTTTGTCGGTTAGCTTCCTTACTCACATTGTGAATTCTCAGACTACCCAGTTCCTTGCTGTTGGAGTCTGAATCCGAATTCTGTTCATCCAAACTCTTCTCAGCCACCTTATGTACCTTTCTGCACTTTTCCTGTGGTGACTTTTTGTTGCTGGTCTTCTTTCCTGACCGGCATACTTTAGCTATGTGACCAAGCTTGCCACATTTTCTACATTCCTGGTTTTTAAACCAGCATTGGTTCTGACCGTGTGTTGTCTTTCCACAACGATAGCATTTCGTTGTACCCAAAGCCATTTGATCTACGCTGAGTACTGCTGCCTTCAGCTGCATTTCCGCAGTGCCTCTCGCTGCGGCTTCGTGCGATGCTGCAATAGTGACAGCCTTATCAAGTGTAAGATCATTCTCTTCAAGTAACCGCTTTTGTGTTCCTTCTTTCGACAACCCACACACAAATTTGTCTCTCAGTGCCTCTGTCAGGCTTTCCCCAAACTGACAGTATTTCGCCAGCTTACGCAGTTCAATTAAATACTCCGCGTTGCTTTCCTCTTTCAGTTGCGTTCTCGCATAAAATTTAAATCGTTCCGCTAACATCAGCGGTGTGGGGTTCAAATGATTCTTCAGGACAGCAACAATTTTAGCGAAAGTCTGATCCGCCGGTTTAGCTGGTGATAGAAGATGCTTCAATAGCCCGTATGTCTTTGCACCCATTGAGTTTAGTAAGGTTAGTGCTTTATCTTCATCTGATATTTTATTTGCCTTACAATATATCTCTATGCGTTCTACATACGTGGTCCAATCTTCAACATCGGGATCGAAATCGTTGATGTTACCACGCTTAGGCATCCTCGCAATCTTCTTGAGGAACAAAAATAAATTTTTCTTTTATTTTTATTTTTTTTCAAAATGGCGGTTTCCCGCGCTTGTATTCTTCCCCCGCCTCCGAGAATGGCGGCTTCCCGCGTTTGCCTTTCTCCCCCACTGGCTGTAATGGCGATTGCCGTATTGCTGCGTTCGCCCTCCCCCAGCGGTTTCAAATCGTGCCTCCCAGCCCCTCTTGCAGTCCGGTCCTTTCCCCCGGCTGCGGCTGAGTTTTCCGCGGTTTTTTTATTTTCTCCCGCACCTTACGCTGACCCGGTCGCTGCACTTCACGGCCTCGGTAGCTGCCCGGCCTTTTTCACCGGTCATGGTCGAGCTCTCTCTCGACGCTGTTGCGTCTCCCAGCCCGCTTGCAGCCCGGTCTTTCGCACCGGCTGCATTTGCATTCACCGCGGCTTCCGTGCCTTACGCTGCCCCAGTCTCAGCGCCTCTGGCCCCGACTTCTGTCCGGCTCTTTTCCCCGGCCGTGGTCGAGTTCTCCGCCCTTATATCCTCCGTTTTTTTTTTTAATTTTCTCCCCTACTCACAGTCAACGTGGCCGACTTGCTGCTCGTCGCTGATCGGCTTACCCACCACCATGATAGAAGGGATGATCACTGCCTGTTGCTGATGGAAGGCTTCGTGTCAGAATTCTTCCTTTGCTCTGCAGACCCGAGTCTTTTCTCAGCAGAATGATGAGGGCGGATGCCTCCTCTCGACGCCCGTTAAACTGCCTTGGATGTATCTCTGCCGCAGGGTAAGATCGTACTCATCGCCACTGTTAAGTCTGTGTGTTATAGTGAGAATTACTACACAGACCACAAGGGTAAACTTTAACAGGTCTTTACTAGTTGAGGGTCCGGGCGGAACTGCCCAATAAATCATTACACAGCACTTATATACCGGTGTGGTCACCACCGGTATTACAGTATACAGCAGCCAAGATAAAGTAGTGCAACCCTTAAAATAGTTCTCTTAAAGGTGGAACGGTTACATACACTACAATCATCAAAGACCCTACCCACCCCAGCCACAGTCTGTTCACCCTCCTGCCACCTGGGAGACGCTACAGATGCATTCGCACCCGTACGACCAGATTTAGGAACAGCTTCTTTCCCAGGGCTGTCATCCTACTGAACTCCACAAATAAACTCTAAAGCCTGCACATCTGCCAATGCACTTATTATGGTTATGTTTATGTTAATGTATTACAAGCCAAATGTATGCTGAATGTTTAAATGTCTTAATCTAAATGTACACTCTCGGGAGCCGCAAGCCTACATGTCGTTGTACTGCACTTGTGCACTAACAATGACAATAAAGTTGATTATG
Source organism: Somniosus microcephalus (assembly GCF_052327205.1). Taxonomy (NCBI): domain Eukaryota; kingdom Metazoa; phylum Chordata; class Chondrichthyes; order Squaliformes; family Somniosidae; genus Somniosus; species Somniosus microcephalus. The sequence continues at coordinate 93,479,833 of NC_140998.1, read as the reverse complement.
ATTATGATTATGATTACCAACCGAATTTCTCCCCCTTTGTCTTTAAACAATGATTATTTATAGTTATATTAATTAGTTTAACTAGTTAAGCTATACATTTAATACAGTATGTTATAGTTTCCCGCTCCTAGTTTAAACCACTGCCTTAGTTTAGAAAGAAGAACAAACCTTAATACCCACCAACCAATCACCTACCTACTGTCCTGTGATGTCACACCTTGTTTTTTTTGGAAATCCTGGAAGGTTCGGCTGCCTCCGATTAGGTCGCGCTATTCCTCCGCTCTCTCCTTTATGTCCCACCGCAGCCTCTGATTAGGCCGCGCTGTTCCTCCGCTCTCTCTTTTATATCCCGCTGCCTCCGATTAGTTCGTGCTGTTCCTCTGCTCTCTCCTTTATGTCCCGCCGCTGCCTCCGATTAGGCCGCGCTGTTCCTCCGCTCTCTCCTTTATGTTCTGCCGCTGCCTCCGATTAGGTCGTGCTGTTCCTCCGATCTCTCCTTTATGTCCCACCGCAGCCTCTGATTAGGTCGCGCTGTTCCTCCACTCTCTCCTTTATGTCCCTTTATGTGACTATCGTGGGCTTTCTTTCACAGGCTGGTTTCGGGAGCAGTGAGACCAGAGACTCAGTGAGTATTTAAACTAACTTTCGCGGGATTTTTTACAGAGGCTTACCAATCTCGCTAACCGGCAGTGGCATTCCAGAGCCACGTCACGATTCAAAACGTGATGCGGGCAGGAGGGAGCAGCTGATTGGGTGAGTATGGCCAGGGAGTATTTATGCTACTCTATAGTTTGACAGTTAAGGTTCATAGTTTATAAAGTTTAGATGATCTTAATATTTTTGTGGTTATAGTTTCTAGTCCTAGTAACCAAGGGCCCTTGAGAATATCATTTAATTGTAGTGAAATTGGTGGTATTGATTTGATTTAAGTTACTTTAAATTAATTGAAGGGTAAGTCATGGCAGGACAGCTTGGCGGCGTGGTATGCTCCATCTGCACTATGTGGGAAATCAGGGACGCTTCCTGTGTCTCTGACGACCATGTGTGCGGGAAGTGTATCCAGCTGCAGCTACTGGCAGACCGCATTGCAGTGCTGAAGCTGCAAATTGATACATACTGGAGCATTCGCGATGCTGAGAACATCGTGGATAGCACATTTAGGGAGTTGGTCACACTGCAGGTAAAGGCTGCACAGGCAGGAAGGGAAAGGGTGACCACCAGGCAGAGTAGTATGCGCAGGCAGGTAGTGCAGGGGCCATCCCCCTCTCAAACAGATATACTGCTTTGAATATTGTTGAGAGGGATGGCTTATCAGGAGAAAACAGCAGAAGCCAACTTCCTGGCACCGTGGGTGGTTCTGCTGCACAGGAAGGGAGGAAAAAGAGTGGGAGAGCTATCGTAATAGGGGATTCTATTGTAAGGGGAATAGCGTTTCTGTGGCCGCAAACGAGACTCCAGGATGGTCTGTCGCCTCCCTGGTGCAAGGGTCAAGGATGTATCAGAGCGGCTGCAGGGCATTCTGGAGGGGGAGGGAGAACAGCCAGTTGTCGTGGTGCATATAGGTACCAACGATATAGCTAAACAATGGGATAAGGTCCTAAAAGCGGAATATAGGGAGTTAGGAGGTAAATTAAAAAAAAGAACATCAAAGGTAGTAATCTCAGGATTGCTACCAGTGCCACGTGCTAGTCAGAGTAGAAATAGAAGGATATTTCAGATAAATACGTGGCTAGAGGAATGGTGCAAGAGGGAGGAATTCAAATTCCTGGGACATTGGAACCGGTTCTGGGGGAGGTGGGACCAGTACAAACCGGATGGTTTGCACCTGGGCAGTGCCAGGGCCGATGTCCTAGGGGGAGTGTTTGCTAGTGCTGTGGGGGAGGGTTTAAACTAAAATGGCAGGGGGTTGGGAACCTGTGCAGGGAGACAGAGGAAAGGGAAACAAGGATAGAAGCAAAAGACAGGAAGGAGAAAAGCAAAAGTGGCAGTCAGAGAAATCAAAGGTTTAAACCAAACATGGCCACTGTAAATAATAATTCTAAAAGGTCTAAGTGTGTTCAAAAAACAAGCCTGAAGGCTTTGTGTCTTAATGCGAGGAGCATTCGTAATAAGGTGGATGAATTAGCTGTGCAAATAGAGGTAAACGAATATGATATGATTGGGATTATGGAAACATGGCTCCAAGGTGACCAAGGCTGGGAACTCAACATCCAGGGGTATTCAATATTCAGGAAAGACAGGCAAAAAGGAAAAGGAGGTGGGGTAGCATTGCTGGTTAAAGAGGAGATTAACACAATTGTAAGGAAGGATATTAGCTCTGATGATGTGAAATCTGTATGGGTAGAGCTGAGAATATGTGCGGGTTAGGTTGATTGGCTGTGATAAATTGACCCTTAGTGTTAGGGGGATTAAATACGTGGGGTTACGGGGATAGGGTGGGATATGTGTTGGTGTAGGGGTTACAGGGATCGGGTGGGATATGTGTCGGTGCAGGCTCGATGGGCCGAAATGGCCTCTATCTGCATTGTGGGGATTCTGTGATTCTGTGATTCTGTGAATACCAAGGGGCAGAAAAATTAGTGGGAGTTGTATACAGACCCCCAAACAGTAATGCGAAGGTTGGGGATGGCATTAAACGGGAAATTAGAGAAGCGTGCAATAAGGGCACAGCAGTTATCATGGGTGACTATAATCTACATATAGATTGGGATAACCAAATTAGTAACAATACTGTGGAGGAGGAATTCCTGGAGTGTATATGGGATGGTTTCCTGGACCAATATGGCGAGGAACCAACTAGAGATCAGGCCATCTTAGACTGGGTATTATGTAATGAGAAAGGAATAATTAGCAATCTTGTTGTGCGAGGCCCTTTGGGGTGGAGCGATTATAATATGATAGAATACTTCATTAAAATGGAGAGTGAAGTAGTTGACTCAGAGACTAGGGTCCTGAATTTAAATAAAGGAAACTACGATGGCATGAGGCGAGAGTTGGGTAGGATGGATTAGGGAATGTTACGCAAGGGTTGACGGTAGATAGGCAATGGCAAACATTTAAAGATCACATGCATGAACTACAGAATTTGTTCATCCCTGTTTGGCATAAAAATAAAACAAAAAAGGTGACTCAACTGTTGCTACCAAGGGAAATTAGGGACAGCATAAGATCCAAGGAGACGACATATAAATTGGCCAGAAAAAGCAGCAAACCTGAGGATTGGGAGCAGTTTAGGATTCAGCAAAGGAGGACAAAGGGATTAATTAAGAGGGGGAAAATAGAGTATGAGAGTAAGCTTGTAGGGAACCTAAAAACTGAGTGTTAAAGCTTCTATAGATATGTGGAAAAAAAAAGTTTGGTGAAGTCAAGCGTAGGTCCCTTGCAGTCAGAATCAGGGGAATGTATAATGGGGAACAACGAAATGGCAGACCAATTAAATACATACTTTGGTTCTGTCTTCACAAAGGAGGACACAAATAACCTCCCAGAGATGTCAGGGAACATAGGATCTAATGAGAGGAAGGAATTGAATGAAATCAGTATTTGTAGGGAAATGGTGTTAGGGAAATTGATGGGATTGAAGGCCGAAAATTCCCCAGGGCCTGATAATCTACATCCTAGGGTACTTAAGGAAGTGGCCCTAGAAATAGTAGATGAATTGCTGGTCATCTTCCAAAATTCTATGGACTCTGGAACAGTTCCCATGGATTGGAGAGTAGCTAATGTTACCCCACTATTCAAAAAAGGTGGTAGAGTGAAAACGGGGAATTATAGACCAGTAAGCCTGACATCGGTAGTGGGGAAAATGCTAGAGTCCATTATAAAAATGTAATAGCAGAGTACTTGGAAAACAGTGACAGGATCGGACAAAGTCAACATGGATTTACAAAAGGTAAATCGTGCTTGACTAATCTACTGGAATTTTTTGAGGATGTAACTGGTAGAACAGATAAGGGAGAACCAGTGGATGTGGTGTATTTGGACTTTCTGAAGGTTTTCGATAAGGTCCCGCATAAGTGATTAGCGTGTAAGTTTCAGGCACATGGGATTGGGGGCAAGGTGCTGACTTGGATAGAGAACTGGTTGGCAGACAGGAAGTAAAGAGTTGGAATTGATGGATCTTTTTCCGAGTGGCAGGCAGTGACTAGTGGGGTACCGCAGGGATCGGTCCTAGGACCCCAGCTATTCACAATATATATTAATGATCTAGACGAGGGAAGTAGATGTAATATCTCCAAGTTTGCAGATGACAAAAAGCTGGGTGGGCGTGTGTGCTGTGAGGCGGATGCCGAGAAACTCCAGTGTGATTTGGACAGGTTGGGTGATTGGGCAGATGCATGGCAGATGCAGTATAATGTGGATAAATGCGAGATTATCCACTTTGGTGTCAAAAACAGGAAAGCAGATCTGAATGGCAATAGATTGAGAGAAGGAGAAGTGCAACGAGACCTGGGTGTCCTTGTTCACCAGTCGCTGAAGGTAAGCATGCAGGTGCAGCAGGCGGTTAAGAAGGCAAATGGTATGTTGGCCTTCGTAGCGAGAGGGTTCGATTACAGGAACTAGGATGTCTTGCTGCAGTTGTACAGGGCCTTGGTGAGATCACACCTTGAGTATTGTGTACAGTTTTGGTCGCCTTATCTGAGGAAGGATGTTCTTGCCATGGAGGGAGTGCAGCGAAGATTCACCAGGCTGATACCTGGGATGGCAGGAATGACGTATGAGGAGAGATTTGGTCGATTGGGCTTATACTCACTGGAGTTTAGAAGAATGAGAGGGGTCTCATTGAAACTTATAAAATTCTAACAGGACTCGATAGACTAGGTGCAGGAAGGATGTTCCCGGTGGCTGGGGAGTCCAGAACCAGGGGTCACAGTCTAAGGATAAGGGGTAAGCCATTTAGGACAGAGCTGAGGAGGAATTTCTTCATCCAGAGAGTGGTGAACCTGTGGAATTCTCTACCACAGAAGGCAGTTGAGGCCAATTCATTAAATATATTCCAGAAGGAGTTAGATATATTTCTTAAGGCTAAAGGGATCGAGGGATATGGGGAGAAGGCAGGGACAGGGTACTGAGTTTGGATGATCAGCCATGATCTCATTGAATGGCGGAGCAGGCTTGAGGGGCCGAATGGCCTACTCCTGCTCCTATCTTCTTTGTTTCTATGTTTCTATGTCCCACTGTCGCCTCTGATTAGGCCTCGCTGTTCCTCCGCTCACTCCTTTATGTCCCACAGCAGCCTTTGATTAGGTCGCGCTGTTCCTCCGCTCTCTCCTTTATATCCCACTGTCACCTCTGATTAGGTCGCGCTGTTCCTCCGCTCTCTCCTTTATATCCCACTGTCGCCATGATTAGGTCGAGCTGTTCCTCCGCTCTCTCCTTTATGTCCCGCCGCTGCCTCTGATTAGGATACATTTTAGATAGATATATTTTGGACTCTAGGAGAATCAATGGATATAGGAATTGGGTGGAAAGTGGAGTTGAGGTCGAAGATCAGCCAGGATCTTATTGAATGGCGGAGCAGGCTTGAAGGGCCGTATAGCCTACTCCTGCTCCTAATTCTTATGTTCTTGTGTTTTTATTAATGAGGGTGAGGTGAAGCTATGCTTGTGAGTTATGAGTGGTGATTGCTAGAGATTGTTGGTAGGTGAGTGATAGCTGTCAGTGTGTGCAAGGTGTGAGATGTGGATGTGAGTCTTGCAGCAGTGATATGTTTGTGAGGGTGCGGTGACGCTATGATTGTGAGGTATGACTGGTGATTGCTTGAGATTGTTGGTAGGTGATTGATGGGGGTGTGGTGCATTGAGCAATGTGTGAGGCTAATGGTGCAGTTGGTAGAATATGGCATTTGAAGATGTATTCCCTCACCTTGACCACTCATGTGAGGTCATTAAACTTCTTGCTGCACAGGATCCAAGTTCTGGGGACAACACTTGTGGCACTGACAGGTTAAGCTACTTCCTTCCACTGCCTTCTAGTATAGTGCCTGGAAGGCCTCCTGCCCCTCTTATGTCATCAGTGAACCCCCAGGACCAAGACCTGCAGTGCCGCATCAGAAAACCTCCTTGCCCTCTCTCTTCCCTGTTGGGCCATGATTTCATCCAGACTGACAATAAGGTGCTCCTGCAACAAAGCACCTCCCCTTTAAGTTGTGCAGAGAGCCTAGGCTAAATTTTATTGGTCAGTAGACTGCACCCGATATTGGCCCCCCTGTTCAGCGCTAAGCCAACCAGCAGCGTGTTTAGCACTGAGTTCAGCCCTCCAATCATTATAATGAACAGGCAGCACAAAATCTGCGTGCTGCCTGCACCACTTTGAACGGACGTGGGCACATTGCGCTTTGCTCATTTTTAGGCTTTACCCAATTTCACCCTGTATATGTCACTGTAGCATTAATCTAAGATGGAGCCTACCCTCCGGCCGTTCTGATAAATTCACTGTTTTGAAATGCTAACTTGTAAGCATTAAAATTCACTGTGTAAGCAGAGGCTGTGGGATTTCTTGCTAACCATTGTCTGCATACTATGACTTGTAGCTGATAAATAGATTGTCCTGTGATGTGTGTCCAGAGTGACAACTGTGCAAACAAATGGATACCCTGGCTATTTGGTTCTTGTAAAGATTATCAAGTTACACACTGACATAATATGATATTATTTGTATTTCATATCTAACTTGGTAACCTGTAAATGGAGGGGTATTTTTCATTGTTTTATGCCCAAAAGGTCTTCAATTGTTCATTGTATCTTGAAATGCAACTTTATTGCGTTTGTCTGCAAATCTTCATAAAAAGGAATTTTAAAGGTTAAAAACTTGCCTTTTGCTGTCGCTTGTTGGCATGTTCTAAAGTCTGAGGCCATGGCAGAAGGAGGAATTGTACATATATTTCCATTGAACACCATAACTTGCAAAGGTTACAAGAAAATGAAGAAACCATTATTGAAGCCCTTGTCAGGACTGGAGGAGGAATTTTGTTTTATACAACAGGTGTGTTACATCATTAAATTGATTATCTGGTCATTTATCTCATTGCTGTTTATGGGACCTTGCTGTGTGCACTTTGGCTGTTGTGCTTCCTACATTACAACAGTGATTACAGTTCAAAAGTACTTCATTGGGTTTAAAGCGCTTTGGGACATTCTGAGGTTGTGAAAGGCGCTGTACAATTGCAAGTCGTTCTTCCTACTCTTTTTTTCTTTTCTTTCTCTCTCTCTTTCTCTTTTTCTTTCTCACAGTTATGTTCAATTCGTCAATTTTTATGGTATTGCTGAATTTGGATATTTTTTCACTTAATTGTAATTGATTACTTTAGTTACTTTAGCCTGCAAAATCTTCTTTCTATGTTTGATATGTCATCATATGAAAGAATGCAATAATATGTTTAATCTAGTCATCAGATTACTACAAACAAAGGCAAGTACTAATCCTCAAGGTCAGAGAAATTGGCGGGACACTGATCATTGATAAAGATGCCACTCACTTCCAGATCTTTGGGGACAACAAAGTGTGTTTCTGGAAACTGCTATGAAACTGTGAAAAGAGAAATCTAAATACACCAGATTATAACAGCCCAGGACACTCTTCCACCTATATAAACACCTATATGTGGCGGTACCACCGGTTGTACCTTACATAAAGACACATAATTCCCTTTAACTTACTTTTTCGGGCCGTTGCCCTTTTAACTTACCTGTTGGGGCCGTTGCCCCTTTAAGATTCACCCTAACGTGATGACGCCACGTCACGTATGACGTGACGTGCGTGCGGTGGCCGCTGGCCCGACTCGGCCTTCTAGGACGGCCGCCGGCACAGCCCGGCCTAGCGTCTTCGGCCTCAACGGCCAGCCGACGGGAGCGACGCGATCTTCCGCTCCCGCGGCAAGCACCGGCACAGCCCGGCCTCGCGACCTCGGCCTCAACGGCCAGCGACGCAATGACGCAGTCACGTGACTGCCCCAGGCGCGGGCAAACATGATGACGCACATCACGTGATGCCCTAAGCGCGGGAAATGCGAACGTGATGACGTCACAACACAAACGCGATGACGTCATCACGCTCCCCACAGGACTGCGAACTCAGTCCTCGTGGAGTCCCCGCTGGGGCAAGACCTATACCATGGTGCTCCTACAGTCAGCCATCATACCTGATGTAATTAGTCTGTTCCTGTAAATAAACAACTTGTTAATAGTTCGTCGAAGTCAAACTCTCTTATTTAGTGGCGATCTACACGAACCACTACATATACATATATATCAATCTTTTGTAATGTATTCTGAATCTTGATGAATCTATGATTTAATTCAATTTCTGAAACTTTACTAAGTTTGGTTGAAATCTTTGAAACTGATCTAAAGCCACATATTTAAGCTGAGAAAATGCCATCCAAACTTAAGCTATAGCTTTTTTTTATTCGCTTATGGGATCTGGGCATCGCTGGCAAGGCCAGCATTTATTGCCCATCCCTAGTTGCTCTTGAGAAGGTGGTGGTGAGCCGCCTTCTTGAACCACTGCAGTCCATGTGATGAAGGTACTCCCACAGTGCTGTTAGGCATGGAGTTCCAAGATTTTGACCCAGCGACGATGAAGGATCAGCGATATACTTCTAAGTCAGGATGGTGTGTGACTTGGAGGGCAACTTGGAGGTGGTGGTGTTCCCATGCGCCTGCTGCCCTTGTCCTTCTAGGTGGAAGAGGTCGCGGGTTTGGGAGGTGCTGCCGAAGAAGCCTTGGCAAGTTGCTGCAGTGCATCTTGTAGATGGCACAGACTGCAGCCATTGTACGCCGATGGTGGAGGGAGTGAATGTTTAAGGTGGTGGATGTGGTGCCAATCAAGCGGGCTGCTTTGTCCTGGATGGTGTCGAGCTTCTTGAGCATTGTTGGAGCTGCGTTCATTCAGGTAAGTGGAGAGTATTCCATCACACTCCTTACTTGTGCCTTGTAGATGGTAGAAAGGCTTTGGGGAGTCAGGAGGTGAGACACTAGCCGCAGAATATCCAGCCTCTGGCCTGTTCTTGATGCCACAGTATTTATGTGAGACAAAAGGGCTTGATTCATGGAAACTGTATATTTTCCCACAAACTATGTTTGGTTATAGACAGTATCCTGCTTCTATTAGCAGAATTATTTTCCCTATCTTTAAATCTTTTTTAACGATAGGAATCAATAAGAATCATGTTTGCACTGGTAGGTTGGGCATCCTTAGAGTGTACATTGCAACATTTTTTAAGTGATGATTTTACTAATTGCAGTAGAACATTTAACAATTGTGCACACACTATAATTCTTAGAACCTTAAGGAAAAATTCCAGTAATTTAGTTTTATTGATTGACACTAGCGAAAAATGAAAGCAAATTAAAAGTAATAATAACAGAGAATATAATTAAATAAAATTGGATAACTGGATTGAAATTGATTTGGCAATAGAAAGCAGAATGATAAATGATCAAAGCTCTCTAACGAAGATAATTTGTCTGCTCTGCATTCCCTGCAATGTGAGCTGATGACTGGTGTAAAACAGATTGGAAGATTTTTGCACAAATTTTGTTGCTCTATCAATGGGTGTTGGCCGTCTTGTTTCCCTGCATACGTAATAGCTTGGTGACACATGTGAGCTACTTTTTGTTGTGTAATGACCTGTTTCCATCTTTTTAAATTGGGTTTTGTGGTTTGTGTGATTCTTTTCATGATGGTTTAGTGGTGTTTCTGTTTGTTTTCCGAATGCTCTGATAGAAACTCTGTCTAATCTCTAGGGGTCTTTATCTAATCCTTGGTGGTCTAGAAGTAGTTTAGGAGTGAGCACTTGGTGCCACATTTTCTTCTATTTAATAACTTTAAAGAAAAGGTTGAGATGAGTTAAAGGTGGTGCAATACTGGAAGTGTCTATTTGTTCATTTTAGTGATGTCCTGACAATACCTACCTCTCTGAATATGGAATAACAAAAATTGGCAAAAGGTTCTGAAAAACACTGATTTTATTTGTTGGAGAAAGTATGAAATCCAGGTATCTCCAAATGCTCTTACACAACTAAAATATGTGTTTTTCAAGCAGCTTAAAAATGTCATGCTTCAATTGAAATCTTTGATTGTTAAAGCTTGAATTTGTAAGCCGAATAAGAGGATCAGTTTGACTAGCTCTGAGGACTACAAAGTGCTTCTGCGTTACAGTAACAAATAGAAATTTTAATTATTCAATGCGTCTGCGCTTTTGTTTCTGAGTCAGAACGTCATGGGTTCAAGTCCCACTTCAGGTCTTGAGCATATTATCTGAGTTGACACTTCAGTGCTTTACTCAGGATGTGCTGCATTCTTGGAGGTGCCCCCTTTCAGTTGATATGTCAAACCAAGGCCTTTGCTTTGTGCTCAGGTGTCACTATTCAAAAAAGAGCAGGCAAATTCTTTTATATTTTGTCCCTCAACCAACACCACCAACACAGACTAAGTGCTCATTGCTGTTGGGACCTTGTGTGTAAATTGGCCGCCGCTTTTGACTATATGACAAAATGACAATACTTCAAAAGCAATCCATTGGCTGGACAACACTTTGGGATGTCCTGAGTATGTGAAAAGGGATACATAAATGCAAGTTCTTTCTTTCCCTTAAAGAATGTTGGAGATTTAGAATACAACACTGTAATTTTACATTAAAATAGTCAGATAGCATTCAAAATGCTCAGAAAATTATTTCTGATAGATAAAATAAATTTGGATAGCTATATTATGTGACTAATCCTGAAAGGCTTAAGCAAGATAGATGGTATTGATGGAAGTTATTGCTAGTGATCTCAGTCCATTAGAACAATATATTGAGATTTTTTTTAAAAAACAAGTAAGTCTTTTACATGGATGTTTGATGTGTTATCTACGATAATATTTGCAAGAACCAATGGGAGAAAAAAAATCAATTACAGGACAAAATCTGTATTATTAGAGGCTATTGAATTAAAGAAATACTTTTGAAAAAATCATCTAAAAAAAAAACCTTATCTATTTAGAAATCTGGCCTACACAGGATGGCTACATAGGGGATTGGAAGGTGCTTTTGATTATGTTTGAATGGGGTGGTTATCTGTTCTATGTGAATAAAATTGCAATGAGCTTTTCTACAGACTTTTACAAATGTTATGCTAACAATGAATTGCATTATCTGATTATGATCTCTATGCATTGCATTTTATTTCAAACTACCAAATTATGCATGGACTCTATTGAACAACATCTAAAGTGGTGCTCATAACTTTTCTGATGATGAACATAAACCAGATTTTTAAAGGAATTATTTCAAATACAGTATGTTTATTATCACAATGCTTCTTATTATCATATTCACTTTTGATTACGCAATCTCATAAATACAAATGAAAAAAGACTAGAAGAAGTCAGATATTGGTGTACCAATGCTCAGAGGCACAGGGTGTAAGTAATAAACAATTGACGGTATAGTTGACTGCAGTCTGCACCAATGCACCTCTAAATAACCTGTTAATAGCAGAAGAGCCCAGGGAGCTGATCGCCTGCCCACTCTCTTGACTGAGGGTGGCAGAACCAGAAGGGCAAAGAAAACTGGTGAAAAATTAGAAGGTAAATCCCCTTACAATAGACAAAAGAGAACCCAAAAATGGAAACAAATGCAATGAAAAGGTTACAGCAAGGGGTAAGAGGATTATAGAATTGTAAGTATTTAGATATGTATCAGGTTTAACAGTTGTAAACTATGCTTTTCAAATGCAGCTATTCTCAGTTGCAGAAGTAATGGCCATAGAACCATAGACATTCATGGCATAGAAGGAGGCCATTCAGTCCATCTTGTCCGTGCCGGCTGAAAAAAAGCTATCTAGCCTAATCCCACTTTCCAGCTCTTGGTCCGTAGCCTTGTAGGTTACAACACTTCAAGTGTATGTCCAAGTACTTTTTAAATGTGATGAGGGTTTCTGCCTCTACTACCCTTTCATGCAGTGAGTTTCAGACCCCCATCACCCTCTGCGTGAAAAAAGTTCTCCTCAACTCCCCTCTAATCCTTCTACCAATGACTTTAAATCTATGCCCCCTGGTTATTAACCTCACTGTTAAGGGAAATAGATCCTTCCTATCCACTCTATCTCGGCCCCTCATAATTTTATACACCTCAATCAAGTCTTTACAGTGAACCACAGAGACATGACACTGAAACGTGCAACAGAAATCTTTTCCTGATGTCACACAGTCTTGGTCATATTCCTTTTGGTGCTCCACACAAAAGCAGGAAGCCCTTGAGAAGCATTCCTCACCCATCCACCATCAAGGAGCACCATTGATCTCTCTGCCATATCGTCTGAACAATTTAAGGATCTACAGTTAGAGGAGACACCTTATCAGAGAGGACACTGCTGCAGGGATATTATGTATTCTGTCAGGAATTATGCTGTAATTTTAAATTAGCTCTGAAAACAGTACAGTTTTGGATAGGATTGGATTTCCCAATGAGAATCCCTCTTTTCCTAGGTTATGAAGATTGAGATGGAAAGGTTAAATTGAAGGCACTTAGATTGAAGCATCACAGAAGTAATTTGTTCCCAGCTATCTACTCATCAGAGTCCACAGACCAAGATGGTCTTACTTAGACTTTCCTGAACATTAGTGGCTATTGGGGAGATAGGCCAATGGTTAGCTGAAGACCTACAGCCCATTTTCAGCAGGAGAACAGCATTGTCTATACCAGTCAAAGTAACCAGTGCCTTGGTTTTCTTTGCCACTGGATCTTTCCAGGCAGCAGCTCACCACTACATCAAGAAGGTCACTCATGCTCTATTAAGGAGGGCCATGCAATTCATATCCTTCCCAATGGAACCAGAGAAACAAAGAGAGCAAGCTATGCAGTTCTACAGATGGAGAGGGTTTCTATAGATGCAATTTACAGAGCACATGTGGCACTGAAAGCCCTGTATGAGAACCCTCTCCAATGTTCATGAACATTTGATTAACATGTAGCTAGTATACAATGCCAATCACCTATCTGCATGTGAATACCAGATAGCCAGGAAGCTGTCATGATAGTCTCATCATGTGACAATTTACATTAGCCATCATGACCTGGATCCATGCATCAGGATGATTGATTGGTGATCCACTGCAGATATGGTTCATAACTTCAGTAAGGCTTTCACAGTCAGAGGGGCCAACAGACATAATGAGACCCATGCCAGTACAAGAAGTGTGATACGTCAGACAATAGGCATTTTAAATTGCCTGGATAAATCTGGTGAGCCCTGCAATATAGCCCAGCGTGGTAGACATAGAGGAAGTGCAGCACCCAGATTCAATGATGAATCGCTGGAATTAGTGCTGGGTGCAGTCAGGAGCAGGAGGGACATAGCTTTCCCCAGCAATGGGAAGAAGAAACCGGCGGCTCTGACCAAGAAGGCATGCTTAGCGGTAACTAAAGACGTGAGCAGCAGGAGCATTGTGCCCAAGTCATGGATGCATTGTAGGAAGTGGTTTAGTGACCTAGCCAGGTCAGGAAAAGTGAGTACATTTGCTGATTCAATAACATCCTGTGCTTTAAGCTCCTGCCCCCTTTCACGCTGTCTTGCTAAGTTTTCTCCATGACACCACTCCTAACACCCACTCAACTTTCAGCAGCACCCAGCCTTCACGTTCTATGCACTTCATTGCCTCCTCATTTATCCATCCACCATTGCCACTCACCCCAATTCTCATGCAATGTGATGCATCTGTCTGAAAGTTACCCGCAGCGATTTCACTGCATCCTTCACTCACTCACAGGTCTGTTTTTTCCCCACTTGTAGGAGAAGAGAACACAAAACGCAAGGGAAATGGAGAGGACTGGAGGTAGGCTGCCACAGATAGCCTAGCTCACAGATGCAGAGGAGGAGACACTAGAGATAAGTGGCATATCTGCAACCTTCTCAATAGGAGATGGAGAGACAGGGAACTTGTATCTTACAAATATCTCTGACACACATATACTGACTTTATTTCATCAATGACTGAACTATGAGAAGACTAAGAATGCTGATTGTCAAGATTGTGACTTTGCCACAGCTAAATCATCTCCCTTTCTTTTGTCTTCAAGGACTTTCATGCATACAGCAAGTGCTGTAGGACATCCATAAGGACGATTACTGAGAGGATCTCATTCCTTCTGAGGGTGCACCATCACAGGATGTGTAGTGTATGTGCATTTAAGTCAGAACTACTTTTACAGCTCCTGTATACTGTAGTACCGGCAGTGACCACACCTGTATATAAGCTTTGCACATGCCTCTGTACCCCCAGTCTTGAGACTACCCTCCTCCAGTAAAGACCTGTTTATTGTTAATGTACAGCATCCATGTGATTATTTAATAACAGCATATCCACTGAACCACGGATCCAACAGTGGCGACGAGTGTCGATTCGAATCTACCTGCAACATAAATTTTTTTTTTTTTAAAGTCGAGGCCAGGAACACGGGCGTCGACCACGAGCAACCGCCCAGCAGTCAGGCAGAGTTTGAACTTCGCAGGGGAGGCTGTGGAGAGCCGGGCTTGGTTCCCCAGCCACGACGAGCAGCAAGAGACCGACGACAGGTCCAGCGCAGACCCTTCCCGAGCAGCGGCGGCTGGAGCCGACCGATGGCGGAGAGAAAGCCGAGCAGCGTCGACGGGGTAAGACAGAGGGTGAAGAGCGCAGGGCGCAGCCAGGGGTTGAACACCGAGCGGCGTCGAGAAAAAGAAAACAAACCGGAGAGAGTGAGGGTAGAGAAACAGCCAGGTTCTAGGCTGAGCGGCGTCGAAAAATATAAAAAGAAGAATGCGCAGAGCACAGCCAGGGCTCACGGGCTGAACAGGGTCCGCGGGGCGAAGAAAGGGGAGCGCGGGAGACGCCATTGAGCCGCGGAGAAGAAGAAAGAGCGCAGGAGACGCCATTTTTAGAAGCCGCAGCGGAGAAGAAGGGCGAGCGCGGGAAGGAAGGAAAGCGTGGGAGATGCCATTTTGTGCCAGAGGAGAAGAAGGGGAAGCGCGGGAGGCGCCATTTTTGACAGTTAACTCACACCCAAGGATGCCGAAGAGTGGCAGTATCTCTACGTTCGACAATGAAGTCGAAGATTGGGCGACATATGTGGAACGCATTGAGGTGTACTGCAGGGCGAATGAAGTGCCAGATGCTAATAAAGCACTGGTTCTGTTCAATTCCATGAGTGCAAAAACTTATGGGTTACTGCGAAATCTAATAACACCAGAGAAGCCAGTAAACAAGAATTTTGAAAGCATAGTAGAAATCCTACAGGACCACTTAAACCCCACACCGCTGCTGATAGCAGAACGATTTAAGTTCCATAAAAGGAACCAACACAAAGACGAAAGCAATGCTGAGTACCTAACGGAACACTGCCAGTTTGGAGCGGGACTAGCAGATACGATAAGGGACAAGTTTGTGTGTGGGCTACAAAGTGAAGGAATGCAGAAACGGCTTCTATCAGAAAAGGACCTTACGCTGGACAAAGCTTTCAGTATGGCAGTATCACATGAAGCAGCCGCAAGGGGCGCTGCAGAGATACAACGGAAACCGCAAGAATATGGCACCAATGAAATGTCCTATGGAACAGGGAAGTGCTATTGCTGTGGCAGAACAACACATGACCAGAAAGATTGTTGGTTCAAGGACCAAGTGTGCAGACAGTGTGGGAAAGCAGGACACATAGCAAGAGTCTGCAGGTCTGGGAAGAAAACCAACAGTAAGAAACCTCCACAGGAGAAGTACAAAAAGGTACACCAGGTGATGGACAGTGGTTCAGACGAACAGAAAAGTGACACAGACTCCGGAATCAAGGAGCTGGGTTGTCTGAAACTACATAAGGTAACAGAAATGGAGGATCACCAGACTATCTGGGTTACACTCAAGATAGACAGAGTCCAAGTGAAAATGGAATTGGACACAGGGTCAGCGCTAACAGTCATAAATCAAAGAGACTACAAGCGGCTATTTTCACACATACCCTTGAAAGCTACAGAGATTGTCTTGAAGACGTATACGGGGCAAAAAGTCTACCCCAAAGGAAAAATAAGGGTGAAAGTGACATATAAAGGCCAGGAAATACCTAAAATGGATATATATGTATTGCCAGATGGAGGACCACCACTGCTAGGACGTGAATGGATCCGGAAGATACAATTAGATTGGCATTCCATACAGGCACTGAAGGTTGAGGCCAAAAAGGATGACGACGTCACACCTGGACGACTGTCAAAAATGCTAACTGACGCAAAAGAAGTGTTCCAGGAGGGACTAGGAACACTAAAAGGAATAACAGCAACGATTAAAATAGAGGAAAATGCAAGCCCAAAGTTTCTGAAGGCCAGACCAGTGCCTTATGCGATCAGACCAGCTGTTGAAGCAGAGCTGGAAGGGTTGGAACGTTCAGGAGTACTGTCCAAAGTAGACTGGAGCGAGTGGGCTACACCCATCGTTCCTGTAATGAAGAGGTCGTTGAGTAATACGCCTGGGGAACCAAAGAAGGTCTGCATCTGTGGGGATTTTAAGGTGACAGTGAACCAAGTCCTTCACACGGTACAATATCCGCTTCCACGAATTGAGGATATTTTCGCCTCGCTATCTGGAGGTAAATGCTTCACCAAAATTGATCTAGCCCAGGCGTACTTGCAAATGGAGGTCGAAGAAGCTTCGAAACAATACCTTACGATCAACACTCATAAAGGTCTCTATCAATACAACCGGCTGGTGTTTGGAGTAGCCTCGGCTCCGGCTATCTGGCAAAGGGTGATGGATCAGGTCCTGCAAGGGATTCCAGGGACCCAGTGTTATTTGGACGACATCTTGGTCACGGGCGAAAATGTCGGTGATCACCTCGCCAACTTGGAGAAGGTGCTCACCAGATTAGAGTATGGGCTACGAGCTAATCGCCACAAGTGCGAGTTTTTCCAGAAACAGATCTCGTATTGTGGACATGTCATCGATGAAGAGGGGTTATGTAAGTCCCCTGACAAGATTGAGGCAGTAATCAAGGCTCCAGCACCAGAAAATGTGTCACAACTGAGGTTGTTCCTCGGGTTGGTAAACTACTACCACAAGTTCTTACCAAATTTGTCGACGGTATTACACCAACTGAACACCCTACAGCAAACAGGGGTACCATGGAAGTGGGATGACGAACGTAGATGAGCTTTCCAGAAGTGTAAAGAATTGATCACATCAAAAGAGGTGTTGGCCCATTTCAACCCAGCACTACCAATTCTTTTGGCATGTGATGCATCACCCTATGGTATTGGAGCGGTGCTGTCACACAAATTCCCTGACGGGTTGAAGAGGCCAGTAGCCTTTGCATCTCGGTCACTAACCTCAGCCGAGCGCAACTATGCCCAGATTGACAGGGAGGCCCTCAGCCTAGTATGGGGAGTAAAGAAATTCAACCACTATCTGCATGGGCAGAATTTCACCTTGCTGACTGACCACCAACCAATACAATACAATACAATACAAATCGCTTTATTGGCATGATAAGGTACATCTTATGTTGCCAAAGCATCAAAATACATTTATGGTTGAACACATAAACGCGGTTCCATTCATACAGTGTATAAACAGGTATATCCCTGAGTTTATAAATATACATTCGCCTTGTTTATATATACTCTTGTCTTAGTTTACTGGTTGTCCCTCTGTTCATGGCAAGCTGTAACATAGTGTGCCGCCAGTGTTACACAGCTTGTCTCCATCTTTAATCCTAAGAAGGGTGTTCCAGTGATGACTGCACAGCGGTTACAAAGATGGTCCCTGTTTCTAGGTGCGAATCAATATGAATTAGAATATAAAGGCATGAAACAGCATGGGAACGCTGATGGGCTATCGCGCCTGCCACTGCCTACTGTGGAGGAAGCACCAGCAGTGGACCCTATCGAGATATTTTATTCGTTAATAATTGAACGATTGCCAGTAACGAACGCAGATATAGAGAAGGAGACTCGCAATGATCCGAAGCTGTCTCGGGTATATGAATTGACGGTGAGGGGATGGCCAATTCATGGCGGCTCACTGTTGCCAGCATTCTCATCCAGAAGAGAACAGCTGTCAGTATGCCAGGGGACAGTGATGTGTGGATCCAGAGTGGTGATTCCACCCAAGTTAAGGGAGAGAGTGCTAAATGAGCGACATGAAGGTCATCTGGGGGGAGTGAAAATGAAAAGCCTTGCTAGGGCTTATGTGTGGTGGCCGGGAATCGATCAACAAATCGAAGACCTAACTAAGAGCTGCGTAGGATGCCAGAAGGTCCAAAATGCAGCACCACGTGCCCCTCTACACCCATGGGAGTGGCCCTCCTCTCCATGGCAACGGGTGCATATTGATTTCGCTGGTCCATTCATGGATTCAATGTTCTTAATAGCAGTGGATGCTCATTCAAAGTGGCCTGAGGTGATAAAAATGTCTTCAACCACTACAGAGAAAACGATTGCAGTCCTACGGACCATATTTGGCAGAAACGGTTTGCCAGAGCAGATTTGCTCTGATAATGGACCACAGTTTGGCCTAGAAATTCAGTATAGCCACTTTTGGGGCGGTAAAGTCGGGCGGCCGCTCAAGTTTGCGCCCGGCGCAAAGTCGCGCCCCCTTCGCCGATATTCAGTCGCATCGCCCCAAGAGGTTGCTGCTGCGCTAAAACAGGCGATGCACGACCATCTTTAGGCGCTAAGCCGGCGGTGCTGAGCGATACCCCCGAGGCCGGGCGCAGCGCAGGTGCGGCGAGTTCTTGATTGACGGCAGACACTCTGGCGCCGGTCATCTCTTAAAGGGGGAGGGTGGATTTGTTTGCCTGCCACGCCCTGCACACTGCAGCCCTCAACCTCGGCCTGACCACTTCAGCTTCACCTGTACAACGCCCAGGACTATGGAGAAGGCCAGGGAGAGAGCGCAGCGCTTCAGCGACGGTGACCTGAAGCTGCTGGTTGGCGGAGTGGAGCGCAGGCGCCATGTTTTGTTCCCAGAAGGCGGCAAGAGGCCGCTGCCCAGCACCTACCGGAAAGCCTGGAGGGAGGTGTCCAACAGGGTGTCTTCCAACAGCGTGGTTGCCAGGACTCCTGTGCAATGCCGGAAGAAGTTCAACGACCTCACTCGGGTTGTCAGGGTGAGTACCCTTTCCAGTGTCCTCCTCATCCTTGCATGTGCACCTCACATTATTGGCCAGCCCTCATCCAGCAGCTATGGGACTGGCATGAAAATCAATTGCACATTCAGCGCTATACACACTGTACAAGCTATTCGACCATGGGAGGCATTGCAGACAAGATCAGGGCTACACACTGTACAAGCTATTCGACCATGGGAGGCAGTGCAGACAAGATCAGGGCTACACACTGTACAAGCTATTCGACCATGGGAGGCAGTGCAGACAAGATCAGGGCTACACACTGTACAAGCTATTCGACCATGGGAGGCAGTGCAGACAAGATCAGGGCTACACACTGTACTTAGAGGCCGTCCTTTCTCTTGCAGGCCAAGGTTGCGCACAACCGGCGCAACCGAACTGAGACCGGGGGAGGCCGTCCTGACCTCAAAGAGCTTTCCGACCTCGACCAGTGTGTGGAGCGCATTATGGTAGGCCGGCTGATTGGCCCCATCTCCAGTGGAGATGCCGACCCTTTTCTGGGCACCAATGGTAAGGGCATCACCTTTTGGACCTCTCTCGTTCCACTTGCGCATCAGATCAGCATCCTTTGCCACTGTCCGACCAATGCGGTGAATGGCACCACTCATGCCTCCCTCGCTGCCGCCCTGTCCTCACTCTAAAGCTACTCTTGTGCCTTCCTCCTTTCAGATGGTGAATCGCCAGGTGAGGAGGCGGGCCCTCAAGCTGCCACTGTCAGCCCTTCGGAAGACGAGGAGGAGGAAGAGGAAGCCGGCCCATCAGTGCCAACCTCAGCCGCGCCAGCCCATGGCGATGTAGGGGACACGTCTTCCCTGGAGGGGAGCCGGGGGGAAGGGTCGGAGGAGAGTGAAGCTCCGGGGCCCAGCGGCCTGCAGCAACGCGGGAGGGGTGGGGAAGCTCGGCGGACTTCTCCCCAGAGGGTGAGTGCGGCCTCCAGTCCTGCGACGGTCAGCGCAGAGGAGGTGCGCCTCCTAGAGGAAATGGCCGTCCAGGCTGAGCGCAGGCACACTGAGCTCATGGCTGCAGTGGCAAGGATGCCTGACTCCATAGAGTGTCTGTCAAGGAGTGTGCAGCAATTCGGAGCAGCAGAGGCCAGGAGTCTGCAACAATTCAGTGCAGCACAGGCCAGGAGTCTGGAACTATTCAGTGCAGCACAGGCCAGGAGTCTGCAGGACTTCGCGGCAGCACAGTCGGCTTCTAGCCAAGTGCTCAGTCGTGCCATCCATTCACTGGCTGGTGTCATGCGGACACAGACCAGGGCCACATGGGCACTAACTGCTGCCACCCTCGCTGGATCAGCCAGGCATCGCCAGGGCACTCACCGCGCAGCAGCAGCCCAGCAGTCTGCTGCGCATGCAGCAGTGCTGGCCCGTGCGAGTGCCAATGTCTCAGGCGACCAGCGAGCACCTGCGATCTGCCAGGTTGCCACCATTCCTGCAGCCGACACTGCCACTCCGCCATTGCAGCTGCCACGAGCTGCTGGACAGACTGCTGCCGCCCAGCCAGAGTTGGAGCAGTCACCAGCCGGACACTCCAAGGCCAGAGCTGGTGCAGGCCGACCCCCAAGGGCATCTGCCGTCTCGCCATCTGCCCCTCAGCAGCCTTCCCCCAGCCTTGCTGCAGCCACTGGGCTCCCATTGAGGAGGAGCAGCAGGGCGGGCAGGGGCCAGGCAAGGATACGCAAGGCATTGCCCTCGCAGGGCAAAAAGTAGAGGTATGCACAAATGCCTGGTGCTTGTTGTAAGGCCGACACTGGTGCAGTTGTTTTTGTGTAAGGCCGAGACTGGTGTCTTTCTTTCTTTTTGTAAGGCCGAGACTGGTGTCTTTCTTTCTTTTTGTAAGGCCGAGACTGGTAGTTTTGTGTTTTTGGAGGGGGGCTTTTCCACATGAGCATGTAATGTGGGAAGGGCAGAGGTTTTCAATAAATTATTGCTGTTAAATTGCAGTGTGCATGGTTTTTTGGTTAAGTCCTGGTTGCCCTGCTCGGCTGAGGGCTTGTGGAGCGGCTACATTCATCTGCTGACATTGGCACAAGCCAGTCCCTGAGAGGGGGCCTAGAACCGACGTTCAATAAGCCGGCGACGGGCGGCCCTTGCACTTTCTGCCTCCCTCCTGTGCTGGTCCTCCTCCTCCTCCTCCTCCTCCTCCTCCTCAGGTGGTCCTCCAATCTCTGGTGGCAGTGGCTGAGTCCTGCGGATAGCCAGGTTGTGCAGCATGCAGCAAACGACCACGAAATGGGAGACTCGCTCCGGCGAATACTGTAGGGCTCCACCGGAACGATCCAGACAGCGGAACCGTTGCTTCAGGACGCCGATTGTTTGTTTGATGATGTTCCTGGTCGCTTGATGGCTCTCGTTGTATCCCTCTTCAGCAGGGGCGCTGGGCACACGGAGCGGGGTCATCAGCCAGGTACACAAAGGATAGCCTTTGTCCCCGATAAGCCATCCTTGTGGGTGAGGCTGGGCCTGGAACATGTCTGCCACAGAAGTCTGTCGCAGGATGAAGGCATCATGGCTGCTGCCTGGAAAGCGGGCATTGACAGCTAGGATGAGCTGCCTGTGGTCACACACCAGCTGGACGTTCAGCGAATGGTAGCCCTTCCGGTTGCGGTAATCCTCGGCATTCTCCAGAGGTGCCCGCAAAGCCACATGCGTGCAGTCAATGGCGCCCTGCACCATGGGGAAGCCCGCGAATGCTGCAAAGCCCATTGCATGCTCTTGCTGCTTGGCAAGGGCCATGGAGAAGGAGATGAACTGACTTCTCCTTTTGAAAAGGGCATTGGTCACCTGGCGGATGCAGCAATGCACGGCGAACTGGGAGATGTTGGCAATGTCCCCAGTAGCGGATTGGAAGGAGCCGGTGGCATAGAAGTTGAGAGCCACCGTCACCTTCACTGCCACCGACAGAGACGTCCTGCTCCTCAGCTGTGGCTGCAGATCACCGCCAAGCAGCTGGCAGATCTCTGTGACCACCTCCCTTCGGAATCGCAGCCTCCGAACACACTGCTCGTCAGACATGTTGAGATTGGAGAACTGCTGGCGGTATACCCTGGGTGGGTAAGGCCTCCTTTGCCGACGCCTGTTGCCCCCTCTCCGTCTAGCCAGGGATGCCACTCCCTCACGGCGTCTGTGAGCCCTTTGGGTGTAATTGAGAAAGCCAGCGTTGACACCCATTGCAGCCCCCATAATATGCTGGCAAACAATGAGATGTCAATGAAGGCAAAGACTAGTGGAAAGCTGTGGCCTGAAGCCAGGAGTACCTGTCCGAGTGTTGGGCCAAAGCAGAAAGCTATCTACCTTGGTCTCTCTCCAAAGGTCCATTTCTCAAGAGGGAGTGCTGCGAAATGGCAGCCTTTTATAGTGCAGGAGGAGTGCCCTTTAATTTGCGCCCCCCGCGCCCCGCATCGGCTGAGCACCGTTCCACTCTAACAGTCGCTAGGGGCGCCAGGCGCACAATGGGGCGTTGCCACTGAAGTTCCGGCTGGGGGCGCACAAAGGGCGTTGCACGAGGAAATTACGTCATGATCTGCGCGCGCAGCTGAGCGCGCGCAAAGACTTTGCACCGCCGCTAAATCTCTAGTGAAGTTGGGGTGAGGCGCAGTTCGTGCTGCACCCGGGCGCTACCCGCCTAGCGCCCGACATCTACTCCTCATAAGGCGCTAATGGCTGGCGCAACCAACTGAATTTCTAGGCCTTTGTGTCCGACGAGTTCCAAATATTTATGAGAAGGAATGGGGTAAGCATTACACATCCGCCCCGTATCATCCAGCCACAAACGGATTGGCTGAGAGGTTCGTACAAACCTTTAAGAAGGCAATAAAGGCCATGTGCGACGATGAAATTCCACTACAGCATAAGATGGACAATTTCTTATTAGCCTACCGAAACGCGACACATGCATTTACCAACCAGACCCCGGCCATGATGTTCTTTAACCGAAGGTTGAGATCTCGTCTGGACTTGCTCAGACCAAATGTGCGAAGAAATGTTGAGGACAAACAATTCCAGCACATCAATGAGAAGCCGACAAGGAGCTTCAATGTAGGGCAACCAGTCTTGGCCCGTGACTATCGAACAGAGAAATGGCAACCCGGAACGATATGTACAAGGTAGGGGCCATTAATGTACACAGTGGATGTCGAGGAGAACATTGTGAGACGTCACGTCGATCAGATCTTAGCGTCACAGGAACGCGTCAACCCCATGTCTCGAGTACCTGGGGATGAACCCGACATACCTCAGACCCAGTAGCAGTGGAACCCGATGAACTACCCGATGAAAAGGGGTCAGAATCGCCTCTGCACCAAGAACAAGAACCGCTGGAAAGGCGCTATCCCGAAAGGGTCAGGAAGCCACCCCAAAGACTAAATCTATAAATGGACTTTTGTTGTTTAATGTACATGTTGAAATGTTAATTGTTATTTGAATATTAGGGGTACTACTAATCTAAAAGGGGAGGAATTGTAGTGTATGTGCATTTAAGTCAGAACTACTTTTACAGCTCCTGTATACTGTAGTACCGGCAGTGACCACACCTGTATATAAGCTTTGCACATGCCTCTGTACCTCCAGTCTTGAGATAACCCTCCTCCAGTAAAGACCTGTTTATTGTTAAAGTACAGCATCCGTGTGATTATTTAATAACAGCATATCCACTGAACCACGGATCCAACAGGATGTACAGCCATGCACCAGCGTAGATACTCTCACTTCGGTGGGTTCACTTAGACAGTTAGCTGGGTTTTCACCTGGTGATTCATACCTCACAACTGAGCTTAAAGAGACACTGGTGGCAGGGACAGCTGTGGAGAATCCATGTCAGGGGGCACAATCCTCTCCAAGCTCTGCTCAGCGGGACACAGATGCTGACCCCCAGGGGCTATTGTTGAGAAGGAGAATGCTAGATCTGCATCAGCAACTTAGCCTGGTACTGACAGACGTGCCATGCACACTCTCCACAATAGCAGAGGATGGAGCAGTCCAACTCAATCGCAAGTGGATTGGTGGTGCAGAAAAGTGCGAGAATGTCTGCCATGGAGAGAGAACCCATCTCCATGGAGCTTCATGCATGGCTTTCAAATGAGTCCATGCAGCTCATGACCACGGCCATGCAGACTTTGGACACCAACTTCTCTGCTGCCTTAAACAGGATGACAGATACCATATCCGTGGACTTACAGCGTGTCACTGACCTGCACCAAGCTGGTCTGAAGCAGAGTGGGAGGAGTGGTGCTGGCCCAGGAGAGGGATGTTGGTGAAAGGGGACATGGAAGTTGGAACTCCACTCAAAGTGCTTTCAACTCTCACCCATTGCCCATCCCCCCCAGCCAGTACCCGGCATGCTACCTTGTCTTCCAATGGCCGAATCTTCCACTGCACTGATGCATGTGGAGCAGTCTTTGGCAGGGCCCTCAGAGAGAGGCTCCAAAACCCAGAGGGCATAGGCCAAAAGCATCTCAGCAGGCAGAGCAGGAATCTGAGCAGCCTGTCTCTACCTCTGCTGAAGCCACAAGGGTTGCACCACATAGAAGTGGTAGGAAGCAGAAGGTCAATAAATTGTAATTCACCAAGGGTGTGTACATGGGTGTTTGACAAAATGTTATGTTGTTAAGTTTCTATTTTTATAATGCCACATAAAATTTATTGATTATCACCACTTGCACATCTTGCCCATTATTGCATCACGAGTGCCAACTCGCCCTTTCACTTGTTTCATGATGAATGCCAATACTTGACGAGACCCATTGGGCAGATGTGCAATGGGTGGACACATGGTTGAAGGACTGTTTAGCTCATAGTGGGGTTGCTCAAAGGTGTCATGAGCCAAGCTGGAAGGAATTATCCCTTGTCTCCTATGAGCCAGCATTTAAATCTGCTCCCTGCAACAAAAATGGTCTGGGATGTTGGACTGCTGCAGTATGAAGGCATCATGACAGTTCCCAGAGAATCTCGCACAGACCTGCATGGACCTCTTCTTGTGGTTGCACACCAGCAGCACATTGATCGGCGAATTCCCCTTGCAGATTATAAAAACTCTTGGTTGCTGTGGTGGTGCTCGGATTGCCATTTGTGCAGCCGATGTCACCCTGTACCTGTGGGAATCCAGCTAGAGAGGCGAATCCAAGTGCCTGCTCATTCTGGCTATTGTCATCACAGGGGAAGTTTACATAACTCACAGCCCTGTTAAACAATCCATCAGTGACCTGCCTTATGCATTTGTGTGCAACGCATCAGGAGATCCCGGATATGTCTCCGGTGGCACCCTGTAAGGATCCGGAGGCAAAAAAGTTGAGGGCGGTGGTCACTTTCACAGCCACTGGTAATGAGTGGCCACCAGGAAGCAGGTCTTCCTGTTGCAGGCTGAAGATGTCTGCCACCACCTGATGTGACAACCTCAACCTTTGGAAGCACTGCTCTTCTGAGACGTCAAGGAAGCTGAACCTCAGTCTGTAAATCCTGTGACATGGCTACAGCCTCCTGTGACCTTGGCCCCCTCTCCTGTGCACTTCCCTCCTGTGCCCCTCCCTCCTGTGCACGTCCCTCCTGTGCATGTCCCTCCTGTGCCCCTCTCTCCTGTGCACCTCTCTCCTGTGCACTTCCCTCCTGTGCACCTCTCTCCTGTGCACCTCTCTCCTGTGCATGTACTGATCCCACCCCAGCACATTGTTGCTGCCATGGATGGTGATGATCTGTGAAGTAACGAGCCATACCTATTCAGAAAAAATACACCATCCTATGAAAGAAAAAGCCTTATTAAAACATGACATACTGAGTTTGAAAATCTAAAAGCCTCAATGATGGAAAAGCTATAAACAACATACAAGCTTTTGAGACAAGATTAGTTGTTGACACTGAAACAATAGCCCTATTGAAGCAGAGGGTTAGAGCTTCCAGAAAGTCTGAGCTTTGGAGAGAACACAATGGAATGACCAGTTAAGAGTGTTATAAACCAACACTTTGGAAAGAAAAACAGAAAGATTAAAGAAACATGTGCCTTTGTAAAAATGACATCAAGTAAAAGAAACACCTGACATCAAATGAAACACGGGAGGCAACAACCATTACATTGTTTTTGTGTTAAACTTGGAACACCTAGGAGACACAAAGTATGTAATACAACCAACTGAGGTGTTCTAAATGCAAAAGATACAAACAGGAGACTTTGATAAAAATGAAATCAAATAGAAGCACTGCTGTCACATTGTTTTTATGATAAGCTTCAAACACCTAAAGGAGGAGACATAATTCTTAATGCAACAGCTGAAATGACAGTAAGAATAGAAGGAGTCAACAGAAAAATGACTAGAGATAGTTAGCTTACATCAGCAGAAAACTTCAAAGGATATACCACTGCAAAAAGGGTATAAATATAGAACTTTCAAATGGCAAGATAGAATTCATTGGAAGGGACAAAGCGAATCTCGGCTTCAGAGGCTCTATAAGCCCACAACTCTTTGAGTCTCAGGTAATCAAAGGTATTTGATTTTGGTGGATATCCTGGAATATAGACTGAGAAATGTAAAAATGTAACAACGTTAAGATTTCAGAATAAGGATCTCTGAGAATAAGAATTATAAGCTATTTGTTTTTGGAACTGTTAAAGTTGTGATTGAATCACCAGCTGTAATTACATGTTGGTTCTTTAATAAATCTATATATTTTTAGAATTGTCTCACATAGTACTTCTGTATCAAACTCGCGAACTCAATCTCTGTACACTCTTTGGTGAGGAGTTGCAGAATTCTGTAGGAGTTTTCTGGACCCTCATAATATCCGGAAGGTTACAGTCTAGTTAAACTTATTAAAAGGGCTATCTGGAGGACGGTAACATCTTCAGGTCGTTCCTTTCCTTTAGGGAAAGATAGTCTGGACCTTTAGACCCATGTAAGCATCTCTAGGATTCAGCTATCTCTAACTTTAGTTGAAGGTAAACGTCTGGGGAATATGCCTGATCCGGGTAGCCCAAAAAGGGCTAGGTCTAGTAATTATCCCTTCAGAACTTCCTCTTCTGATGTGTTGTCAAACACATCCAAGGCACCTCCCACCCTGATCTTGTCACTTTGAAAACCTCCAAGGTTGAAAAAACCTGTATCCATACAAGAACTCTGCTGAACATTTGCTGGAGGGAACCAAGACACAAGCTACAGTAAGTGAGATTTTATTCAGATTAAATACCCACCTGAACTGTTGCTCAATCTTGCCTCCATTTCCCTGGTCAGTTACCTGAGCCCCGGAAAACTCATCCTGCACAAGTTAAATTTGGAATGAAGTCAAAAACAATTTGCAAAGACCTCATTAACATCTCCTATGGATGCTAATTGCACCAATAAGTACCTGCCAGCCTGCAATGATTATATCCCCGACATCGGCAAGTAGGTTTCTTGCCAGCATCCAAATGGAATTCCTTTCAAGTTGGCCTGTTTTAGCCGGGTTGCGATCCCGATTGAAATATCAAAAATGTTATCACCCCCACCCGTTCCCAACCCACCCATTCTTGGGGGTTAACATTCCCCCAATGTCTGGCTGAGAGAAAGAAAGCAGAGCATAGTGGTGAATGGTTGTTTTTTGAACTGGCGGGAAGTCTACAGTCCTCCAGGAGTCAGTATTCAGACCACTGCTCTTTTTGATCTGGATTTAGATATAGAGGGCATAATTTCAAAGTTTGGTGATGACACCAAGCTTGGAAATGTAGTAAACAGTGAGGAGGATAGTAACAGACTTCAGGAGGACATCGACAGACTGGTGAAATGGGCAGACACATGGCAGATGAAATTTAACGTGGTAAGTGTGAAGTGATTAATTTTGGAAGGAAAAATGAGGAGAGGCAGTATAAACTAAATGATACAATTTAAAGGGGGTGCAGGAACAGAGACACCTGGGGGTTTACATGCACAATCTTTGAAACTGGCAGGACAAGCTGATAAAGCTGTTAAAAAAGCTATGGGATCCTTGGCTTTATAAATGGCGGCATAGGGCTCGAATTTCATCGGGCCGTTGAGGCGGAATTGGAGGCATGGTGGGGGGTTAAAATCACGAAATGGGGGGCACGAGCCCATCCCACCCCCAACCCGCCTCCATGCTTGTTTCCCAGGAGGCGGGTACCCGACCTGTGCTGGGAGCCGCCTCCCCGAGGCAGGAAGGGGATTAGTGCCAATTAACTGCCTATTAACAAGTAGTTAACAGGCAGTTTTTGGACTAATCCCTATTTTTAGCCCTGATGTGTGGGCTTCCTGACGGCTCCAAACAACACCAAGTTAGCGAGGCGGACCGTCGGGCTGAAGGGTTTGGAGGGTTCGAGATGTTCGGTGTTCAGGTGAGTGATGGGTACATGAGTGCAGAGGTAAGTGTGTTTGATGTGTTTAAAGTGTTAAAATAAGTTTTACTTACCTTTACTTAATAATGCAGCCTTCCTTCCTTCAGATCTCGGGAGTTCCTCATCTCACCGGCACAGAAAGCAGAATGGCCGTGAGCTGTCAAAATCTGCAGCCTCTGCTTTCTGTTCTGGAGAGATCTCTAAATCAGCCTGAGAGGAAGGAATTAACTTAGAGTACAGATTGTCAGTGTTTGACAGCTTCAAAGAGCTGATATTTCATCTGTCAAAAGCTTTTGACAGATGAAATGTCAATCTGTGATGTCACCTGTTGCCGGGTGACCCTTAATTGGCCTGCTGAGCCCGCTGGGCAGGATCAACAAGGTCAATCCGGGGAAAATCGAGTGGGTTGGCCACAACTCGATGGAGGCGGGACTACAACCCAAAACTCTGTCGACCTCCGACGTAAGGGGCGCTCTACGCAGAGTGAACACACGAAAGGCTACTGGACCGGATAGCATCCCTGGACGGGTACTCAAGGAATGTGCTGATCAGCTGGCTGATGTCTTCACCGCCATCTTCAACCTGACATTGGCCCAGGCAGTAGTCCCTACATGCTTCAAGACCGCCACCATCATTCCTGTGCCTAAACAAGCGGCTGTGACGTGTCTGAACGACTATCGACTTGTCGCACTCACACCCATCATAATGAAGTGTTTCGAGAGACTGGTCTTAGCCCACATCAAAGCCAGTGTTCCTGCCTCCCTTGACCAACACCAGTTTGCCTATCGGTCAAACAGATCAACGGAGGATGCAATCACAACTGCTCTACACTCGGCACTGAATCACCTAGATGGTAAGGAGACCTACATCAGAATGTTGTTTATAGACTACAGCTCAGCATTCAACACTATCGTCGCCAACAAGCTGGCCACCAAACTCCAAACTCTTGGCCTGAACACTTCCCTCTGCAACTGGACCCTGGACTTCCTAACAAACAGACCCCAGTCTGTCAAATTAGGTAACCACACCTCCCCCCACTGACCCTGAACACGGGGGCCCCACAAGGATGTGTGCTGAGCCCCCTCCTCTACTCCCTCTTCACCCACGACTGTGTGGCTGTTCATGGTTCCAACACCATCATCAAGTTTGCGGATGATACCACGGTAGTAGGCCAGATCACCAACAACGATGAGTCAGCCTACAAGGAGGAGGTCCAGCATCTCGTGAAGTGATGCGCCGATAACAACCTGGCCCTTAACATCAAGAAAACCAAAGAAATCATTGTGGAGTTTAGGAAGTCTAAAGGCGGAAGTCACACCCCCATCCACATCAATGGGGCTGTGGTGGAAAGGGTGGACAGCTTTAAGTTCCTCGGAGTCCACATCACGGAAGACCTCTCCTGGTCCCTCAACACCTCCTCTCTGGTGAAGAAGGCCCAGCAGCGCCTATATTTCCTAAGGAGGCTGAAGGGATGTAACCTGTCACCCCTGATCCTCTCTAACTTTTACCGCTGCACAATAGAGAGCATCCTGATGAACTGTATCACAGTATGGTATGGCAGCTGTAGCTACTATGACCGGAAAGCCCTGCAGCTTCTTTCCCAGGGCTGTCATCCTACTGAACTCCACAAATAAACCCTAAAGCCTGCACATCTGCCGATGCACTTTATTATGGTCATATTTATGCTAATATATATGTACAAATGTATGTTGAAATGTTAAGTGTCCTAATCCAAATTGTACACTCTCGGGAGCCGCAAGCCTACATTTCGTTGTACTGCACTTGTGCACTAACAATGACAATAAAAGTTGATTTGATTTGATTTGATTTGAAAAGTGGGAGTCCCGCCTCCTACATGCCTCCATTGATTAAATCCAGCCCATAGAGCAAGGAAGTGAAGACAAACCTTTATAAATCACTGGTTAGACTACAGCTGATGTATTGTGTCCAATTCTGGGCACCACACTTTAGAAAGGATGTTATGGCCTTGGAGAGGGTACAGCTGAAATTTACCAGAATGGTACCAGGGATGAGGGACTTCAATTACATAGAGAGACTGGAGAAGCTGGGATTGTTCACATTACAGCAAAGTAGGTTTAGGGGCGATTAAATACAAGTGTTCAAAATTATGAGGGGTTTTGATGGAGTAGATAAGGAGAAACTGTTTCCACTAGCAGGAGGGTCGGTAACCAAAGGTCACAGATTTAAGATAATTAGCAAAGGTACAAGAGGTGAGATGAGGAGAATTTTTTTTACACAGCAAGCTGTTATGATCTGGAATGTTTTGCCTGAAAGGGTAGTATAAGCAGATTCAATAGTAACTTTCAAAAGAGAAGTAGGTAAATACTTCAAAAGAAAAAATTCTGCAGGGCTACACTCCAGTTGTAAAAGATCCCATGAAACTATTTTGAAGAAGAGCAGGGGAGTTCTCACAAAAACAGATTTCCTGATTGTTATCACACTGTTTGTGGGAGCTTGCAGTGTACAAATGGCTTCTGCATTTCCTACATTACAACAGCAACTGCACTTCAAAAGTACTGGGTCCTCTGCTTTTTGTGGTATATATCAATGATTTGGACTTGAATGTAGGAAGTATGATCAAGAAGTTTGCAGATGATACAAAAATTGGCCGTGTGGTTGATAATGAACAAAACAGCTACAGACTGCAGGAAGATATCAATGGACTGGTCAGGTGGGCAGAACAGTGGCAAATGGAATTCAATCCGAAGAAGTGTGTGGTAATGCATTTGGGAAGGGCTAACAAGGCAAGGGAATACACAATAAATGGTAGGATACTGAGAAGTGCAGAAGATCAGGGGGACCTTGCAGTGCATGCCCACAGATCCCTGAAGGTAGCAGGACAGGTAGATAAGGTGGTTAAGAAGGCATATGAGATACTTGCCTTTATTAGCCGAGGCATAGACTATAAGAGCAGGGAGATTATGCTTGAACTGTATAAAATACTAGTTAGGCTGCAGCTAGAATATTGCGTGCTATTCTGGTCACCACATTACAGGAAGGATATGATTGCACTAGAGGGGGTGCAGAGGAGATTTACGAGGATGTTGGCTCAGCTGGGGAATTTTAGCTATGAGGAAAGATTGGATAGGCTGGGGTTGTTTTCTTTGGAACAGAGGAGGCTGAGGGGAGACCTAATTGAGGTGTATAAAATTATGAGGGGCCTAGATAGAGTGGATAGGAAGGAACTGTTTCCCTTAGCAGAAGGGTCAATAACCAGGGGGCATAGACTTAAAGTAATTGGTTGGAAGTTTAGAGGGGATTTGAGGAGAAATATTTTCACCCAGAGGGTGGTGGGCATCTGGAACTCGCTGCCTGAAAGGGTGGTAGAGGCAGAAACCCTCATCACATTTAAAAAGTACTTAGATATGCACTTGAAGTGCCATAATATAGAAGGCTATGGACCAAGTACTGGAAAGTGGGATTAGGGTGGATAGCTCTTTGTCAGCCGGCATGGACAAGATGGGCTGAATGGCCTCCTTCTGTGCTGTAAATTTCTATGATTCTATGATTCATTGGTTGTAAAAACACTTTGGGATGTACTGAAGTCATGAAAGGCACAATATAAATGCAAGTCTTTGTTTTAACATATATTCAAGCAAGAATGCAAAATAAAGAACACGTGACATTAGCCTCACTCTGGTACATTGTCTTAATTAAACTCAAACAAGAGGGTTTTTTAGCTGATCCTCCAACATTTGTAACCGCTTTGATACAGTAAAGACCCAAATAATTATTCCTTAACAAAAGACTACTCTTGCAGCCATACTGTTTCAAAAGCTTTGCTAGACAGGAAATTGGGTTGTTTTATGCCAGTCCCTTTTGATGACTGTGGAATGGCCAGTTGGCTGCCAGACAAACCAACCTGGTGGCAGGTCCCAGTTAAACATAGCTCCATGCGATGCTCAAAAGGATGAGACATTCAACTCCCTAAATTGTAAAAGAATTTTAATAAGCTGTGATATCTGAGACCATCTTATGAAATGCATCATCCTGTCAATTTTTTATTCTCTGTAGTAGAGCAGTTTTAACAGCATGCAGCATTTCTTTAAGGACAGCTGGCTCCGGATAAACCAACAGTGCTCCCAGCATGTCCTGCGCTGTATACTGGGAGTGCTGACTGTTTATGTAAATTAGTAAACCCCATGTTATAGCGCAAAGTCAGCTTCATGCCACCTCAGGGTGCACAGTGGTTCTGTGTCCTTGCACTGGGATAGCATTATCGACCTCATAGCTCCCAAAGGGACAAGGAATTTTAAGGTGCCACTGATTTTTAGAACTTTTACAGCATGAAATAATTATTTTCCTTTTAATTTTATTTGACGTACAATGGCCCAGAATTTACGGGGCCTATGATGGTATACACTGTGGTAAGTGCTGTCAATGGCCCCACATGTTCTGGGTTTCTGCATGTGTAGTGCAGGCGCGAAAACTGGGACTTGTGATCTGTCAAGTTTCTCCTTGACAGATCGTACGCATCTGCTGTAAATTCACTTTCGCTGGCACAGAGTTGGGCTACTGCCCAGCGAATGCTCACGAAACCCTTATGCCTGGTAAAAGCAGGCGTAAGGCCTTCTTTTAACAGCAGAAGGGTTAAAATAAATTTTTAAAAATTATTTAATTATTCACTTACATTTAAAATTAGTTTAGGTTATTTTAGTCCTGTTTAAAAATGTTTCAATTTATTTTTCAAATGATCAAATTTTTATTTTAAATGTTTAATTAATGGGTATTTTAATTACTTTTGAACCTGTGATAATTTATTTTTATTTTTGTGCTGTGAAATTTTATTTATTATGGGATTTCTATTATGCTTATGGGGATTCCGTACGTAAATGGAATCCACCTGAGAATCCTAGGAATCCCCTTTGGCTGGCCTGGCCCACGGGATCACAGGGACACTTGCAAACCACATGCGCCCCTGGGATCCGTGGGCCGATGCACATGGCGTATGCTTGCAGGCCCAAGACCGCAACAGCCCGAAGCTCCGGAGTCCCAAGGTAATATGTAGTTTTCTTGCGGTTCGGAGGCATACGCGGGTGGCAAGACTCTGACCACAGTTTCCAGGCCAATGTTTCCACACACACTACTGAATCTAATCCTTTGAGACAAACAATTGCAGAAATGGAAAAGCAGCTTACTTATTGTTTAAAATTAGACTTTATTGAAGATGAATACAGAAAGGTGAAATAAACTTGCCTTTCCATTGTAACCTAATACATGAAATATCTCCACCTGTAATTAACATTATAACCCTTTTTACTTAAAGTGATATATGTTATTTTATATTATATACGCCTCATGCTTATTGTCTTAATACTGTAAATAGCTCCATCATAATAATAACTGTAGGAAGCCTTGACAGACAGCTTCCAGAGAAACTCAGCATTGTGCAGCCATGCGCTTTTCTCTGTATTCAATTATTAATAGATTTTTAATCAACTAGATATTGGTTTGTATAATTTTCTATTTAAAGCTTATAGCTCAGGAAAGCTTGCACATCTTTATAAATGTATGTAAAGAATAGAAAGGGAAGGAGCTAGAAGAAAAGGAGCTCACTGACCTGTACTGCCCTCGTACAGGGTGGCAGATGTAGATGGACTGCTTATGTAAACTGAAGAAAAAAGAATGATGTAAGTGCATGGTTCCTTAGAGAGAAGCATTAATAATGTAAACCCTGCTTTGCATTCTAGTACATGATGTAGTAAGAACAGAATGGGAGTTTTTATCGCTGTTTCTGATTCCAGTTTAAAACAAATTTAAATATCAGGCCTAATAAACAAACACTGGATAATGATCTATAATGAATCACCCATATTTCATCATCTCGGCAGTAATCCTCTGCTTCATTTTTCTATTAAATATATTTTATCCTGTTCTTTACCACCACCACTACCACCCCCACCCCCTCCCCCACCCCCCATCACACACACACAATGCTCTGTTCTTCAGTCAAAAAGATATAGGCCTAGAAATTCAATGGGCTGCACCACCCATTAGCACCTTAAGAGGGCGCTAAGTGGGTCGGAAGCCACTGACCACGCCTCCCACTAAATTTAGCGGGATGCTAATGGTGGCGCTAGCCGTTAGCGCTGCGCCGCTACCAATGACATCATTGGTGTGCGCAGCGCCCCGCTGACGCCCCGATCGCGATGCGCCCCCTGATTTAACGCCGGACGCTATGTGCGACCAGTTCAGGGGGGCCTACCTGCGGCGGTAGAGGCGCTAATTAAAGGAGCGGTGCGGGGCGGCCACTTTTGTTGCTGGCCGCCTGCCAGCACCTCTCCGCGCTGCCGTTCCCAGCCTCCTAAATTCCCCCCCACCCCGCGGAATGCCGACTGCGTTCCAAGAGCCCGGCACTTCTCCTCGGTGCCGGGCTCTTTTGCCGGCACTCGCGATCCTTGGGGGCCCAGCTGGGCCCCAGATCGCACTGCACAAGGCCCCTCCCCTTTAAGAAGGGGAGGAAGGCCTGCAGTACCGCAGCGCGATGTGCTGCAGCGTGTAGCGCTGCAGCACGTTGCGCAGCGATATTCAGTTGCAGCACCCCAAGAGGGATGCAGGGCGCCTCCAGTAGCGCCGCGCTTCCCTTTGGGGCGCTCCAACTGAATTTCCGGCGGGCGGCCGCGACTGCTTCCGGGGCGCTACTTTTAGCGCCCTGGCGAGGCTGGCGCCCCAAACGGGGCTATAGTCAATTGCTAGGCCATACTGTTCTTAAGCCAACTGTTAGGACCTTCATGAAAATGGGGCAGGTTCAATGCTTATGACTGTTCCTCCCTGTGCTCAAATCCCTGCTCTGCTTGTCTGTTCCCCTTAATGGCACAAATAGGGGGAAAAATTCAGTATCGCCCCGTTTGGGGCACGATTATCGGCCGTGCGCAAAGTTTAGCGCCTGGCACTAATTATTGCCTCCAATTGCAAACTTGGCTTTTATCGCCCCCGGAGTTGATTGGAGCGCTAAATCAAGCACAATACACCTGTCTTAAGGCGCAAAGGCCATGGAGCGAGGCACTACCTCAGAGCGCTGGTGAAGCTCATGTGATGTCAGTCAGCAATGGAACACAGACACAATGGCGCTGGCCAGTTCTTAAAGGGGAGGGTCAATCTTGCTCTCCAGCCACATCCTGCTCATTGCAGCCTTGAATCTCGGCCTGGAGAGACCTGTACATCAAATCTGCTGGAAAGAATAATGGAGAGGCCCAGGGAAAGAGCTCAGAGTACAGCCCCCACAGTCTCTTCTAAATCGATACAAGGAAGGGCAAATCAAAACGAACCTGCAAACTGCTGCTCAGTACCCAAAACTCCTTCACACAGCGTTGAATCTCTCCAGAAGTCTCTCTCTCTCTCTCAGAATGCGTGGTGCAAAAATGTCACCAACAAAAAAAGGCAGGGAGCGGTCACCTTTAAATAGCGCTCCTCCAGTCCCTTCCCGACTGCAAAACGCTCCCCTCAACCTGTCGTTGCTAGCAGCAGGCGGTAAGGCAGGGGGCACCACTCAATATCCGGTCCGGGGCGCTACCGGGAAGTTACACACTCGACTGACGTTACGATCTGCAGGAGATCGTGGCGGTAGTGTTTAGTGCCGCCGCAAAATGTCTAGTTAATTTCACGAGCGGCGCAAACATCACTGCGCACAAGTGCTAGTTGCTTTGCGCCCCATTAGCGCCCTCTTAAGGCGCTAATGGGAGGGGCAAACCAACTGAATTTTCCCCCATAATGCTTTGAGCTAGTTCCTCTGATGGTGTAATGAATTTTTTGAATTCAAAATTAACAGTGCACAGACAAAAAACAAATGATGCCAAGGAATTCTAGCTAGCTTAGAGATGCGTACAATATAAGGAGTATATTGGCTACCAGCACCAGCTTAGAGGCTAATTGGGAAGTGCCTAAAATAGAAAAAGTCTGTGCTGGCTGAGTATCCACTGTATAGCTCCAGGTTTCATTAAGGACTCTCTCCTTGACATACCCATAACTGACATCAGTAGAGCAGCTATCACCAACGAGAGACCTGAATTGGCAGAGGCATGCAGAGCTGATGTGCAATAATCAAAATAAAGGATATCTTCCACCAGATAGGAGATTTTATTTTTACTCTTCTCTTTAAAGCAGAGGGTGCAGAGGAAATTTAACAGAATTACATCATGGATGAGGGACTTCAGTTATATGGAAGATAGGGAGAAACTGTTTCCACTGGCAGGAGGGTCGGCAATCAGATGTAAGATAATTGGCAAAGGAACCTGAAGTGAGATGAGAATTTATTTAAGCATCAAGTTAATACGATCTGGAATGCACTGTCTGAAAGGGTCGTGGAAGCAGACTGAATAGTGACTTTCAAAGAAGAATTTGATATATACATGAAAAGGAAAAATGTGCAGGGCTATGGGGAAAGAGCAGGGCACTAATTGGATAGCTCTTTCAAAGAGCCGACACAGGCAGAATGGCCTCCTTCTGTGCTGCATAATTCTGAGGGGAATTTTAACCCCAAAATTGGGTGGGTTTGGCTTTAGTGGGATGTAAAAATTTGAAAAATCTCAAACTCAAACCCAACCAGCCTCGAAACCGCCCACTTCTGGTTTTAACGGAGCCGGGGGGGCGGTGGCGGGGGGGGGTAGGGAGCGCAGGGGGGGGAGGGGGGCGGTGAACGGGCAGGCAACAATGTTCCTGTTGAGCAATGTGGCTGCGCAACCGTGCAGTGGTCTGGAGGTTCATCTTACTTTCACCCACTCACCGGCTTTTCAGTGGGAATAACTGCACATGCACAAAGATTTGAATGGGAAAAAAAAAATTACAGGGAAAATTGGTGGGTGCCCATCCTGCTCCCAGGAGGCAGGTTGCTCATTTAAATGTTTTATTGAGGCTATGTGCCTCAGGTTTCATCTCTCTTCCAGGTTCTTCCTAGCCGGCCATGTTTCCTGGTCCGGCTCTGTTGACATCGGCAAGGTCGAACTCATAAAGCTGTCTGAACATGTTTGTTAACAGGACCTGGTACAATTGCTCC
Organism: Somniosus microcephalus; assembly: GCF_052327205.1. Lineage (NCBI taxonomy): Eukaryota > Metazoa > Chordata > Chondrichthyes > Squaliformes > Somniosidae > Somniosus > Somniosus microcephalus. Next base: position 93,442,376 of record NC_140998.1, on the reverse strand, counting down.
ATTTCCTTGGGGCACCACTCTGGCAATCGCACCTCGGTGAGGTTTAAGATCACCGAGGCCACCGCGTAGTGCACCCCTTGGTACAGCACCTGACCTGTGGGCACTAATACCAATCCGTACCCGGGTCCTTTGGTAGTGGTGGGGCACCCTTCCTTGCGGGCTTTGGCTGCCGGAATCGTGGGCAGGGGCTTGCGGGGGCGGGTGATGAGCTCAGTGGCATTCACCGGGATCTGAGAGTATGGGACTCCTCACGCCCGTGAGCTGACGTCCCACCTCATCCCTTTTCCAGCATCCTGCCACTGTCTTTGGAAAAAGGTGGAGATGTCTGTGGGGCAGACACGTTCTGAACCCCGCATACAGATGTAAATCCCCTCACCTGGTTCCCACCATTTGTCCCAACAGACACTCAATCCCTCATGAGTCCCCGTAATAGTCCGATGGGTATTGTTACCCAGTCGCTCCCACTCGATCGTGGAGTTCTTCATAGTTTTGCTCAACTTGCGCAACCACCACCATCTGTCCAAAGGAACATGTCCATAGCATTCTAAACAGATCTTCTTCCTGACAGTGACGCTGACTCTGGGCGCGATAATCCTCACCCTGGGACACATTAGAGAAGTCTCTCTGTATGCGAATCTCGACTGGCTGGAGTATTCTGTAGAGTTCGACCCCAGCCATCCTGGCCACCTCCCTTCGTGGAAATAGGTGGCTGTTTCTTCAATGTCCCGTCTTCCCGTCCCATCGGTCGCAATGGGGACTGTGTCCCCGGAACAGCCATACACGATGGAGTCCTTGGTGTAGTCCCGATAGGCCAGGCTACACCCGATCACCGCGAACGCGATGAGAATCCCCTTCATTATCCTTTTGGTTCCTGTAACAAATTAAACGATACAGCCAGGCTCCCGAGAGATTCTGGCCTAGGTGAAGGCATGATCGGGTCTTTCGACCTCGATCCAAAACAACACACATGCTGGGCAGATTCCAAAACTACTACTTATACACACTATCGCCTTAAAATTACACACCTTAAACTTAAACTTAACCAAACTTAGACTTAACTAAACTTATGTACAGCATCGCCCATCCCCGGGCGGCTTGCCTAATCCCTGTTTGGACCGCAGCTCACCGCTCCCTGTGGTGGGGCTGCATTGACCTGTAGCTTGGGCCCCTGGCAGCCTTTTGCTACCAATTGGGGACTGCGTTATTCCAGGGATTTGCCAAGTCTGTGTCTGCTGGGGTAGGGGGAATCTGGCCAGGTTTTTCTTGGCTGAGGCGTCCGAGACGACCTGCGAGAGAGTGCCTTGGGTGAGGCTCCCTCAGCGAGTGGACCTGTGGTTGCGACTTTAGCCCTCACAGCCCGTGGCTCCTCCACAACTGCTGGCTTCGGCTCCCTTCTCTCAGGCTCCGCCCCTTTGGGATTTGGGTCTGTGGCAGACGACTTCTCCCTACCTGTCCCTACAGGTGGAGAATCTCTGCCCCCAAGTTCTACCTCCCCTACGCCTGAGTCGAGGGCGGGATCTCCGTCCTCCGACTCCACCTCCTCCAGAATCGTGTCAAGGGCAGGGTCTAGCTGTTCGGGCTCTTCCCCGTCCGAGTCCCAGGCCAATGGGGAAACCTCCCAGGTGGGCGGTGTTGTGTATGTACCTTTAAGGGAATAACTGGTCTCAGACTGCAGTACCGGCAGTGACCACCCCTGTATAAAAGGCACTAGAGAGCCTCTGTTTGTTAGTTTTCACTATTGACTTCCACCAGTAAAGACTTGTTTGTTTTCACTCCTGCTGGTCCGTGTCTCAATCATTCACGGACTTAACACTGGCGACGAGGATGGGATGGCCAGCACCTGGCGAACCACTGCTGCCAGCATTCTCACAGAGAAGAGAACAGCTGTCAGTGTGCAGAGGAACCTTGATGTGTGGATCCAGAGTAGTAATTCCACCTAAGTTGATTGATAGAGTACTCAATGAGCTTCATGAGGGTCGTCTGGGTGGGGTAAAAATGAAGAACTTAGCCAGAGCGTTTGTGTGGTGGCCGGGAATCGATAGAGAAATCGAAGAGATGACCAAGAGCTGTGCAGGATGCCAGAAGGTCCAAAACGCCCCACCACAAGCTCCTCTGCATCCATGGGAGTGGCCCTCATCTCCATGGCAACGGGTGCACATTGATTTTGCTGGTCCCTTCATGGACTCAATGTTTTTAATTGCAGTGGATGCACATTCAAAGTGGCCAGAGGTAATAAAAATGTCCTCAACCACCACAGAAAAAACTAGCACAGTCTTACAAACCATATTCACCAGAAATGGGCTGCCTGAACAGATTTGCTCTGACAATGGACCACAGTTTGTGTCTGAAGAGTTCCGGAGGTTCTTAAAGAACAATGGCATTAAGCATTACACATCTGCCCCATATCATCCAGCCACTAATGGATTGGCCGAGAGGTTTGTCCAAACATTCAAGAAGGCTATCAATGCAATGTGTAATGAAGATATACCCCTACAACACAAGGTGGACAACTTCTTGTTTGCCTACCGGAATGCGACACATGCGGTTACCAATCAAACTCCAGCCATGATGTTCTTCAATCGAAGACTACGATGCCGCTTGGATTTGGTTAAGCCAAACATCTGAAGAGATGTGGAGAACAGGCAGTTTCAGAATATGAATGAAAGGCCGACCAGGAGTTTTAAGATAGGTCAACCAGTTTTGGCCCGGGACTACTGCACTGAGAAATGGCAGCCAGGAACGATTTGTACACGACAAGGACCTCTCATGTATACCGTGGACATTGGGGAGAGCATTGTAAGACGCCATGCTGACCAGATTCTAGAGTCACTGGAAAACGTCAACTCCACACCACGAACTGATACACCTGGTAATGAAATTGATGTTCCAATTGCAGCTACCGCAGAACCGGTAATATTGGGAGCAGATGAACCAAACAAAGACATTGATCCCGACGCAACATTGCCAGAAGAACCTGATACCCCAAAGAGGCGTTATCCAGACAGAATCAGGAAGCCTCCTCAAAGACTGAACTTATAATTGCTTAAACTTAACCAATGTATCTAGCAACAGTAATTGTGATTGTAATTCGTTATCATTAATTGTTAAATGAATGTTATGTACTGTTTATCTAAAAGGGGAGGAATTGTTGTGTATGTACCTTTAAGGGAACAACTGGTCTCAGACTGCAGTACCGGCAGTGACCACCCCTGTATAAAAGGCGCTAGAGAGCCTCTGTTTGTTAGTTTTCACTATTGACTTCCACCAGTACAGACTTGTTTGTTTTCACTCCTGCTGGTCCGTGTCTCAATCATTCACGGACTTAACAGGCGGGACAGCTTCTCCCTTCAAGCAGGCTGCGTGGTCTGTGACTTATTGCACGCCTCAGGCTGAGGATCTTTACCCCCAGACCTGGCTTTAGTTGTTGACTCTTTTGCACCCGGCTTAAACGGTTTGCACTGGTTGATGTGCAACCATTTAGTGCGCCGGGGCAACTTCACTACACTGGTGGCGGGGACCGGTGGGTCTTGCACCGACTCCCATCTAGCCTCTTCTATGGCTCTCTCCCCAGCGCGGATGGTCAAACCTATGAATTTTATTTCCTGCCGACCGACCCGTTGTAAGGAGTTTTCCTTGAGAGGTTTCCCTGAGGTTTCTCTCTCTAGAGGTCTCTCTCTCTTGCACAGTAAAACCTTGAGTAGTTCGACCCACTCGCCCCTTAGATTCTATACTCTGGACTTAGGGGCAGGAACTACAATGTGGAGAAAACTCTTGTAGACCAAGTTTGATGAAACAAAGTGAAATTTTATTGCATAAGGAAAAATATCAAATCAAATGCAAGCAGATAAGAGAGTACATGGGAGGGAAAAACACACAAGCAAATCATAATGACACAGTACTAACTAAGGCAAATACAGGCATCTTATACTCTACAAAGATCATCATGAAATAAGGAAACACATGGAACATCGAGGGACAACAACTCATGTTAATTGTACCCTTAAATCCACCCCCTTATTAAACCTATCTAGATCTGATTGTGAAGGGCTAGAAACATGCTCACCAATCCCACTAGGAAGTGCAAGGTTTTGAAATCGAGTCTGTGTTTGGTCCTTTCAGGCGTTTTGTCTCCACGTGGATCGTGTAGCCCCTGCGAGCTGCGCCACACCTCTCTCCTGAGGTGGGGGTCTGGGGCGGCTGGACACCGGCGGGCCTGGATGTCGGCGGGGTCGAGGATCGTCAGCTCGACCCTGGTCAGAGGAGCCTTGGGCTGGCTCCCATCGCTTCTTCAGTTTTCTTCGATCTCTTCTCCCGAGCCGGGGTGGCTAGAAGGTTTCTTCTCTTGGGGTTTTTATATTTTGTCTCTTCTCCCAAGTTGGGTCGATGGCCTCTCATTCCGGCAACGGCCCGGGGATGGTCGATGATCTCCCGATGTGTTTCCCCGGGGCGGGACGCCGGCTTCGAGATGGCCTTCTCGATGATGGCTTTCTTCTTCCTCCTGCGAGTGCCTGCTTCTTCTTCTGAGTGTCCAGATTCAAAACTGCACTCAAGCTGCGTGCCTCTTCAAGCTTGCCCCAACTGCCGAAAAGTTTCTCTGATATACCTTTCTCCCAGAAACTTCCGTCTCCCGCCCAAAATCAGGTTAGTCTTTGTTTTACATTTGGCGGGCTGGGAGCACAGCGGGGTAGTTATTATATTTTAAAATGTCTTAAACAGCCGGTAAAGGCCCATCTCTGGTCTGGAATTACCTTCATTATTTTTAATGTCCTGCTGATCTCGTTATCTAGTCCTGGGTGCTGTTCTCATGAATATGAAATTGTCCCCTTTTGTCTGGGTCAACATTTAGATGGCCTCTGTCTCCAGGCCGATCTTGACTGGATCTGCATCTAATCCATATGTATATGGTGGGTCTGGTTTCGTTCTCTCAGAAACGGCTTCCAGAACTTGCTGTGGGTTGAATCCACAAAGCTGTCTGAGGTTGCGCAGGAACCATTTTAAAGTGTCCCAATAAGCTGGTCACATGGTATGGTGGCCATTTTGTATGCCCCTTTTTCTGGGCTTCTTTTAAAACAGTCTTTAAAATCACGGCCTCTTCTGCCATTTGATCCTTATTAATATAAAGTCCTATTTTGCGAATCCTACACTCCCCCCTGATGATACTGTAACTTGCTTGAAGTATCAATTCTGGGTGGGCGAAATTTTCTGACTTTCCACAGTCTAACCATCCCCAATAATTACCTATCGATGACCCCACGACACATGCATTTCCCATTTCAGAAAAATCTAGTGTACATTGAGTATCTACAGATGGCAATACCTTGGAGTTAAAATCTAACAACTTACTTCCAGGCGTGGAGGGGGTCCTTATACCCCTACATCACCTGGTGCATACACATTACCTTCTAATAATAACATCACATCTAATTCAAATGCAATAATAAAATAAATTACACACACGAAAAAATTCAAAATGCGCATGAATATATATCAAAAATAATACAGAGGAGGGAGGGAAAACTTTAACTTTATACAAAGCAGCAAAATCTAAATGGGTGTCTCTTCTTCTACCCGCACAAAATGCTCCCTCCATTCCCCTCTATTCTCGTACTTCTGCGAATGTTTGACCTTTTTACAGTGTACAAACAGTAAATAAACTACAATGACAACCTGGCACACTACAAGAATGTGGGAGGCTATCCTAATCCAGGAAGGGACTTCTATATTAGTGAACAGGTCCCACCCCGGTGGGGTCACTATATCCAATATGTCTGCCCCTATCTCTAAAGTCTTCTGCTCCAGTGTGTAGAAGTGTTTCTGTGAAACAACAACGACTTTTAATACCTTGGTGAGGTGTTCAGGGAGAGGGGGAATGATATAGCCAAAATGTGCAACGAATCGCTACAGATCGGTGAAATTCTCTTTCACAGTGATGTGAACAGTGGAAGGTTCAGGAATGGGGACAATTCACTCTTGGGCCACTTGAACTTCTGCCCTGGGCTTGAAGCAGAAGCTGCTGTCACTGACCGGGCACCAGCCGTGCTGTCCATGTTGGTAGTGGGGCGCTGCAGTGGTGACACAGTATGTCCCACCTCCTATATATGCCACCTGCGGGGACACATGGCCTTGTGCCATTGCCTCCATGGTGCAATTTATAAGCTTCGCGCCAGCAGTTCTGAAACTGCGCTGTGGTTTTGATTGGGCATTCAAGTGCTGGGGACACAGGATGATGTGTGCTCCCCGGCTCCGGCACCCCGAGAGGTCGGTACCCGTCATTGCATGCTCTCATCGAATGACGTAAGGTGGGACCCCTGTGTAGTGAATGTGCGTACCCCGCTGAATGACTCCAATGTTCTCCACCCTGTATACCGGGGCGGGTTTTGCTGTCTTACCCATCACCGGCATTCTTACCACTATACCCATAATGGTGTGATTAGACCGTCCACAGTCCACTGGGACTGGGTAGACCTCTGAAGCTAGTCTGAGCTGGCACGGGCTCGATATATTCTCAAAAGGGTGGAGGGCTGCGTGGTGCTTGTTGCTGATCCAGGAGGGGACTAAACCTTGTTTTAAATCCTCCAGATTACTGCGGCCCTCGCCCAGTAACCACGCCCCATATAGCACACAAGCTTCGTTCTGCGCAGCCTGATTGGACGCATTCCGATCCTCCCTAATGAGGGCATTTACCGTTCTGGCGTGTTTCTCCAGCTCAGCTATTATCTCTTTTAAGTGTAGTATCATGGCCTGGTCCTCGTGTAACTCAGAACCCATTACTTTATTCTCGTCAGTCAGTATCTTTCTTAACTGTGTTTTCAAACCATTAATTTGGGTTTGCAGCTCCACGTCATCCAGTGTGTTGATGACGGAAGTTCCTGTGTTAGAAGCTGTGAAAATATAATTTACTGCACCCCTTCTTTGCCTCCCTATCCTGTCCAAGACCTCATGTGGTGTGGTGTACAATTCGGCTCTGTCGACATCGGCAAAGTCGAATTCGTAAAACTGTTTAAACATGTTTGTTAACAGGACCTGGTATAATTGCTCCGTTTCCCTGGGGCACCACTCTGGCAATCGTACCTCGGTGAGGTTTAAAATCACCGAAGTCACCGCGTAGTGGACCCCTTGGTACAGTACCTGACCTGTGGGTACCAATACCAATCCGTTCCCGGGTCCCTTTGTCGTGGTGGGGCACCTTTCCTTGAGGGCTTTAGCTACCAAAATTGTGGGCAGGGGCTTGCGGGGTCGGGTGATGAGCTCGGTGGCGTTTACTGGGATCTGAGAGTATGGGACTCCGCACGCCCGTGTGTTGATGTCCCACCTCATTCCTGGTCCAGCATCCTGCCACTGTCTCTGGAAAAAGATGGAGACGCCTGTGGGGCAAGCGCGTTCTGAACCCCACATACAGACATAGATCCCCTCATCTGGTTCCCACCATTTGTCCCAACAGACACTCAACCCCCCGTGAGTTCCCGTTATTGTCCGATGGGTGTTATTACCCAATCTCTCCCATTCCACCGTTGAATTCTTCATGGTGCTGCTCAACTTGCGCAGCAACCACCAGCGGTCCAAAGGTACATGTCCATGGCAAACAAGGCAAATGTTCTTGCCCACGGTGACGCTGATCCTGGGTGCAATGATCCGCACCCTGGGGCACATCAGAGAAGTTTCTCTGTATGCAAACCCCGTCTGGCTGGAGTATTCAGTAGAGTTCGACCCCAGCCAGCCTGGCCACCTTCCTTCATGGAAGTAGACAGCAGTCTCTTCAGCGTCCCGTGAGCCGGTTCTGTCAGTCGCGATGGGGCCTCTATTTCCAGAGCACCCATAGACGGTGGAGTCCTTAGTGCGGCCCCGATAGGCCCAGCTCCACCCGATCGTCATGAACGTGACGAGGATCCCCCTCATCTTTACTGGCTCCTGTAATAAATCACACAATATAGCCAGGCTCCCGAGAGATTCTGGCTTGGGTGACGGCATGATCGGGTCTTTCGACCTCGATGCAAAACAACACACACACTGGGCAAATTTAAAACTACTTAAACTCTAATCCCCTTAATATTTACACACCTTAAACTTAAACCTAAACTTATGTACAGTGCCGCCCGTCCCCGGGCGGCTTGCCTAATCCCTGATTGGACTGCAGCTCGCCGCTCCCTGTGGCGGGGCTGCAGTGACCTGTGGCTTGGGTTCCCCGCAGCCTTTTGCTGTTAATCGGGGACTGTGTTTTTCCATGGATTTCTGAAGTCGGCGTTTACTGAGGATGGGGGACTCAGGCCAAGGTTTTACTGGCTGAGGCGTACGAGTCGACCTGCGAAAAGGTGCTTTGGGCGTGGCTCCCTTAGCGAGTGGACCTTCGGGTGGGACCTTAGCTCTCACAGTCCGTGGCTCTTCCACGACTGTGGGCTTCAGCTCCCTCCCCTCAGGCTCCACCCCTTTGGGATTCGGGCTGGCTCCTTTGGCAAGTGGACCTTCGGGTGGGACTTTAGCTCTCACAGCCCGTGGCTCTTCCACGACTGTGGGCTTCGGCTCCCTCCCCTCAGGGTCCGCCCCTTCGGGAATTGGGCCAGTGGCAGACAACTTCTCCCTACCTGTCCCTACAGGTGGAGAATCTCTGCCCCCAATTTCTACCTCCCCCACGCTTGAGTCGAGGGCGGGGCCTCTGTCCTCCGACTCCACCTCCTCCAGAATCGTGTCGAGGGCGGGACCTTGTTGTTCGGGCCCCTCCTCGTCTGAGTCCCAGGCTATCGGGGAAAGCTCCCCCCAGGTGGGCGGGACAGCTTCTCCTTCCAAGCAGGCTACAACGCCAGCTTGTGTGGTCTGTGACTCATCGCGCGCCTCAGGCCGAGGATCTTTACCCTCAGACCTGGCTTCGGTTGCTGATGCTCTTGCACCCGGTTTAAACATTTTGCACTGATTGATGTGAAACCATTTAGTGTGCCGGGGCAACTTCACTGCATATACCATGGGGCTGGCTTTGCCTACAATCTTGTAGGCTGCTCTGTACAGTGGCTCTGAACTCCCCACTCGGGCAGAGTCTCCTACCATGACCTTATCTCCTACTTCCCACTCCTGGGCTCCGGTGGTGGGGATCGATAGATCTTGTACCGATTCCCGTCTGGCCTCTCTATGGCTCTCTCACCGGCGCGGATGGTCAGACCCAGGAACTTCACTTCCTGCTGGCTGATCCGTGCCTTCTTTGGGTTTACTTTGAAACCCTTTCTTCCTAACAGCTCCAATAACTCAGCCAATAGTGGGCCATGCTCCTCTCTTGAGTCTGTGAGCAGGAGCAGGTCGTCCACATACTGCACTAGCTGATTGGGCTGGCTGACCTCTTTTAAACTCCCTGCCATGCATTGGTGGAAAATGCTGGGGCTGTTGTGGAAACCTTGTGGCAAGCAGTTCCAGGTGTACTGTTGCCCTTTAAACGTAAAGGCAAACTTGTACTGATCCTCCCTCCGTAAAGGGATGGACCAAAACCCATTAGAAATATCCAGTACCGTGAACGTGGTCGCGGAGGCTGGAATACTTCCTATCAGTTCGGCAACTGCTGCTACTGTCGGCGCGCAGGCTGGAATATTGCTATTGAGGACTCTGTAGTCCACCATGGCTCTCCAGGAATCGTCCGGCTTCCTCACCAGCCATAATGGAGAGTTCACGTGGGTGACTATCGGTCTCAACACGCCCTGCTGCACCAGTGAAGATATTGCTGTCTCCATGTCGGGCTCCGCTTCCCGGGGGAAGTTGCACTGTTTTTGGGGTTGGGCCATGGGGTCCCCGTCTACGCTGACCTCAAACCCGGTGACCCTCCCGCAATCTTGCTTGTGAGTGGCAAACGTCGTCAGGTGGTCGCACACGAATGCCTGCAAATCTTGTGGGACGCCCGTGACCATGAGCTCGAGGTCGTAGCCCTCTTTTGGCTTCACAGTACACAGGGTCCCTCTTTCTCCTTCCCCTGGGTTGACGGCTACCTTGCCCGGCTCACCCTTACCCGCTCCCCAAAGACAATGGTTTCTTAGGTCCACGAGGATCCTGTGTTCGACCAAGAAATCGGACCCGAGGATCCCTTTCCCATTCTCCACCTCCCACTTCATCAGTATACACCTCCACTTTGTGCGGAGTGGTCCTAAATGAATGGAGAAGGGAATGGAATGTGCGCCAGCCTGTTCCTTGCCTGTGGAGCCCGACAGAATATATGGAACCCCGGTGGACAGAGGCGAGGTGGCAGGGTTATCTGTGTGGATCACGGTGCACGATGCCCCCGTATCCAACAAACAGGTTCCTTTTACCTCCTGCACTTCCATCTCCACGAGGGGTCGCCTCCATATATCATATGGCAGCGCACACAAGTAAATGGGCTGCGCCGGCTCTAGTCATTTGGGTACAACGGTCAGAGTCTCGGGAGCGACAAGACCAGTGGTGACGGCTATTTTCCCCTGCGAAATCATCAGAGACCGCATTGTCTCTAAAATTGATTCAATCGCAGCGGGATCCATAACTGCACCAGCTCCTTGTGCTGGGGCAGGAGCTATGGCTTGGGTTTTGGCTGGTGCTGGGGCGGCGGTCTGGGCTTGGGCTTGGGCTGCGGGGAATCTCCCTTTATTATCCTTCCACGGATTTCTACAGTCCTTGCGCCAATGTCCATCCTTCCCACACCCGTAGCAATTGAGCTTGGCTTGGATAGGGCAATTCCCCTCCTGACACCACTCCTTCTTGCTTGGGGCTGCGGGTTTTGCCTCATGCACCTTTCCTTTCTGGGGAGGTGTTTCCTGACCTCTACAATTCTTGTACGCCACATTTAGCTGACGGAGTACCGTCTCCTCCATGACGCCGGGACCTTGGGGATCAAACCAAGATCTGGCTAGGGCCCATATCTCTGTCAAGCTGTTGGTAACCAAACAATGGAGCTAATGAACCCACTGTTCTTCGTTCATTGCAACCCGTTCAGGTATGCCCAGCCAGCGGCGTCGATACACTGGCCACAGCCTTTCTGCGAAAACCCGTGGGGGTTCTCCAGATAGCTGCACGGTCCCTTCCACACGGTCGAACGGACTACAGTCGTCCACTCCCATTACTTCTAAAACTTCCTCCCTGAGATCCGCATACCTTTTCCGTCCCCTCTTACTATCTTCTGAGAGGCACTGAAGGATTGTGCAATCCAGGGAGAAAAGCAACAGTTTCACCTGTTCCTGATCATCACAGTCATTAATGGCTGCTGTTTCCTCTATCTCCCTGAAATGAAGCGAGGGATCTCCCTTTACGGTGAGTCATGCGAGGTGGCTCACCATGGACCTTAATTGCGGGCCAGCGTAGGGCACCACGAGCTGATTCTGGTGGGGTCCGATACTGCCATCGGCAGTGTTGGGACCGAACCTCTGGTGCCGAGCGGGACACATTGGTACCGGCTCCGGCTTTGCGACCAGTGGTCCTTCCTCACACTCCACCTCGGCTACCTCCTCTTTCACTACCTCCTCCTTTTCCGGCCAAGCCTCACTATAGCTCGGCGGTGCTGAGGGCTCGGTGGCTGGTACCACAATTACTTCAGCTGGAATCGGCTGTTTTGATTCCTTTAAAAAGTCCATGTGACTAGCTTTCGGGCTGACGAGACACACCATACCTTTTGCCTTTATCAGGGCCGTACTTAGGTCCTCTATGGTCTTTTGGCAGGGGTCGTGGTCTGTGCTCTCAAACCCGTGCTCGAGGGTCAGCTTGTAAGCTGCCTTAGCCTTCACTACTCTCTCCTCCTGCGCTCTTAGCTGTTGTGTGAGGCGGGCGTTTTTCTCCCGTATCCTCGTTTCATTAATCTTTGCCTCAGTAACCTGGCATTCCAGGTACTCTATCCTAGCCTGATGTTGGCTAGCTACCACTTGGCGTTTCTGATTCAGCACGTGAAGCACTGTGATGAGTTTTTCCCCTCCCATGGCCTTTTCCTCTATCTCTGCTGCCTGGGTTGTGATCTTGGCTGCCTGTGCTGCAATGACCCAGTCCAAGATCTGGACCTGCTTCTTGTAACACATCAGCCACACTGCCTTCTCGACTGACTTCTTATGCTCTTTGCTCTCTGTGCACCTGATGGCTGCGTCCACCGGACGCCCATCCAGCAAGAGATCGGAAATCCACTGTTTAGTGAGATTTACCTTGCCAAAGACATAATCTGCTATCCTCTCATCCATTGCATTTCGACCATTCAAACTTGGATCTACTACATTGCAATCCTGCTGCCAGAGTCCTGCCGCGGTCGCCATTTTCTGTACGGGGTTTTCCTTGAGAGGTTTATCTGAGGTTTCTCTCTCTAGAGGTCTCTCTCTCTTGCACAGTAAAACCTTGAGTGGTTCGACCCACTCGCCCCTTAGATTCTATGCTCTGGACTTAGGGGCAGGAACTACAATGTAGAGAAAACTCTTGTAGACCAAGTTTGATGAAACAAAATGAAATGTTATTGCATAAGGAAAAATATCAAATCAAATGCAAGCAGATAAGAGAGTACATGGGAGGGAAAAACACACAAGCAAGTCATAATGACACAGTAGTAACTAAGGCAAATACAGGCATCTTATACTCTACAAAGATCATCATGAAATAAGGAAACACACGGAACATCGAGGGACAACAACTCCTGTTAATTGTACCCTTAAATCCACCCCCTTATTAAACCTATCTAGATCTGATTGTGAAGGGCCAGAAACATGCTCACCAATCCCACTAGGAAGTGCAAGGTTTTGAAATCGAGTCTGTGTTTGGTCCTTTCAGGCGTTTTGTCTCCACGTGGATCGTGGAGCCCCTGCGAGCTGCACCACACCTCTCTCCTGAGGTGGGGGTCGGGGGCGGCTGGACACCGGCGGGCCTGGATGTCGGCGGGGTCGAGGATCGTCGGCTCGACCCTGGTCAGAGGAGCCTTGGGCTGGCTCCCATCGCTTCTTCAGTTTTCTTTTATCTCTTCTCCCGAGCTGGGGTTGCTGGAAGGTTTCTTCTCTTGGGGTTTTTTTTTTTTCTCTTCTCCCAATTTGGGTCGATGGCCTCTCGTTCCGGCAACAGCCCAGTGATGGTCGATGATCTCCCGACGTGTTTCCCCGGGGCGGGACGCCGGCTTCGAGACGGCCTTCTCGATGATGGCTTTCTTCTTCCTCCTGCGAGTGCCTGCTTCTTCTTCTGAGTGTCCGGATTCAAAACTGCACTCAAGCTGCGTGTCTCTTCAAGCTTGCCCCAACTGCCGAAAAGTCTCTCCGATATACCTTTCTCCCAGAAACTTACGTCTCCCGCCCAAAATCAGGTTAGTCTTTCTTTTACTTTTGGCGGGCTGGGAGCACAGCGGGGTAGTTACTATATTTTAAAATGTCTTAAACAGCCGGTAAAGGCCCATCTCTGGTCTGGAATTACCTTCATTGTTTTTAATGTCCTGCTGATTTTGTTATCTAGTCCTGGGTGCTGTTCTCATGAATATGAAATTGTCCCCTTTTGTCTGGGTCAACATTTAGATGGCCTCTGTCTCCAGGCCGATCTTGACTGGATCTGCATCTAATCCATATGCAAACGTATGGGTCTGGTTTCGTTCTCTCAGAAACGGCTTCCAGAACTTGCTGTGGGTTGAATCCACAAAACTGTCTGAGGTTGCGCAGGAACCATTTTAAAGTGTCCCAATAAGCTGGTCACATGGTATGGTGGCCATTTTGTATGCCCCTTTTTCTGGGCTTCTTTTAAAACAGTCTTCAAAATCACGGCCTCTTCTGCCATTTGACCCTTATTAATATAAAGTCCAATTTTGCATTTCCTACACTGTGCCTTCTTTGGTTTCTCCTTGAAACCCTCTTTTCCTTTCTCTCCCTTACTCGCTCCCCAGAGATAATGATTTCTAAGATCCACGAGAATCCCATGTTCTACTCGGAAATCGGACCCAAGGACACCCTTTCCACTCCCCGTCTCCCACTTCATTAGGGTACACTTCCATGTGGTGCGGAGTGGTCCTAAATGAATGGAGAGGGGAATGGAAAATGTTCTTCGCCTGTGAAGCCCGATAGCATATATGGAACCCCGGTGGACAGAGGTGAGGTGGTAGGGTTATCTGAGTGGATCACGGTGCACGATGTCCCTGTATCCAATAGATAGGTCCCCTGCACCTCCTCCACCTCCATCTCCATGATGGGTCTTTTCCATACATCATATCGCAGCGCGCACAGGTAGATGGGCTGTGCTGGCTCTAGTCATTTGGGTGGAGTTGTCGGGGCTGCAGGAACGACAGGGCCGGTGGCGACGGCTATCCTCCCCTGCTCTATCATAAGAGACCGCATTGTCTCTATAATTGACTCTATTGCAACGGGATCCATAGCTGCACCGGTTCCTCTTTCAGGGGCAGGGGCTGCATCTTGGACCTGGACTCATGCTGGGGCGGCGGTCTGGGCTTGGGCTTGGGCTGCGGGAGATTTTACCTTATTATCCTTCCACGGATTTTTACAGTCCCTGCGCCAATGTCCATCCTTCCCACACCCGTAGCAATTGAGCTTGGCTTGGGCAGGGCGATTCCCCTCCTGACGCCACTCCTTCTTGCTTGGGGCTGCGGGTTTTGCCTCATGCACTTTTCCCTTAGAGGGAGGTGTCTCCTGACTTCTACAATTCTTGTAAGCAATGTTAAGCTGTTGGAGCACTGTCTCCTCCATGATACCGGGACCTTGGGGGTCAAACCAAGATTTGGCTAGGGTCCGTATCTGGGGCAAGCTGTTAGCAACCAGACAATGAAGCCAATGAATGCTCTGTTCGGCGTTCATTGCGGCCCATTCAGGCATGCCCGGACAACTGCGCCGATACACTGGCCACAGCCTTTCTGCGAAAACCCGCAGGTGTTCTCCAGTTAGCTGCACAGTCCCTTCCACACGGAGGAACGGATTACCGTCATCCACTCCCAGAACCTCCAAGACCTCGTCTCTGAGTTCCACATACCCTGTCCGTCCCCTCCTACTCCCGTCTGAGAGGCACTGAAGGATTGTGCTATCCAGGGAGAAGAGCAGCATCTTTGCCTGTTCAAGATCATCACAATCATTGATGGCGGCTGTTTCCTCTACCTCCCTGAAATGGACTGAAGGATCTCCCTTCTCGGAAAGTTTTGGGAGGTGGCTTATCATCGCTCTGAGTTGTTGGGCACCGTGGGGCACCATGAGCAGGTTCATGTGGGGTCCGTCTGCGCCATTTGTGGCGGTGAGACCGAACCTATGGTGCCGAGTAGGATACATTGGTGCCGGCTCCGGCTTCACTACCAGGGGTTGTTCCTCCTCCTGATCCACCTCGGCTACCCTTTCTTTCACCACCCCCGCTTCGGGCCAAGTCTCACTATTGCTCGGTGGCGCTGAGGGTTCAGTGGCTGGTGCCACAACTACTTCACAAGGAATCGGATTTTTGGATTCCTGCAAAAAGCCTATGTGACTTGCTTTTGGGCTTACGAGGCATACCATGCCTTTTGCCTTAACCAAGGCCGTTCTTAGGTCTTCTATGGTCTTTTGGCAGGGGCCATGGTCTGCGCTCTCAAACCCATGCTCAAGGGACAGCTTGTAAGCTGCCTTGACCTCCACTACTCGCTCCTCCTGCACTCTTAGCTGTTGTGCGAGGCTGGCGTATTTCTCCCGTATTCTCGCTTAATGAATCTTTGCCTCAGTAGCCTGCTATTCCATTCTAGCCTGGTGGTGGCTGGCTACAACTTGGCGTGAAGCGCTGTGATGAGTTTTTCCCCACCCATGGCCTTTTCCTCTATTTCTGCTGCCTGGGTAGTGATCTTGGCTGCCTGTGCCGCAACGACTCTGTCCAAAATCTGGACTTGTTTCTTGTAGCACATCAGCCACACTGCCTTTTCCACTGACTTTTTATGTTCTTTGCTCTCTGTCCACCTGATGGCTGCATCTACCAGATGCCCATCCAGTAAGAGATCGGAAATCCACTGCTTAGTGAGATTTACCTTGCCAAAAACATAATCTGCTATCCTCTCATCCATAACATTTCGACCATTCAAACCTGGGTCTAATACATTGCAATCCTGCTGCCAGTGTCCTGCCGCGGTCGTCATTTTCTGTAAGGGGTTTTAGATCACAGAGGTTTCTCTCTCTAGAGGCCTCTCTCTCTTGCACAGTAAAACCTTGAGTGGTTCGACCCACTCGCCCCTTAGGTTCTAGACACTGGACTTTGAGGCAGGAACTACAATGTAGAGAATACTGTATAGGCCAGGTTTAATGGAAATGAAATGAAACTTTATTGCATAAAGGAACAAATCAAACTGCAAGCCAATAAGGTACATGGGAGGGAAAAACAAATCATAATACAGTACTGGCTAAGATATATACAGGCATATTGTACTTTACAAAAATCATCACGAAATGGGGAAACACACGGAATATCAAGGGATAACAACTCATTGTTAAAATTACCCCTTTAAATGCCCACCTCTAGATCAGATTGTGAGGGGCCAGAAACATGCTCACCAATCCAGTTGGAAAGTATAGAGTTTGGAAACAGGTCTGCATTTTGATCCTTTCAGGCGCCCTGTCTCCACGTGGTCAGCGCTACGGGCTGCGACACTCTCTCTTCTTCCTCGAGGTGAAGGTCACCGACAGGCTGGATGTCAGCAGGCCTGGAAGTCGGTGTGGGTAGAGAGCAACTGTTTTACCATTCTCGTGTGGGTTTCGTCGCACAGCCCAGTTGGTTCACCATTTTCATATAGGTTTCACCTGTACTTGTCAGCGTCCCGGGGTTGGTCGATGATCTCCCGACAGTTACCCCGGGGCTAGATGCTGACTCGACCTCCCATCTCGAACCTCGATCCTCTGTCGTCTCCGCTTGAACTCCGTACTGATGTAGAAGCCCAGCTGAAGCCCTGGATCCTGTGAACCTCCTCAGAACCTTCGAACTTTCTCAGCACCCCGATCGCTACCCCGGGTCTCCAGATATACTTCTCAAAAGAAGCCTTTATCTCCCGCCAAATCAAGGTTAGTCTTTGTTTAACTTTTGGCGGGCTGTTATCACAACGGGGTAGTTATTATGTTTTAAACTACTTTGGGATGGCTGGTAACGGCCATCTCTGGTCTGGAATGACCTTGTATTGTTTTGAATGTCCTCTTGATGTCTTTAATGGGTCTTTGATGCTCCCCTTATGAATATAAAACTGTTTCCCTTTGTCTGGGTAAACATATAGATGGCCTTTATCTACAGGCCGATCTGACTGGATCTGCATCCAATCCATATGTATGTGGTTCTGTCTGGTTTCGTTTTCTCCGAAAAGGCCTTCCAGAACTTACTGTGGGCTGAATCCACAAAGGCTGTCTGGGGACTGCAGGAACCATTTTAAAGTGTCCAAAAAGCTGGTCACGGGGTCTGGCAGCCATTTTGTATGCCCATTTTTCTGGGCTTCTTTTAAAACAGTCTTTAAAATTAAGGCCTCTTCTGCCAATAGACCCTTATAGGACAATGTTCAATTTTGCGAATCTTACACCCCTCACGATTGAACCCCCTCACTGCAATTGAATGCCCCCCTGTGTGATCGGACCCCCATGATCAGCATGGCCCCCTACGATTTCAGCGACCCCCCGCGATCATCAAACCCCCATCACTGACACCCCCCCTGTGATCACCGACCCACTCCCCACAATTACTGACACCCCCCATGATCACCGATCCCCCCACCATCACCGACCCCTCCACATGATCGCCGATCTGCCTCGCTATCACCGACCCCCCCATTACTGACACCCCCACTGTGATCACCGACCCACTCCCCACGATTACTGACACCCCCCATGATCATCGATCCCCCCACCATCACCAACCCCTCCACATGATCGCCGATCTGCCTCGCTATCACTGACCCCTCCACATGATCACTGATGCCCCCACCATCACCGACCCCTCCACATGATCGCCGATCTGCCCTGCTATCTCCGACCCTTCCACATGATCGCCGATCTTCCCCGCTATCACCAACCAACCCTCCACATGATCAGCGATCTGCCCCGCTATCACCGACCCCGCCACATGATCACCGATCTGCCTCGCTATCACCAACCCTCCACATGATCACCGATCTGCCCTGCTGTCACCGACCCCGCCACATGATCATCGATCTGCCTCGCTATCACCGACCCCTCCACATGATCACCGATCTGCCCCGCTATCACCGACCCCTCCACATGATCATCGATCTGCCTCGCTATCACCGACCCCGCCACATGATCATCGATCTGCCTCGCTATCACCGACCCCTCCACATGATCACCGATCTGCCCCGCTATTGGGGCCTCAACAGAGCCATGACAAATATCCTCGCCGGTGGATTTACAAGCGCTGTTGGGAGTGTTTAAACTAATTTGGCAGGAGGATGGGCACCAGGATGTAGCATCAGAAAGGAGAAACAAGGTGCACAAAGGAATGGGAGAGACAGATAGCACTAGAGTAAGAAATAGTATGGTATTAGGCCGGGTCAGACTAAGGGAATACAAGAAGGTCTAAAAAAGGTTGACAGTGCATGTGTGTAAATGCACAAAGTTTCGTAAATATGATTGATCAGCTGCAGGTGCAAATCGCCACATGGGAATATGATGTTGTGGCGATAATGGAGACCTGGCTCAAAAAAGTGGCAGGATTGGGTACTAAATATTCCTGGCTATAACGTGTTCAGGAAAGACGGGGAAGGAAAGAAAGGAGGTGGGGTGGTGGTATTGATTAAAAAGAATATTGCAGTGCTGGAGAGAGAGGATGTCCTGGAGGGGTCAAGGACAGAATCTATTTGGCTAGAGTTAAGAAACAATAGAGGTGCCAATACACTACCAGGTTTATTCTATAGGCCACCAACTCGTGGGAAGGAAATAGAGGAGCAAATTTTCAGGGAAATTACAGAGAGGTGCAAGAACTATAGAGAAGTGATAATGGGGGACTTCAATACCCTAATATAGACTGGGATAGTAATAGTGTAAAGGACAGCGAGGGGGAAGAATTTCTGAAGTGTGTTCAGTATGTTTCCGGCCCAATGAGGAAGGTGGCATTGCTGGATCTGGTTCTGAGGAATGAGGTGGGCCAAGTGGAGCAAGTGTCAGTAGGAGAACATTTAGGGAACAGTGATCATTGTATCATAAGTTTTAGATTAGCTCTGGAAAATGACAAGGAGCAATCTAGAGTAAAAATACTTAATTGAAGGAGGGCCAATTTCAATGGGTTGAGAATGGATCTGGCCCAGGAAAACTGTAATCGAAGATTAGCAGACAAAACTGTAATCAAACAATGGGCGGCCTTGAAAGAGGAGATGGTTTGGGTACAGTTGAAGTATATTCCCATGAGGGGGAAAAGGTAGAGCAACCAAAGCCAGAGCTCCCTGGATGACGAAAGGGATAGAAAGGAAAAGGGGGCATATGACAGATGTCAGGTTGAGAATATAAGTGAGAACCAGACTGAATATAGAAAGTTCATAGGGGAAGTGAAAAAGGAAATAAGAGGGGCAAAGAGAGAGAATGAGAATAGATTGGCAGCTAACATAAAAGGGAATCCAAAATCTTCTATAGTAATATAAATAATAAACGGGTAGTAAGAAGAGGGGTGGGGCCAATTAGGGGCAAAAAAGGAGACCTACGCATGGAGGCAGAGGGCGTGGCTAAGGTACTAAATGAATACTTTGCCTCTGTCTTTATCAAGGAAGAAGATGCTGCCAAAGTCATAGTGAAAGAGGAGGTAGTAGAGATACTGGATGGGATAAAAATTGATAAAGAGGAGTTACTAGAAAGGCTGGCTGTACTTAAAGTAGATAAGTCACCAGGACCAGATGGGATGCATCCTAGGATGCTGAGGGAGGTAAGGGTGGAAATTACAGGGGTATAGGCCGCAATCTTCCAATCCTCCTTAGATACGCGGGTTGTACCAGAGGACTGGAGAATTGCAAATGTTACACACTTGCTCCAAAAAGGCTGTAAGGATTGTAGTGTATGTACCTTGAAGAAGGAACTATATTCTGCAGCCCCTGTATACTGCAGTACTAGTAGTGACCACCCCTGTATATAAGCCTGTGAAGTAACTTTGTATAGTAGTTCCAGTTTTGTCTCCATTCAGTAAACACCTGTTATAACCAACTTCTGCAGTCCATGTCTCAATTACACACGGACATTACATTGGCGACGAACAGATCCGAACTTACCTACAGTTCTGCACCACCTCACGGGGATCCATCCCTGAAGCGAAGTTATTAGAGGTCGAAGCCAGAAAGAAGAAATCCAAAAAGAAAAAAAAAACAAACAGAAGAAACGGGCGTCGACCGTGGGCAACCGCCCTCTGATTCATCGAATTCGAAGATTTGCAGGAGAGGCTGTCGAGAGCTGGGCTTGGTTATCCAGTCTATGGTGTTCCAGCTAATCGGGCTGGTGGCAGGTAGTACACTGATCCTTCCTGGGCTGCGGCGGGCTAGAGCTCGATCGGGTGGCTTTTCAAGGGGGCCGAGCAGCGTTGTCGGGAAGAGGAGAGAGAGAGAGAGAAGGTGGAGCACACAGGGCGCGGCCGGTGCTACGAAGCCGGGCAGCGGACAGACCCGCGAAGAGGGAGGGAAGTGTCCCATAGGGTCTGCTCTGACGACGGGAACAGTGATTAAAATAAAAGAAAAGGAAATTAGAATCGCAGAAAGCTGCGAGGAGCTGCAGTTTGCCATGGGGACCGCGGAGAGCGGCGTTGGCAGCAGCGCGGGGGGAAGCACGCGAAGAACATAGGGCATCGCCATCAAGGCATAAAAACGCCAGCAACAGCGCTGGCAGCAGCGGAAAAGGCAGAAAGCGCGGGAGGCGCCATCTTAATCCAGCGGGGAAGAAGGCAAAGCGCGGGAGGCGCCATTTTGTTCAATCGGGGAAGAAGGCAAAGCGCGAGAGGCGCCATCTTAGATCTCCAAGATGCAGAAGACTGGCAATATCACTGCCTTCGATAATGCAATAGAAGACTGGACCACGTATGTGGAAAGAGTCGAAGTATATTGCAAGGCAAATGAAGTAGCCGATGAGAAAAAGGCATCGGTACTACTAAACTTAATGGGCGCAAGAGCGTACGGCCTATTGCGGAACCTGATCACTCCAGTCAAACCGATGGAGAAGAGTTTTAATAAAATTGTTGATATCCTACAGGAACACCTAAATCCTACACTGCTGCTGATAGCAGAAAGATTTAAATTCCACAAGAGAAATCAGCATAAAGATGAGAGCAATGCTGATTACCTTACGGAACTATGCAAGCTATCAAAGCACTGCCAGTTCGGAGCAGGACTGGCAGATACCCTACGGGACAAATTTGCCTGTGGACTCCTGAGTGAAGGAACCCAGAAGAGGTTACTCTCAGAGAAAGAGCTGACGCTAGATAAGGCTTTCAGCGTGGCAGTATCGTACGAAGCAGCAGCAAGGGGAGCTGCGGAAATACAGCAAAAGCCACAGGAATACGGCACCCATGAAATGACACGGGGATTTGAAAAATGTTATCGCTGCGGCAGAACAACCCATGACCAGAAGGCCTGCTGGTCCAAGGACAAAACATGCAGGCAATGCGGAAAGATGGGACACATTGCACGAGTTTGCAGGTCCGGGAAGAAGACTAACGACAATAAAAAGACTACTAAGGAAAAGTACAGGAAAGTACAAAAGATGACAGACAGTAGCTCCGAAGACCAGAAGAGCGATAGTGAATCCGGGAACAAGAAACTAAGCTGTCTCAAACTACACAACGTAATCGCAAAAGAGGATCACCGAACCATTTGGGTCACCCTCACGATAGCAGGGTCCCAAGTCAAAATGGAATTGGATACATAAGAACATAAGAACAGAAGAAATAGGAGCAGGAGTAGGCCAATCGGCCCCTCGAGCCTGCTCCGCCATTCAATAAGATCATGGCTGATCTGATCCTAACCACCAATCCACTATCACAGAACCATCTCCTGAATCTAACAGAATTAGACACACGAAATAGGAGCAGGATCAGGCTACACGGCCCCTGGGCCCACTCCGCTACCCACAGGGCCATGTCCGATCCGAACCTAGACTCATGTCCAAATTCCTGCCCGCTCCCCATAACCCTTAATTCCCTTTACTTCTAGGAAACTGTCTATTTCTGTTTTAAATTTATGTACAGGATCAGCCCTGACCGTCATGAATCGATGAGACTACGAGCGGCTATTCTCACGCATACCCTTGAAAGACACATCCATTGTCTTGAAGACATATACGGGGCAGAAAGTATACCCCAGAGGGAAAATAAGGGTGCCTGTCAAATACAACGGCAAGGAAATACAGAAATTGTATCTGTACATACTGCAAGATGGTGGACCACTGTTATTGGGATGTGAATGGATCAGAAAGATAAGTTTAGACTGGCACTCCATTCAGGCACTGACTGTGGCTGGTAAAAAGGATGATGATGTCACACCTGGACGATTGTCAAAAATCTTAGCTAACGCTAAAGAGGTATTTCAACAAGGACTGGGAACTCTTAAAGGCGTAACCGCCTCGATAAAAATAGAAGAGAATGCAATTCCCAAGTTTTTCAAAGCAAGACCGGTACCGTATGCAATTCGCCCAGCCGTCGAGGCAGAGCTGGAGAATCTGGAGAATGCAAGCGTGTTATCTAAGGTAGACTGGAGCGAGTGGGCGGCACCCATCGTTCCTGTCATGAAGAAAACATTAAACAATAAGTCTGAGGAGCCAAGGAAGGTTCGCATCTGTGGGGACTTCAAGGTAACTGTGAACCCAGTCCTTCACACAGTGCAGGATCCTCTTCCGAGGATAGAAGAAATTTTCGCCTCACTATCTGGAGGGAAGCGTTTTACAAAAATTGACCTAGCGCAAGCATATTTCCAGATGGAGGTTGAAGAATCCTCGAGGAAATATCTCACGATAAACACTCACAAAGGTCTTTACCAGTATAATCGACTGGTATTCGGAGTAGCATCAGCTCCGGCTATATGGCAAAGAGCGATGGAACATGTCCTGCAAGGGATTCCGGGGACTCAGTGTTACTTAGATGACATCCTAGTGACAGGTGAAAATGACAGTGAACACCTTGCCAACCTAGAGCAGGTGCTCACTAGACTAAGAGAACATGGGCTACGAGCCAATCGCCCCAAGTGCGAGTTTTTAAAGAAACAAATATCATATTGTGGCCACGTGATTGATGAAGAGGGGTTACATAAGTCCCCTGACAAAATTGAAGCGGTAGTTAAGGCTCCAGCGCCTGAAGATGTGTCGCAACTGAGGTCATTCCTCGGATTGGTGAATTACTACCATAAGTTTTTGCCGAATTTGTCCACAATTCTGCACCCACTGAACGCCCTGCTACAAACTGCAGTAGCATGGAAATGGAGCGATGAATGTAAGCGGGCCTTTCAGAAGTGTAAAGGCCTGATCACTTCAAGAAAAGTATTGGCTCACTATACCCCATCACTACCGATAAGACTGGCGTGTGATGCGTCTCCCTACGGCATTGAAGCAGTACTGTCACATGAATCCCTTGATGGTTCAGAGAGGCCGATAGCTTTTGCGTCACGCTCATTAACTGCAGCCGAGCGTAACTACGCCCAGATTGACAGAGAGGCCCTCAGCCTGGTGTGGGGGGTGAAGAAGTTCAATCACTACCTGCACGGACAGAAATTTACTCTACTAACTGATCATCAACCTCTTGTCTCCATTTTCAACCCTAAGAAGGGCGTCCCGATAATGACAACACAACGGCTACAGAGGTGGTCCCTTTTCCTAGGGGCACACCAATATGACATCGAGTACAAAGGAACTAAACAGCATGGGAATGCTGATGGATTGTCGCGCCTACCGTTGCCGACGGTGGAAGAAGCACCTGCAGTGGATCCTGTAGAGATATTCCACTCGACCACAGTTGAATGTCTACCTGTGACAAATGCAAACATAGAAAAGGAAACACGAAATGACCCGACACTCTCCAGGGTCTATGATTTAACGGTGAAGGGATGGCCAGCACATGGCGAACCACTGTTGCCAGCATTCTCGCCGAGAAGAGAACAACTGTCAGTGTGCCGAGGAACCTTGATGTGTGGATCCAGAGTAGTAATTCCACACAAATTGAAGGATAGAGTGCTCAATGAGCTTCATGAGGGTCATCTGGGAGGGGTAAAAATGATGAACTTAGCCAGAGCGTTTGTGTGGTGGCCAGGATCGATAGGGAAATCGAAGAGATGACCAAGAGCTGTACAGGATGCCAGAAGGTCCAAAACGCCCCACCACAAGCCCCTCTACATCCATGGGAGTGGCCCTCATCTCCATGGCAAAGGGTACACATTGATTTTGCTGGTCCATTTATGGACTCGATGTTTTTAATTGCGGAGGATGCACATTCAAAGTGGCCAGAGGTAATAAAAATGTCCTCAACCACCACAGAAAAAACTATCACAGTCTTACAAACCATATTCGCCAGAAATGGGCTGCCTGAACAGATTTGCTCCGACAATGGACCACAGTTTGTGTCTGAAGAGTTCCGGAGGTTCTTAAAGAACAATGGTGTCAAGCATTACACATCCGCCCCATATCATCCAGCCACCAATGGATTGGCTGAGAGGTTCGTTCAAACATTCAAGAAGGCTATCAAGGCAATGTGTAATGAAGACATACCCCTACAACCCAAGGTGGATAACTTCTTGTTTGCCTACCGGAATGCGACACATGCGGTTACCAACCAAACTCCAGCCATGATGTTCTTCAATCGAAGACTAAGATGCCGCTTGGATTTGGTTAAGCCAAACATCAGAAGAGATGTGGAGAGCAGACAGTTTCAGAATATGAATGAAAGGCCAACCAGGAGTTTCAAGATAGGTCAACCAGTTTTGGCCCAGGACTACCGCACAGAGAAATGGCAGCCAGGAACGATCTGCACACGGCAAGGACCTCTAATGTATATCGTGGACGTTGGAGAGAGCATTGTAAGACGCCATGCTGACCAGATTCTAAAGTCACTGGAAAACGTCAAATCTACACCACGACCCTATACACCTGGTGATGAAACCGAAGTACCAATTGCATCTACCTCAGAATCGGTGATATTGGAAGCAGACGAACCAAACAACGACGTTGATCCCGAATCAACTTTGCCAGAAGAACCTGATACCCCAAAGAGGCGTTATCCGGACAGAATCAGGAAGCCTCCTCAAAGACTGAATTTATAATTGATTAACTTCAGCTAATGTATATAGCAACTGTAATTGTAAGTATGTTATTTAATTATTAATCGAATGTTATGTACTGTTTAGCTAAAAGGGGAGGAATTGTAGTGTATGTACCTTGAAGAAGGAACTATATTCTGCAGCCCCTGCATACTGCAGTACCAGTAGTGACCACCCCTGTATATAAGCCTGTGCAGTAACTTTGTATAGTAGTTCCAGTTTTGTCCCCATTCAGTAAACACCTGTTATAACCAACTTCTGCAGTCCGTGTCTCAATTACACACGGACATTACAAGGATAAACTCAGCAACTACAGATCAGTCAGTTTAACCTCGGTAATCCGGGACAAAATTAACAGTCACAGGACAAGTGTGGATTAATTAAGGAAAGCCAGCATGGATTTGTCAAAGGCAAATCGTGTTTAACTAACTTGATTGAGTTTTTTGATGAGGTAACAGAGAGGGTTGATGAGGGCAATGCAGTTGATATGGTGTACATGGACTTCCAAAAGGCATTTGCTAAAGTGCCACATAATAGGCTTGCCAGCAAAGTTGAAGCCCATGGAATAAAAGGGACAGTGGCAGCATGGATAGAGAATTGGTTAAGTGACAGGAAACAGAGGGTAGTAGTGAACGGTTGTTTTTCGGACTGGAGGAAGGTATGCGGTGGTGCTCCCCAAGGGTCGGTACTAGGACCACTGCTTTTCTTGATATATATTAATGACTTGGACTTGGGTTGATGGAGCACAATTTCAAAATTTGCAGATGAACAGTGAGGAGGATAGTGAACAGTGAGGAGGATAGTGATATACCTCATGAGGACATAGACAGGCTGGTGAAATGGGCGGACACGTGACAGATGAAATTTAACGCAAAAATGTGTGAAGTGATACATTTTGGTAGGAAGAATGAGGAGAGACAATATAAACTAAAGGGTACAATCCTAAAGTGGGTGCCGAAACAGAGAGACCTGGGGGTATATGTGCAGAAATCGTTGAAGGTGGCAGGGCAGGTTGAGAAAGTGGTTAAAAAAGCATACGGGATCCTGTGCTTTATAAACAGAAGCAATGGGCTGAATTTTGCCAGTGTGGGCGGGCTGGGGCGTGTCAGGTGGAAATTGTGTCAGGACCCCGACTCCTAAGTGAAGTGTTGAAAAAGTGGGATTTTCCCAAATTGGGCAATTGATTTCTGCATGTGGGAACCCCTGGCCCAATGAGTCTTTTCATACAGAAAGTTGCCTCCGATGACGACATTAATGCTGCTGGTTTTAAGGCCTGCAATCAGCTTTGCTTCTTCTGGAGACTGCAAACGCTTTGCAAATTGTATGACGGAGTTGATTTCCCGACAATGTCCACGATCAAGCAGAAGTGTGCACATCGGTTTGATGAGCCCTCCCTCCAAGCTCTGTTGCATGGAGCCAGATGTAATAAGGAGGTGCTGTTCCCTTCCTCAGGGAGAAAAAAGCCACACTCGCAGACAAAAGCTGTGTGGCTGCAAGTGGCCAAGGAGGCTGTCTCCATTTCAATGAGCCGCAGAACCTGACTGCAATGCAGGAAGAGGTTTCATGACCTTCTCCGCTCAGGAAAAGTGAGTATGACTTTCCCATCACCCTCAATCTAATCCCCATGGCCTCTCCTCACCAGCACTCTGCTTTGCCAACCTCTTCCTCCACATCCCACTTGACACTTACATCCCTGCACCCTTAACCATTCCCTCTCTCTCTGTGGTCACATTTACTTAACTATTCAACCATGCAGCCCTCACACTCCCTATCACCAATGACAACAACTTACACCACACAGGAAGGGTCCTTTGTCTCCTTCTAAGCATCTATGCTGTGGATTCTCTACACTCACTCCTTCATTCTCACTCAAACTCCACTTGTGTCCATCATTGCAGGAAAAGAGAGCCCATAATAAGAGAGAAAGAGTGAGGACAGGAGGACGGCCACCCACAGCAGCCCAGCTCACCCCCTGGGAGGAGGCGGCCCTGGAAATCGCTGGGATTGAGGACAATACCCAAGTGGGGGAGGGGCAGATGGGCACATCACAGCAAGCTGGTGACAAAATACTTTAGCATCTCTCTCATTGACATTGCATGAGTCACTGATAATGAATCTGTTGCTCTAACAGATTGACTTATGATCATCTGCACTATTCAATGTGCATGTAACCTTGACTTCACATCTCTAACTCTTTCCTTTACTCCCACACAGGACCATCGAAAGCCCCTGTCCCCACTGCTCAGGAGGAAGAGCCTGAGCTTCCAGACTCCTCAGAGGAAGCTGCAACCTCTGAGGGCACAGCATCAGCAGAATTCAGCGCACCCAGCACCAGCGCAGACACTCACACCTTGGTGGGACCTTCGCGAGATAGAGTAGTGTGGGCACCTGGTTTATCAGAGCTCACAAGTGGGCATCAGCAGATGCTGGAGACAGGGTCAGCAGTGGAGGGTACTCGTCGGACGGTGCAGGACTCTCCCAGCTCGGCTCAGCTGCATGTTGACCCTGTGCCGCCGGGTCCATCCAGAAGGAGAGCGGTGCTGGAACTCCAGGAACAGGTGCAGGAGTCTCTGGCAGGTTTTGTCTCCAGGGTCGCAGCGAGTGTGGAGCGAATGGAGGAGTCCATCGCGAACATGAGCAGAGCCTTTGTGGAGGCATTGGCACATGAACGCATCACCACGGAAAGGATGGCAACCTCCGTGGAAAGGATGGCTAACTCCATGGTAAGACTGGCTGCCATCGAGGAGAGGATGAAGGGATAATTACTAGTCATAGCCCCTTTAGGGCTACCCCGGATTAGACGTAATCCCCAGACGTTCACTTTCAACTAAAGTTTGAGGTAGCCGAATCCTAAAGACGCTTAATTGGGTCTAAAGGTCCAGACTATCTCTCCCTAAAGGAAAGGAACAACCTGAAGATGTTACCGTCCTCCAGATAGCACTTTTAATAAGTTTAGCTAGACTGTAACGTTCTGGATATTATGAGAGTCCGGATAACTCCCCCAGAATTCTGCAACTCCTCACCAAAGAGCGTACAGGGATTGAGTTCACAACTTTGATACAGAAGTATTATGTGAGACAATTCTAAAAATATATAGATTTATTAAAGAACCAACATGTAATTACAGTAGGTGTTTCAATCGCAACATTAACAGTTCCAAAAAGAGAAAGCTTACAAATTTTATTATCAGATCTTAACTTTGCTACATTTTTACAGTTCTTAAAGTTTATTCAGGATATCGACCAAAATCAAATACAGTACCGTTGATCCCCGAGACACAAAGCATTGTAAACTTACAGAGCCTGTCTCTGAAGCCTGAGAATCGCTTTGCCCCTTTACAACGAATCTGTCATCCCATTTGAAAGTTCAATATTTATATCCTTTCTCAGTGGTATCTCCTTTGAAGTTTTCTGCTGATGTAAGATAATTATCTCTAGTCATTTTTCTGCTGACCCCTGCTATTCTTACAGTCAGATCAGCTGGTAGCATTAAGTATTATGTCTCTACCCTAGGTTTTCGAAGCTTATCATAAAAAATGGTTGTAACAGCAGGTGCATCTATTTGATGTCATTCTTACCAAGGGCTTCTATTTGTGTCTTTTTATGACGTGTAAATTAAAACACCTCAAACAGGGTGATCTATGCAATTCTTAGTTACCTCAGCTGGTTGCAACACAGAATCATGTCTCCTGTGTTTCATTTGATGTCATTTTTACGAAGGCATATGTTTCTTAATTTTATGTGTTTCTTTCTGAAGTGTAATTTAGGACACCTTAATAGGGTGTACCATTTTGTTCTTTCCAAAGCTGCAGACTTCAGGAGCCTCCAACCTCCTGTTTAAATAAGGTTATTGATTCAGTGTCAACAACTTATCTTATCTCAATAGCCTGTATGCTGTTTACAGCTTTAGATTGTTGAGGCTTCCAGAATTCCAAACCCAGTTTGTCATGTTTTAATAAGGCCAGAATTAGTTCATAAAATGGTGTATTTTTCTGAATATGGCTTATTCCTTCACAAGGATGGCTACGGTAGAGGTGAGGTACAGCCATGGATGAGCTTAGTTGCCAGGGTATGGAAAACATGGTAATTGTTCAGAATAGAATGACATCTCTTGAGGAGCGATGGTCAGCTATTGAGCAAAGAAACCAGACCTTCATGGAAGTCCTCTGGAGTAAGAGGTCCAGTGCAGAAGCAAGTTCTCATGGCCCCCCTGAAGTGCAGCAAGGTGCTGTCAAGCCACTTGCTAGCTCTGAAGTGGGGCTGACCCATGAGAGGGATGTTGGTGGCAGAGAACAAGGAAGTGGGGGCTCCTCACCAAGTGCTCATACTCCCATGCCACTGCAGAGCCCTCAGTCAGAGCCCCACCAGAGTCCTCACCCAACTGAGATGGGCGTCTCAGCCTCTGCACAGCTGCAGGTGCAGCAGACTGTTGGCGAGCCCGCACAGGTTCGTAAACCCAGAGGATGGCTGCCAAAGGCATTGAGACAGGAGCAGCAAGAAAGTGAGCAAGGGGCCTCCACATCTGCTGAAGCCACAGGGGAAGCATCATGTAGGAGCACGCGTAAGAGGAAGATAAAGCACGAGTAGTAACAGGGTAGTCACTTGAGTGCTGTGATGTTTTGTATTTGTACCAGCCATCATTGTCATTGTATTATAAACAGATTTGATGGCAAACTGTTGAAGTTGTGGCCTGTATCATTTCGCAAAAGGGACTTTCACATTGAGGGCTTAGGGTGCCTTGAAATTGTCAGTATGGTGGTCAGAGTGATAGGAATCAGCAGTTTCTTGTCCATTGTGGATGCTCTGGTAAGAAGGTGTGAGACAAAAGTTTTTGAATGTGCAGGCTCACCAAAACTGGCCAAGATGGGTGCGTCCCTTGCACCCTGGGCAGTAATGTGGTCGCGCGCTGGCACCCTCTGGCCTGTGCAGCTTCAGGTGGGTGACTAGCAGCTTGGCACTCCTGTCGATGCTCCTGCTGTTGGTGGTGCTGTTGCTCGTGGTTCTGCTGCTGCCACAGCTGGTCTTCATCCGAATCTGTGTCAGGCTCCAAACTTCCACAACAATGAGTAAGCCTGCTAAAATTTTGCCCAGACCTGAGACAACAAAGTTCTACCACCTGCAAATGATCATCGGTGAAAACTCCTTTGTAATGGTGGAGCTGCAGCTGTTAGTAAGCAATCCAATTGTGAGGCCACCAGGATTACCTGGCGTGTTCCAGAGGAGGCGTGTAGGATGGGGGAACTATCTAAAAATTGGAAAGGTCTCTCAAAATGGGATAATAGAGTCAATTAAGTGGTTGTTAAGTGCCTTAAGGGCCTATCCTGCCTCTTGGAGGCAGGATTGAAAGGGCGTCAGAAAACACGCATTTGAGAAAATTGCTCGGTGGTGGGATGGAGGTGAGATTGGCCACCCACCCCCCAACCCTGCCATTTTTTGCGATTTCACCACCTCGCACGCCTCCAAACCCGCCTCCTCGTGCTTTTCAAAATCGAGCCCATAGAGTACAAAAGCAAGGAAGTTATGATGAACCTTTTGTGTCCAATTCAAGGCACTGCACTTTCGGAAGAATGTGAAGGCCTTAGAGAGGGTGCCGAATAGATTTACAAGAATGGTTCCAGGGATGAGGGTCTTCAGTTATGTGGGTAGACTGCAGAAGCTGGGGTTGTTCTCCTTAGAGCAGAGATTGTTGAAAGGAGATCTGATAGAGGTGTTCAAAATCATGAGGGGTCTAGACAGAGTACATAGATAGAAACTGTTCCCATTGGCGGGTCGAGAACCAGAGGACACAGATTTAAGGTGATTGGCAAAAGAACCTAAGGCGACATGAGGAAAAACTTTTTTGCTCAGCGAGTGGTTAGGATCTGAAATGCACTGCCTGAAAGGGTGGTGGAGGCAGAGTCACTCCCAGCTTTCAAGAGGGAATTGGCCATGTACCTGAAGGAAAATGTTTGCAGGGCTACGGGGAAAGGACAGGGAATGGGACTAACTGAAATATTCTTGCAGAGAGTCGGCATGGGTTCAAGCAGCCAAATGGCCTCCTTCTGTGCTGTAACCATTCTATGTTTCTAAGATAATAAAAATATAGGTATGGAAATAAGCAAACAAAGAAGGTAATAATAAAAAAAAGTGAGAAGAGGTAGAGAACATTGGGTGCTGGGAGGACGGAAGCTGGGAGGGAGACAGAAACTTGGGGAAGTGAACTGGGAAGAAGCAGAGACTCATTAGGGGGAGAGAACTGTGGGGGCGGGGGAGATGTCAAAACAGAAAAGTAAGGTGATATGAGGAAGCCAAAGGGGGATTTAGCAAAATGTAACAGGATCATTTGATTCATGAAAGTAAGCAATAAATAAGCTTGATTTATGATATTTCAGATCTGCCAAGTCTCTATTATGTTGAGTGACAGCACTGCTTGTATAAAACAAATTTAGCAGCAGCTATATTCATTTCAATGGATTTATTTTCCTGCTATTACTTTTCCCATCAAAATTCCATGTTTTAATGTGCTGATGTCAAGAATACTGTCATCGTACGAAGTTGATTGTTTTGAAAACCTACTGAATGAAACAGGCAAATCGTGAAAGCCATGGCTGGATGACATAAAAGAGGAAACAATTGGATAGATTTTTCAGTTTCCACAAACTGATGGCAAGAACTGTGTGCAGCTGGCTTTGCACCTACCTAAATTGCACACAGCTGTTCCTTTGGCAACTTCTAATTTCCTGCCTGATCAGAATGAGGAGAGACAATACAAGCTAAATGGTACAATTTTAAAGGTGGTTCAAGGAGCGAGAGACCTGGGGATATTTGTGCACAAATCTTTGAGGTGGCAGGACAGGTTATGATTCTATGATTAGTCATTCAAGGCAAGCTCCCTGAAGGAGACTCGTCAGTTGCTGGGTGCTTGCAGGCTGGGATATCCAGCACAGTGCAGATATTTAAAGGGCTGTAGCAAAGCAAAGGGTGTTGCTGTCAGATAAACTTTGCTACTGCCAAATATGGAACCACTTGTTAGAATGGCACAGTTCCAAAACAGAACAGCCAAATTCATGGATGCAGCTGTGGGTGGAACTGCTACTAAAGGAAATGGGGAGAAGATTGGTTTCCCTGTTCATCGCTACAAGGTACACTTCCTGTAGCAGAGTGCTAACCTGAAGAAACTAGCCACACTAGGGTTAGCCCTCAAAATCTTATACCAAATAAGTGGGCAAAGTATGCATGCCACAAAATGTTTCTTTGCACATTGTTACACATTGACTGCTGCCACATATTAAAGACTCAGGTTACCTTATGCCTTTGGCATGCATACCATGCATAGCCAAATAGCAGCAAAGCACAAATTACAGCTGCAACTTATAAATGGAAATCTTGACATGCTGTCACCTTCCAAGAGCTTCACACAGAAATTACTTCAATCAAAATCCAGCTACGTGGTGCTTGTTCATGTTTTCACACCCACCATGGTTTCCAAGCTGGCCACTTGGTGTCACTTCATATGAACCTGACAAATCCAAAATCTTAATTCAACTTCTCTGCTTGCAAGACAAGGGCATCCATCACAAAAAGAAGTCGCTGTGCACCAGAGGAAGGCCCAAAGCTACATGACCTTTAGTTTCTTAGAAGAAGCTACTGTGGAAGTTATTGGGCCTGACAGCATAGACAGAATGAGGAAATTAAGCCGAAACCTTTCCCATGCTCACGCCTATTGCTATCCTACTCATGTTCTTTCTTCTCACACTACTCACTCATTCACTCAAGTACAACATCATGCCATACAGTATATTACCATGTAAGTAATATTTGAAGTTGTGTCAGTTCCCAGGGCTGCAGAGGGTAGCCTTGGTCTCCTAAGAGTCGTCCATCCAATTTGGTTTCTCCTTCAAGCCTGGACAGAGAATTACCTAAAAGCAATCAACTGGGCGTTGGTAGTTAACTCTTTTGGAATTCATGAACAGTATGGCATTTTGCATAGGGGATGACCATATGTTAGTCATCGATTTCCTCCTGGATCTTGGAGAATCCTGTAAGCTGTAAGAATGTTAGTATCCTCTCATTCATTCATTGCTTTTCCATGGAGAAACTGATGAAGGTGTTTTCCCTGCTGAATAAAGCATTGGTGATTTGCAACTGTGCACTATTGTTTGACTGATGTTGTAAATCTTCTGAATGAAACAGGACGCATAGATGTTGACGGCAGTTGTGACCTTGACTGCTACTGGCAGTGCCATGCCTGTCATGGCGGATGTCTGCAGCTCAGCTTACAGCAGCAAGCATTACGCGCTCACTTCTACATTAAAGGCGCTATACAAAAATAAGATGTTGTTGTTGATGAAGATTTTAAACAAAGGAGACCATCTATGTTGATGGCCGAAGACATTTTCTTAAGGATATGACCATTTGCTGATTGACCTCTGTGGTTTACCGCATTGTTTCAAAGCCACAATAATCTACATGAGGAAGCAGTTTGATGACTGCTCCATTTAAAGTCCCACCTAATCACCCTATCAACATTCTAAATGGCTTGTGCATCTCTGGGAGTTAATCCTTTGTAAACTGAACATGACCGTATATCAATAACATAAAATAAATTAAACCTAAAATCCCAACCAGCCCAAATAGGTTAAAAAAACAAATGTTACCGTGAGTTTCCATAAAAAATGCAACAACAACTTGCATTTATCTAGTGCCTTTAACATAGTAAAATGTCCCAAGGTGCTTTATAGGCGCATTATAAAGCAAACTTTGACACTGAGCCACATAAAGAGATATTAGGGCAGATGACCAAAAGCTTGGTCAAAGAGGTAGGTTTTAAGGAGCGTCTTAAAGGAGGAAAGAGAGGTAGCGAGGCGGAGAGGTTTAGGGAATGAATTCCAGAACTTAGGGCCCAGGCAACAGAAGGCATGGTCACCAATGGTGGAGCAATTAAAATCGGGGATGCTCAGGAGGCCAGAATTGGAGAAGCGCAGAGATCTCGGAGGGTTGTGGGGCTGGGGCAGGGAGGGGCGAGGCCATGGAATGATTTGAAAACAAGGATGAGAATTTTAAAATTGAGGCGTTGCTTAACTCAGCTGTTTTCTGCTGGGCAAAATTTAAATGGCCAGGTAGGAATTGTTCACTTGTTGAGCTGCAGTTAATTCAATGATGGAGCAGGTAAACTCTGGATTTTGTTTTGTTGTTGCAATGATTACATTAATCAGACCATTGTAACTGTTGGCGGGAGAGGGCTATTTGGGAGGACGTACTCCACTAGAGAGGACGTGTTCCATTAGAGACTGGGACAAAAAGCAGAATACTGCAGATGCTAGAAATCTGTGAAAAAAAACCCAGAAAAATGTTAGAAACACTCAGCAGGTCAGACAGCATCTGTGGAGAGAGAAAGATAGGGTTAACGTTTCAGATCAATGACCTTTTGTCCAATGTAATGGGTATTGTTGTTCGGCGAGACAATGCATACTAATATATTTTATTCAATAATATTATTTTGGAACCAAATCTGTGTGTCTAACAGGCTTTTGTTTTTTGTGTAGTGCATACTATTTCACAACCATACAGCTTGAAATCAGTTCAGCAAGGAGTGACTCACATTTTTAAAGTCAATAATGTTGGACTGACATCATCATATTTAATACCATAAATAACTAGCCCTGAATTGTCCTCTGACCATGTTTTCTTGCCTAAAGAGTGGTGGAGTAGGATTTCTGCCTGCTGATTTGCCCCATCCCATTTTCCTGGGGCAAGTATAGTTTAATATTCAGGGCAGGCTGGGAGTGGTATTCCTGCAAGGGAAATTCAGTGCAGCTGCAGTCTATAAATTGCTGCAGCTGCTGAAATGGGCAAGCAACCTTCGGAAATCCTAGCAGCACACACATCAAACTGCAGCAGTGTCTGAAGGAGGAGTAGCTTCTAGTGTAGCAGCAATACAAAGAACCGCAGAATTCACTGACACCGTCGTCATGGTTCTTCTGGCAGAAATAAGGACAAGGAGGGACCAGCTCTTAGGCATGGAGAAGAGGAAGCCTAACACGAATATGTGCAAGCATTGTGGAAGGAGGTCGCAATCATGAGTAGGTGGAATACAGGGAAGCCAGGCTGGTGAGTTAGCATGGGAGGCATAATGGCACCCGCACAAGCGTCTCCCGATATCTTTGTCTGTATATGACCACCCTGCAATCATCCTCCTTATTCTCCTCTTCTTCCTCCAAGAAACACAGGCAGAGAGTTATTCTCAAAGGATTTTGCGGTCAGCAGCATATGAACAGCACAGTTCATTGCACTTACACTTGCCCACGGGCATTCTATGGGCTTTTGCACTGGAACTTGAAATGATTAGAAATTTATTTTGGCGGAGCGCTCGACAGGGGATCTAGGACCTGTGTAAACAGGGCAAACAACTGTGTGTCTCCTTAACCAATCAGATTGAAGAATTCCTCATGAGCAGCGCAGAGTCTGAACCAGGACGTGTGAGTTAGGATAGTTAATTCAATGCGAACTCATGTACAGAAAGCAAAATAAAGAGAAGGAAGGAAAGAGGGGATTAAGGGAGAGATAAAAAGAGACAAAAAGAAAAAGTAAAAAAAAAAATGTTAGGGGGAAAAATTGGGTTGCTTTCCGCCTCCCGGTAGTGCCCCTAGTGCCTGGGCGCGGCGCCGCTAACGCCTCCCGTGAAATTCAGCAGAAGGTTAGCAGTAGTGGTAGCCGGTAGCACCTCGCTGCACCTCCGTCGATGACGTCATCGCTGTGTGCAGTGCCCCACTCGCGCCACGGCCGCAAACTTCACTCGTGCCCCCTGATCTACTGCCCGACAATATGTCCGACAGGGTCAGGGTGGCGTTTTTGCAGCCGTGGCGGTGCAAATTAAAGGACAGGTGCTGGGCAGCCATTTATTTTGGGCCGCCTGCCAGCACCTGCCCCCTTTCACCTCCTCACGCGGGATGCCAGCTGCGATCGGTCATCCCGGCACTCCTTTTGAGTGCTGGGCTATTTTCCTGGCATTCCGCTCCCCGCTGGTCCAGCAGGGCCCTGGTGCGCGCTGTGCTAGGCCCCTCCCCTTTAATCAGGGGAGGGAGGCCTGTAATACCGCAGCACTGTTGCAAGTAGCACTGTGATATTAACTGGTAGCACCCCAGGAAGGAGGTGGAGCGCTTCCAGTAGCGCCCCGCCACCTGCTTGGGGTGCTACCACTCAACATACAGCGCAAGGGCACTAACTTTTTTGGGGTGCTAAAAGTAGCATCCCAGCGAAGTTAGTGCCCCAAAGGGGGTGCGACCGAATTTTTCCCCCTTAATTTTTTTTAAATCTCCAATAATCATTAAAATCTGAAAGAATGAGACTCCACGCTTGTAAAAGTTAATTTTTGTTTGGCAATAATTAAGACTTATCCGCCATTAATAATCCACTTACACTAGAATGGACAAGCCTTAACGTTTTCAGGTGAGTATAGTGGGTATCTAATGGGTAATGTTGTGTCTTCTTGTGTTCTTATTACTATGTAATACAGACACTTTTAACTCATTTAGTTTCCGACTTTCACTCAGTTGTATTCTTGCTTTTATGATGTTGCTGCCGCATGGTGCGGAGTGATACAAGATGTCCGACCTTGCACTGCGCACTGCCTTTCACAGTGTGCCACATAGCAATATAAATACACTAACCAAAGTAGTTCCATATAACGGTGTAACAAGTAGTTCCATTTAACGATGTAATAATATAACGATGTAACATCCCTCTTTCTCAAAAAACCAAAATATGAAATTTAATTTAATTTAAAAAATAATATCTAAACTATTATTATCAAATACAAAGAATCATGAGTTTTCTTTTCTTATTCACGATATCGCTCAGGTGGTTGGATGTTGTCCCTCCATCTTGTGGATTTGGTGGTGACCACTCCTCTCTGCGGTGTTTTGGTGTGTTCCACTCTTGTTGTTGTTGTTGCTGTCGCACTTGGAGTTGGAGTGTGCATGCTCGTGGTTGTTTGATTTGGGGGGCTTGTTTCTGGCATTGTACTGCTTGTGGTAGCTGGTGTTGTCAATGTTGCTGATGTTGTCTGCTGCTTAACCAGTTCAGGTGAAGGTCTGATGTGGAGTCTGTTCCGTCTGTATTGATTACCAGGTTCGGTCTCTATGAAGTAGGATCTTGGAGTATCAACTTTTCCAATGACCTTGGCTGGATTCCAGGTTTTCAACACCGGGTCTTGCACATGCACTGATTGCCCATTCAGCAATTCTGGTAGCATCTTTGCATGTTTGTCGTAATGTTTGCTCCCTATGACTTGTGCTTCTGCCAGCTTCTGTCTGAAGTCCTCCTGGTCCTGGGGAGGATGTATTTTTGCAGGTAGGGTAGGCTTAAACTTCCTCCCATTCAGCAATTCCGCAGGTGATTTCATGTCTGCTTTCAGTGGTGTTGATCTGAGTGATAGGAGGGCAAGGTCTTGGTCTTCCCCCATCTCACTGCTTTTGATGAGAGTTTTCTTGACAGTCTGGATCTGTCTTTCGATGAACCCATGTCCCCTTGGGAAATGTGGGGATGAGGTTACTATTTTGAACCCATACTT
This sequence comes from Somniosus microcephalus, assembly GCF_052327205.1. Classification (NCBI taxonomy): domain Eukaryota; kingdom Metazoa; phylum Chordata; class Chondrichthyes; order Squaliformes; family Somniosidae; genus Somniosus; species Somniosus microcephalus. Next base: position 93,404,677 of record NC_140998.1, on the reverse strand, counting down.
TTCTGCCAGAGCTCTGAATTCACTCGATGTGAACTGGGTTCCATTGTCACAGATGACCTTTTCCGGGATTCCTTGTTCAGCAAACAAGCTCTTTGCAATTCTGGTGGTAGTTGTGGCTCTCAGATCTTTCATCCTTCTCACAAAAGGAAACTTGGAATAGTAATCTGTCACTATGAGATACCATTCTTGATTTCACATGAAGAGATCTGCCCCAATAGTGTGCCATGGTCTTGACGGTATTTCACTAGGTATCATCTCCTCTTTCTGTTGTGCATTTCTGTATTTCTGGCATATACCACATGCAGAAACCATCTGTTCGATATTTTTATACATGCCTATCCAGTATACAGCTGATCTGGCTCTCAGCTTGCGTTTCTCCGTTCCCATGTGGCCTTCATGTATTAGATGGAGAGGTTCTGTCTGCATCGTCTTTGGCACGATGATCCTCGATCCAGCAAGGAGAATACCGTCTTCTATTGCGATGTCGTCTCTAATCGTCCAGTATTGACGAATTGTCACCTGTACCTGCTGGATTCTCTCTGGCCACCCCTGTATCACTTGTTGTGTGAGTAGTTGCAATTCCTCATCTTTGCTAGTCTCATCTCTGATTTGACTGAGCTTTGTAGGGGTAACACTCACTAGGTGGTGGATTTTTACTGTTAGACCCTCCACCTCGTGTTTCTCATATGGTGACAATCGAGACAATGCATCTGCTAGCACCATTTCCTTTCTTGGCTTATATTTAAGCGTGAAGTCGTAGCTTTGGAGCCTTAGAAGTAGTCTTTGCAGTCTTGTAGGTGCTTTGCACAGATTCTTCTAGTAGATCTGTTCTAGTGGACGATGGTCACTCTCTATTGTAAACTGCCTGCCATACAGGTATGTATGGAATTTCTCGCATCCAAACACTACTGCTAATAGTTCTCTTTCTATGTTGGCGTATCTCATCTCAGCTGACGTCAAGGCCTTTGATGTGAAAGCTATTGGCTTTCCTTCCTGCACAAGAGCTGCCCCTAGTCCTCTGGTAGAAGCGTCTACTTGTAGAGTGACTGGTTTTCTTCTGTCATAATATGACAGACTTGTTTCTTTGCACAACAATTCTTTAAGTTGTTTAAAATTCCTTTCATGTGATTCAGACCACTGGTATTTGGTGTCTTCTTTCATTAGCTCTCTGAGATTTGTTGTATGTTCCGACATGTTTGGGATGAAAGAACTTATGTATTGGACCAAGCCGAGGTAACTCCTCAGCTCTTTCTTATCTTTGGGTGGTTTCATTTCAGCCGCCGCAATCTTCTCAGGACTTGGCTTGACTCCCTCTGGTGTGTAAATCATACTGAAGAATTGGCATTCCTTGACTTTAACTATGCACTTATCAGCATTTAACTTGATGCCAGCCTTCCTGGTATGCTCCATGGCTTCATGTAGGTGCATATCATGGTCTCTTTCATCTGCTCCATAGATCTGAATATCATCAGCTATTCCTATAGCTCCTCCACAGCCTCTATATGTCTCATCTACTTTCTGTTGAAAGATATCTTGACTGACCTTTAACCTGAATGGTAGCCGCAGGAATTTGTAATGCCCAAATGGTGTGTTGAATGTAGTCAGTGTTGTTGATTCCTCATCCAACTTCACGTTCCAATGTCCATTTCTGGCATCTAGTTTTGAGAAAACCTTGGCTCCTGCCAGTGATGGCATAATCTCCTCTAGCGTTGGGGTGGGATAGTGGTCCCTCTTTTTTGCCTGGTTTAGATCTTTGGGGTCCAAACATATTCTGAGGCGCCCGTTTAGCTTTTCTCGTACCACAATTGAGTTTACCCAGTCTGTGGGTTCAGTGACCTTTACGATCACTCCCTTTTCTTCCATCTCCTTTAGCTCGCTTTCAAGCTTTGTCTTCAGCTTGATGGGTACTTTTCGTGGAGCATGGATAACGGGCTTTACCTCTGGATCGATGGTGATGTGGTATTGGAAATCTCCGAAACATCCCACTGTATCGTCGAAACATTCCGGATACATGTCTATCAAGTCTTTTTTACTCTTGATTTGTGGATGATTCTCCAGCGGGGTGTTACTGTCTATCCTCAGTGATGTTTCCGTCAGCTCGTGATTCACTGAGATCACTCTCAACTTCTCGCAGCTGTTTAATCCCAGGATCACTGGCCCCTCAGTATCAGTGACATAGAACATGCAGTTGATGTTCTTTCTTTTATGTGTCCCTTTGACAAAGGTTGTTCCGAGTTGTTTAATCTCACTCCCCCCGTATGCTGTCAGCGTGACATTACTTGCCTTTAAACAATCCTTTTTCGGGTAGCCATCAGTTTTCGGGAAAGATCTGCTGGTACAGTCTCAATGGGAGAACGTTGCTCTGAGGCCCTGTGTCCAGCTTCAACTTTAAGTTGATGGTTGTGGGCTGACCTTTGACCCTCTTTTCGATTTGGATGATGGTGTGCAATTCTCTCTTCGGAGTATTTTCCGCTCTGGACATCTCGTAAAGCTGTACCTTTATGGTTTAGATGTTTAGTGTATTGTCATGACCATAATCATCATCATCCTGTTCATCCATGGCATGGATATTGTGTTTCTTTCTCTGGTTCTGCTGTCTGCCTTTGTTTTTGATGTATGTTCCTTCTTTCTTCGTTCTACACCTCTTTTCCCAGTGGTTTAGTTTGCCACATGCATTGCAACTTGTTCCATATGCTAGACATTTCCTCCTGTCTGTATAATCGTGCGGTCTTCCACAATTTCTGCACATGTTTCTCCCGTTATCATGTGCATGTCTTTGTGTGTTGTACTTTTCTCTCACTGTATTCACTCTGTTGTCCGTCTCAGAAGCCGTCCGCATGTCAGCCATTTGAGAAATCAGCGTTCTCATTTGCTGCTTCATGGTTTAATGAGCTCTCGCAGTATCTATAGCCTCTGTTACTTCGAGCTTTTCTTTCCCTATCAGGGCTTTTTGTACCTCTGCATGCGCTGACCCCCATATCAACTGGTCCACAAGCCTTTCCTCCATTTCCTTAAATGCACACTTGCTGGCTTCATTTCTCAGCCTTGTCAGGAAATTGTCAGCTGTTTCATCGGGTTCCTGTCTTAGGCTCTAGAATTTGTATCTGTGTATATGGTGATTGGATTTAGGCTCTAGATGGTTGCTGAATTTCTCAAAGATTGTCGCAGGGTTTTCCTTTTCCTCTTCAATCAAACTCCAGCTATTATACAAATCTAGACCTTTCTCTCCTGTCCACAACAGAATGTAACTAACCTTTTTTTTGTTGGCAGTACCCTTCAGGAAGCTTTTGAATGTAAGGTCACATTTCTGTTTGAACTTGTGGAATGCCTCTACTATATTGTCGGCTTCCCAGTTCATGAGGGGTTGCATTTGCGCAGTCAGTGCAGCGGCAGCCGCCATCTTAGTTGCCCGTACGATTCACGCTCAATCACCACAGACACCAGCACTCACGATCAGCTCATGTATTCACTTTTCGTCTTATTCGTAGTTCGTATGGCACAAGTTGTACTCACTTATACTGCTGCCACCATGTTGTGTCTCCTTGTGTTCTTATTACTATGTAATACAGACACTTTTAACTCATTTAGTTTCCGACTTTCACTCATTTGTATTCTTGCTTTAATGATGTTGCTGCCGCATGGTGCGGAGTGATACAAGATGTCCGACCTTGCACTGCGCACTGCCTTTCACAATGTGCCACATAGCAATATAAATACACTAACCAAAGTAGTTCCATATAACGATGTAACAAGTAGTTCCATTTAACGATGTAATAATATAACGTAACAGGTAAGTACCGCAACTTCACCTGTTCCATGTATTTGAATGCCGAGTCTCTCAGCATGATACTGTTATAGTGAAGCTTCTGGAAGAGCAGCGCAACTTGTACAGCAACTTCCTGATTTCCATGTTTAACTGCGCATGTGCAGTCACCGGAAGTTGCTGTCCGATTTATACTTTAATAATGGTGAGTGCTGATAGCCTCACCATTATTTTTACTGCAAAATTCGGGCCATTGTCTCCTCTGTTGAATTGGCGAGGGTTGAACATTTGAAGGTGGAAAGGTGGGTACTAGGATCATTATTATTCAGCAAAAAGAAACAATAAATAATTCTCCAAACTCTTATGTACAAAGTATTCAGTCACTCTTTTGACCACAGTGATCAGGCAAACAACCTACAGCAGCAAGGACTGGATGTGGAGGACTAATCTGATATGGGACAACTTCTCATATAGATCTGCATTAGCAAACCTGTCTTCATCTCTCCCCTTCTCAGCCTGCCAATTCATTCCTGTATGCATACTTATTGGCCACTAACAATGTGCAGCAGGTGGTGGCTCAGTAGGAGAAGAGCTGTACTCACATTTGTCATCCATTCCTGATGCCTAATCAAAGACAGTTCCACACCTAGCCACACATTTGAAAACACAACTTCAGTGTAACCATACCCTGAATGGAAATAAAACTATGTTTCCCTACTCTTTGCTTTCCCTTGATGTCCCTAATTGTCAGCCCTTTTGATCCCAATCTCCTACTTCTCCTTGATGCTCCTTCAGTGCCAGAAGGGTGTGAGGTGGCTGACTGTTGCTTCTTCCGTAAGCTTTTGAGAATTGAGGTGGCCCTCACCTAAGGACAGCTGAAGCCCCAGGTGATACATACTGCAGGATACATCTCCTGTGCTGCTACAAGGGCAATTTACCCCTGGCATGCACACATCTCAGGGGGCTGATGGCAAGACTCACACGTGCTAGTATCCCAAGGTACAGCATCCTCATGGAAATACATACCTGCTATGCCACAGGTAATGAGCCCTAGCTCTGTATAGTCACTGATCTCTGGGAATGCAAGCCTAGTGGTACCAATAAGATTAGTGAACCACTGATAGATATTTGTCTGTGTTCCTGCCCTAATCACTTGGATGCTGAAAGAGACAGGCTTCACCACTCTGGTGCCTAAGGCCTCTTTGGCAGCATTTGCAGCTTCCACACTGAAAATTATTATTATCCTTAGATTTTCTGTTAGGCGGGCTTCTGCTGCAAATTGTTCTGGAACTGCCAATGCTCCAGAGTGACTGAAGTGATACACACACAATTATGGTTCCACAGATCTAGGTAATAGACTCCTTCAACTGCTGCACATGTTTGGACGCCATCCCCAGTGTCACTCCAAATGTTTGATAATCTCAAGCATTGTTCTTTTAAACCAGGACTCCTGAAATCTGGATCACTAGATTCCTCTGCCAAGGGGAGATATCTCCTGACCTTCTGGACAACAACATTTGTTTTCTCATCTTCCATCACCCCTGCGACACCCCACTGAGCACTTTCTTGTGGCTCATTAATTATTTCTTCCCAGGTTAGGTGTCTCTGAGCTGCTACGTGATCATGAGAGGGTGATTAATAGCGTATGGGAAGCAGTGCTGTAAGGGCTTAAAGCAGGGGGACCAAATTCCTCTTCCTGTTATTCCTCTGCTTGTTGTTGTGGCACACTGGGTAGCTGAGTAGCACTATGCCTATTACACTTTCAGTACAAGAAATGGTGTTAAGGTTTCATAATGCATTGTGATGATAGGTTATGTGTGCTACAGGAGCAAAAGAGGCATGAGAACATGATCAGTATGATGAATCTGCAGCTGACACTGCTCCTTCTATTTCCCCATCACCTGTGGCTATTCATTTCCTTAGTTAGAGGCCACTTTCTCCTAAAGAAAGTAGGCAGTGTGACGTAGTTAGACAGCTTGCCATCATATGTACCCAGGTATTAGCAATGAAATGCTTATCATAATTAGGGGGAAAAATCTGGTTGGTTAGCGCTGCCTGTTAGCGCCTCCGGGGGTGACGATTTTAGCACCGTCCGCGAAATTGAACTGGCAGTTTGCAGTGGTGCTAAGCACTACCGCCACGATCTCCTGCGCCCAGAGATAGTGACATAATTCAAGTGCGCATCGCCCTGGTAGTGCCCCAGACTGGCAATTGATTCTCGTCCCCCACCTCAGTGCCTGCCGCCAGGAATGGCAGGTAGGGGGGGATGGTTTTCAGTCGGCTAGGAGCTGGGGGAGTGCTATTTAAAGGCATGCACTTCCTGTATTTTTCCTGTCGGCAATCAATTCTGCATATGCAGGTTGAGAGAGGGAGAGAGGCATCTGGAGACATTTAACGGTTTCCTACTTGAAGGAGTTTGGTCATCAGCAAGACTTATCAGGTTCCCATTTCTGTACCCTTTAATATGACCACATTTAAAAGAGTTAATGGGGGCTGTACTGGCATGGGGCCTTGCCCTCCAGCTTCACCGTCGGAGGCAGCGGAGGCGGAGAGAGAGAGGTAAACGTGGCCAGAGGGAGGAGGGCCAACAGGCCTCGGCACAGGAGACCTTACCCTCCCAGGGCATTCCGGGAACAATTCTCATATATCCATCTGTCTGAGGAGCAGTGTTTTAGAAGGGTCCACTTCAGCAAGGAGGTGGTCACTGAGCTCTGCCACCTCCTGCAACCAGAGCTCCAGCCTCAGCTCAGGACCAGGATGTCTCTGTCCGTGGCAGTGAAGGTAACAGTGGCTCTCAATTTCTATGCCAGCGGCTCCTTCCAGGCTTCAACGGTGGATATTGCAAACATCTCCCAGTTCGCTGTTCATTTCTGTATCTGGGAGATCACAAATGCTCTATGCCAAAGGAGAAGGGAGCACATCTCATTCCCCATGACCCGAGACAAACAGCATGAACGCGCACATGGCTTCGCTAGGATAGCGGGCTTCCCCATGGTTCAGGGCGCCATTGACTGCACGCACGTGGCATTACGGACACCTCATGAAAATGCAGAGCTTTTCCACAACCACAAAGGTTACCACTCTTTGAACGTACAGTTGGTGTGCGGCCACAGACAGCGCATCCTTGCCATCAATGCCCACTATCCTGGCAGCAGCCACGATTCTTTCATCCTGTGCCAGACTGGTGTCCCAGACCTGTTCTAACCACCGCATCAACCTCGTGACTGGCTCCTCGGTGACAAGGGTTATCCACTCTACACCTGGCTGATGACACCACTCCGTAACCCCAACACTCCTGCTGAGCTTGCCTACAATGAGAGCCATAACGCCACTAGGAACCTCATCGAACAGACTATCGGCGTGCTGAAGCAATGGTTCCGGTGTCTTGACCACTCTGGAGGAGCCCTGCAGTACTCCCCCGACCGAGTATCGGTTTATAATGTTGTGCTGCATGCTTCACAACCTCGCCATTCTGAGGACCCAGCCATTGCCACCAGGGATTGGTGCACCACCTCAGGAGGAGGAAGCAGGAGAGGAGGAGGAGGAGGCGGAGGAGAAGGATGAAGAGGAGGATGAGCAGCAACAACATGGGTGGGAGCTGCTCAATGTTGCTTCTGCAAGGGCCGTTCGCAAGCAACTCATAAGGCAGCGCTTCTGATGAATGACAGGGATGGGATCAACAACCACATCATGACAGCCATTCTGCAACCTGTATTACCGGCCAAAGTTCCATTGAGAAACATGAGGAAATTTATAACCTTTAAATAAATATTTTTATTCTTCTGAACAACTGTGTCTTATTAAACACAACCAATAACAAACAAACACAACAATTTATTAACCAAAACAACTTAGCTCATCGAAATCATTCTTAACAAAGTGAACAATACATTTACAAACACATCCATCTTTGGTACAAACACTCCCCCAATTTGGTCAAAATTGTTTTGTTAGTCAGCCTTCTTCAATGATCTCCCTCCTCTCTGCACTTCCCCCCTTCCCACCCTACTGCTCTTCCTTAATATGGCCCCAGTGGTTGCAGGAAGACTGGTGGAAGGCTGCTGAATCTCAATTTCAGAGACTGCAGATGGCCTTGCAGGATGCCCTCGAACAGCTCTGGGCCTGGAGGATCCTGCTGCAGACTGCACCAGCTCTGCATATGCAACAGCAGTCTGGGCTGGCTGGGTTACAGGCTGTGGCAAGTGCAATGGTGGAGTGGCAGTGGTGGCAGCAGGAATGCTGTCATCCAGAGAGAGGACAGCACCTTCCTGCTCGACCGACACACTGCCACTCCCCCGGGGCAGAACTTCAGCATCCGGAGCAATCTGCTCGAGCACAGGCTGTTGGCCTGCTACGGCACCGTCAGATCCCCGGTGGACAGTGGGCGACCCAGCTACAATGGCAGCAGTCAGCGCTTGCATGACATCAATCTGAGACAGCATGAGAGCAGTCTGACATTGGATGGTAACAACCAATGACTCGATTGCAGCACTAAGCCATTGCGTTGCCTCAGCCTGTGCTGCAATAGATGCTGCCACCTCACCCATTACACGCGACATCGGCTCTGGGTCCCCACGGTCTCCCTGCAATTCAACCATCCTCTGCAACGAGGCAAGGATGGGCTCGAGGGTTTCCGCACAGATGACAGCTGTGCTGAAGGCGGACTCCTCCACGCTCCTAGCCAGTGCATCCATGCTCTCGGGCACCCTTGCCATTGCACCCATGAGCTCAGTATGTATGCTCATCGCCTGAGTATTCATCGCTGGTCCTCATCTGAGTCCTGTACAGCAGAACTCATATGCGCACTCATCCTCCGGGGAGATGGCCCTAAGCCTCCCTTTCCCCATGGCGTTGATGCGGTCCGCTGGGTCCCGGAGCTTTACCCACATCAGATCTAAATCCCCTGCTCCCCTCCAGTGACCGTGTGGCCCCAGTGTCAGAAGTGTCGCCCTCAGGAGACACAGGCGGTGAGGCTCCGGCTTTGTGTTCCTGATCCTCTGCTGTGACGTTGCCACTGGGAGGTTGAGGGACAGGCTGGTCAGCAGGTGGCTCACTATCTGAAAGCAGGAAGGCACAAGAGTGGCTTTAACATGAGGGGAGGGGGGCAGGAAGGGAGTAAGGAATGGAGACTGTATAGTTAGATGGAAAGTGGGAAGGGCTCGTGTTGTGAGGGGGAAGCGGTATGAGAGAAGAGGGAGAGATGATGAACATACCGTTGCTGTCTCCAAGGGGCTCGACCTGTCCGACTGCCACAGCGCCCACAACCTGGGCCATGATGCTGCTGCGCACTCGCTCCTCCAGCTGTGTGAGGGGGTGTAGCTCCGCCTGACCTCCTCCCGTGCATTGCTGCTCCCTCCTGTTATGAGCAAGCTTGGCCTGCAAGAAAAAGGACAGCGTATGAGTGAGTGTGCAGCCATGTGTTTGGCAGATGTGCCTACCATAGTTGAATAGACATTAATGTCTGCAAGGTGTGAGATACTTTGGTTCTGTCTTCACAAAGGACACAAATAACCTCCCAGAGATGTCGGGGAACATAGGGTCTAATGAGAGGGAGGAACTGAAAGAAATCAGTATTTGTAGGGAAATGGTGTTAGGGAAATTGACGGGATTGAAGGCCGATAAATCCCCAGGGTACTCAAGGAAGTGGCCCTAGAAATAGTAGATGCATTGCTGGTCATCTTCCAAAATTCTATAGACTCTGGAACAGTTCCCATGGATTGGAGGGCAGCTAATGTTACCTCAATATTCAAAAAAGGTGGTAAAGAGAAATCGGGGAATTATAGACCGGTAAGCCTGACATTGGTAGTGGGGAAAATGATAGAGTCCGTTATATAAGATGTAACAGCAGAGCACTTGGAAAACAGTGACAGGATCGGACAAAGTCAACATGGATTTACAAAAGGTAAATCATGCTTGACTAATCTACTGGAATTTTTTGAGGATGTAACTGGTAAAATAGATAAGGGAGAACCAGTGGATGTGGTATATTTGGACTTTCAGAAGGCTTTTGATAAGGTCCCGCATAACAGATTAGCGTGTAAAGTTAAGGCACATGGGATTGGGGGTAAGGTACTGACTTGGATAGAGAACTGGTTGGCAGACAGGAAGCAAAGAGCTGGAATAAACGGGTCTTCCTCCGAGTGGCAGGCAGTGACTAGTGGGGTACCACATGGATCGGTCCTAGGATCCCAGCTATTCACAATATATATTAATGACTTAGACGAGGGAACTAGATGTAATATCTCCACGTTTGCAGGCGACACAAAGCTGGGTGGGCGTGTGTGCTGTGAGGAGGATGCCGAGAAACTCCAGTATGATTTGGACAGGTTGGGTGATTGGGCAGATGCATGGCAGATGCAGTATAATGTGGATAAATGTGAGGTTATCCAGTTTGGTGGCAAAAACAGGAAGGCAGATTATTATCTGAACGGCAATAGATTGGGAGAAGGGGAAGTGCAACGAGACCTGGGTGTCCTTGTGCACCAGTCGCTGAAGGTAAGCATGCAGGTGCAGCAGGCGGTTAAGAAGGCAAATGGTATGTTGGCCTTCGTAGCAAGAGGGTTAGAGTACAGGAACAAAGATGTCTTGCTGCAGTTGTACAGGGCCTTGGTGAGACCACACCTTGAGTATTGTGTGCAGTTTTGGTCGCCTTATCTGAGGAAGGATGTTCTTGCCATGGAGGGAGTGCAGCGAAGATTCACCAGACTGATACCTGGGATGGCAGGAATGACATATGAAGAGAGATTGGGTCAATTGGGCTTACACTCACTGGAGTTTAGAAGAATGAGAGGGGATCTCATTGAAACTTATCAAATTCTAACAGGACTAGACAGTCAAGATGCAGGAAGGATGTTCCCGATAGCCGGGGAGTCCAGAACCAGGGGTCACAGTCTAAGGATAAGGGGTAAGCCATTTAGGACAGAGATGAGGAGGAATATCTTCACCCAGAGAGTGGTGAACCTGTGGAATTCTCTACCACAGAAGGCAGTTGAGGCCAATTCATTAAATATATTCAAGAAGGAGTTAGATATATTTCTTAAGGCTAAAGGGACCAAGGGATATGGGGAGAAGGCAGGGACAGGGTACTGAATTTGGATGATCAGCCATGATCTCATTGAATGGCGGAGCAGGCTCGAGGGGCTGAATGGCCTACTCCTGCTCCTATCTTCTATGTTTCTATGCGGATGTGACTTTTAGTAGATGGGCGTAGTTGTGGGGTGAGTTTTGGGGATTTGGCAGTTTATACCGTCTGTGCACAGAGTGAGGTTGAGATGGTCGGATGTAAAGGTATTTCAAGCATTTACTTACTCTGACCACACGAGTGAGGTCGTTGAACTTCTTGCGGCACTGCGTGCGAGTCCTGTGGACCACACTTCTGGTCAAGGTGTACTGGGCCAACTCCCTCCACACCCTTCTGAACTTCTGCGGAAATGGCCTCCTGCCAGTGTCTGGGAAAAGCACTGCCCATCGGCGTTCCACGGCTGCAACAAAAGCCTCCAATGCCTGGCCGCTAAACCGGCAAGCTCTCTCCCTGGGCCTCTGAGCAGCCATGAGATTCCTGGTTCAAGATTTGCACCTCCTTGCAGGCCCAGGTCAAAAGCAGCAATGATCAGAGTGAGGCTGTGCAGCATGATGGACTCTCCCCTTTAAGAACTGGACGGCGCCAGTCTGTCTGAGGACTAGGTAATTGACAATGCATAAGCTTGAGTAGCGCTCTGAGGTAGCACCCCGTTCCCCATCGTTAGCGTCCTAAGAGAAGTGTGTAGTGCTTGATTTAGCGCTCCAATCACCTCCAGGGGCACTTGGGGCTAATTTTGCGGTCACCGGCGATAATTTGCACCGGACGCTAAATTTTGCGCCCGGCCAATGTTGGACCCCAAAATGGTTGATACCGAATTTTTCCCACTTAGGCTCTTAGGGGAAGAAATTCAGTATCGCCCCGTTTGGGGTGCGATTATCGGCAGGGCGCAAAATTTAGCGCCTGCCACTAATTATCGCCTCCGACTGCAAACTTGGCTTTTATCGCCCCTGGAGGTGATTGGAGCACTAAATCAGGCGCTGCACACCTGTCTTGAAGCTCAAAGGCCGAGGAGCGAGGCGCTAACTCAGAGCGCTGGTGCAGCGCAGGTGATGTCAGTTAGCAATGAAACACAGACACACTGGCGCCGGACAGTTCTTAAACGGAAGGGTCGATCTTGCTCTCCAGCCACACCCTGCTTATTGGAGTCTTGAATCTTGGCCTGGAGAGACCTGATACTACATTTTCCAGCCAAGGACTATGGAGAGGGTGAGAGAACGAGCTCAGCGCTTCAGCAAGCGGGCCTTGGAGGCTCTGGTTGGCGCGGTGGAGCGCAGAGGTTCTATACTCTATCCTCAGAGTGGCAGGAGGCCTTTGCCGCGTGAGTACAGAAGACTGTGGAGAGGGGTGGCTCAGCACATCTCCTCCAGGAGCAGGGTGACCAGGACCCACATACAACGTCGCAAAAAGTTCAACAACCTTTTATGATTTGATTTGGATTATGGAAACATGGCTCCAGGGTGGCCAAGGCTAGGAACTCAACATCCAGGGGTATGCAATATTCAGGAAAGATAGGCAAGAAGGAAAGGGAGTTGGGGTAGCATTGCTGGTTAAAGAAGGGATTAACACAATTGTAAGGAAGGAAATTAGCTCTGATGATGTGGAATCTGTATGGGTAGAACTGAGAAATACCAAGGGGCAGAAAATGTTAGTGGGAGTGGTATAGACCTCCAAACAGTAATGCGGAGGTTGGGGATGGCATTAAAAGGTGTTGAATCCATGATTCTTAAAGTATGATGTTTTCCAATAACTAGACAGAGGCTGTAAATTAACAATCAACAGGTGTTTACTGGAGGAGGGTAGTCTAAAGACTAACAGTACAGAGGCATGCTCAAGGCTTATATACAGGTGTGGTTACTGCCGGTACTACAGTACACAGGAGCAGTAAAAGTAGTTCTCTCTTAAAGGTACATACACTACAATTCCTCCCCTTTTAGATTAACAGTACCCATAACATTCAAATAAAATTAACACTTTAACATGCACTTTAAACTGAAATAGTCCATTTATAGATTCAATCTTTGGGGCGGCTTCCTGATCCTTTCTGGATAGCGCCTTTCCTGAGGTTCTTGTTCTTTGTGTGGAGGCAATTCTGGCCCCCTTTTGTCGGCTAGTTCATCAGTTTCCGCCGCGACTGTTTCTGAGGTAGATGCTAGATGTCGGGTTCATCCCCAGGTATGCGAGACATGGGGTTGACTCGTTCCTGTGACGCTAGGATCTGGTCGACATGGAGTCTCACAATGTTCTCCCCGACATCCACTGTGTACATTAATGGCCCCTGCCGTGTGCATATCGTTCCGGGTTGCCATTTCTCTGTTCGGTAGTCGCGGGCCAAGACTGGTTGTCCTACATTGAAGCTCCTTGTCGGCTTCTCATTGATGTGCTGGAATTGCTTATCCTCAAAATTTCTTTGCACATTTGGTCTGAGCAAATCCAGACGAGATCTCAACCTTCGGTTAAAGAACATCATGGCCGGGGTCTGGTTGGTAACTGCATGTGTCGCATTTCTGTAGGCTAACAGGAAATTGTCCACCTTATGCTGTAGTGGAATTTCATCATTGCACATGGCCCTTATCGCCTTTTTAAAGGTTTGTACGAACCTCTCAGCCAATCCATTTGTGGCTGGATGATACGGGGCGGATGTGTAATGCCTTACCCCATTCCTTCTCATAAATTTTCGAAACTCTTCGGACACAAACTGTGGTCCGTTATCAGAGCAAATCTGCTCTGGCAAGCTGTTCCTGGCAAATATGGTCCGTAGGACTGCAATCGTTTTCTCTGCAGTGGTTGAGGACATTTTGATCACCTCAGGCCATTTCAAGTGTGCATCCGTTGCCATGGAGAGGAGGGCCACTCCCATGGGTGTAGAGGGGCATGTGGTGGTGCATTTTGGACCTTCTAGCATCCTGAGCAGCTCTTTGTTAGGTCCTCGATTTGTTGATCGACCCCCGGCCACCACACATAAGCGCTAGCAAGGCTTTTCATTTTCACCCCTCCCAGATGGCCTTCGTGAAGCTCATTGAGCACTCTCTCCCTTAACTTGGGTGGAATTACCACTCGGGATCCACACATCACTGTCCCCTGGCATACTGACAGCTGTTCTCTTCTGGATGAGAATGCTGGCAACAGTGAGTCGCCATGTGTTGGCCATCCCCTCACCGTCAAATCATATACCCGAGACAGTGTCGGATCATTGCGGGTCTCCTTCTCTATATCCGCGTTAGTTACTGGCAATCGTTCAATTATCGACGAATAAAATATTTCGATAGGGTCCACTGCTGGTGCTTCCTCCACAGTAGGCAGTGGCAGGCGTGATAGCCCATCAGCGTTTCCATGCTGTTTCGTGCCCTTATACTCTATTTCATATTGGTTCGCCCCTAGAAAAAGGGACCATCTTTGTAGCCGTTGTGCAGTCATCACCGGAATGCCCTTCTTTGGATTAAAGATGGAGACAAGTGGTTGGTGGTCAGTCAGCAAGGTGAACTTCTGCCCATGCAGATAGTGGTTGAATTTTTTTACTCCCCATACTAGGCTGAGGGCCTCCCTGTCGATCTGGGCATAGTTGCGCTCGGCTGAGGTTAGTGACCGAGACGCAAAGGCTACTGGCCTCTCCAACCCGTCTGGGAATTTGTGCGACAGCATCGCTCCAATACCATAGGGAGATGCATCACATGCCAACCGAATTGGTAGTGCTGGGTTGAAATGGGCCAACACCTCTTTTGATGTGATCAATTTTTTGCACTTCTGGAAAGCTCGTTTACATTCGTCATTCCACTTCCATGGTACCCCCGTTTGCAGTAGGGTGTTCAGTGGGTGCAATGCTGTAGACAAATTTGGTAAGAACTTGTGGTAGTAGTTTACCAGCCCGAGGAACGACCTCAGTTGTGACACATTTTCCGGTGCTGGAGCCTTGACTACTGCCTCAATCTTTTCAGGGGACTTATGTAACCCCTCTTCATCAATAACGTGGCCACAATACGAGATCTGCTTCTGGAAAAACTCGCACTTGTGGCGATTAGCTCGTAGCCCATATTCCTTTAATCTAGTGAGCACCTTCTCCAGGTTGGCGAGGTGATCACTGTCATTTTCGCCCGTGACCAGGATGTCATCCAAATAACACTGGGTCCCTGGAATCCCTTGCAGGACTTGATCCATTGCCCTTTGCCAAATAGTCGGAGCCGATGCTACCCTGAACACCAGCCGGTTGTATTGGTAGAGACCTTTATGAGTTTTGATCGTGAGGTATTGTTTCGAGGCTTCTTCAACCTCCATTTGCAGGTACGCCTGGGCCAGATCAATTTTGGTGAAGCGTTTACCTCCAGATAGCGAGGCAAAAATATCCTCAATCCGTGGAAGTGGATATTGTACCGTGTGAAGGACTGGGTTCACTGTCACCTTAAAATCCCCACAGATGCGGACCTTCTTTGGTTCCCCAGGCGTATTACTCAATGACCTCTTCATTACAGGAACGATGGGTGTAGCCCACTCGCTCCAGTTTACTTTGGACAGTACTCCTGAATGTTCCAACCCTTCCAGCTCTGCTTCGACAGCTGGTCGGATCGCATAAGGTCTGGCCTTAAAAAACTTTGGGCTTGCATTTTCCTCTATTTTAATCGGCGCTGTTATGCCTTTTAGTGTTCCGAGTCCCTCCTGGAACACTTCTAGTGCGTCAGTTAGCATTTTTGACAGTCGTCCAGGTGTGACGTCGTCATCCTTTTTGGCCTCAACCTTCAGTGCCTGTATGGAATGCCAATCTAACTGTATCTTCCGGATCCATTCACGTCCTAGTAGTGGTGGTCCTCCATCTGGCAATACATATAGGTCCATTTTGGGTATTTCCTGGCCTTTGTATATCACGTTCACCCTTATTTTTCCTTTGGGGTAGACTTTTTGCCCCGTGTACGTCTTCAAGACAATCTCTGTAGCTTTCAAGGGTATGTGTGAAAATAGTCGCTTGTAGTCCCTTTGGTTTATGACTGTTAGGGCTGATCCTGTGTCCGATTCCATTTTCACTTGGACTCCGTCTATCTTGAGCGTTACCCAGACAGTCTGGTGATCCTCCATTTTGATTACCTTATGTAGTTTCAGACAACCCAGCTCCTTGCTTCCGGAGTCTGTATCACTTTTCTGTTCGTCTGAACTACTGTCCATCACCTTATGTACCTTTTTGTACTTCTCCTGTGGAGATTTCTTGCTGCTGGTTTTCTTCCCTGACCTGCAGACTCTTGCTATGTGTCCTGCTTTTCCAAACTGTCTGCACACTTGGTCCTTGAACCAGAAATCCTTCTGGTCGTGTGTTGTTCTGCCACAGCGATAATACTTCCCTGCTCCATATGACATTTCATTGGTGCCATATTCTTGCGGTCTCCGTTGTATCTCTGCAGCGCCCCATGCGGCTGCTTCGTGTGATACTGCCATGCTTAAAGCCTTGCCCAGCGTAAGATCCTTTTCTGATAGAAGCCGTTTCTGGGTTCCTTCACTTTGAAGCCCACACACAAACTTGTCCCTTAACGTATCTGCTAGTCCCAATCCAAACTGGCAGTCATAGAGTCATAGAGTCATCGAGTAATACAGCACGGATAGAGGCCCTTTGGCCCATCGTGTCCGCACCGGCCATCAAGCCCTGTCTAATCTAATCCCATATTCCAGCATTTGGCCCGTAGCCTTGTATGCTATGGCATTTCAAGTGCACATCCAAATGCTTCTTAAATGTTGTGAGGGTTTCTGCCTCCACAACCCTTTCAGGCAGTGAGTTCCAGACTCCAACCACCCTCTGGGTGAAAAAGTTTTTTCTCAAATCCCCTCTAAACCTCCCGCCCTTTACCTTGAATCTATGCCCCCTAGTTATTGACCCCTCTACTAAGGGAAAAAGCTCCTCAGCATCCATCCTATCTATGCCCCTCATAATTTTGTACACCTCAATCATGTCCCCCCTCAGCCTCCTCTGCTCCAAGGAAAACAAACCCAATCTGCCCAGTCTCTCTTCATAGCTGAAGCGCTCCAGCCCTGGTAACACCCTGGTGAATCTCCTCTGCACCCTCTCTAACGCGATCACATCCTTCCTGTAGTGTGGCGACCAGAACTGCACACAGTATTCCAGCTGTGGCCTAACCAGTGTTTTATACAGCTCCATCATAACCTCCTTGCTCTTATATTCAATGCCTCGGCTAATGAAGGCAAGTATCCCATATGCCTTTTTTACCACCTTATCCACCTGTTCCGCCGCCTTCAGGGATCTGTGTACTTGCACACCCAGATCCCTCTGACCCTCCGTCTTGCCTAGGGTCTTTCCATTCATTGTGTATTCCTTTGCCTTGTTAGTCCCCCCAAAGTGCATCACCTCGCACTTTTCCGGGTTAAATTCCATTTGCCACTGTTCCGCCCATCTGACCAACCCATCTATATCGTCCTGCAGACTGAGGCTACCCTCCTCGCTATTTACCACCCTACCAATTTTTGTATCATCCGCGAACTTACTGATCATACCCTTTACATTCATATCCAAGTCATTAATGTAGACCACAAACAGCAAGGGACCCAGCACCGATCCCTGTGGTACCCCACTGGCCACAGGCTTCCAGTCACAAAAACAACCTTCGACCATCACCCTCTGCCTTCTGCCACTAAGCCAGTTTTGTATCCAATGTGCCAAGGCACCCTGGATTCCATGGGCTCTTACCTTCTTGACCAGTCTCCTGTGCGGGACTTTATCGAAGGCCTTACTGAAATCCATGTATACCACATCCACTGCGTTACCCTCATCCACACACCTAGTCACCCCCTCAAAAAATTCAATCAAATTAGTCAGACATGATCTTCCCTTGACAAAGCCATGTTGACTATCCCTGATTAATCCTTGCCTCTCCAAGTGGAGACAAATTTTGTCCCTCAGGATTTTTTCCAATAATTTTCCTACCACTGATGTTAGGCTCACTGGCCTGTAGTTCCCCGGTTTTTCCCTACTACCCTTCTTGAATAATGGTACTACATTAGCGGTTCTCCAGTCCTCTGGCACATCCCCTGTGGCCAGAGAGGTCCTGAATATATGTGTTAGAGCCCCCGCAATCTCCTCCTTTGCCTCACACAGCAGCCTGGGATACATTTCGTCTGGGCCTGGGGATTTATCCATTTTTAGGCCAGCTAAAACCGCCAATACCTCCTCCCTCTCGATGTTAATATGTTCGAGCATATCACAGTCCCCCCGCCCTATTTCTATGTCTACATCGTCCTTCTCCATAGTGAAAACAGATGCAAAAAATTCATTTAGAACCCCTCCTACATCTTCCGGCTCCACACACAGATTGCCACTTTTGTCCCTAATGGGCCCTATTTTTTCCCTAGTTATCCTCTTACCCTTAATATACTTATAAAACATCTTCGGATTTTCCTTTATTTTGCTTGCCAGTGTTATTTCATGGCCCCTCCTTGATCTCCTAATTTCTTTTTTAAGTATCCCCCTGCACTTTTTGTACTCCTCTAGGGCTTCCTCCGTCTTTAGCCTTTTGTATCTACCAAAAGCCCTCCTTTTTTTCCTAATCCATTCTCGTATATCCCCTGACATCCAAGGTTCCCTATGGTTTTTGGAACCACCCTTGACCTTTACGGGAACATGTTGCCATTGTATGATCTCAATCTCCCTTCTGAAAGCCCCCCATTGCTCCGATGCGGATTTTCCTACAAGTAGCTGATCCCAGTCCATTTTGGCCAGATCCTGCCTTATCCTATTAAAATCGGCCTTCCCCCAATTTAGAACCTTTATTTCCGGCCCATCCCTGTCCTTTTCCATGACCACCTTAAATCTTACCATATTATGGTCACTATCACCAAAGTGCTCACCTACTAGCACTTTTTCCACTTGGCCGGCCACATTCCCTAGAATTAGGTCCAGTACCGCCCCCTCTCTTGTAGGACTTTCTACATGCTGGCTCAAAAAGCTCTCCTGGATGCACTTTAAGAATTCTACACCCTCTGAGCCTTTCACACTCTGACTATCCCAGTTAATATTGGGGAAGTTGAAATCCCCCATTATTATTACCCTATTATTTGCACATTTCTCTGAGGTTTGCCTACATATCTGTTCCTCTATCTCCCCCTGACTGTTTGGAGGCCTATAGTACACTCCCAGCAAAGTGCTTGCCCCCTTTTTGTTTTTAAGCTCCACCCATATGGCCTCATTAGAGGACCCTGCTAATATATCATCCCTCCTTACTGCAGTAATTGACTCCTTAATTAATATTGCGACACCCCCTCCTCTTATACCTCCCCCTCTGTCTCGCCTGAAGATTCTGTACCCCAGAATATTGAGCTGCCAGTCTTGCCCTTCCCTCAACCATGTCTCCGTGATAGCAACAATATCATACTCCCATGTGTTTATCAACACCTTCAGTTCATCCACCTTATTTGCAAGACTCCTTGCATTAAAATAGATGCCATCCAGCCTTGCCCTTATATATTTGCCCTGTCTACCAAGCTGACTTGTTTTTTTCTCTATAATTGGCAGCACATCCCCCCCTATTTCAGCTCCCCTCTGTATCCCATCCCCCTGCCAAGTTAGTTTAAACCCCCCCAACAGTGCTAGCAAACCTCCCCGCAAGGATATTTGTCCCGCTCTGGTTCAGGTGCAACCCGTCCGACTTGTACAAGTCCCACCTTTCCCAGAAGCAGGCCCAGTGATCCAGGAAAGTAAAACCCTCCCCCCTACACCAACTCTTTAGCCACGCATTCATCTGCTCTATCCTCCCATTCCTATACTTACTAGCACATGGCACTGGGAGTAATCCAGAGATTACAACCTTTGAGGTCCTGCTCTTTAATCTGTTACCTAGCTCCGTAAATTCTTGATGCAGGACCTCATCCCTCTTTTTACCTATGTCGTTGGTACCAATGTGGACCACGACCATTGGCTGTTCACCCTCCCCCTCCAGAATGCCCTGCAGCCGCTCAGTGACATCCTTGACCCTGGCACCAGGGAGGCAACAAACCATCCTGGATTCACGTCTATGGCCACAGAAACGCCTATCTGTTCCCCTTACTATAGAATCCCCTACCACTATTGCTCTCCCACTCTTTTTCCCCCCTTCCTGGGCAGCAGGAGCACCCCCAGTGCCAGGAAGTTGGCTGCTGCTGCCTTCCCCTGGTGAGTCATCCCCCTCAACAGTATCCAAAGCGGTATACTTGTTTGAAAGGGGGATGCCCGCAGGGGTTCCCTGCACTACCTGCCTGCCTTTGTTGCTCCGCCTGATGGTCACCCCCTGTGCTGCCCTGCCCTGAGGCGTGAACAACTCGCTAAACGTGGTATCCATGAGCCTCTCAGCATCGCGCATGCTCCAAAATTCATCCACCCGCAGCTCGAACGCCACAATGCGGTCTGCAAGTAGCTGCAGCTGGATGCATTTCCCGCACACATGGTCGTCAGGGACACTGGCAGCGTCCCTGATTTCCCACATGGAGCAAGAGGAGCAGAACACGGGTCTGAGCTCTCCTGCCATGACTTACTCCTTTAATTAATTTAAAAATTTATTCAATACCCCAGTTACAGGTATACTCTAGGGCGCTTTACTTACCAACTGTCCCCACTACACCAGAGACCCTAGAAATTTAACACCACAGAAGCCAAGCTTGTATTGAAAAGAGAGAACTACTCACCAACCAATCACTTACCTGCTCCCTGGTGACGTCACACACTGATTACTTTTTACCTCTCTCCTCTGCTGTTGATTTGGTATGCCTCTGCCTTCGCGCCGGTTTTTATACCGGGCTCACCTCCTCCGCTGCTGCTCTCCCCCGAACTGGTCGGGCCTCTGCCTTCGCGCCGGTTTTTATACCGGGCTCACCTCCTCCGCTGCTGCTCTCCCCCGAACTGGTCGGGCCTCTGCCTTCGCGCCGGTTTTTATACCGGGCTCACCTCCTCCGCTGCTGCTCTCCCCCGAACTGGTCGGGCCTCTGCCTTCGCGCCGGTTTTTATACCGGGCTCACCTCCTCCGCTGCTGCTCTCCCCCGAACTGGTCGGGCCTCTGCCTTCGCGCCGGTTTTTATACCGGGCTCACCTCCTCCGCTGCTGCTCTCCCCCGAACTGGTCGGGCCTCTGCCTTCGCGCCGGTTTTTATACCGGGCTCACCTCCTCCGCTGCTGCTCTCCCCCGAACTGGTCGGGCCTCTGCCTTCGCGCCGGTTTTTATACCGGGCTCACCTCCTCCGCTGCTGCTCTCCCCCGAACTGGTCGGGCCTCTGCCTTCGCGCCGGTTTTTAAGCCGGGCTCCTCCTCCGCTGCTGCTCTCCCCCGAACTGGTCGGGCCTCTGCCTTCGCGTTGGTTTTTAAGCCGGGCTCCTCCTCCGCTGCTGCTCTCCCCCGAACTGGTCGGGCCTCTGCCTTCGCGCCGGTTTTTATACCGGGCTCACCTCCTCCGCTGCTGCTCTCCCCCGAACTGGTCGGGCCTCTGCCTTCGCGCCGGTTTTTATACCGGGCTCACCTCCTCCGCTGCTGCTCTCCCCCGAACTGGTCGGGCCTCTGCCTTCGCGCCGGTTTTTATACCGGGCTCACCTCCTCCGCTGCTGCTCTCCCCCGAACTGGTCGGGCCTCTGCCTTCGCGCCGGTTTTTATACCGGGCTCACCTCCTCCGCTGCTGCTCTCCCCCGAACTGGTCGGGCCTCTGCCTTCGCGCCGGTTTTTATACCGGGCTCACCTCCTCCGCTGCTGCTCTCCCCCGAACTGGTCGGGCCTCTGCCTTCGCGCCGGTTTTTATACCGGGCTCACCTCCTCCGCTGCTGCTCTCCCCCGAACTGGTCGGGCCTCTGCCTTCGCGCCGGTTTTTATACCGGGCTCACCTCCTCCGCTGCTGCTCTCCCCCGAACTGGTCGGGCCTCTGCCTTCGCGCCGGTTTTTA
Organism: Somniosus microcephalus; assembly: GCF_052327205.1. NCBI lineage: Eukaryota > Metazoa > Chordata > Chondrichthyes > Squaliformes > Somniosidae > Somniosus > Somniosus microcephalus. The sequence goes on along the minus strand of NC_140998.1, from coordinate 93,382,954 downwards.
TACCGGGCTCACCTCCTCCGCTGCTGCTCTCCCCCGAACTGGTCGGGCCTCTGCCTTCGCGCCGGTTTTTATACCGGGCTCACCTCCTCCGCTGCTGCTCTCCCCCGAACTGGTCGGGCCTCTGCCTTCGCGCCGGTTTTTATACCGGGCTCACCTCCTCCGCTGCTGCTCTCCCCCGAACTGGTCGGGCCTCTGCCTTCGCGTCGGTTTTTATACCGGGCTCACCTCCTCCGCTGCTGCTCTCCCCCGAACTGGTCGGGCCTCTGCATTCGCGCCGGTTTTTATACCAGGCTCAGCTCCTCCGCTGCTGCTCTCCCCCGAACTGGTCGGGCCTCTGCCTTCGCGCCGGTTTTTAAGCCGGGCTCCTCCTCCGCTGCTGCTCTCCCCCGAACTGGTCGGGCCTCTGCCTTCGCGCCGGTTTTTATACCGGGCTCACCTCCTCCGCTGCTGCTCTCCCCCGATAGCTTGCACAGTTCCGTTAAGTACTCAGCATTACTTTCGTCTTTATGCTGGTTCCTTTTGTGGAACTTAAATCTTTCTGCTATCAGCAGCAGTGTGGGGTTTAAGTGGTCCTGTAGGCTTTCCACTATGCTTTCGAAATTCTTATCCACTGGCTTCTCTGGGGTTATTAGGTTTCGCAGTAAGCTATAAGTTTTTGCACCCATGGAATTCAACAAAACCAGTGCTTTTCTAGCATCTGGCACTTCATTCGCCTTTCAGTACACCTCAATGCGTTCCACATATGTCGCCCAATCTTCGACTTCATTGTCGAACGCAGTGATACTGCCTCTCTTCGGCATCCCTGTGTGTGATTAAACTGTCTAAAATGGTGTCTCCCGCGCTCTCCCTTCTTCTCCGCTGGCACAAAATGGCGTCTCCTGCGCTTTCCTTTCTTCCCGCGCTCGCCCTTCTTCTCCGCTGCGGCTTCTAAAATGGCGTCTCCCGTGCTCTCCCTTCTTCTCTGCGGCTCAATGGCGTCTCCCGCGCTTCCTTTCTTTCCCCCGCAGACACTGTTCAGCCCTTGAGCCCTGGCTGTGCTCTGCGTGTTCTCCTGTGCGCCTCTCTCGTTGCCGCCGCTCGGTCCTGAACCCGGCTGCTGCTTTACCCTCTCTCTCTTTTTGTTTTCCGTCGACGCCTCTCGGTTTTCAACCCCCAGCTGCGCCCTGTGCGCTTCACCCTCTCTCTTACCCCGTCGACGCTGCTTGGCCTTTTCTGTGCCATTGGTTGGCTCCAGCCGCCGCTGTCCAGGAAGGGTCTGCGCTGTACCTGTTGCCAGTCTGTTGCTGGATCGTCGTGGCTGGAGAACCAAGCCCAGCTCTCAACAGCCTCCCCTGCGATGTTCACTCTCTGTCGGATGACTGGGCGGTTGCTCTTGGTTGACACCAGTGCTTCTGGCCTCGACTTTCTTCCACCGTCCTCCGGAGCTATTCCTTGAAAGGAAATGCAGAGTTGCAGGTAGATTCGAATTGCCCTCGTTGCCACTGTTCAATCCGTGATTCTTAAAGTATGATGTTTTCCAATACAGTAACTAGACGGAGGCTGTAAATTAACAATCAACAGGTGTTTACTGGAGGAGCGTAGTCTAAAGACTAACAGTACAGAGGCATGCTCAAGGCTTATATACAGGTGTGGTCACTGCCGGTACTACAGTATACAGGAGCTGTAAAAGTAGTTCTCTCTTAAAGGCACATACACTACAAAAGGGAAATTAGAGAAGCGTGCAATAAAGGCACAGCAGTCATCATGGGTGACTTTAATCTACATATAGATTGGGCTAACCAAATTAGTAACAATACTGTGGAGGAGGAATTCCTGGAATGTTTACAGGATGGTTTCCTGGGCGAATATGTCGAGGAACTAACCAGAGATCAGGCCATCTTAGACTGGGTATTATGTAATGAGAAAGGATTAATGAGCAATCTTGTTGTATGAAGCCCCTTGGGTCGGAGCAATTATAATATGATAGAATTCTTCATTAAGATGGAGAATGAAGTAGTTGACTCAGAGACTAGGGTCCTGAATTTAAATAAAGGAAACTACGATGGTATGAGGCGCGAGTTGGGTAGGGTTGATTGGGGAATGTCACTCAAAGGTTTGACGGTGGATAGGCAATGGCAAACATTCAAAGACCGCGTGGATGAAATACAGAATTTGTTCATCCCAGTTTGGCATAAAAATAAAACAAAAAAGGTGACTCAACCGTGACTAACAAGGCAAATTAGTGATAGCATAAGATCCAAGGAGAGGACATATAAATTGGCCAGAAAAAGCAGTAAACCTGAGGATTGGGAGCAGTTTAGGATTCAATAAAGGAGGACAAAGGGATTAATTAAGAAGGGGAAAATAGAATATGAGAGTAAGCTTGCCGGGAACATAAAAACTGACTGTATAAGCTTGTACAGATATGTGAAGAGAAAAAGATTGGTGAAGTCAAGCGTAGGTCCCTTGCAGTCAGAATCAGGGGAATTTATAATGGGGAACAAAGAAATGGCAGACCAATTAAATACATATTTTGGTTCTGTCTTCACAAAGGAGGACACAAATAACCTCCCAGGGATGTCGGGTAACATAGGGTCTGATGAAAGGGAGGAACTGAAAGAAATCAGTATTTGTAGGGAAATGGTGTTAGGGAAATTGACGGGATTGAAGGCTGATAAATCCCCAGGGCCTGATAATCTACATCCTAGGGTACTTAAGGAAGTGGCCCTAGAAATAGTAGATGCATTGCTGATCATCTTCCAACATTCGATGGAATCTGGAACAGTACCCATGGATTGGAGGGTAGCTAATGTAACCCCACTATTCAAAAAAGGTGGTAGAGAGAAAACGGGGAATTACAGGGTAAGCCTGACATCAGTAGTGGGGAAAATGCTAGGGTCCATTATAAAAGATGTAATAGCAGAGCACTTGGAAAACAGTGACAGGATCGGACAAAGTCAACATGGATTTACAAAAGGTAAATCGTGCTTGACTAATCTACTGGAATTTTTTGAGGATGTAACTGGTAAAATAGATAAGGGAGAACCAGTGGATGTGGTGTACTTGGACTTTCAGAAGGCTTTCAATAAGGTCCCGCATAAGAGATTAGCGTGTAAAGTTAAGGCACATGGGATTGGGGGGCAAGGTATTGACTTGGATAGAGAACTGGTTGGCAGACAGAAAGCAAAGTGTTGGAATAAACGTGTCTTTTTCCGAGTGGCAGGCAGTGACTAGTGGGGTATCACCGGGATCGGCCCTTGGACCCCAGCTATTCACAATATATATTAATGATCTAGACAAGGGAACTAGATGTAATATCTCCAAGTTTGCAGACGACACAAAGCTGGGTGGGCGTGTGTGCTGTGAGGAGGATGCCGAGAAACTCCAGTATGATTTGGACATGTTGGGTGATTGGGCAGAAGCATGGCAGATGCAATACAACGTGGATAAATGCGAGGTTATCCACTTTGCTGGCAAAAACAGGAAGGCAGATTATTATCTGAATGGCAATATATTGGGAGAAAGGGAAGTGCAACGAGACCTGGGTGTCCTTGTGCACCAGTCACTGAAGGTAAGCATGCAGGTGCAGCAGGCGGTTAAGAAGGCAAATGCTATGTTGGCCTTCGTAGCGAGAGGGTTTGAGTACAGGAACAAGGGTGTCTTGCTGCAGTTGTACAGGGCCTTGATGAGACCACATAAGAACATAACATAAGAAGTAGGAGCAGCAGTAGGCCATACGGCCCCTCGGGCCTGCTCCGCCATTCAATAGGATCATGGCAGATCCGAACCTAGACTCACGTCCACTTCCCTGCCCGCTCCCCGTAACCCCTAATTCCCTTATCAGCTAGTAATCTGTCTGTCTCCATTTTAAATTTATTTAATGTCGCAGCTTCCACAGCTCTCTGAGGTAACAAATTCCATAGATTCACCAGCCTCTGAGTGAAGAAGTTTCTCCTCATCTCAGTTTTGAAATGGCACCCCCTTATTCTAAGATTATGCCCCCTAGTTCTAGTCTCACCCATCAGTGGAAACATCCTCCCCGCATCCACCCGATCAAGCCCCCTCACAATCTTATATGTTTTGATAAGATCGCCTTTCATGCTTCTGAATTCCAATTAGTAGAGGCCCAAGCTACTCAACCTTTCCTCATAAGCCAACCATCTTGAGTATTGTGTGCAGTTTTGGTCGCCTTATCTGAGGAAGGATGGTCTTGCCATGGAAGGAGTTCAGCGAAGATTCACCAGGCTGATACCTGGGATGGCAGGAATGACGTATGAGGACAGATTGGGTCGACTGGGCTTATACTCGCTGGAGTTTAGAAGAATGAGAGGGGATCTCATTGAAACTTATAAAATTCTGACAGGACTGGACAGAATAGATGCAGGAAGGATGTTCCCGATGGTCGGTGAGTCCAGAACCAGGGGTCACAGTCTAAGGATAAGGGGTAAGCCATTTAGGACAGAAATGAGGAGGAATTTCTTCACCCAGAGAGTGGTGAACCTGTGGAATTTTCTACCACAGAAGGCAGTAGAGGCCAATTCATTAAATACATTCAAGAAGGAGTTGGATATATTTCTTAAGGCTAAAGGGATCAAGGGAGATGGGGAGAAGGCAGGGACAGGGTACTGAATTTGGATGATCAGCCATGATCGCATTGAATAGCGGAGCAGGCTCGAGGGGCCAAATGGCCTACTCCTGCTCCTATCGTCTATGTTTCTATGTTTCTATGACCTCACTCGGGTTGTCAGGGTGAGTGGCTTTTTTTCAATAACTCTCCATCCCTCCTTCTCAACCTCACTCTATGGCCAGAGGGTCTTAAAACCACAATACCCAACGCTCATGCAACACCTATGGCCCTCTCATGAAACACAGATGCACATTCCACACTTTGCATACAGTATGGGCAATTCAACTCTGGGAGGCACATCAAGCAAGACCATGGCTGCTTACATTAAGGGCTATTCAACTATGGGACGCACATCAGGCAAGACCATGGCTGTATATTTACTCAGATGCCATCCTTTTTCTTGCAGGACAAGCTATCTCATAATAGGAGACAGCAGCAATGGACGGTTGGAGGGCGACCTCAGCTGCAACCCCTCAGTAATCTTGAGGCGCGCATCCACAGGATTGTGGCAAGCCAGGTGATTGGTCCCATCGCCCCTGGAGTGGCCGACCCCATTCCGGACAGCAATGGTAATGTCATTACGTTTTTCTCCTCTCTCATTCCACTTGTCCCTCACAAAACCAGCCTTTGACACTTTCAATCCAACTTACTAAATCGCTGCACTCATTCCTCCCTTACTGCCCCCCTGTCCTCACTCTAAAGCCACTCTTGTACCTCCCTGCTTTCAGATGGTGATTCACCAACTGAGGAGACGGGCCCTCAAGCTTCCAGTGGGAGTGAAGCTGCAGACGAGGAGGAAGAAGAAGCCAGGGCATCAGCACCACCCTCTCCCGAGGAAGCCCATGCCCACACTGGGAACACGCCTTCCCTGGAGGGGAGCAGTGGGGAAGGGTCTGTTGAGGGTAAAGCTGCAGGACCCAGCGGGCTGCAGCAATGCGATGTGGCTAGGGAAGCTCGGGGGCCTTCTCTCCGGAGGGAGAGTAGGCCAGTGAGTCCTGCTGCACTGGACACAGAGGAGGAGTGGCTCATCGCTGAAATGAACACCCAGGCAGTGCACATGCACACTCAGCTCATGGGTGCAGTGGGAAGGATGCCCGAATGCATTGAAGCACTGGCAAGGTGTGTGGAGCATTTCGCTGTAGCACAGGTGGATGCCACGCTGAAGCTTAGTGCTGCAATTCAGTCAGTGGCTGCCGTGATCCCATCTCAGACTGCTCTCATGCAGACTCAGATTGAGGTCACGCAAGCAATGACTGCTGCTATTCTCGCTGGTTCGGACACATTTCCCCGGGACTCTCACCGCACCGCAGCAGGCCAGCAATCTGTGCTCCATCAGATTGCTCCAGATGCTGAAGTGCTGCCCCATGGGAGTGCCAGTGTGTCGGTCAAGCAGGGAGTTGCTGTCCTCTCTCAAGATTACAGCATTCCTGCTGTCACCACTGTCACTTCCCCATTGCACTTGCCACCGCCTGTAGCCCAGACTGCTGCGGCCCATGCAGAGTTGGTGCAGCCTGCAGTCGTGCCCTCCAGGCCCAGAGCTGGTCGAAGCTGTCCTTCAAGGGCATCTGCAGTCTCAGGTTCTGACAAGCCTTGCTCCAGCCACTGGGGCCCCATTACGGAGGAGCAGTAGGGTGGGAAGGTGGGAAGTGCTCAAGGGAAGGAGATCACCCTCGAAGGGCAAAAAATAGGAGGTGTGAAGAAATGTTGGTCAATTTTTTATTAAAAGCCGAGGTTTGCGTTCAAACTTTTGTTTAGTGTTTTGGACATTATCTCCAGGTTGTGAGAACCAGTTATTTTAATGAATGATTTTTTGTGTTTGTTTCTATTAGTTTGTCATGAAGAAATGACACACACAGAGTTTGTAAAATAAATAAGATTTTGTATTCAAAATTTACATGTTTGGTCTTTGGACATTGCTGCCTTGGCCAGCTTAGGTGTTGCGGGTTGGTTTCATTCATGTTGTTCGCCATGGCAGAAGCCATTTCCTCAGCAGGGGCATGGAAGCGGCTTGCTATCAGCCATTGACGGATGGCCCTTGCAGTTTCAACATTTTGTCCTCCCTCCCGCCTTGGTGCTGCTGATAATCATCCTCCTCCTCTTCCTCCTTGTTGAGTCTGTGCTTTCAAATGTAGTTATGCTGAATAACTGAACACAGACTACAGAATACTTAAACAGGTCTTTAGTAACTGAGGGTCAGGGCTGAACTGAAATACACTTTGCTCCACAGGGTTTATATACCGGTGTGGTCACCACCGGTACTACAATGTACAGGAGCCAACAGAAAGTAGTCCATCACCTTAAGGTATCCTCTTAAGGTGGTACAGGTTACATACACTACAATTCCTCCCCTTTTAGCTTAACAGTGTACACCCCAATTTAAACATAACATGGATAACATATATACAACTTTCACACAAAACTGTGCAAAGATTCAGTCTCTGAGATGGCCTCCTGATCCGGGCCGGATAACGCCTTTCAGGGGTCTCTGGTTCTCGTTGCTGGGGTGACTCATCCATTTGATCTCCTATGGATTGAACATCATCATGTACGTTCGAGTCTGAGGTAGATGCTACAGGCTCAGTAACTTCTTCAACTGGTGTCTCTGCCGTAGACATGGGGTCGACCCTTGTTCTCGATTCCACAAGTTGATCAGCATGACGTCGTATTACGTTCTCATCAACGTCTACCGTGTACATCAAGGGTCCTTGTCGGGCACGAATTGTTCCGGATTGCCATTTATCATTCCTATAGTCCCTGGCCAACACTGGTTGTCCTATTTCGAAACTCCGAGTGGCCTTGTTATTTACGTGCTGGAATTGCTTGTTTTCGACTTCCCTACGCACATTGGGTTTTAACAAATCCAACCGGGACCGCAACCTCCTGTTATAGAACATTATGGCAGGGCTTTGATTTGTCACTGCATGCGTGGCGTTTCGATATGCCATCAGGAAATTGTCCACCTTGTGTTGTAGTGGAATATGGTCTTCGCTCATGGCCTTTATCGCCTTTTTGAACGTTTGTACAAATCTCTCGGCCAACCCATTGGTAGCCGCATGATATGGGGCAGATGTATCGTGTTTCACCCCATTCTTTTTCATGAATTTCTGGAATTCTTCTGACACGAACTGTGGTCCGTTGTCTGAACATATTTGTTCCGGCAACCCATTCCTTGCAAATATGGTTCTTAGAACTGCGATCGTCTTTTCAGAGGTAGTGGTCGACATCTTAATCACTTCTGGCCATTTAGAATGTGCGTCTACCGCTATCAAAAACATGGAATCCATGAATGGACCTGCAAAGTCGATATGCACATGTTGCCATGGGGTTGAAGGCCATTCCCACGGATGCAGCGGTGCAATTGGAGGTGCGTTTTGAACTTTTTGGCACCCTGAGCAGTTTTTAGTCAGATCCTCTATTTGTTTGTCGATACCTGGCCACCACACATAAGCCCTAGCAAGGCTTTTCATCTTGACTCCCCCCAGATGACCTTCATGCAGTTCCTTCAGAACTCTCTCCCTTAATTTAGGAGGAATAATCACGCTTGTTCCATACATCAATGTTCCTTGACAGACGGACAGCTGTTCTCGTCTGGCTGAGAATGCAGGTAACAGTGGTTCGCCATGTGCTGGCCATCCCTTCACTGTCAAATCGTAGACCCGAGACAGTGTCGGGTCATTTCAGGTCTCTCTCTCAATACTCGCATTGGTGACTGGTAAGCATTCGATGATGGTCGAGTGAAATATCTCGACAGGGTCAACTGCCGGTGCCTCTTCCGCTGTAGGTAGTGGCAGGCGCAACAGCCCATCAGCATTACCATGTTGCTTTGTACCTTTGAATTCGATATCATATTGATGTGCCCCTAGGAAAAGGGACCATCTCTGAAGCCTCTGCGCCGTCATAACCGGAACACCCTTCTTAGGGTTAAAAATGGAAACCAACGGCTGGTGATCTGTCAGCAGCGTAAACTTTTGGCCTTGCAGGTAATGGTTAAATTTCTTAACTCCCCACACGAGGCTGAGAGCCTCCCTATCTATCTGAGCATAGTTGCGCTCTGCGGAGGTCAATGATCTGGATGCGAACGCGACTGGCCTTTCCAAGCCATTTGGCAACTTATGTGAGAGCACTGCCCCGATACCATATGGAGAAGCATCACAAGCTAAGCGAATAGGCAGCATTGGGTTAAAGTGAGCCAACATTACCTTAGAGGTGATCATAAGAACATAAGAACTAGGAGCAGGAGTAGGCCAATTGGCCCCTCGAGCCTGCTCCGCCATTCAATAAGATCATGGCTGATCTGATCCTAACCGCCAATCCACTATGACAGAACCATCTCCTGAACCTAACAGAATTAGACACACGAAACAGGAGCAGGATCAGGCTACACGGCCCCTGGGCCCACTCCGCTACCCACAGGGCCATTACCTATCCGAACCGAGACTCATGTCCAAATTCCTGCCCGCTCCCCGTAACCCTTAATTCCGTTTTCTTCTAGGAAACTGTCTATTTCTGTTTTAAATTTATGTAATGATGTAGCTTCGACAGCTTTTTGGGGCAGCATATTCCATGGACCTACCACCCTCTGAATGAAGTAGTTCCTCCTCATCTCAGTTTTGAAAGAGCAGCCCCTTATTCTAAGACTATGCCCCCTAGTTCTAGTTTCACCCATCATCTGGAACATCCTCCCTGCATCCACCCGATCCAACCCCTTCATAATCTTATATGTTTCAATAAGATCGCCTCTCATTCTTCTGAACTCCAATGAGTAGAGTCCCAATCTACTCAACCTCTCCTCATATGTCCATCCCCTCATCCCCGGGATTAATCGAGTGAACCTTCTTTGTACTGACTCGAGAGCAAGTATGTCCTTTCTTAAGTATGGACACCAAAACTGTATGCAGTATTCCAGGTGCGGTCTCACCAATACCTTGTACAACTGAAGCAATACCTCCCTATTTTTATATTCTATCCCCCTAGCAATGAAAGCCAACATTCCATTGGCCTTCTTAATCACTTGCTGCACCTGCATACTAACCTTTTGAGTTTCGTGCACCAGGACCCCCAGATCCCTTTGTACTTCAGTACTTTCAAGTTTCTTGCCATTAAGATAATAACTTACTCTACGATTTTTCCTGCCAAAGTGCATAACCTCACACCTTCCAGTACTGTATTCCATCTGCCAAATCTCTGCCCACTTACTTAGTCTGTCTATGTCCCCTTGCAGGTTTTTTATGTCCTTCTCACTCATTACTTTCCCTCCCATCTTAGTATCATCTGCAAACTTTGATGTGTTACACTCGGTCCCCTCCTCCAAATCATTAATATAGTTTGTAAAGAGTTGGGGACCCAGCACTGACCCCTGCAGAACACCACTGGTTACTGATTGCCAGTCTGAGAATGAACCATTTATCCCAACTCTCTGCCTTCTGTTAGATAGCCAATCCTCTATCCATGCCAGAATATTACCCCCAATCCCGTGATTTTCTATCTTAAGCAATAATCTTTTGTGTGGCACCTTGTCAAATGCCTTTTGGAAGTCTAAATACACTACGTCCACTGGTTCACCTTTATCCACCCTATATGTTACTTCCTCAAAGAACTCCAGCAAATTTGTCAAACATGACTTCCCCTTCATAAAACCATGCTGACTTTGTCTTATTAAATTATGATTATCCAAATGTCCTGTTACTGTCTCCTTAATAATGGACTCCAAAATTTTACCTACCACAGATGTTAGGCTAACCGGTCTATAGTTTCCAGCCTTCTGTCTGCTGCCCTTTTTAAATAAGGGTGTTACATTAGCAGTTTTCCAGTCTGCCGGGACCTTTGCTGAGTCCAGGGAGTTTTGGAAGATTATTACCAATGCATCCACAATCCCTACCGTCACTTCCCTCAAGACCCTAGGATGTAAGCCATCAGGTCCAGGTGATTTATCCGCCTTGAGTCCCATTATTTTACCGAGTACCACTTCCTTAGTGATTTTGATCGTGTTTATCTCCTCCCCCCCTATAGCCCCCTGCTTGTCAAGTGTTGGGATATTCTTGGTGTCCTCTACTGTAAAGACTGATACAAAATATTCATTCAGTGTTTTTGCCATCTCCATATTTCCCACCATTAATTTCCCGGTCTCATCCTCTAAGTGACCAACATTTACTTTAGCCACCCTTTTTCTTTTTATATAACTATAAAAACTCTTACTATCTGCCTTTATATTTTTTGCTAATTTACTTTCATAATCTATCTTCCCTTTCTTAATCAATCTTTTTGTTATTTTTTGCTGTCTTTTAAAGTTTTCCCAATCCTCTATCCTCCCACTAGATTTGGCTACCTTATATGCCCTTGTTTTTAGTCGAATACTATCCTTAATTTCTTTACTTAGCCACGGATGGCTGTCTTTTCTTTTACACCCTTTTTTTCTCAGTGGAATATACTTTTTTTGGAAGTTGTAAAATAACTCCTTAAATGTACACCACTGATCATGTATCGTCTTATCCTTTAACCTATTTTCCCAATCCACTTTACTCAATTCCGCTCTCATACCTTCATAGTCTCCTTTATTCAAGCTTAGCACGCTTGTTTGAGATACAACCTCCTCACCCTCTAACTGAATATGGAATTCAACCATGTTATGGTCACTCATTCCAAGGGGATCCTTTACTAGGACATTTTTAATTAATCCTGTCTCGTTACACAGGACCAGATCTAAGGTTGCTTGCCCCTTGGTTGGTTCAGTTACATACTGCTCAAGAAACCCATCCCTAATACACTCAATGAACTCATCCTCAAGGCAGCCCTGCCCAATTTGATTCGTCCAATTTATATGATAGTTAAAATCCCCCATAATTATAGATGTTCCCTTATTACAAGCCTCAACTATTTCCTGATTGATACTCCGTCCAACCGAGTTGCGACTGTTCGGAGGCCTATATACTACGCCCACTAGTGTTTTTTTCCCCTTATTATTCCTTATCTCCACCCAAACTGTTTCATTATCCTGATCTTTTGACTTGCTTTTTTGAAAAGCCCGCTTACAGTCCTCGCTCCACTTCCATGGTACTCCCATTTGCAAAAGAGTGTTCAGCGGGTGTAACACCGTGGATAAATTTGGAAGAAACTTGTGGTAATAGTTAATCAATCCAAGGAACGACCTCAACTGGGATACATTTTCCAGAGCGGGAGCTTTCACAACAGCTTCGATCTTGTCAGGTGACTTATGAAGCCCCTCCTGGTCAATGACGTGGCCACAGTACGAGATTCGCTTCTGAAAGAACTCACATTTCTGGCGATTAACTCTGAGTCCACATTCTTTCAATCTGGTGAGCACCTGCTCCAAATTCGCGAGGTGTTCCTTATCATCATCTCCTGTAATCAGAATTTCATCCAGGTAGCATTGTGTGCCTGTAATTCCCTGCAATACCTGCTCCATGGCCCTTTGCCAAATCGCTGGAGCCGATGCCACTCCAAAAACCAGTCTATTATACCGATATAAGCCCTTATGTGTGTTGATCGTGAGATACTGGCGTGACGCTTCATCAACTTCCATCTGTAGGTACGCCTGCGCCAGGTCTATCTTGGTGAAGTGTTTCCCACCAGACAGCGAAGCGAAGATATCCTCAATCCGCGGAAGCGGATATTGCACCGTGTGAAGAACCGGATTAACAGTGATCTTGAAATCGCCACAGATGCGAACCTTTCCAGGTTCCCCCGGCTTGTTGCTCAACGAACGCTTCATGACGGGAACAATGGGTGTGGCCCATTCGCTCCAGTCCAACTTTGACAGTACTCCTGAACGTTCTAGCCCGTCCAGCTCTGCTTCCACAGCAGGTCGTATCGCATAAGGTACCGGTCTGGCTTTGAAAAATGTTGGGTTTGCATGTTCTTCAACCTTGATGTTTGCCGTAATTCCTTTCAGTGTTCCCAGTCCCTGTTGGAACACCTCCTTAGCATCGTCCAGTATTTTGGACAGTCGTTTAGGTTTGACGTCGTCCTCTTTACAGGAATCTACAGTTAGCGCTTGTAAGGAATGCCAGTCCACATTTATTCTCCGGATCCATTCCCGTCCCAGTAGTGGCGGACCTCCCTCAGGTAACACATACAAGTCCATTTCCTGACTTTCTTTACCATTGTAGACCACCTTTACCTTTATCTTTCCGATGGGGTATACTCTTTGCCCCGTGTATGTTTTCAATACAGTCTCCGTATCCCTCAGGGGAATGTGTGAGAATAACCTTTTGTAATCTTGCTTATTCATGACCGTCAATGCTGATCCAGTGTCCAATTCCATCTTCACTTGGACTCCTGCTATCTGAAGCATGACCCAGATAGTTTGGTGGTCTGCTGTGTTACCCACATTATGTATTTTTAGACAACCCAGTTCCTTACTGCTGGAGTCTGAGTCCGTCTTCTGTTCATCCGAACTGTTCTCTGTCACCTTGTGTACTTTTTTGTACTTCTCCTGCGGCGACTTTTTGCTGCTGGTCTTCTTTCCTGACCGGCATACTCTTGCTGTGTGACCAAGTTTGCCACATTGCCTGCATTCTTTATCTTTGAACCAGCACTGGTTCTGGTCATGCGTTGTCCTTCCGCAACGATAAAACTTTACTGCGCCCAATGCCATTTCATTGGTGCTGAATTCCAATGGCCTTTGCTGCATTTCTACAGTGCCTCGTGCTGCTGCCTCATGCGATGCTGCAATGCTGAAAGCTTTGTCCAGCGTAAGATCCTTTTCCTCTAGCAGTCGCTTCTGGGTTCCTTCCCTTAGTAGCCCACACACAAACTTATCTCTCAGAGCGTCTGCTAGTCCTGTACCGAACTGACAGTACTTTGATAACTTGCGCAGTTCGATTAAGAATTCAACGTTGCTTTCCTCTTTAAGTTGAATTCTTTTTCAAATTTAAATCGTTCCGCTATCAGCAGCGGCGTGGGGTTTAAATGCTCTTGCAGGATAGTAACAATATCCGCGAAACTCTTTCCTACCGGTTTATCTGGTGTTACAAGGTGCCTTAATAACCCGTACGTCTTCGCACCCATCGAGTTTAATAGGGTTAGTGCTTTCTTATCCAACGGTACCTCATTCGCTGTACAGTAAACTTCAACGCGTTCCACATAAGTGGCCCAATCTTCCACATCGCTATCAAAAGCAGTGATGTTACCCATTTTTGGCATCCTTGTTGAGTTTCCTTTCCTTCGGATGATGATTATTATTTTATTTTATTTTTCAAAATGGCGGCTTCCCGCGCTTGGCGGCTTTTCCCGTGCTTGTCTTCTTCCCCCGCCGACTAAAAATGGCGATTACCGCGCTGTTGCCGTTCTCGCCACCCAGCGGTCCTTTATTTCCTACGACGCTGCTGCTCTTGTTCCCTGCCGCTCCCGCGGTCCTTGTGGACATCAACGCTTTTCTGGCTGCTGCGCGTCTCTGCCCTGATTGCAGTCCGGCCCCTGACACCGGCTGTGGTCGTGTTCTCTGCCCTTTTCTTCGTTTTCCCTCCCCTTCTCCCACTGACAACTCGGCCGACTTCCCCTCCGTGCCGCTCGATCGGGCTTACCCGCCGCTGTCATCGAAGGGATGATCACTGCCTGTTGCTGATGGTGGACTTCGTGGCCAGCAAACCAACCCGGGTTCCCGATGGCCTCCCGTGCAATGCAGTGCTTAGCAGGATGTTGAGGGCGGATGCCCCTTTTCGACGCCCGTTCTGAGGACGAAGCTTCCTTGGATGCAAAACTGCCGCTAGGTACGATCAGACTCGTCGCCACTGTTGAGTCTGTGCTTTCAAATGTAGTTATGCTGAATAACTGGACACAGACTACAGAATACTTAAACAGGTCTTTAGTAACTGAGGGTCAGAGCTGAACTGAAATACACTTTGCTCCACAGGGTTTATCTACCGGTGTGGTCACCACCGGTACTACAATGTACAGGAGCCAACAGAAAGTAGTCCATCACCTTAAGGTATCCTCTTAAGGTGGTACAGGTTACATACACTACACTCCTCTTCTTCCTCCTTCTCCTCCGGTGGTGCTCCAAGGTCTGGTGGCATTGGCTGGGTCCTGAGGATTGCCAGTTTATGCGGCATGCAGCACACAACTCTGAAGAGGGAGACTCACTCAGGTGAGTACTGTAGGGCTCCTCCTGAGTGGTCCAGACAGCGGAACCGTTGCTTGAGCATGCCGATTGTTAGATCCGTGATTCTGAGAGTATGATGTTTTTCAATAACCACACGGATGCTGTAACTTAACAATCAACAGGTATTTACTGGAGTAGGGTAGTCTCAAGAGTGGGGTACAGAGGCATGCTCAAGGCTTATATACAGGTGTGGTCACTGCCGGTACTACAGTATACAGGAGCTGTAAAAGTAGTTCTCTCTTAAAGGTACATACACTACAATTCCTCCCCTTTTAGATTAGTAGTACCCATAATATTCAAATAACAATTAACACTTTAACATGTACATTAAACAACAATAGTCCATTTATAGATTCAGTCTTTGGGGCGGCTTCCTGATCATTTCGGAATAGCGCCTTTCCTGAGGTTTTTGTTCTTGGTGCGGAGGCGGTTCTGGCCCCTTTTCATCGGTTAGTTCATCGGGTTCCACTGCTACTGGTTCGGAGGTAGATGCTAGCGGTATGTCGGGTTCATCCTCAGGTGCGCAAGACATGGGGTTGACTCGTTCCTGTGACGCTAAGATCTGATCAACGTGGCATCTCACAATGTTCTCCCCGACATCCACTGTGTACATTAATGGCCCCTGCCGTGTGCATATCGTTCCGGGTTGCCATTTCTCTGTTCGGTAGTCACGGGCCAAGACTGGTTGTCCTACATTGAAGCTCCTTGTCGGCTTCTCATTGATGTGCTGGAATTGTTTATCCTCAACATTTCTTTGCACATTTGGTCTAAGCAAGTCAAGACGAGATCGCAACCTTCGGTTAAAGAACATCATGACCGGGGTCTGGTTGGTAACTGCATGTATCGCGTTTCGGTACGCTAATAAGAAATTGTCCACCTC
The DNA here is from genome assembly GCF_052327205.1 of Somniosus microcephalus. Lineage (NCBI taxonomy): Eukaryota > Metazoa > Chordata > Chondrichthyes > Squaliformes > Somniosidae > Somniosus > Somniosus microcephalus. Next base: position 93,367,348 of record NC_140998.1, on the reverse strand, counting down.
ATGCTGTAGTGGAATTTCATCGTCGTACATGGCCTTTATTGCCTTCTTAAAGGTTTGTACGAACCTCTCAGCCAATCCATTTGTGGCTGGATGATACAGGGCGGGTGTGTAATGTCTTACCCCATTCCTTCTCATAAATTTTTGAAACTCTTCGGACACAAACTGTGGTCCATTATCAGAGCAAATCTGCTCTGGCAAGCCGTTTCTGGCAAATATGGTCCGTAGGACTGCAATCGTTTTCTCTGTAGTGGTTGAGGACATTTTTATCACCTCAGGCCACTTCGAATGAGCATCCACTGCTATTAAGAACATTGAGTCCATGAATGGACCAGCAAAATCAATATGCACCCGTTGCCATGGAGAGGAGGGCCACTCCCATGGGTGTAGAGGGGCATGTGGTGGTGCATTTTGGACCTTCTGGCATCCTGAGCAGCTCTTGGTTAGGTCTTCGATTTGTTGATCGATTCCCGGCCACCACACATAAGCCCTAGCAAGGCTTTTCATTTTCACTCCCCCCAGATGACCTTCATGTAGCTCATTTAGCACTCTCTCCCTTAACTTGGGTGGAATCACCACTCTGGATCCACACATCACTTTCCCCTGGCATACTGACAGCTGTTCTCTTCTGGATGAGAATGCTGGCAACAGTGAGTCGCCATGTGTTGGCCATCAACTCACTGTCAAATCATATACCCGAGACAGCGTCGGATCATTGCGGGTCTCCTTCTCTATATCCGCGTTCGTTACTGGCAATCGTTCAATTATTGACGAATAAAATATCTCAAAAGGGTCCACTGCTGGTGGACAGTAGGCAGTGGCAGGCGCGATAGCCCATCAGCGTTTCCATGCTGTTTTGTGCCTTTATATTCTATTTCATATTGATTCGCCCCTAGAAACAGGGACCATCTTTGTAACCGTTGTGCTGTCATCACTGGAACGCCCTTCTTAGGATTAAAGATGGAGACAAGTGGTTGGTGGTCAGTCAGCAAGGTGAACTTCTGCCCATGCAGATAGTTGTTGAATTTTTTTACTCCCCATACTAGGCTGTGGGCCTCCCTGTCAATCTGGGCGTAGTTGCGCTCGGCTGAGGTTAGTGACCGCGATGCAAAGGCTACTGGCCTCTCCAACCCGTCTGGGAATTTGTGCGACAGCACCGCTCCAATACCATACGGTGATGCATCACGTGCCAAACGAATTGGTAGTGCTGGGTTGAAATGGGCCAACAACTCTTTTGATGTGATCAATTCTTTACACTTCTGGAAAGCTCATCTATGTTCGTCATTCCACTTCTATGGTACCCCTGTTTGCAGTAGGGTGTTCAGTGGGTGTAATACCGTGGACAAATTTGGTAAGAACTTATGGTAGTAGTTTACCAGCCCGAGGAACGACCTCAGTTGTGACACATTTTCCAGTGCTGGAGCCTTGACTACTGCCTCCATCTTTTCAGGGGACTTATGTAACCCCTCTTCATCGATGACGTGGCCACAATACGAGATCTGCTTCTGGAAAAACTCGCACTTCTGGCGATTAGCTCATAGCCCATATTCCTTTAATCTGGTGAGCACCTTCTCCAAGTTCGCGAGGTGATCACTGTCATTTTTGCCCGTGACCAGGATGTCGTCCAAATAACACTGGGTCCCTGGAATCCCTTGCAGGACTTGATCCATCGCCCTTTGCCAAATAGCCGGAGCCGATGCTACCCCGAACACCAGCCGGTTGTATTGATAAAGACCTTTATGAGTGTGAATCGTAAGGTATTGTTTCGAGGCTTCTTCTACCTCCATTTGCAAGTACGCCTGGGCTAGATCAATTTTGGTGAAGCGTTTACCTCCAGATAGTGAGGCGAAAATATCCTCAATTCGTGAAAGCGGTTATTGTACCGTGTGAAGGACTGGGTTCACTGTCACCTTAAAATCCCCACAGATGCGGGCCTTCTTTGGTTCCCCAGGCATATTACTCAATGACCTCTTCATTGCAGGAATGATGGGTGCAGCCCACTCGCTCCAGTCTACTTTGGGCAGTACTCCTGAACGTTCCAACCCTTCCAGCTCTGCTTCGACAGCTGGTCTGATCGCATAAGGCACTGGTCTGGCCTTAAGAAACTTTGGGCTTGCATTTTCCTCTATTTTAATCATTCCTTTATTTTAATTGTCCCTCGTGGAACACTTCATTTGCGTCAGTTAGCATTTTTGACAGTCGTCCAGGTGTGATGTCATCATCCTTTTTGGCCTCAACCTTCAGTGCCTGTATGGAATGCCAATCTAATTGTATCTTCCGGATCCATTCACGTCCTAGCAGTGGTGGTCCTCCATCTGGCAATACATATATATCCATTTTAGGTATTTCCTGGCCTTTATATAGCACTTTCACCCTTATTTTTCTTTTGGGGTAGACTTTTTGCCCCGTGTACGCCTTCAAGACAATCTCTGTAGCTTTCAAGGGTATATGTGAAAATAGCCGCTTGTAGTCCCTTTGGTTTATGACTGTTAGTGCTGATCCTGTGTCCAATTCCATTTTCACTTGGACTCTGTCTATCTTGAGTATAACCCAGATAGTCTGGTGATCCTCCATTTTGGTTACCTTATATAGTTTCAGACAACCCAGCTCCTTGCTTCCGGAGTCTGTGTCACTTTTCTGTTCGTCTGAACTACTGTCCATCACCTGGTGTACCTTTTTGTACTTCTCCTGTGGAGATTTTTTACTGTTGGTTTTCTTCCCAGACCTACAGACTCTTGCTATGTGTCCTGCTTTTCCACACTGTCTGCACACTTGGTCCTTGAACCAACAATCCTTCTGGTCATGTGTTGTTCTGCCGCAGCGATAGCACTTCCCTGTTCCATAGGACATTTCATTGGTGCCATATTCTTGCGGTCTCCATTGTATCTCTGCAGCGCCCCTTGCGGCTGCTTCGTGTGATACTGCCATACTGAAAGCTTTGTCCAGCGTAAGATCCTTTTCTGATAGAAGCCATTTCTGCGTTCCTTCACTTTGCAGCCCACACACAAACTTGTCCCTTAACGTATCTGCTAGTCCCGCTCCAAACTGGCAGTGTTTCGATAGCTTGCGCAGTTTCGTTAGGTACTCAGCATTGCTTTCGTCTTTGTGTTGGTTCCTTTAATGGACCTTAAATCGTTCTGCTATCAGCAGCGGTGTGGGGTTTAAGTGGTCCTGTCGGAATTCTACTCTGCTTTCAAAATTCTTGTTCACAGGCTTCTCTGGGGTTATTAGGTTTCGCAGTAACCCATAAGTTTTTGCACCCATGGAATTTAACAAAACCAGTGCTTTCCTTGCATCTGGCACTGCATTCGCCCTGCAGTACACCTCAATACGTTCCACATATGTCGCCCAATCTTCGACTTCATTGTCGAACGTAGAGATACTGCCACTCTTCGGCATCCCTGGGTGTGATTTAACTGTCGAAAATGGCGTCTCCCGCGCTTCCCCTTCTTCTCCGCTGGCACAAAATGGCATCTCCCACGCTTTCCTTCCTTCCCGCGCTCGCCCTTCTTCTCCGCTGCGGCTTCTAAAAATTGCGTCTCCCGCGCTCTTCCTTCTTCTCCGCGGCTCAATGGCGTCTCCCGCACCCTCCCTTCTTCTCCCCATGGACACTGTTCAGCCCTTGAGCCCTGGCTGTGCTCTGCGCATTCTTTTTTTTTGTGCGCCTTTCGCGTTTCCGCCGCTCGGTCCTGAACCCGGCTGTTGCTTTACCCTCTCTCTCTCCATTTTGTTTTTCCTCGACGCCGCTCGGTTTTCAACCCCCGGCTGCGCCCTGTGCGCTTCACCCTCTGTCTTACCCCATCGACGCTGCTTGGCTTTCTCTCCGCCGTCGGTCGGCTCCAGCCGCCGCTGTCCGGGAAGGGTCTGCGCTGTACCTGTCATCAGTCTATTGCTGATCGTCGTGGCTGGGGAACCAAGCCCGGCTCTCCACAGCCTCCCCTGTGATGTTCACTCTCTGCCGGCCGACTGGGCGGTTGCTCGTGGTCAACGCCCGTGTTTCTGGCCTCGACTTTCTTCCACCGCCCTCCCAGAGCGAACCCTCGAAGGGAAATGCAGAGTTGCAGGTAGATTCGAATCGACACTCGTTGCCACTGTTAGATCCGTGATTCTGAGAGTATGATGTTTTTCAATAACCACACGGATGCTGTAACTTAACAATCAACAGGTATTTACTGGAGTAGGGTAGTCTCAAGACTGGGGTACAGAGGCATGCTCAAGGCTTATATACAGGTGTGGTCACTGCCGGTACTACAGTATACAGGAGCTGTAAAAGTAGTTCTCTCTTAAAGGTACATACACTACACTGATCGTCTGCTCAACAATGTTCCTGGTGGTGAGATGGCTCTTGTTGTACCGCAGCTCAGCAGGGGTGTTGGGGTTACGGAGCGGTGTCATCAGCTAGGTGCACAGTGAATAACTGTTGTCCCAGAGGAGCCAACCACTTGGCTGATGTGGTGCGTGGAAAAGTTCTGGCACAGCAGTCTGGCGCAGGAAGAATGCATCGTGGCTGCTGCCAGGATAGCGGGCATAAACAGCGAGTATCAGCTGTCTGTGGTCACAGACCAACTGGACGTTTAAGGAGTGGAACCCCTTGCAGTTACAGAAGTCCTCTGCATTCTCATGCGGTGCACTCAATGCCACATGCGTGCAGTCAATGGCGCCCTGCACCATGGGGAAGCCCACTATCCTCGCAAAGCTCAATGCGCATTCATGCTGTTTGTCCCGGGTCATCAGGAAAGAGATGTACTGGCGTCTCCATTTATAGAGGGCATTTGTGACCTGACGGATGCAGCAATGGACCGCAAACTGGGAGATATTGGTGATGTCCCCAGTAGCTGCTTGAAAGGAGCCGGTGGCATAAAAGTTCAGAGCCACTGTGACTTTCACTGCCTCCGACAGAGATGTCCTGGTCCTCAGTAGAGGCTGCAGATCTGGCTGCAGCAGGTGGCAGAGCTCAGTGACTACCTTCTTGCTGAAGCGCAGCCTGCACAAACACTGCTCCTCAGACATATTAATGTAGGAGAATTGTTGGCGAAATACCCTGGGAGCCCCCATAGTCTCTTGGTAAACAAAGCAATGAAGGCCAAAATCCAAAAGTATCTGCAAAGTAATGCTCAGTAGCCAAAACTACTTCACACAGCGTTGACTCTATGCAGAAGTCTCTCCTTCTCTCTCTCAGAATCTCTCTGTCAGAATGAATGGTGCAAAAATGTCTACCACAGAAAAAGCCAGGAAGAGGCTGTCTTTAATTGCACCCCCCCAGCCCTTCACCGACTGGGAAGCGTTCCAGTCTACCTGTCGTTGCTTGCGCCAGGCGGAAAGGAGGGGGGTGCCACTCAATATCCAGTCTGGGGCACCACAAGATAGATTGGGAATGTTGATGTACAGAGGGACCTGGGTGTCCTTGTACGCCAGTCACTGAAAGCAAACATGCAGGTGCAGCAAGCAGTTAGGAAGGCAAATGGTATGTTGGCCTTCATTGCAAGAGGATTTGAGTTCAGGAGCGAGGATGTCTTACTACAGTTATACAGGGCCTTGGTGAGACCACACCTGGAGCACTGTGTGCAGTTTTGGCATCCTTGCCTAAGAAAGGATATACTTGCCATAGAGGGAGTGCAGTGAAGGTTCACCAGACTGATTTCTGGGATGGCAGGACTGTCGTATGAGGAGAGATTGGGTCAACTAGGCCTGTATTCACTAGAGTTTAAAAGAATGAGAGGGGATCTCATTGAAACGTATAAAATTCTGACAGGGCTAGACAGACTGGATGCAGGGAGGATGTTTCCCCTGGCTGGGGGGTCTAGAACGAGGGGTCACAGTCTCAGGATTCAGGGTAGGACATTTAGGACTGAGATGAGGAGAAATTTCTTCACTCAGAGGGTGGTGAACCTGTGGAATTCTCTACCACAGAAGGCTGTGGAGGCCAAGTCACTGATATTTAAGAAGGAGATAGATAGATTTCCAGACAGAAAAGGCATCAAGGGGTATGGGGAGAGACCGAGAATATGGTATTGAGGTAAAGGATCAGCCATGATCATATTGAATGTCGGAGCAGGCTTGAAGGGCCGAATGGCCTACTCCTCCTATTTTTCTATGTTTCTATGCATCATAGCATCTAAACTGCATGGGGCTGACAGAGTTAAGCAAACAGCATAGTCATTTTGTTTTATAATAAACTGAGTAATAGTCTCATTACAAAGCACTTACTTTCAAATCACTACAGTAGTGATTCTCAGTATTTGGGATGACTTTCCTTTAGTAGGTCTCCTTTAATAAGGCCTTAGGTACTTTTTCAGGGAACTGCTCTTTCCATTAAAAGAGACATAAATCAAGCCCTTTTTAATCTGAGAAGAAAAACAAACAGGTTTAACAACATCTTTATTTACTTAATCACGTTTGTGATGCAGGAGAAAATTGACTTTATCCAGAAATCCTTAGCATAAGAGAAAGAAACAACAATAAATATTTTGCAAGGAGATTTTCGCACTAGATGGCTATTGCAAAAGATAAGTCAATAGGATGGAGATTTGCAAACAGATACAGATTAACACAAAGACAATATTGATCCACTGGAGCAGAACATAATAAACCTGGAAAGCAGCTAGAAAAGAATAAATAAATTACAACTTATTGAAAATAAATATTTATATGTAATTGTACAATAAATATAAATGTTTGCACTTATGATAGAAATTTCAAAATTGTCTTGCTGAATTTGTTAAGGATTTTCTGTAAATATTTTAGTTGCTGGGGTTTTTACAGACAATTACAGTATGTTTGTAATTACATAGGATTACATAGGATATACGGCACAGAAACAGACCGTTTGGCCCAACCAGTCCATGCCGGCATTTTTGCTCCACTCGAGCCTCCTCCCGTCTTTGTTCATCTAAATCTATCAGCATAACCCTCTATTCCCTTCTCCCTCATATGTTTGTCCAGCCTCCCCTTAAATGCATCTATACTATTCGTTTCAACCACTCCCTGTGGTAGTGAGTTCCACATTCTCACCACTGTCTGGGTAAAGAAGTTTCTTCTGAATTCTCTATTGGCTTTCTTAGTGACTATCTTATATTGATGGCCTCTAGTTATGCTCTTCCCCACAAGTGGGAACATTCTCTCTGTATCCACTCTATCAAAACCGCTCATAATTTTATAGACCTTTATTAGGTCACCCCTCAGCCTTCTTTTTTCAAGAGAAAAGAGACCCAGCCTGTTCATCCTTTCCTGATATGTATACCCTCGCATTTCTGGTATCATCCTTGTAAATCTTCTCTGCACCCTCTCCAGTGCCTCTATATCATTTTTATAAAATGGCGACCAGAACTGTACGTAGTACTCCAAGTGTGGTCTAACCAAGATTCGATACAGGTTTAACATAACTTCCCTACTTTTCAATTCTATCCCTCTAGAAATAAAACCTTGTGCTTGGTTTGCATTTTTTATGGCCTTACTAACCTGTGTCGCAACTTTTAGTGATTTGTGTATTTGTACTCCGAGATCCCCTTGTTCCTCTACCCCACCTAGACTCGCACCCTCCAAGTGATAAGTTTTTTTTTTATTTGTTCCTGGGATGTGGGCGTCTCTGGTAGAGCCAGCATTTATTGCCCATCCCTAATTGCCCGTGAGAAGGTGATGGTTAGTTGCCATTTCAGAGGGCAGTTAAGAGTCAGCCACATTGCTGTGGGCCTGGAGTCATATATAGACCAGCCCGGGTAAGGACGGCAACTTTCTTTCCCTAAACGACATTAGTGAGCCAGATGTGTTTTACAACAATCCGGTCACGGTCACCACATTGCCCTCATCAACCCTCTCTGTTACCTCATCAAAAAACTCAGTTAGTTAAACACAATTTTATAAAGTCCGCGCCTCAATAATACACGGACTTCGGGAGAACAGTTTAACAGGTACTTTACTGAACAAGAGGCAGCTTGAAAACTGAAACTACAGAAGCCTGCTAGGGCTTTTTATACAGGGGTGGTCACTGCCGGTACTGCAGTCTAAGACCAGTTATTCCCTTAAAGGTACATACACAACAATTCCTCCCCTTTTAGATAAACAGTACATAACATTCATTTAACAACTAAATAATAACTAATTACAATTACAATTTTCTCAGTAATATATACATCAACTGAAATAGTCATTTATAAGTGCAGTCTTTGAGGAGGCTTCCTGATCCGGACTGGATAGCGCCTTTCTCGAGTATCCTGTTCTGGCGGTGGAGTCAACTCTGGCTCATTGTCATTGGTTGGTTCATCAGCTTCCAATACCCCTGCTTCTGAGGTAGACGCAATCTGTACTTCGGGCTCATTACCAGGTGCACATGCTTGTGGTACAGGTTTGGCTTGTTCCTGTGACTCTAGAATCTGGTCAGCATGGCATCTCACGATGCTCTCTCCAACGTCCACTGTGTACATTAGTGGTCCCTGCTGTGTGCATAGTGTGCCTGGCTGCCATTTTTCTGTTCGGTAGTCGCGGGCCAAGACTGGTTGCCCTATCTTGAAGCTCCTGGTTTGTGTTATGTATTGTGTGTTCTATTGTGTGTTCTCCTCCCACCTGTGGTGGCGCTGTCACAGGAGATAAATGGTTGGGTATTCTCTCGGTTAAGTTTAGCTCTCTTTGTTCGGAACTTTCCAGAACTTCCTTTCCTTCCAATAAAGCACTTCATGTTTGAATCTCTGAGTTCTGAGTCCTAAATTGTGTCTAGGTAGAAAGGTATCGACACAACAAGTGGCAACGAGGAGCGGATGAATCTGCGTACGTTACGGGTGCAGTGAGTAAACAGAAAATTAAATTTGAAACGTGAGATGGCTACTATATTAGGAAGCATCGGTGATTTTGATGAAAATGTGGAGCAATGGAGCGCATATACGGAACGTTTTGACTATTTTGTATTGGCGAATGCGGTGGCAGATGAAAAGGTTGTGCCTACTGATGTAAGAAAAGGAGACTGACCATCAAGTAACTTTAAAGTAAGCTTTAAGTAACTTATAAACACACTATATACAAGAGAGGTCTTTACCATGCCTCTGGTAGAAGCCTCTTACAATACTGAACAGACCAGTATTTATACCAGTCCAACAGGAAGTGACATTTACAGGAAGTGAGGTATGTACACAGTTCATAGTTCATAGTTCATAGTTCACAGGAAGTGATGACATAACTTCCCGGAAGTTAGCATTTTTATCACATTCTTCCCTCCTGCAGGATTAGGAGGCTGTGGTCTACCTTTTGGTCCGCAGCCGCCGAACAAGGAAGAGTCGTACCCGTTTGGATTCCCGTCGTAGAGGGTCGCTGGTCCGCTTACATGCGGTTGGCCATTGGTCAGAGTCTGTGTGGCCTGGATTGCCCTGTGAAGGGTCGGGGAGATCATGGCTTCGAGTGCGAGCCCCAATAGGTTCAAAGTCGGACTGCCTCTGTTCAGAGGGAGGTGCAGAGCTGGTCTGTGGCGGATCAGTACTTTCATGCACGGTACTGGGAGGGTCGCAACCTTGAGCACGGGGTTCTGCCGGCACCAAGCTAGTTGGTGTCCGATCAGGATCCTGGAGAGGGGTACCCGATAGGTCCCAAGAGTTTCCTGGTGAAATGCCATCACCCGATGTCCCACTAGGTCCTGGTGGGCAGGGAGCCAGATCCCGTAATGATACGGTAGATTCTCGGCCGTCGGAATATCGTATGTTTGCATAGGTGGGGTTGGCATCGGTTAGTTCGACCTCGTCTACAAGAGGGTCATTTTTAGACGTCCGAACGTATCTTCGGAGTAATACAGGTCCAGGAGTAGTTAGCCATGACGGGAGTGATGTTCCATGAGATGAGCGACGCTGGAATCCAAAGAACCGCTCATGAGGTGTAGTATTTGTGGCTGTAGAAAGCAGGGACCGTATAGAGTGCAATGCATCCGGAAGCACTGTTTCCCATTGCTGGTCTGGTAGGCCCCGAGATCTTAAAGCGAGACGTACGGAATTCCAGATGATACCGTTATACCTCTCTACCTGCCCATTTCCGATGGGATGGTATGGTGTTGTTTTGCTTGCAGCAATTCCCCGTTCTGAGAGGTAGTCCTTGAGTTCCCTTGACATAAAGGATGGACCCCGGTCTGAGTGAATATAAGCCGGCATGCCACAGAGAGAAAATACCTGCTCAAGGCAGCAGATTACTGTGGACGCCAGCATATTGGAGCAGGGGAAGGCAAACGGAAAACGTGAATATTCGTCGATCATGGTGAGCAAATATGTGTTCCGAGTTGAAGAGGGCACTGGGCCCTTAAAATCGATGCTAAGTCGTTGCATCGGTTGGGTTGCATGTATGAGTATACCAGCTGAGGGGCGGAAGAACTGAGGTTTTAATTCCGCACAAAGCCGGCATTCTGAGCATATTTTCTTTACATCTCCAGTGGAAAAAGGGAGATTCCGTGATCGTACGAAATGTAGCATGCGCGTAACGCCAGGATGACACAAACCATTGTGGACATCCATGAGAGTGGAGGATGACATAGTGGAGCAGAATGCCCGTGTGAGGGTGTCCGGGGCCACATTCTCCTTGCCAGGCCGATAGAGAATGGTATAACCAAAAGAGGCCAGTTCCATCCTCCAAAGTTGTATTTTATTATTCTTAATTTTGGTTCGTTTTCGATTATCGAGCATGAAGGCGACTGATCGTTGGTCCGTGATCAATGTAAAGTGCTGGCGAGCTAGAAAATGGTTCCACTTCCGTACTGCCTCTATGATGGCTGTGGCTTCTTTCTCAACCGAAGGATAATGTAGCTCGGCACCTTGTAAGGTCCTGGACATAAATGCTACAGGACGACCTTCCTGATTCAGAGTAGCCGAGATCGCCACCTCCGAGGCATCACATTCAACCACGAAAGGGAGATTCTCATCGATGGAGTGAAGAGCCGCTTTCTCCAACTGTTTTTTGAGAAGGTTAAAGGCTGCAACAGCCGCTGTTCCCAGTGGAAATGATCTAGCATGCAGCAAGGGTTGGATTTTGTCCGAAAAATGAGGAATCCATTTAGCGTAGTATGCAAACAGACCGAGAGCCCGACGTAAAGAAGCCGGATTCTTAGGTGACGGGAGCTCTTGGAGCGGGCGAAGTCTTTCTGGGTCTGGCTTAATGATACTATTGCCTACGCAGTAGCCAAGGATGTTGATGGTCGGTTGCGACTCAACAGATTTGGATTCATTCAGGGTCAAATTACGGCGATGGAGGGCATCCCGAAATTTTTGGAGGTTGGAGTCGTGTTCCTGTTGATCGTGACCTGCAATGGTAATGTTATCAAGATAGGGAAAAGTGTCCCTTAGGTTTTCCTGCTTAACCAGGCCATCCATTGCCCGTTGAAAGACAGCCACTCCATTAGTAACCCCGAATGGGAGGCGACAAAATTGGTACAGCCGTCCATTAGCCTCAAAGGCTGTGTACTGCTTATCTGAGACCTTCAAGGGTAACTGATGATAGGCACTTTTTAAATCGTAAGTTGAGAACACTTTGTATTCGGCCAGTTTATTAACCATATCATCAATGCGTGGCAATGGGTAGGCGTCCAAGTCGGTATATTGATTGATGGTTTGCGAATAATCGATGCATAGTCGCTGTTTGTGAGGTTTTAGAGGGTTCTTGACAATGACGACTTGAGCCCGCCAGGGCGACGAACATGGTTCAATGATATCCTCTGCTAGAAGTCGAGAGATTTCAGCCGCAATAAAAGATTGGTCTCCCTGATTAAAGCGCCGCGATTTCGTTATTATCGGTTGGCATTGAGGCGGAATACTGGCAAATAATGAGGGTTCATCAAGTGAAGCTGCTGATAATGCACAAAATGGTAATTTAGATGGTATATTAGAAATAGTAAGTCCGGGTTTGGATCCACCAAACTCAATGGTGAGTTTCTTATGCTGTTTTTGGAAGTCCAGCCCTAAGAGGAGATCACTACATAAGTCTTTGAGCACTGAAAGTCGGGTGGAGGGATACATACGACCATGAAGTGTCATATCAACAACACAAAAGCCGGAGATTCTGGTATTAAGTGATGACTGGGCCATCGCAATTGCCTGGTCCGATGGGAAGACATGTAGTTTCAATTTCGCAACAATCTGTTCCTTAATGAAACTATCAGTACTTCCTGAGTCAATTAAGGCATCTAAGGTATGCCCTTTAATTGAAATTTTTGTGGCTGCCTGAGACAGGTTCTGTGGGCAAGCAGCTGTAATTGGTGTCGTTGCACAGAGAGTGGCTAAAACTCTCGGTGTGCTTCTTCGGGAGAGAGCTCGAGAGGAAGCTTGATAGGTCCTAGCTGGAGCATCTTGATAGGCCCTAATTGGGGCAGCTCGGTAGGCCTTAGCTGGATTGGCCCTCGTAGAGGCCCTTGATAGGCAAATTTTAGCAAAGTGTCCTTTTTTCCCGCAATAACTGCAGATTGCATTGCGAGCAGGGCAGGTTTTCCTAGGGTGAAAAGCATCTCCACAAAAGAAGCATTCCTTCCTAGATTGCCAAGAGGCTGCTAAAGTGGGGTCGTCCTCCTCTTCTTCATCAGAATTATCAGAATTAGATTCCCCCATGATAGGGTTCACCTGAGACCGCTTGAATTGTCTGGTTGCAGCTACAGCAGCAGATCGAGATCTGGGCAGCTGATAGAGGTCTGCATTTCTCTTTGCCAAATCCAGTGAACAAGCTAGGTCAAAAGCTTTTTGTAGCTCAAGTGTTTTACTTTCTAGTAGACGCTGGCGTATAAATGGAGAGGCAATCCCGCAGATGAAAGCATCACGAATCATTTCTTGGCGGTACAGCTCAGCTGAGGCTGCCTGAAAGTTACAATCTACGCTGAGCCTGCGAAGTTCTTGCAGGAATTCGTCAATTGATTCCCCTGGCCCTTGTCGGGCTGTGGCCAGTAGATGTCTAGCATAGACCTCATTTGGGGTCTTCGCATACAGTTTCTTAAGTGCCCGAATCACCTCTTCGTAATTATCCCATTCATCAACATATTCGAACACTTTTGGGGTCACATAATTGACAAGTATCTTCAATTTAGCAGGAGCATCCACTTTACATTCATCCAGAAAATTCTCAAAAGTACGATACCAATGCTTCCATACCCTGCCAGCTGCTGGTGTATTCGGGTCCAAGTCCAGACGAATAGGTCTAAGGATTTTATCCATGATGGGTGGTTCCCTGGATCCTTAACTTCCGAGTTTGTCTGAAGGTCTAGTATTTGTCAGTGTAAATACTAAGTTACTTAAATTGATGTAAGAAAAGGAGACTGACCATCAAGTAACTTTAAAGTAAGCTTTAAGTAACTTATAAACACACTATATACAAGAGAGGTCTTTACCATGCCTCTGGTAGAAGCCTCTTACAATACTGAACAGACCAGTATTTATACCAGTCCAACAGGAAGTGACATTTACAGGAAGTGAGGTATGTACACAGTTCATAGTTCATAGTTCATAGTTCACAGGAAGTGATGACATAACTTCCCGGAAGTTAGCATTTTTATCACACCTACCTTTTTGAGTGTAATCGGGCCGAAGACTTTCAATTTACTTCGCAGCCTCGTGCAGCCAGATAAGCCAGGAACTAAAACATATAAGCAACTAGTGGAAATTCTTGGAGCACATTTTTCACCAAAACCTCTGGTTATTGCTGAGAGATTTAGATTTCACAAACGGAATCAAGAGGAGGGGGAATCAGTGATGATGTTTATTTCTGCTTTAAAAAGGTTGTCGGAACACTGCCAGTTCAAGGAGGTGCTGAATGACACCATTAGAGACAGACTTGTGTGTGGTCTGCAAAATGCAGCCACACAGAAGCGCCTTCTTACTGAAGACAACCTTACTCTTGAAAAGGCCATTGAAGTTAGTGTCTCCATGGAGATGGCAGAAAAGGAGGCTCACCAGTTGAGTTCAACAGGGAGAGTTCACAAGGTGTCGTCTGAGCCTAAAGGTGCGCGGAACGGCACATGTTACCGTTGTGGGAAAATGGGCCATCACGCTAATGACTGCTGGTGTACGGAGCTGGAATGCCGAAATTGTGGCAAAAAGGGTCACATTGAACGCGCCTGTAGAGGTATAAAAAGAACAGACAGGGCTGGGAAGCATGGAAGCAAAATGTCTGTATTTGGACAAGAGAGGAAAAAGAGTGTTAATTCAGTGCAGTATGATGGAACAAGCAAAACAGAGGGGAGCGACACCTCTGAGGAGGAAGAGGTGCATATACTGACGGTTGCAGGTGGTTCAAAAGGCTACTGGGTGTCACCACTGGTGGAGGGACAATCAGTGCGGATGGAGGTGGAAACAGGCGCGGCTGTGTCCCTTGTTTCAGACACTGTCTACAACAAAATGCTAAAGCATCTTACCCTTCAGCCAACAAACATTGTGCTAAAGACGTATACCGGCGAACCTGTGGCCATGAGAGGCGTCATTGAGGAGACAGTTAAATTGAATGGACAGACTGCAAAACTGCCACTATATGTGGTAAAGGGAAATTACCCATCACTACTGGGACGTGCGTGGTTAGAGAAAATCACACTGGGCTGGCCTGCAGTCCGCATGATGTCAAAAGGGGAGTCAGGTCTGACTGCAAACAAACATGCAGAACTCTTCAATGGGGAACTTGGGAGCATGAAAAAGATCAGCGTGAGACTGGACATTAAACCTGACAGCAAGCTGAAGTTTCACAAAGCCCGACCTGTACCCTATGCAATTAGGCCAAAAGTTGAGGCTAACTTGGAGGCCTTAGTCGAGAATGGAGTCCTGGAGCCTGTGAGCGTGAGCAAATGGGCCACACCCATTGTTCCTGTCTTGAAAAAGGATGGATCTGTTTGAATCTGCGGGGATTTTAAAGTGACTATTAACCCGGTGCTGTCTGTGGAACAATACCCTCTTCCCCTCATTGATGAACTTTTTACGGGCCTGGCCGGAGGGCAAAAGTTGAGCAAAATAGACTTATGCCAGGCTTATCTACAAATGCATGTCGATGAGAAATCAAAGGAGCTGCTGACAATTGTGATACACAAGGGGCTATACAGGTACTGCCGCCTTCCATTTGGAATTACGTCGGCCCCTGCTCTATTCCAAAGGGCAATGGATCAGATTTTGAGTGGACTGCCAGGAGTCCAGTGCTACCTGGACGACATCCTTGTCACTGGGACAAATGAGGAGGATCATCTTCTGAACTTGGATGCGACACTACAACGACTGAAAGAGTACGGACTCAGAGTTCGTAAAGACAAATGTGAATTATTTCAGTCTTCAGTTGAGTACCTGGGGCATGTGATTGACGCTACTGGCCTGCATAAGGCGCCGCCAAAGGTCAAGGCGATCGTGGAGGCCCCAGCACCCCAGAATGTGAGCCAGTTACGTTCAATTCTGGGGCTACTTAACTACTATGGGAAGTTTATTCCAGACTTAGCAACATTGCTGAAGCCGTTACATCAGTTGCTATGTCAAGGCAAAACATGGAAATGGACTGAACTGTGCAACGAAGCTTTCGCCCAAGCAAAGAAAGCATTGCTGAATTCGGAGGTCCTGACACACTTCGACCCAAAGCTACCCGTGCAGCTAGCATGTGATGCATCACCATATGGTGTGGGAGCAGTCATATCCCACATCATGCCTTCGGGTGAAGAGAAACCTATCGCCTTCACATCACGCACCTTGAACAAGGCCGAGAGTAACTATGCGCAGATCGAGCGCGAGGCCTTGGGAATCGTTTTTGGAATTCGAAAATTTCATCAGTACCTGTTTGGGAGAAGGTTCACACTCCTGACAGACCACCGTCCATTGACTTCAATCTTCGGGCCCCACACCGGAATTCCGTCTCTCGCTGCAAGCAGGATGCAAAGGTGGGCTTTACTGTTGTCAGGACACACATACGACATCAAATATCGCAAATCAGACTTGCACGGCAACGCAGACGGTCTCTCGAGGCTACCCTTGCCTGTTACTCCCACAGAGCCTCATCAGATAGACATCTTCTACTTTAGACAAGTGGAGGGAGCACCTGTCACTGCAGTTCAGGTGCGAAGGTACACCCGCAACGATCCAGTCCTGTCTGAGGTAATGGACGATGTCATTCGAGGAAGAGCGATAGGAGATTCTCCTAGTTTGAAACCTTACGTTTCAAAAAGAAATGAGCTCTCCGTCCAGGCAGGTTGTCTTCTTTGGGGACGCCGTGTCATCATTCCGCCACCTCTGAGGGAACCTATACTGCAACAACTTCATACAGGCCACAGTGGGATGGTTCGGATGAAGGAAATGGCAAGAAGCTACTTCTGGTGGCCAGGTCTCGATGGGAATATTGAGGAGAAAGCCAAAACATGTTCCCCATGTCAAAGGGTCTGGAATGTTCCACAGCTGGCAACCCTACACCCCTGGGATTGGCCTGCAGAAGTGTGGCAGCGAGTACATGTGGACTTCGCCGGTCCTTTCGAAGGGAAGATGTTTATGGTGGTTGTGGACGCTCGTAGCAAGTGGCCAGAGGTCGCTGTGATGAGGTCTACCACGGCAGAGAAAACAATTGAGAAACTTGGTGAGATGTTCAGCCGTTATGGCTCACCAGAACAACTCGTAAGTGACAACGGTCCACAATTTGTATCACAGGAGTTTTCAACCTTCCTGCATGTGAATGGTGTCCAACACATCAGGTCTGCGCCCTATCATCCCTCTACTAACGGCCAGGCAGAAAGGTTTGTGCAAACTTTGAAGCACGCCTTGAAGGCATCGCAAGGTCAGGGCTCATTCCACCAACGTCTGAACAGCTTCCTGTTGTCCTACAGGAACGAGCCGCATGCCACAACCAAAACTTCCCCCGCTTCGCTCATGATGAAGAGGCAGTTGCGGACAAGTTTTGACTTACACAAACCTCCAAGGGCAGAGCAGGTTGTCCATCATCAACAACAAGCTCAAGTTGAAAAGAGAGAGAAAAGAGCCAAGGAGAGACGGTTTCATCTGGGAGAGCACGTCCTAGCTCAAAACTACAACACTGGACCGAAATGGGTTCCTGCTACGGTGATCGCGCAGACGGGCCCTGTGTCTTACACGGTTGAGACTGCTGAGGACGTCATCTGGAGAAGACACACAGATCAACTGTTGCTAGGAGCAGAGACAGCCACAGAGGCTCCAACGGCTGGTTGGCCTGAACTGTTTCCGAATGATACCGCAAACCAGCATCCTTTGCCACCGTGCTCTTCTCCAACACAGGAAGTCAAAGAGACTGTTCCACCTGTACAAACTCCTGACTTTCAACTGACACAGGCACCTTCTCCATCCAGGCCTGTGTCAATGCCTACTGCTGTGGAAGCCAGCGATGACCGCCGGTATCCAGTCAGAGAGCGGCGGCCTCCAAGACGCTTGGATCTGTAGGCTTAGTGACTTACCCACAAGACTGGGGCAGAATAAACCCCAGGGTAAAGTCAGGGTTTGAGGCAGTCTACCTCTACCCTAGGTTAGTTGAGTGTATTGAAAGTAACTTACCTGTTGAGGAATAATGTGGACATTCCATTTAAGAGGGGAGAAAATGTTATGTATTGTGTGTTCTATTGTGTGTTCTCCTCCCACCTGTGGTGGCGCTGTCACAGGAGATAAATGGTTGGGTATTCTCTCGGTTAAGTTTTGCTCTCTTTGTTCGGAACTTTCGAGAACTTCCTTTCCTTCCAATAAAGCACTTCATGTTTGAATCTCTGAGTTCTGAGTCCTAAATTGTGTCTAGGTAGAAAGGTACCGACACAACAGTTGGCTTCTCATTTATGTGCTGGAACTGCTTATCCTCAACATCTCGTCTTATGTTTGGTTTGAGCAAATCCAAGCGACATCTTAGTCTCCGGTTGAAAAACAGTACGGCTGGAGTTTGGTTGGTTACTGCATGTGTCGCATTCCGGTAAGCAAACAGGAAGTTATCCACCTTGTGTTGCAGTGGTATGTCGTCATTATACTTTGCCTTTATGGCCTTTTTAAAGGTCTGAACAAACCTCTCAGCCAATCCATTTGTGGCTGGATGATATGGGGCAGATGTGTAATGTTTCACCCCATTATTCTTCAGGAACCTCCGGAAATCCTCAGACACAAACTGTGGGCCATTGTCGGAACAGATCTGTTCTGGCAACCCATTCCTGGCGAAGATGGTCCTTAGGACTGCAATAGTTTTCTCCGTGGTGGTGGAGGACATTTTAATGACCTCTGGCCATTTCGAATGGGCGTCCACAGCGATTAGAAACATTGGCCTAGAAATTCAGTTGGGTGCGCCAGCTGTTAGCGCCTTAGGAGGAGTAGATCTCGAGCGCTAGGCGCTTAGCGCCCGGGCGCAGCGCGATCTGCGCCTCGCCCCAACTTCAGTAGACATTTAGCGCCCGCGCAAAGTCTTAGCGCGCGCCCTGCTGCGCGCGCAGATCATGACGTCATTTCGTCGTGCAACGCAATTTGTGCGCCCGGAACCGGAACTTCACTCGCGCCGCCCCATTGTGCGCCGGGCGGCCCTAACGACTGTGAAGTGGAACGGTACACAGCCGAGGCGGGCCGCGGGGAGCGCAAATTAAAGGGCACTCCTGCAGTAGAAAAGGCAGCCGTTTTGCAACACTTTGTGAGAGACAAAGATGGAGGAGGAGGAGGAGGAGGTGGTGGTGGTGGGCCGGTACCACATAACAAACTGATGGAGAGAAGCCCTCCCCAACAACACAAATACAGCAGTCTCGGCCTTTCAAAAAACCAAATCCACCCTCCCCCTTTAAGAGCTCACCGGAGCCAGAGTGTCTGCCGTCAATCAGCAGCTCGCCGCACCTGCCCTGCGCCCACCTTCCGGTGTTAGCGCCCGGGCCGCCGGCTTAGCGCCTAAAGAGAGCCGTGCATCGCCAGTTTTAGCGCTCGAGCAAACTCTTAGGGCGAAGCTAATGAATATCGGGGAAGTGGCCTCGAATTTGCACCGGGCACAAACTTTAGCGGCCGCCCGACTTTACCGCCCCAAAAGTGGCTATAATGAATTTCTAGGCCATTGAGTCCAAAAATGGACCAGCGAAATCAATGTGTACCCGTTGCCATGGAGATGAGGGCCACTCCCATGGATGTAGCGGGGCCTGTGGTGGAGCGTTTTGGACCTTCTGGCATCCTGTGCATTTCTTGGTCATATTCTCGATTTCTTTATCGATTCCCGGCCACCACACAAACGCCCTGGCTAGGCTCTTCATTTTTACCCCTCCCAGGTGACCCTCGTGAAGCTCATTGAGTACTCTATCTCTCAACTTGAGTGGAATTACCACTCGGGATCCACACATCAAGGTTCCCCGGCACACTGACAGCTGTTCCCTCCTTGGGGAGAATGTTGGCAACAGTGAGTCGCCATATGCTGGCCATCCCTTCACCGTCAAATCATAGACCCGAGAGAGTGTCGGGTCATTTTGGGTTTCCTTCTCAATTCTTGTGTTTGTAACAAGCAAACATTCGACTATGGTCGCATGGAATATCTCCACAGGGTCCACTGCAGGTGCTTCTTCCGCCGTAGGCAACGGTAGGCGCGACAGCCCATCAGTGTTTCCATGTTGTTTCGTACCTTTGTACTCTATGTCGCACTAATGTGCCCCTTGAAAAAGTGACCATCTTTGCAGCCGTTGCGCCGTCATCACCGGAACGCCCTTCTTTGGGTTAAAAATTGAGACCAGGGGTTGATGATCAGTCAGTAGGGTGAATTTCTGCCCGTGCAGATAGTGATTGAACTTCTTCACCCCCCACACCAGGCTGAGGGCCTCCCTGTCAAACTGGCGTAGTTACGCTCGGCTGAGGTTAGCGAGCGCGATGCAATGGCTATTGGCCTCTCTGAACTGTCACGGAATTTGTGTGACAGCACCGCTCCAATGCCATAAGGTGACGCATCACATGCCAACCGAATCGGTAGTGTTGGGTTGTAGTGGGCAATACTTCTTTTGAAGTGATTTGGCATTTACATTCCTAAAAGGCACGCTTACACTCATCACTCCATTTCCATGTTACACCAGTTTGAAGGAGGGCGTTCAGTGGGTGCAGAATTGTAGATAAATTCGGCAAGAACTTATGGTAGTAGTTCACCAACCCAAGGAACGACCTCAGTTGCGACACATTTTCTGGTGCTGGAGCCTTGACTACAGCCTCAATCTTATCCGGCGACTTATGCAACCCTTCCTCATCAATCATGTGGCCACAATACGAGATTTGTCTCCTGAAGAACTCGCATTTGGGACGGTTGGCTCGTTGCCCATATTCCTGCAATCTCGTGAGCACCTGTTCCAGGTTGGCAAGGTGTTCATTGTCATTTTTGCCCGTAACCAGGATGTCATCCAAATAACACTGGGTCCCCGGGATCCCTTGCAGGACTTGTTCCATTGCCCTCTGCCACATAGCCGGGGCCGATGCTACCCCAAATACCAGTCGATTGTACTGGTAAAGGCCTTTGTGAGTGTTTATCGTGAGGTATTTCCTAGATGCTTCTTCCACCTCCATTTGCAGATACGCTTGAGCCAGGTCAATCTTTGTAAAACGTTTCCCTCCAGATAGTGAGGCGAAAATATCTTCTATCCGCGGAAGTGAATACTGCACTGTGTGCAGGACTGGGTTCACAGTCACCTTGACGTCCCCACAGATGCGAACCTTCCTTGGCTCCCCAGGCGTGCTGCTCAATGCTTTCTTCATTACAGGAACGATGGGTGTGGCCCACTCGCTCCAGTCCACCTTAGACAGCACCCCTGAACGCTCCAGACTCTCCAGTTCAGCTTCCACAGCTGGGCGTATCACGTATGGCACCGGTCTGGCCTTGAAAAATTTTGGGGTTGCATTACCCTCAATCTTTATGGTTGCCTTTACTCCTTTTAGAGTCCCAAGTCCTTGTTGGAACACCTCTTCCGCGTCAGATAGAATTTGTGACAGACGTCCAGGTGCGACGTCATCATCTTTTTTGTCAGTCACAGTTAGTGCCAGAATGGAATGCCAATCCAATTGTAATCTTCGGATCCATTCACGTCCCAATAATGGTGGTCCTCCATCTCGTAGTATATACATGTATAGTTTCTGTGTTTCCTTTCCGTTATATTCAACTGGCACCCTTATTTTTCCTCTGGGGTAGACCTTTTGCCCCGTGTATGTCTTCAATACAATGGACGTGTCCTTTAAGGGTATGTGTGAGAATAGCCGCTCATAGTCTCGTCGATTCATGACAGTTAGGGCTGATCCTGTGTCCAATTCCATCTTCACTGGGGACCCTGCTATCATGTGGGCGACCCAAATGGTTCGGTGATCTTCTTTTGCGATCACGTTGTGTAACTTTAAACAACTTAGTCGCCTGCTCCCGGAGTCCTTATCACTCTCCTGATTTTCTGAACTACTATCTGTCAGTTTCTTTACTTTCCTGTACTGTTCCTTAGTAGTTCTTGTAGTGTTGGTTTTCTTTCCCGACCTGCAGACTCTTGCTATATGTCCCATTTTCCCGCATTGCCTGCATATTTTGTCTTTAAACCAGCAGTCCTTCTGCTCATGGGTTGTTCTGCCGCAGCGATAGCACTTTTCGGCTCCATACGCCATTTCGTTTGCGCTGTATTCTTGTGGTTTCTGTTGTATTTCCGCAGCTCCCCGTGCTGCTGCTTCGTATGACACTGCCACGCTGAAAGCCTGTTCTAGCGCCAGGTCCTTTTTTGAAAGTAGTCATTTCAGGGTTCCTTCACTCTGGAGCCCGCAGACAAACTTATCCCGTAAGGTGTCTGCCAGTCCTGCTCCGAACTGGCAGTGCTTCGATAACTTGCGTAGTTCCGTAAGATAGTCAGCATTGCTCTCATCTTTGTGCTGGTTTCTTTTATGGAACTTGAATCTTTCTGCTATCAGCAGTGGTGTAGAACTTAGGTGTTCCTGTAAGATGTGAACAATCTCCTCAAAACTTTTCTCCATTGGTTTAGCTGGGGTAATTAAATTCCGCAATAGGACGTACGTATTCGCACCCATCAGATTTAATAATGCCGACGCCCTCTTTCCATCGGCCACCTCGTTTGCCTTGCAGTACACTTCGATTCTTTCTACATATGTGGTCCAGTCTTCTACCTCATTGTCGAAAGCAGTGATACTGCCACTTTTCAGCATCTTGGGCGATTTAAAATGGCGCCTCCCGCGCTTTTGCTTCTTCCCCAATGGAATAAAATGGCGCCTCCTGTGCTTTTGCTTCTTCCCCTTACTGCCACGCTGCTCCTAGCGTTCTATGGGGTAATGGCGGCGACCCGCAGCTTCGGCGCATCTCGCTTTCCTTCCCCCCCCGTTTAGTTTCTCTCCGCTGTCCTGTTCTCGAGCACCGACCGCGCCCTGTGCGCTCCACCCTCTCTCTCTTGTTTTCTTTTCCCGGCGACGCTGCGCGGCCCGATTTGTAGAGCTGCTCGATCGAGCTTGAGCCCGCCGCAGTCCGGAAGGGTCAGCGCGCTACCTGCTACCAGCACGATTCGCTGGAACCACAGTCTCTCCCGCAATTCTCCAAACACCGATGGATTCTTTGTGCGGTTGCCCTCGGTCGACGCCCGTTGCTCAGACTACGACCTTCCAGGACCTTCCTTTCAGGCGAGATCCCCGTGAGATGATGCCACACTGCAGGTGAGTTCGAACTTACTCGTCGCCACTATAAAGTCCACGCCTCAATAATACACGGACTTCGGGAGAACAGTTTAACAGGTACTTTACTGAACAAGAGGCAGCTTGAAAACTGAAACTACAGAAGCCTGCTAGGGCCTTTTATACAGGGGTGATCACTGCCGGTACTGCAGTCTAAGACCAGTTATTCCCTTAAAGGTACATACACAACAGATTTGCCTTTAACAAATACGTGCTGGCTTTCCTTAATTAATCCACACTTGTCCAAGTGATTGTTAATTTTGTCCCTGATTATTGTTTCTTTAGCTTTCCCACTGCCGAGGTTAAACTGACTGGCCTATAGTTGCTGCGTTTATCGTTTATCCTAAACTAAAGGTATTCTTAAAAGTAACTGAAATCACTTCTTCCTTGACTATTGGATTATCATAAATTATATAATATGAGGGTTAAAAAATACGTTTGAAAACCACGATAGTCTGGAATTTGCACAAATAACATTCTATTGTCATGAACCAAATCAATGTGGGGTTTTCCTCTGAGATCCCTTTCAAAATCTGATGGGATCACACAGAAACGAAAGGAAAATGGGACTTTAAGGCCTATCATCACCTCACTGCCATGACCTGGATTTCCTTCCCTCCACCCTGCTGGGCCTGCTACTCTCTGTTCTGTTCCTGCTAACCATATCCAATTGGCAGGGAGGGGAGAGCGTGGGGCCCAGAAGATTTTCCTTCTTTCTGTCCATGTTGCTGATGCTTCCCATGGCTACGATGGGGAAGGTGGCGTTAGGTCCTGGGAAGCAGCTGACCAGTAATCCAGAGGCCTGGATTAATAATTCAGAGAATGTGAGTTGAAATTCCGCCATGGCAGTTTGCGAATTTGAATTCAGTTTAAAAAATCTGAAGTGAAAACCTGGTAAAATTGACCATGAAGTTGTTGGATTGTCATAAAAACCCAACTGGATCACTAATGTCCTTTCAGGCATAAAATCTGTCATTCTTACCTGTTCTGGCCTATATGTGACTCCAATTCCACACCAATGTGGTTGACACTTAAATACCCTCTGAAGTAGCATAGCAAGTCACTCAGTTGTATCAAACCACTAAAAGAGCATCTTCACCATACCATCTACAGCAGATCAAGAAGAAGGCTATCTTCTTAATAAATGTCAGCCTTAAATGCGACACCCACATCCCAAAATGACATTTTTAAAAATGACCCTCAGGTTCCCACATGGGGGGAGAGGGCTGTGTCGTGGCTTCCTCTCCCTCCTTTATTTCCAAACATTTACCTGTTGAGGGCTGTGGTCTCGGCCAATGCCTTCAGTGGAACATTGACTCTGATCTTTGGGTATGTCTGCCACTTCAATTTCCCTTGCCCCTTCAATACTGCCAGGATTCTTCTCTCTTACACTGGCAGGCTTCCTCTTGACATATTGAATTATACCAGGTGCCTGGTGATGTGCCTCAATGAATCCGAGACTCGACGTTAACGGAGCAAAGCAAGGCTTTTGTTAACTCAGAAAGTAATTCACATTGGCAAAGTGTCTCTCATCCAGAGATCTGCTGTACTGCTGTGAGACACGCTGGGGCTTGCTTAAGTAGGGGCCAGGTATGGGCGGAGCCCTACACACAATACAATACAGGTAAGGAAATGAAACTGAAACTAAACTAAACACAGGGAATACAGTGCCTGATGAATGGCATATTTCATCACATTCACCCCTTCTACAGATTTAGTCTGTTCGGGGGTTTGATAGTCCTCTGTGACCGACGTAGCTGTTGTGGTGCCACGGGTGTTGGCTGGGTGTCGCCGGTGACCTCCTGGGTCTCTGCCAGGGGCGCCGCCAGGGTTGTTGAAGGGGTAGTTGGTGGGGGCACCGTTGGTCGATGTTCTTCTGGGGGTGGTGAAAGGATAGTGGGTGGGTAAGAATTGCTGTGATCGTTGTTGCTGTTGTTGTCGTGGTTGTTGTCGTTACCGGCTGGGGCGACGTCTTTTATGGACACGGTGTCCTCCCTTCCGTCGGCGTGCCGGACATACGCGTATTGGGGGTTGGCGTGGAGTAGGTGCACTGACTCCACGAGGGGGTCCGTCTTGTGGCACCTCACATGCCTTCGTACAAATACCGGACCTGGGGTGGAGAGCCATGACGGCATGGATACGCCTGAGGTGGATTTCCGGGGAAAGACAAACATTCGTTCATGAGGCGTGGCATTAGTGGCAGTACACAATAGCGACCGTATCGAATGGAGCGCATCTGGGAGGACTTCCTGCCAGCGGGAGATAGGGAGGCCCTTGGTCCTTAGAGCTAGAGTGACTGCTTTCCATACTGTCCCGTTCTCTCGCTCCACCTGGCCGTTACACTGGGGGTTTAGCTGGTGGTACGGCTCGTGGCGATCCCCCTGGACAGCATGTATTGGCGTAGCTCTTCACTCATGAAGGACGCCCCCCTATCCGTATGGATGTAGCTCGGCATACCGAACAGGCAGAACAAGCTGTTGAGGCATTTAATGACCGTGGCGCTGGTCATGTCTGGGCAGGGGGAGGCGAATGGGAAACGGGAGTATTCGTCCACAATGTTCAGGAAGTAAACATTGCGGTCGACTGACGGGAGGGGGCCCTTGAAATCTTAGCTGAGCCGCTCAAAGGGCCGTGTAGCTTTGATTAAGTGGGCTCTATCTGGACGGTAGAACCGAGGCTTGCACTCAGCGCAAGTGCGGCAGTTCCTGGTCAGAGACCGAACTTCCTCAATCGAGTAGGGTAAGTTGCGGGACTTTATGAAGTGGAACAGCCGTGTGACCCCTGGGTGGCAGAGGTCGTTGTGGAGGGTCTGTAGCTGATCCCCGGTGGCGCTGGCACACATCCCTCGTGAGAGGGCGTCGGGGGATTCGTTAAGGGCCCCTGGCCGGTAAATGATGTCATGCTCGAAGGTGGAGAGCTCGATCCGCCACCTAAGAATCTTATCATTTTTAATCTTCCCCCTCTGTTTATTATTGAACATAAACGCTACCGACCGCTGGTCGGTAAGTAGGGTGAAGCGTTTGCCGGCTAGGTAGTGGCGCCAGTGGCGCACTGCCTCCACGATGGCTTGGGCCTCCTTTTCCACGGCGGAGTGTCTGATCTCGGGCCCTTGGAGGGTCCTCGAGAAGAAAGCTATGGGCCGCCCCGCCTGGTTGAGGGTGGCCGCCAAGGTAAAGTCAGACGCATCACTTTCCACTTGAAAGGGAGTGTTCTCGTCCACTGCCTGTAGCGTGGCCCACTCAATATCCCGCTTAATGCTTTTGAAGGCGGCGTGGGCCTCAGCAGAGAGCGGAAAAGAGGATGCTTTCAAGAGGGGGCGGGCTTTGTCGGAGTAGTTGGGGACCCATTGGGCATAAAAAGAAAATAACCCCAGGCACCTTTTCAGGGCTTTGGGAGTGTTGGGCAGGGGGAGCTCCCATAGGGGGCGCAATCGGTCGGGGTCTGGTCCTATTTCCCCATTCTCCACCACGCTGCCTAGTATGCAGAGGCGCGTGGTGTTGAAAACGCACTTGTCCTCGTTGTAAGTGAGGTTGAGTTTTTGTGCGGTTTTCAGGAACCTCTCGAGGTTCGAGTCGTGATCCTGCTGGTTGTGACCGCAGATGGTGACGTTGTCGAGGTAGGGGAAGGTTGCCTGCAAGTGGTGGTCATCGACCATGCGGTCCATCTCCCTCTGGAAGACCGAGACCCCATTCGTCACCCCAAAGGGGACTCTGAGGAATTGGTAGAGGCGTCCGTTCGCCTCGAAGGCGGTGTACGGGCGGTCCTCTGGTCTGATAGGGAGCTGGTGGTACGCTGACTTGAGGTCGATGGTGGAGAACACCCGGTATTGGGCGATTTGGTTCACCATATCGGATATGCTGGGTAGCGGGTAGGCGTCTAGCTGGGTGTATAGATTAACCGTCTGGCTATAATCTATCACCATCCGCTTCTTCTCGCTACCCCTCACCACCACCACTTGGGCGCGCCACGGGCTGTTGCTGCGTTCGATAATGCGCTCCTTCAGGAGCCTGTCTACCTCGGTCGCGATAAACCGCCTGTCCTCCCAGCTGTTCCTCCTGCTTTTGGTCACTATTGGCCGGCAGTTGGGAGTAAGGTTCACGAATAGCGAAGGCGGCTTTACCTTCAGGGTAGCCAGACCGCACACTGTGAGGGGCGGCTGGGACCCACCGTAATTGAGCGTGATGCTTTGGTGGTGGCACTGGAAATCCAGGCCCAAGATCACGCTCGCACATAGATTCTTCATGATTAATAATTTAAAATTATCGTATACAGTTCCGTTAACGGGCAATTGTACCGTGCAGTAACCCATAATGGTCGATGTCTGGGTTTTATCAGCCATAGAGATGGTGCCCCGAGCCGGGACCACCGTTAGAGAGAGTTGTTGTGCTAGTTCAGGGTGGATAAAACTCTCCGTGCTTCCACTGTCAATTAAACATTTAACCCCGCACCCGTTTACCTCAATGTCCACCATTGATTTGGATAGCAGGTGCGGTCTGGTCTGGTCCACTGTGACCGATGCCACTGTAGGGCCCTGATCGAGACAAGATGGCGTCCACGCTGTCTGCTCACAAGATGGCGGACCCCACGAGGTCGGGCAAGATGGCGTCCAAGATGGCCGCTCCCACGGCGCACACGCGGCGGTGGCGGGTTTTCCAGCTGGGTTCCCTCTGCACACCTTCCCGAAGTGCCTCTTCTTACCGCACTTAAAGCAGGTGGTGCCTTTCGCCAGGCACAGGTTTCTGATGTGCTTCGGCTGCCCGCAGAAGTAGCAGTTGGGGCCCCGACGCGTCGCGGCTGTCGTAGGGCTTCTGGGGGGAGAGCGGGGCCCCGACGGTGTCGGGCTGCCGGGTGGGGAAGATGCCTTCCAAGATGGCGGCGCCCTTGGTGCACACGTGGCGGCATGGGCGGCGCGGGCCGAAGAGTAGGCGTCCAAGTTTCTCTGGGCCACATCCAGGGATCGCGCTGTGTCCACAGCCTGTTTCAGGTCCAATCCCGTTTTTTCCAGTAGTCTCTGCCGGTTATAAGTGGAGCTGAGGCCTGCGATAAAGGCATCATGAACAAACTCGTCAGTGTACACTGCGGCTTTTACATCTTGGCACTTGCAGTCTTTGCCAAGCGTTTTCAGGGTGACTAGGAACTCATCCAGCGATTCCCCAGGTCGCTGTGTGCGAGTAGCGAGCAGATGCCTAGCACACACCTCGTTCGTAGGCTGCTGTTAATGCGCCTTTAGGATGTCGCAGGCAGCCGGGTCCGTGTCGGCGTCTTGGATGAGGCGGTAATCCCGGTGGCTTACCCAATTCTGCAGGATTCCGAGTTTCATACTCTCAGCGTCCGTAGCGCCTGTGATGGCTGCGGAATTGTCCAGGAAGAATTCTATACACTTAAACCAGTGTCCGAATCGTGCCGATGCGTCCGAAGCATGCGGGTCCAAATCCAAATGTTCGGGTTTCAAGAGTTGGTCCATTGCGTTGAAAATTGAGTTAATGAAATTGATGTGCCTCAATGAATCCGAGACTCGACGTTAACGGAGCAAAGCAAGGCTTTTATTAACTCAGGAAGTAATACACATTGGAGAAGTGTCTCTCATCCAGAGATCTGCTGTACTGCTGTGAGACACGCTGGGGCTTGCTTAAGTAGGGGCCAGGTATGGGCGGAGCCCTACACACAATACAATACAGGTAAGGAAATGAAACTGAAACTAAACTAAACACAGGGAATACAGTGCCTGATGAATGGCATATTTCATCACACCCGGAGTGTATACTTAATGAGCCTCTATTTAATGAGAAACTATTTCAACTGGTTGGGGAGTCTAAGACTAGGGGACACAGCCTTTCAGGAGTGAAGTTAGGAAACACGTCTACATGCAAAGGATGGTAGAAGTTTGGAACTCTCTTCTGCAAACAGCAGTTGATGCAAGATCAATCGTTAATTTTAAATCTGAGATTGATAGGTTTTTGTTAACCAAAGGTATTAAGGGATATGGGTCAAAGACGAGTATATGGAGTTAGGACGTAAATCAGCCATGATCTTATTGAATGGCGGATCAGGCTCAAGCGGCTAAATGGCCAACTCCTGTTCCTATGTTCCTCAACCAGGAAGATGGGTTGGGACTGGGTTGAGACTGATACAGGGGGGATGGGCAGAAGTCCCACCTACTGGAAAAGAATTCCCCCGACTGCCAAAACTTGACAGTGCTGTTTATGTCCCAAGCACTGAAAGAGTACATATGATCCTTGTGGTACACCGCTCCCAATGTGGAGACTCGCTAGACGAGAAAGTGGGTCGCCGAATCAGTCCTGTCTCTGACTGAACACCCTTCTAGTGAGGCTCCATAGCAGGAGCACAGTCACATTAAACTATTCCTTTAACATTCTTTATAGTTTTGTTATTGATATAATTACAGCTACATTCACTCAAATAATTGTATTAATGTGCGAATGTTACAATTTCTGAGCCTTTAGATCACTACTTTCTCTTTCAATGGTTTCACAAAAATTCTTGTAAATTGTCCTCAACAGTCTGCTCTTGTATGACTTGTAGGATTAACAATTATTCTACCTCCAGTAATTTACATACTGGATTAATCATAGACTATTACTGTGATACTACTCTCTTTAAATTGGTGTAAAACTAAACTCAGACGAAAACAACTAATATTTTTATTTACAATTATAATAGAGAAGTGAATCCTGAGACTCAATCAATAAATGTTACAACAGTTCAATATTCAGATGTAAATATAATTTGCAATGTCTATACAGGGTTAATGTACCCTTTTCAATAACCTCTCTTGAACAATTGACAATTTCCTTTGAGCCTCTTAATGGACAAATTCTACCTAATTTAATCTTCTGTACTGCTTGTGGTCTCAGCGTTGAATGGAGCTTAGGAATGGGCAGACATGTAAAAAGGGTGAAAAGAGGCCATCGGGCCCATCAAGCTTATGCAGTCCTGATTTGGTGCAAGCATGCTTTAAGTGACTCCATCTACCTACCAATCGCAATGGGAGAAGCGAAATAAACACAGAAAAAAAAATGCAGCCAATTTAGGAAAAACTCTAGGAAATTCCTCTCCAACTCCCTAAGACAACAAGCAAAGCCCAGGAGAGTCCATAGCTCATGACTCTTCACAAGCTCATTTATTTAGTAGCTTACCGTCCATAACAGAAAATGACTTCTTCATTCAATTTTCCTACATTACAACAGTGACTACATTCCAAAAGTACTTCATTGGCTGTAAAGCGCTTTGAGATGTCCGGTGGTCGTGAAAGGCACTATATAAATGCAAGTCTTTCTTTTCTTTCTTTCAATACTGTGTCATGTTCTCTCTTAAAGTACTGTAGTGAATCCAGACTCACCATATGATTACATCATTTGGAACAAAGCCGGGTTCTTCCTCACTAAAACTGAAAACTTTTTTTTGTCAAAGTGCAAGTTATATTTAATAGTAAATTAGGCTGATAGTTTCCCAAGTTTAGGAGATCCTTGCTCTTTCTTTGTAGGAAACAAGTGCCATACTTAAAAGGTCAAATGATTGAAAGCTCTTAATAACAAAGGAACTAGTTCTGGTACTAACACCCAATAATATCCAGCCAGAAAGCCAAGTCATTCAAAAGATTTACAGAGGGAGATCCAAAATAATCATCTTGATTTCTTTTCTATTCCTTTAACACCTCAGATACTCACAGAGAAGGAAGTTCTAGATAGAGAAAAAAAACTTAAAAACCTTGGAGAATCACTATAGCATCTACATATATTGAATAAAACTGAAGAAAAATATCATTACTTTTAGATGGGTCAGCCATAATTTCCCTGTGTCTGAATGAATAAATAGAGTAATTTGCAAGCTACCGTGTTTGTGGTCTGGGTGGACTAATGAGTAAACTGCCCTCTCACTGCATAAATAATATTTGACTCTCTCTACGGTAGCTTTTCATTCTCTCTAGCGGGATAGTGCTATGATAATCTTCATTGGCAGAGTGAGAGATAACATCAATTGAATGCACTCTCATTTTTTTCTCTCTCAAGAAGCTTTATCTTTTAACCCCTCTTCTTTCCTTTGAATTTGTAAATGAAATTATATAACCCCTAAAGTGTGCTTTCACTTTCTTCAGAGGGAAAAACCTCTCCTGTATCATTATGATAAAGATACTTATCAATTTCTATTGAGGGGAACTTCTTGAAATTAGAATCCTTAAACAGTTTCATCAAAAAATCATGTTTTGGACTTTTGGCAGAAAAGATTTATCTCTATCCATCCTAAGGAGGGGCATAATCCAAAATATGAACAGCATCTATTTCAGCCATAGAGATATTATTAGTGAAGGGGAAATCATTGGGAAGATCGAAGCCATTTTCTTTGGGGCCCCACCACGAATTCCGTTCCCTCACCACCGATTCCATTCCCCTCTCTAGCAATTGTCTGAGGCTGAACCAGGCTCTTCACAACCTCGGCATCCTATTAAACCTGGAGTTGTGCTTCTTACCTCCTATCCTCTCCATCACACAGGCCCCCTCTGTAACATTGCCCATCTACAGCACTGCCTCAGCCCATCTGCTGCTGAAACCCTCATCCATGCTTCTGTTACCTCCAGACTCAACTATTCCAACGCTCTCCTGCCGGCTGCCCATCTTCCACCCTCCATAGACCTGAGCTCATCCAAAACTCTGCCCCCATACCCTATCCCGCATCAAGTCCTTCTCACTCATCACTGCTGAACTACTTTGTCTCCCAATCCACCAAGGTCTCAAATTTAAAATTCTCAGTCTAGCGTTCAGAGGATGATCTGTCAGTTATATGAGATGAGGGCACAATTTTACACATATGCCCAGAATGGGCATGAAGTTGACAGGGTGGCAGTGCAGCGTCAGGAGACCCAGAAATTTCCGAATTTAGACATCCTTTAGACGCAACCAACGAACTGTGTGCGCCAAATGGAGCTCCACTCCAGCTCGCCAGTTGTGGGAGAGTGG
The DNA here is from genome assembly GCF_052327205.1 of Somniosus microcephalus. NCBI lineage: Eukaryota > Metazoa > Chordata > Chondrichthyes > Squaliformes > Somniosidae > Somniosus > Somniosus microcephalus. Next base: position 93,335,781 of record NC_140998.1, on the reverse strand, counting down.
ACAATTGGTCAGCTCTTACACTGAGCTGGCCAGCAGGTCAGGCTGGGGGAAAGTAGCCGATCCGGGAGGGCGGGGGCTGGGGGGGTGGGGGGTTGGCGGCGGGCGGGGGGGGTGTAAACACAGGCTGTCAGCAGCTCTCAGTAGTTTTATGGAGCCATGAGCAGCTCCTCCTGGCCCTACAAAAACAAAAGGAAAAGTGATCTTGGACCCTTCTGTGGAGCGGCCACCAGTAGTCCCTTTAAGGAATGTTGGTTCGTCCTCTCACCATCTGGTAAACACAGGTGTAACATGCACGCTGTCCATTTGCACTTCAAAATTGCAATTGGAGCTCTGCAATAAGGTAGGACCCTGATTAGCATTCTTAAACAGCCTCCCACACAATACAAGCAGGCGTGCTGTGCTCCCATTTACAGGTCTGTCTGAAAATTGATTGAGGTGGATCCTGGACACCCAAAGGGTGGCTGGATTTCTCTCCCCCGCTCCATGAATGGAATGAATACAATATTCAATTATTCTTAATTATATAGGCCCAGAAATTCAGTATAGCCACGTTTGGGGCGCTACAGCTGGGCGTTCGCTAAATTTAGTGCCTGGCGCAATTTAGCGCCACCTTTGCCGATATTCAGTTGCATCGCCCCAAGAGGTTGCTGCTGCGCTAAAGCAGGCAATGCACGACTATCATAAGGCGCTAAGCCGGCGTGCCAAGGCGCTATACACCGAGGGTGGGCGCAGCGCAGGTGCGGCGAGTTTCTGAATGAAGGCAGACACGCTGGCGCTGGTCAGCTCTTAAAGGGGGAGGGTTGACTTGTTTGGCTGCCATGCCCTGCACACTGCAGCCCTGAAGCAAGACCTGACCATTGCTGGTTCATCAGTTCTACGCCCTGGACCATGGGGAAGCCAACTATTCTTCCAAATCCCATTGCACGCTCTTGCTGCTTGTCCAGGGTCATGGGGAAGGAGATGTACTGACGTCTCCTTCTGAAAAGGGCATTGTTCACCTGGCGGATGCAGCAATGTACCACGAACTGGGAGAGGTTGGCAATGTCTCCAGTAACGGATTGGAAGGAGCCGGTGGCATAGAAGTTGAGAGCCACCGTCACCTTCACTGCCACCGACAGAAACGTCCTGCTCCTCTGCTGTGGCTGCAGATCTGTGTGAAGCAGGTGGCAGATCTCAGTGACCACCTCCCTTCTGAATCGCAGCCTCTGAACACACTGCTCCTCAGACATGTTCAGATATGAGAACTGCTGGCGGTATACCCTGGGTGGGTAAGGCCTCCTGTGCCGACGCCTGTTGGCCCTTCTCTTTCTGGCCATGACTGGCACTCTTTCACAGCGTCTCTGATCCCTTTGAATGTAATGCAGAAAGCCAGCGTTTCCACCCATTGCAGCCCCCATTATATGTGGTGACTCAAGGCTATGGCACTGAAAGTGAAATCCAAGTGCAAAGCTCTGGCCTGAAGCCAGAAGTACCTGTGCAAGCGCTGAGTCAAAGCAGAAAGCTCTCTGCCTTTGTCTCTCACACAGAAGGATTGGCACAAAATGGCTGCCACTTATAATGCAGGAAGAGTCCCCTTTAAATAGCGGGCCCTGCGCCCCGCAGCGACTGGGAACTGTTCCCCTCTACCAGTTGCTGGGGGCGCCAGGCACAAAGAAGGGTGGTGCCACTGAAGTTCCGGTTTGGGGCGCACCAAGGGTGTTGCACCATCAAATGACGTCACGATCTGTGCGCGCAGCTGAGCGGGCGCTGCGGTTTAGCGCCGCCGCTAAATCTTGACTGAAGTTCGCAAGAGGCGCAGATCGCGCCGCGTCCGGGCGCTAGCCGCTTTGCGCCCCACTTCTCCTCCTCCTAAGGCGCTAGCGGCTGGCGCTAACAACTGAATTTCTAGGCCATAATCTCTTTACTAGGAGCAAAAAACACGTGTGTAAGAACACGCTACAAGATAGTAGAATGTGCCTAGACCTCTCCTGAATGTCAACTCGCTTGGGAGACAGAGAACCTTTTGAGACCAACAGTTAAAAGATTTTGATAGCTAATGCAATGTAATGTAGTTGATATAAATATTTAACCTGCTGAGTGGAAAAATTTACCCTCCCCCTTCAAGTGGATTAATAATTTACAGCAAGCTTGTAGACTAACCAAAGATATTTGCCTCTATGTATAATAATCTCACAGAAAATGCTGGAAGGTCAGGTAGCATCTGTGGAGAGAGATGTGTAGGGTTAATGTTTCAGGTCGATGATAGTTTAGCCCTCTCCCAATCACCTTCCCCTCCTCTCCTGATCACCCGTTACCTCCTGATTGCATCTGCCCTCTCGATCGCCCCACCTATAAGTCCCTGCGGGTCCCTGACAGTGGCTTTCTGCCACCCAGACCCTTAGCCGCAATAGCCCACTGTATTCTCGCTGAGGCCGCAAGAGCACTCCTACTCTTCCTGGCCCCACAAAAATCATTTTGCACTTAGCTTTTTGAGGCCTTTTTCTCTTGACTCTGCCCAGATGGCCCTCAAAATTGTGTCTTTTGTACATCATTTGCATAGATTAATGAGGCTTCCGCCTGATTCAGGTGGGTTTCTCGGCCGGCCAGCAGATGGCACACATTAAAATGGTCACAGAGCGGGAACGGGGTGGTAAGTTGACCCCCTTGATTTTAACTCTGCTACCTGCCAGGTTTCTGCTTGGTGGAGGGAGTTAAAATCCCCCCTTAAGTCACTCTATTCTTTTACTCCTTTTTACCATTTAGTATAAATTTGCTCTTCTTATTCTTCTTCCTGAAATGCATCAAATCACATTTCTCTACATTAAATTTAATTTGACATCTATTTGCCCCAACTACTGATCAGGCTGTGTCCTCCTGCAGTCACATACAATTGTTTTCACAGTTAATGGCACTCCCTATTTTTACTCCCTATTTTTAAGTTGTCTGCAAATCTAGATATTGCTGCCGCTTTACTCATGTCTCGATATTTATATGTTGAGAAGAGCAATGGTTCTATCACTTACCCCAGGGGACACCACAGGTTTACACCCCTCCAGTCCAAGCAACATCCATCAACCACAATTCTCTGTTTATTCTCAGAGAAATGAACAGTGAATTGTATTATGGTAGTAATGGTGATGGAGTAATATTTGCAAGAGCAGCAGAAGATTTTTCTGTCATTGTTTGACTAATGCTTATGTTCAGATCTGTGACATCCACCTGAACAGGTAGACAAGACCTTGGATTAACATTCTCACCCAAAGGACTCCCTCAGAATGTCAGATCGATAATGATCTCTATGTCTTGGCATGTGACTTGAACACATAAATTTCTGATCTGGAGGTGAGCACTACCACCCATGCTAGTTTGACTCATGTTATTGCACAAACACACAGGTGTCAAAATTCAATCACGCTCGAGCTTGTGTGCACAGGTGGCAGGGCACACACTTCTAGCACCTGTTCACGTGGTCCCAGATGGCATGTTAATTTGGTGCTGGGACCTCATTAAAATGATTCAGGCATGCACCCAGCACTACCCACACTATTCATTGGCTGCACGCCTATTTGTGGGGGCTGGAAATCAGCCCACTCTGACGGCACTTAAAGACAGCCAGCATGTCTCAAAGGGGAGGTATACTCTGGCGGTAGACAGGAGGAAACGCTTGTAAAAAGCAAAGCGGCTGCAAGATCTGCAGATCGGGCTCCCGAGTTCTTCAGCAGCCACTTCTCTCTGCTTTCCCTTCACAAATAAAACCCTTTGTCCCTCTCTTTCATTTCAGGAGCTGAAGATGTGGAGATACCTCTGCCACCTCAGGGAGAGGAGGCCAGCCTTCCTGAAGATGCACCATCAATCGATCTGACCATCGCAAGCACCAGCTCAGAGATTGGCACCACACGTACGTTAGAGGCTAGGCTAGAAAACGGGTCTGCAGGTAAACTTTCATCTTCATCGCAGAGGCAGTAATCTGGAGCAGCAGATTGCCCACCCATTACAGCACCCACCCGGTTTTCATTCCATTGATTTCAATAGAATGAAAAGGGCATGGGTTGTACAACAAGCGAGCGATCCACTTAGCCAGATTACCACCCTTGCAGTAAAGATGAAAATTTACTCCAGTGTTTCAAAATTCTCTTTATACCTCCACTGAAAATATCCTTTAAACAATTTATCTAATCATTAACACTCCACCTACATATATAGTGTGTCATATTTTATCTCTCTAGTTGCTATCTATAGTCTGCCGCTTTATTTCCTTTACATCTTTTGATCATATTCTCAACTGACTTCCAGTCTTTTTTTGTTCTCTTTTTAATTCTTCCAGCTATTATTGTCTTTCGGAGTAGATTTAGTCTTCAGCTCCCATTGTACTGCAAAGTTTGTTGAGTACAACAAAGAATGTCAAATTTAAATCCATGAATTGTTACAATAATACAGTATATCTTAGTCTTCTAAGCAGTTTTCCTTAAGTCTTATTTTTCATCTGCGGAATTGATTAATCGTATGCTCAGTTCTGAGATTGTACTGATTTCTTTTCAGCAGCAGCAATGACAATAATTCCTTTTTGATTCTTCTGCCCTACCATTGGGGATTTGAACATGGCAACGTGAATCTGCTGACAATTTGAGAATGCAGAGGTTGCACTTGGGAACTGGGATAAACAGTAAACATTAGCCCACTTGTTCATTCTGGAGTCTTAACAACAGGGACTGAAGTGTCAGGAATCTACAATTGTTTAAAACACACTGGATTAAGCCCAGAACAGTTTCCATTAAATGAGTAGGACAGTGAAGTGAATTACAGAACATATCCGTTATATGCAAAATGTACATTCAACATACAGTGAGATTAGTCATCATGGTGAGTGTGAAGATTAAAGTGACCTCTGTGAGAAATACTTTAACTAAAATCAAAATGAAAGGTCCACAGCACTTATAATCTGTCTATGAAATAATAATTTATCCAAACTGGAAATTTCAGGAGGATCTCCTCCAAGTGCTTTAAGTAGCAAAATCATAAACCTGTTTATATAGAATCTCATCAGCTAATCCACAACAGTAAACAAAATTATATTAAAAAGGTATTCTCCTAATCTTTTGAACTTCCCAGGCAATTGCATCTTTGCTTTATGCCTTGCTCCTAAATAAACTGTGGGTGACAATTTAGAGACTATTTTTTCATTTTTAGTTCTTGAGTGTTCTTATCAGGAATCAGATACATTTATTTTGAGTTTCAGTAGCCACATATAGAATTACAACAGGACTCTCAGAGACGCCTTTATTAATATTCAACATTTCCCCATCACCAGTGGATGAACAATGCTATGTAGTGTAAGTGCATTTCCTTTATTAGATGCATGCATTGTATATAATGTGTACTTGTGGTGGAGCCACCAGGGGGACTCTGATCTAATGTACATAATTATCTTTAACAAATTATTAGCTACAGAATGAATCTGTATCATTGTTCATATCATTGCATGTACATAGCGCGGTCCCTTTAAGAATGAGACCAAATGCGATGACGTCATCACGTTGATCACGTGATCCTCCAGTGGCGGGAAAACGTGATGATGTCATGACGTCAGGCTGGGGAGCCGCCCTGGCCAGTCCTCGTGGAGCCAGCAAAGAGTACAGACCTGTAATGTAGTTCTCCTGTGTTTTCATTTTAAACTCTGTTGATTAGTATTAAACATCGTTTGTTTGATAGACTGACTCGACCTCAGTCCTTTAGTTAGGAATCTAGCCATTCCTACAGTGGTGACCCCGAATTTTCATGAACAATTTTCGCGGAAGAAGCGAAGCGCGACGAAACATGGAAGCGAACTCCATGGCTTTGAAGTTCCCACAGCTTTGGGAACAACAGGCGGCCTCCTGGTTCATCCAAGCAGAAGCACAATTCGATCTCCGAAACATCGTTGCGGATCAGACCCGTTACCTTTACATGGTCTCCGCACTCGACAGCTCCACGGCCTCACGGATAATCAGCCTGCTCGAAAACCCCCCGGTTGACAGCAAGTATAATACTCTTAAAGCGTGGTTAATACAGGTCTTCGGGCTCACAAAGGCGGAGCATGCCCGCCGGCTACTCGCTTTGCCCGGGCTTGGCGATTCCAAGCCATCTGAGTTAATGAGCCAGATGCTCACGCTCCTTGGCCCAGAACCACAATGTTTCCTCTTTCGGGAGTTATTCCTGAGTCAACTACCCGAGCAGGTTCAGGCTGCCCTCGCCAGATCGGAAGCCACAGATTGCGCAGCACTTGCTGCAGAAGCAGGTACGATTTATGCAGTCACGCAGCAATTCTGCACTGCCACGAGGCACCCCTCCCCCGCGAACACCGCCCCGACGCCTCCATCCCCCAGCTTGTGTTTTTACCACGCCCGTTTTGGCACGAAAGCCGAGGCTGCCGCCCTCCCTGCAGTTTCGCGCCTAAAAAAAAAACCGACATCAACACCAGCAGCAACTCCAGAAAAGGAGGACCGAGTCTGAGGGATGTTCCGTGGCCGCGATGGTGATTGGAAATTCCGGGAAGCTCCTCTACATTACAGATTCCCTCTCAGGCCGGCGCTTTTTATGCGACACTGGGGCACAGTGTAGCATCCTTCCTGCCTCAGCACTCGATATTCAGTCTGGGATGCACGGCCTCTCCCTCGTGGCAGCTAATTGCAGGGCCATTCGTTCCTTTGGCAAACGGCGGGTCCAGGTGTGCTTCGGCGGGCAACGGTTTCAGTGGGAATTTATTACAGCCAAGGTTTCGCAAGCCATCCTCGGCGCGGATTTCTTATGCGCCAACAGCTTCTTGGTGGATGTAAGAAATCGTCGATTGGTCAACGCGGCCACCTTCCACTCCATCCCTTGCTTCTGCAGTTCCGCAACATCGCACACTGTCTCCTGCGCGTTGTCCTCGCCGGACGAGTTCACTCGCCTATTAGGTGAATTCCCGGAGCTGACCAAGCCCACTTTCTCCTCCTCAGCCACTAAGCATGGTGTTGAACACCACATTACTACGACTGGCTCTCTGGTTTACGCGCGAGCTCGGCGTCTGGAACCCGGCAAGCTCGCGGCTGCGACGGCAGAGTTTGCCACGATGGAATGGCTGGGGATTATTCGCCGGTCAAATAGTCCCTGGTCCTCGCCTCTCCACATCATCCCGATGGATGGCGGCCATGCGGGGACTACCGACGCCTTAATGACGCCACTACTCCCGATCGGTACCCGATCCCGCATATACAGGATTTCTCCGCCCATTTGGCGGGAAACTCAATCATCTCCAAGGTGGACCTCGTCCGTGGCTACCACCAAGTTCCGTACACCCGCAGGACATCCAGAAAATGGCTATCATCACTCCCTTTGGACTGTTCGAGTTTCTACGGATGTCATTTGGGCTCAAGAACGCTGCACAGGCTTTTCAACGACTAATGGACTTGGTCCTGCGGGATCTTCCCTTTTTATTTGTCTACCTTGATGACATCCTGATAGCCAGCTCTACCAAAGAGGAACACGTCTACCATCTCCGCACCCTCTTTCGGCGCCTCAGCCAACATGGCCTCATAATCAACCCGGCCAAGTGTCAGTTCGGCCTACAACAGATTGACTTCTTGGGCCACCGCATTACTTCGGAGGGCGCAATTCCGCTGCAGTCAAAGGTCAAAGCAATTACGGCATTCCCAAGGCTGCAGTCCACCAAGGCTCTTCAAGAATTCCTGGGCATGGTGAATTTCTACCACCGCTTTGTGCCCAAGGTAGCACGACTCATGCAGCCCCTCTACGAGGCCCTCAAAGGCAAGGCCGGAAAGGATACAATAGCCTGGACGGTCGAAATGGACAACGCTTTTGACAACACAAAAACCGCTCTAGCCAATGTAACTATGTTGGCGCACCCTCTGCCAGGTGCCACCATCAGCCTTACCACAGACGCTTCCGACTATGCCATAGGCACCGTGCAGGAACAGTGGTTCAACGGGACGTGGCAACCATAGGCATTTTTCAGCCGCCAACTCCGGCGCAACGAACGCAAATACAGCACTTTCGACCGGGAGTTGCTGGCGCTGTTCCTGGCTATCCACCATTTCCATTTTTTGTTAGAAGGACGTCCCTTCACTGCGTTTGTAGATCACAAACCACTGACGTTCGCCATGGCCAAGACTGCCGAACCGTGGTCGGCTCGACAGCAGCGACAGCTAACTTTCATTTCAGAATTCACGACAGACGTTCAACACGTAGCTGGCAAGGACAACTTGGTAGCTGATTGCCTTTCTCGCGCGACCGTACGGGCGGTCCAGCTGGGCATCGATTATGCCCTCATGGCTACCGATCAGGCATCCGACCCTGAAACACAGGTGTATCGCACCGACACCTCTAGCCTCCAACCGACCAATGTGCAATTCCACGCTGCAGGCACCTCGTTACTCTGCGATGTCTCCATGGGAGATCCCCGTCCGATCGTTCCAGTCACCTGGCGCCGCAAAGTTTTCGATGCCATACATGGGCTTTCGCATCCTGGCGTGAAGGCATCTCAAAAATTAATGTCGACTAAGTTCGCCTGGAGAGGAATGCGTAAGGATATCCGCGACTGGGCTAACACCTGCATCATCTGTCAAACGTCTAAGGTGCAACGTCACGTTAAGGCCCCATTGGCCACGTTCGCAGTACCAGAACGTCGATTCGACCATATCAACGTGGACCTCGTCGGGCCGCTTCCACCGTCGCAGGGGTTCACACACATCCTCACCATGGTCGATCGTACTACTAGATGGCCAGAGGCAGTTCCTCTGGCGTCTACTACGTCCGCTGATGTTGCCAGAGCATTCCTCTCCTCGTGGGTCGCACGTTTCGGCATCCCGGCGGACATTTCTTCAGACCGCAGTCCACAGTTCTCTTCCGAGCTCTGGAACGCTGTGGCCCAGGGTCTCGGCACCAAGCTTCACCACACCACGGCCTATCACCCGCAAGCAAACGGTTTGTGCGAACGTTTCCACAGATCGTTAAAGGCATCGCTGAGGGCCAGCCTCCAAGGTGCCGGATGGGTGGATAAGCTTCCGTGGGTCATGTTGGGTCTCCGCATGGCACCCAAAGAGGACCTGCAATCGTCTGCCGCAGAGCTCGTGTACGGCCAGCCACTCCGCGTACCGGGAGATTTCCTGCCGCTTCCAACTGAGCCGTGGTCCGCAGCCGAACAACTCAGCAGCCACCGGGAAACAGCCAGGGCTTTTGCGCCTATCCCAACTTCGCATCACGGCCTTCCATCTTCACACGTACCAGCGGAACTAAAGAATGCTGAATTTGTATTCATTCATCATGATGCCCATAGGGCTCAAGGCCCCTTACACAGGCACTTTTCGCGTACTGGAGACAGGCGACAAGAGTTTCTCTGTAGACATCGGTGGTAAACTCGACCACATATCCATTGACCGTCTCAAACCGGCACACCTGGACATCGACCGGCCAGTAGAGACTGCACAGCCACCACGACGTGGTCGACCTCCCGCTGCATCCACGCCAGACCGAAGGCTTCCATCCGCCAGCCCGTCCGCTGTTCAACAACGTCCACTCCAAGAATACAGGAGTCGCTCTGACAGGCTTGTCAGACCTCCTAGTCGATTGACTTATACTGTTAAAGACAATTCTGGGGGGGGCGCATGTGGCGGAGCCACCAGGGGGACTCTGATCTAATGTACATAATTATCTTTAACAAATTATTAGCTACAGAATGAATCTGTATCTTTGTTCATATCATTGCATGTACATAGCGCAGTCTCTTTAAGAATGAGACTAAACGCAATGACATCATCACGTTGATCACGTGATCCTCCAGCGGTGGGAAAACGTGATGACGTGATGACGTCAGGCTGGGGAGCCGCCCTAGCCAGTCCTCGTGGAGCCAGCAAAGAGTACAGACCTGTAATGTAGTTCTCCTGTGTTTTCGTTTTAAACTCTGTTGAGTAGTATTAAACATCGTTTGTTTGATAGACTGACTCGACCTCAGTCCTTTAGTTAGGAATCTAGCCATTCCTACATACTATTCCTTCTATAGAAAGAAATAACTTGCATTCATGTAGCACATTTCACATCCCCAGGACATTTCACCGAGCTTCATAGCCAATAAATTGTTTTGGCATGGTTGTAATGTAGGCAAACACAGCAGCCAATTTGCACACTGTATAGTGCCACAGACAGCAATGAGATAACTAACTAGTTAGTCTGTTTTTGGTGGTTTTGATTGAGGGGTAAATGTTGGCTGGCACATCAGGAGAAATCCCCAGCTTTTCTTCAAATAGTGTCATGGGATCTTTTGCATCTACCTGAGAGGGCCTAGGGGGCCTTGGTTTAATATCTCATCCAAAAGACAGCACCTTTAATATTGCAACAGTCCCTCACTGCAACATTTAAGTGTCAGCCTAGATTATGTGCTCAAGTCTCTGGAGAAGGGCTTGAACTCATGACCTGCTGCTGCAGACGAAAGAGTGTTACCATTGAGCCAAGGCTGACACCATGGCATACACTAAAAATAGAAGTCACAAATCTTTTGATAGTCAATTCCTGAAAATATTGAACATTATACAGAAATGTTTTAGAATCATTAATAAAAAAATTAATTACTTAGACAAACTTGAAGTGTTAATTCTTAATTGCAGCCTCTGATAGGTGTCAACGTTGTTGTCTTTCATTTTCATGTAACATATTGCATAAAAATATGAGCCACTCCGAATATAAATTTAGAAAAAAATCAATCCATGTCATTTTTTCTGTACAGGATGTAAAAGTGCAGTCAGAATTAAATGATATTTCATGTTAGTTAATTAACTCTACTTAATTACTCAGTGGATCCAACAACTGCAATTAGAATTTAAATGTTATGTAGTAAAGCAAAATCCAGATGTGCGTTACTTTTTTTAACGCATCAATTGTGCTTAGGATATATATATATATATATATTTATTAATCTATGAGATTACTGTTTGCATAAAATTCAGAATTTTGCTCTGTTTCATTGGGCCGGATTTTCCGATCGGAGGCTTCCTACGGGTGGATGCCTTCGATCGGAAAAAATCTACGCACTTACCTGCTGGCTCCGTAGGTCCCGAGACTTCTGATCCTGGGCCTCTACTCTACAAAATGCGCAGAGGCCCAGGTATCTCAGGGGCGCTTGCGGTTCGCAAACGCCCCTGGGATCACGTGGGCCATGGGGAACCAATCAAAGAAGGGAATCCCCCTTCACACTTTTGACAGGTCTCTACACACAGAGCTGTCAAAGGTATGAATGGGGATCACTCAAAAAACAGTTAAACAGTAAATATTTTTTTTTTTAATCACGTATTTAAAATTAGTTAAAATTACACTAAAATAAATATTTAAACAAAAATTTAATTTTTTGAGAAAGATAAAGGCCTAGAAATTCAGTATAGCCACGTTCGGGGCGCTAAAGTCGGGCGGCCGCTAAAGTTTGCGCCCGGCGCAAGTTCGCGCCACCTTCGCCGATATTCAGTCGCATCGCCCCAAGAGGTTGCTGCTGCGCTAAAACAGGCGATGCACGACTATCATTAGGCGCTAAGCCGGCGGTCCGGGGCGATATCCCCGAGGGCGGGCGCAGCGCAGGTGCGGCGAGTTGCTGATTGACGGCAGACACTCTGGTGCCGGTCAGCTCTTAAAGGGGGAGGGTGGACTTGTCTGGCTGCCATGCCCTGTGCACTGCAGCCCTGAAGCAAGGCCTGACCAATGCTGGTTCATCAGTTCTACGCCCTGGACCATGGTGAAGCCCGCTATTCTTCCAAATCCCATTGTACGCTCTTGCTGCTTGTCCAGGGTCATGGGGAAGGAGATGTACTGACGTCGCCTTCTGAAAAGGGCATTGTTCGCCTGTCGGATGCAGCAATGTACCACGAACTGGGAGATGTTGGCAATGTCCCCAGTAGCGGATTGGAAGGAGCCGGTGGCATAGAAGTTGAGAGCCACCGTCACCTTCACTGCCACCGACAGAGACGTCTAGCTCCTCAGCTGTGGCTGCAGATCTCTGCGAAGCAGGTGGCAGATCTCAGTGACCACCTCCCTTCTGAATCGCAGCCTCCGAACACACTGCTCCTCAGACATGTTCAGATATGAGAACTGCTGGCGGTATACCCTGGGTGGGTAAGGCCTCCTGTGCCGACACCTGTTGGCCCTTCTCCGTCTGGCCATGACTGGCACTCTCTCACGGCGTCTCTGATCCCTTTGAATGCAATGCAGAAAGCCAACGTTTCCACCCATTGTAGCCCCCATTACAGTATATGTGGCGACTCAAGGCTATGGCACTGAAAGTGAAATCCAAGTGCAAAGCTCTGGCCTGAAGCCAGAAGTACCTGTGCGAGCGCTGAGTCAAAGCAGAAAGCTCTCTGCCTTTGTCTCTCACACAGAAGGATTGGCACAAAATGGCTGTCACTTATAATGCAGGAGGAGTCCCCTTTAAATAGCGCCCCCCGCACCCCGCAGTGACTGGGAACCGTTCCCCTCTACCAGTCGCTGGGGGCGTCAGGCGCAAAGAAGGGTGGCGCCACTGAAGTTCCGGTTTGGGGCGCACAAAGGGCGTTGCACGATGAAATGACGTCAGGATCTGCGCGCGCAGCTGAGCGCGCGCAAAGACTTTGCGCCGACGCTAAATCTCTAGTGAAGTTGGGGAGAGGCGCAGATCGCGCTGCGCCCGGCCGCTAGCCGCCTAGCGCCCAACATCTCCTCCTCCTAAGGCGCTACCGGCTGGCGCAAGCAACTAAATTTCTAGGCCAAAGTTTTTTACAGGGCTGAAAATAAACTTACCTTTTTTAAAAGTATTTTTTACGCTTTTACCAGGCATGAGATTTTTAAAGGTTTTCAGCAGGCGGAATTTGTGCAGAAAGCTCCCGGGCAGGCATGCGATCTGTCAAGAGAAGTCTTGACAGATCGGAAGTGCAGAGCTTTAGTGCATGCGCTTCGCATGCCTAAACCTGGCATTTGCATGGCCCCTACGGGTGTGTACACAGTTCGTACGCATCCGTGGGGGTCAGAAAATCCAGCCCATTGTGTAGGATTATAAAAGTAATAATCTACTTGAGTACAAAATCTAGGCTGACACTCCCAGTGCAGTACTGAGTGAGGTACTGTCGGAGGTGCTGTCTTTCGGATGAGACATTAAGATGTCTGCCCTCTCAGGTGGGCATAAAAGATCCCATGGCACTAGTTCAAAGAAGAGCTGGGGAGTTCTCCATGGTGTCCTGGCCAATATTTATCCCTCAACCAACACCACTAAAACAGATTATCTGGTCATTATCACATTGCTGTTTGTGGGACCTTGCTGTGTGCAAATTGGCTGCCATATTTCCCACATTACAATAGCTACTACACTTCAATAGTACTTAATTGGCTGAAAAATGCTTTGGGATGTCCTGAGGTCATGAAAGGCACTATATAAATGCAAGTCGTTCTTTACAACCACAGAATAAAATCAGTAAGTGGGAGATGCTTCAATTTATATGTTTCTTAATTCATTCGCCATTCCTCACAGTGCCCATAGAATCTTCACTGCACATAGCGCTGCTTCTCCTGGGAAAATGAATAAGCTACATTTTTGTTCATGACTTGCAGCATGAAGATAATGGCAATGATACAAGTTATATTTAATTGTTAAGGGGCACGATGAAGTCAATGAAAGTATCATCGATCCAGTTTGTTCGGATATCCCCTCCTGCAAGCTAATGTGATTTTGGATTGGAGAAGGATTTTGTTTATATTGGCCGAATGTCCTCCTTTTGTGCCGAATGTCTCTATATATGTGATTTGGACTTGCGTGTAGGACTAGTGTTAGGAACAAAGGAACACAGGAACAAGAGTAGGCCATCCAGCCAATCGGGCCTGGTCCGCCATTCAATCAGATCATTGCTGATCAGCATCTCAACTCCATTTTCCCACCTTTGCTCCATATCTCTTGATACCCTTACTTAACAAAATCTATCTATCTCAATGTTGAAAACTCTGATTGTCCTAGCACCCACAACATTTTGGAGGGGGGGGGGAAAGAGAGGTCCAATTTTTATCACCCTTTGTGTGCAAAATTGCATCCTGAATGGCCTAGCTCTAATTTTAAGATTATGTACCCTTGTTCTTGATTCCTCAACCAGAAGAAATATTTTATCCGTATCTACCCTGATAACATTTTAAACACGTCAATCAGATCACCCTGATGCAACCTGATTTAACCCTCAAAGCCCCGGTATCATTCTGGTGAATCTGCGCTGCATCCTTCCAAGGTTAAATTGTTAAAGTTAAGCTGACTGGTCTATAATTCCCTGAACATGTTCTATCCCCCTTCTTAAATATAGGTATTACGTTAGCTATCCGCCACTACACCTTTTTCTAACGAAATATTAAATATGTGTCGTAATGCCTCTGCTATTCTTTTAAAATGCGTGGATGCAATCCAACTGGACCAGGGGTTTTAACCTCTTTGAGTTTGATTAGTTTATTTAATATATCCTTTTTTTTAATTTTAAATGCACTTATTAATTATTTTAAATGCACTTAGAAGTTCATCACTTTTATGTCTCAGGAGTCTAACATTATCATCTCAGAGGAAGGTGAGGCAACGAGCGCCACTTCACAAATCTTAAAACTATGTAGGGGTTTTTGGTATTGGGGTATTTGCCTGGTCAGTCAGCCATGTGTCTGAGCTGTTCCAGCCCCGTGCGGTTTGAATCGCTTCCCCTTTGGTTCTGACCGCCGGACTTATTTCAGTAACGATGTAGACAAGATGAGACCAGTGATTGGGTGCAAAGAAAACCAACATTTATTGAAATAAAGAATAAATTGCTATACAGTGAAAATAATTATGAATACAGCACACTTTTACTTAACGGGGAGGAGAGAAGATGGACACATCGAGGGAAAATTGACTAAAATTACAATTTAACAAAATTCCCCTTTAGTTCCCACCCCTTATACCTATCTAGGTTGCCTTGTAATGGTCCAGAAAGTTTATGCTCACCAGTCTACGATGTTGAAATGCCTGCTCCGTGCCCTGCAGTCTGCCTTGGATTTTTCACCGCCCGAAGTAGAGATACCCCAGTAATTCAAAAGTAACTGCTGGTATTCCACTTCTTTGGGCAGGCTGTGACAACCCTCTTGAAGGCAGGGCACCAGAGGTGAGGCGGTAGAGAGAGAGAGAATGGATTCCTGAGGGGCTACCTTTATACCCCATTGGGAGCCCTTATCTTTGCGCCCAAATCTGGACGTATCTGGGTTACACAAAAGGGACCAATCTGTCCCCATTGACCGTAATGGGTTTGAATGCGTTTCCCATTCGTTTAACCGGTTTGTGAATAGAGCTGTTCCAGTTTTGAAATGTCCCGCTGGTTTCTTGAGTGCTCGGTAAACAATCCTTTGTCCTGTGAGTGCTCGGTAAACAGTACTTGAGTGCTCGTGTAAACAATCCTTTGTTCTGTGGTTACAGCCTAACTGCAACTAGATTGACAGCAATCACTTAAGCCCTTGAGTCAAGACTGCTGAGGGCTTCCTTTGTTCCATGTTGAAACTTCCTAACCGCAGTTGATTGACAGCTTCAAGTACCTTGCGCCAGCCAGTGCTGGGAGATCCTGCTTTTATATTCACACAGGCTGCCTTTCTCTTTTGCGATGAGGTGGGCTAAAGCCATCTTTAATGTCCTAGGGTTTTTAAAGTACATTCCAACCAGGTTTTCTTTAATCAAATAATCTTCGGGGGCTGCCGAAATTTTGTGAACCTTAGAGTCCCCCCTTGGATACTAAAACTTGCTTGCAGTATCCTATTAAAGGTTAGCAAAGATTTCTGTCCCCCCCCCCCCCACAAACAACCTTCCCTTATACTTATCTATATCTATCTCTGATCCCTCAACACCTCCATCCCCCTTACCCAGAGAGAATCGCAGTGCACGGTAGGCATCTATCGATAAAAAAACATGATTATTTACAATAATTCAAGCACGGAGGGGTCCAATGCCCCGGCACCACTTGTGACATCATAGAGCTTTATCATGATACAACATCTTTAATGAAATTAACATCAAGCCAAAACATATTTGTTAAAAAAAAATACAAACGGAAGAAAACAAGCTTCCCTTTTTTTTTAAAAAGAGAAAAAAAAAACAAATCTGCCATCACTCATGATTAGTTACAATTCGGTCTTATCGACCTCCAAAAAGTCAAATTTGCAGAATTTCCGAAACATCTTTTCTTTGGGGTGACGATTCGTATCCTCGGGCACTGGAGGGAGGCCTCCTCATACGTGAAGCCGGTCTCCCTAGAATACTGTGTTGAATTGGAGCCCAGTCATCCTGGCCAGCTCCCCTCGTGGGCATCTGCCTTCCGCAGACCCCTCCCATGGTGGGCTAGGGGTGCTCCCTTCCCCGAGCATCCAAAGACACGATGGTCCTCCGCACCTTTCAAAAACTCTGAAAAAGACTAAAAAAATATATCTAGCCAGGTTCCCTGGCTTGGGGGAATGTGATGGGGTCCCGCGACCTCGGCTCACATAGACAACACTCTGGACCGGTTCCATTCTTAAAACTTATACCTTAATTCTTAAAACTACCGATTGCAATATAAGATTAAAATTAACACACTCTAACTTACTTGTACATATTATTAAACTTAAACAAAGCTATATACAAGCACCACCCATCTCCGGGCGGCTAGCTTAATCTCTGTTTGGACTGTTGCAGGCTACTGCCTGCAGTGAAGCTGGACTGATCCCAACTTCTTGTCCCTCGCAGCTTATGGCTGCTGGTTGGGGACCTCTGTCTTTCGGCTTCTCCCCGATTTGGGAGACTGCCCTTTTTAACTGGAAAGCTGGTGACCATACTTTCCTGGGCTGGGGTACCCGAAGAGACCACCTAGGGAGTGTCGCTGGTGGGGCTACCCTGGTGAGCAGACCCTTAGCTCGGGTCACAGTCCTTGCTGGCTGGGGACCTTCACCCTCGGGTTCCTCCCTTCTCAAACCTGGGCTGGGGACGGGCAATCCCTCGCCACCGGTTGCAGCAGGCTGTGAGTCTCCGCCCCCAGGTTCCAAACCTGGGTCGGGGGCGGGATTCTCATGCTCGGACTCCTCCCCATCTAAATCCCAGAGGATTGGTGGAGTGTCCTGAATGGTGGGCGGAATGGCTCCTCCCTTGACACAAGCCACAGCGCCTGCCTGTGCAGCCTGTGAGCTTGTACCCGCTGCGGGCTGAGGATTTCTAACCTCAGGTTCAATCCCAGCTGCCCGTTTCCCTGGCTCCGGCTTAAACAATTTACATTGATTCACATAGAACTATTTTGTGCGCCGGGGCAGTTTTACTGCATAGACCATGTGGCTGGCTCTATCGACTATACTATAGGGGCCCATGTACAGTGGCTCTAAACTCCCCACCTGGGCTTAGTTCCTAACCATGACTTGGTCCCCTATCTCCCACTGATGACTCTTGCTAGGCTCGAGCAGCAACCGGTTATTCCGATGCTGCTTCCCCATGCTACCTGCTGCCTGCCCATAAATCTGTTTTAGGTGCTCGAGGAGTTCTCGGGCGAGTTTATCCCGATTTATTTCTCGAAGCTGCCCTTCAATAAGGACTGGGGCTAGGACATGGGTGGGGTTCCTCATAACCCTACCGGTCATGAGTTCGTGCGGGGAATACCCTGTACTTTTGAACTAGCTGGCCCGGATCCCCATGAGGACTAGAGGCAGGGCCTCTGCCCATTTTTGGGGTAACTCCCCTGTCTCCTTCCTCAACTTTTCCTTAATGGTGCGGTTCACGCGCTCCACAATCCCTGAGGACTGCGGGTTGTGGGCTACGTGCCACTTCCCCTTAATACCGAGCAGCGTGAGAGTGTCCTGCATGACCTGGCCGGTGAAGTGGCTTCCATGGTCGGACTCCACAAACTGGGCGAGTCCCCACCGTGAGAACACCTCCTGTACCAAGATCCTTGCAGTCCCCAATGCTGTGGCCATTTTACAGGGGAAGGCTTCCACCCACTTGGAAAACACGTCAACCAGGACGAGGCAGTATTTGTAGCCTCCCTGGGCGGTGGGCAGGGGCCCAATGTAGTCGATCTGGACCAACTGCCATGGTCCCTCCACCCTCCTAATGTGTCCCATGGGTACCTTCCTTCTTTGGGGGTCGGGGTTATTTGCAGTGCACACGAGACAGCTAGCACAGAACTCGCGGACGTCCTCGCGAAGTCCTGGCCACCATCCCGCCTGTTCCACCCGTTGCCAGGTGGTCTCAGGCCCGGGGTGTCCTGCTCCCAGCCCCTCATGGGCCAGTTGAAGGAACTCCCTCCGGTGTTGCTGGGGTACTACCCACTATTCTTCTCTGAACAGCAGGCCTTCCCTTATGGAGAGGGGGGCTGCGCCATAAGCGCCTTCGACCTTCCTGCCCTCCACTACTGCACTAAGGACGGTTTTCAGGATAGGGTCTTGTGCTTGGACCGTTTTAAGATCCGGGGCTAACACTACTCCTAAGCTCCCTTGTGTCTCGTCCCTGCCTCTAACTGCCGCCACGGGCCCAGACTCATATGGGTCCCATAAAGTGCCTGTGTGAGCACCCTCCTTGGCCAGCATGTCGGCTTGCTGGTTACCCTGGCTGTGGGGTTCTGTGGAGGAATGGGCCTTCACTTTGTGGATGAAGACCTCGCCTTCCTCCCCCATGGCTGCCAGGATTTTCTCCAGCAGGGGCTTTACTGTTAAGGGCCTCCCGTCGGCGGAGGTATACCTGCGACAGGACCAGATGGCCAGGTATTCCGTACACGAATTGCAAGTGAACATGCTGTCAGAGCAAATCGTGTACGGGGTAGGGAAGATTTCGGGGTGGGTAACCACGTACATTACCGCGGACAGTTCAGCCTGTTGGGTGCTCATGGTGTTGGGGAGTTTGATTGCCAAAGCAATGTTTGCCGTTGGGTCATAGATTCCACAACCCATGAGCCGTTCACCAGCAGATACCATGCTGGAACCGTCTACATAGATCTCGCGGCCTGAGGGATGTATCCCGGCCCGTAAACCTATGTTCACCTCCCATAACCCTTCTATGGAACACCAATGGGCTGTTCCAGGATATACCATATTGGCCGTGAGCTTTGGCTCGCAAAGGCCCCTTACCCTCAGATCCATCTGCGAGAGGAGGAGGGCCCAGCGCGCAATGCGGGCACTGCTGACTGTCCCATCTTTAATCCTCCCATCCAGAAGCATCCGGGTGGGTGTATGATGCGTGAGGAGGGTGATGGGAGAGGTGCCTGTGAAGATCAAGGATCTTTTCACAGCCCAATACGTGGCCAAAAGGTGCTGTTCGCATATTGAGTAGCTCCTCTCCACATCAGTGAATACCCTGGAGGAGTAAACCACGGGCCTTAGCCTACCGTGCCGCTCTTGGAGCAGCACAGCACTCAGGCTATCTCCACTAGCCGCTGCCTCCAGGAAGAACTCTTTCCCCCCCATCTATACCTCCTAGGGCTGGTGCGGTCTGCAAGTCTTCTTTGAGTTGCACAAATGCTGCCTGGCAACCCTCATCCCAAGACCACTCCACTCCCTTGTGTAGGAGTCGGAGCAGAGGGGCTGCTGTGGCTGCATAGTCCTCAATGAAGTCTCTGCAGTACCCTGTTAACCCTAGGAATGACCTCACCCCTCTCACTGAGTTGGGCACTTGTAATTCTTGGACCGCTTCCCTCCTCACCTTGTCTATGGCCCTCTCTCCTGTGCGGACGGGTAGACCCAGGAATTTATCTTCCTGCTGACCAATCTGCGCCTTTTTCGGGTTGACTTTGAACCCTTTACCTGTAACAGCTCCAGCAGTTCGGCGAGTAGCGGGCCATGCTCCCCGACTGAGTAGGTAAACAAGAGCAGGTCATCCACATGCTGCAGCAACTGGGTGGGCTGACTAAATTACTTCAAGCTATCTGCCATACACTGGTGGAAGATGCTGGGGCTGTTATGGAAGCCATGTGGCAAGCAGTTCCAAGTATACTGTTGCCCCTTAAAAGTGAAAGCAAACTTATACTGTTCCTCCCTCCTCAAGGGGTTGGACCAAAACCCATTAGAAATATCCAGCACCGTGAACGTGGTTGCGGATGCTGGAATATTCCTGATGAGGTCGGCCACTGCTGTCACTGTGGGGGTACACGCGGGGATATTGCTGTTGAGCACCCGATAGTCCACCGTGGCTCTCCATGAATTGTCCGGTTTTCTAACCGGCCAAAGCGGAGAGTTAACATGGGTGGCTATGGGCCTCAACACTCCCTGCTGCACTAAAGAGGACATGGCTGCCTCCATGTCGGGCTCTGCCTCTCTGGGGAAATTGTATTGCTTCTGGGGCCGGGCCATGGGGTCCCCGTCTACTCTGACCTCAAACCCTGTGACCCTCCCACAGTTGTGTTTATGCGTGGCAAACGCAGCCAGATTAGCCTGCACGACTGCCTGAAATTCCCCCGGGACACCATCGACCATGAGCCCGAGGTCGTAACCTTCTTTAGGCTTCAAAGTACACAGGGTCCCCTTCCCTTCCTTGCTCGGGATGACTCCTACACCTCCCTCTTCACCCGTGTTGGCTCCCCAAAGGCAATGATTGCGGAGATCCACGAGGGTCCCGTGGCCCACCAGGAAGTCGGCCCCTAGGATCCCCTTCCCTCCCTCCACTTCCCACCTTGCCAGGATGCACGTCCATTTGGTCCGGATCGTGCCCAGGCGGATTGAGAGCGGCCTGGAGAATACTCCCGTCTCTCCCTTACCGGTGAACCCCGATAGGGCGTATGGAACCCCGCTAGACAGAGGTGAGGTAGTGGGACTAGCTGCGTGGATCACGGTGCATGATGCTCCCGTATCCAGTAGATAGGTCCCGTTGACCCTCTCTACCTCCATCTGTACGAGCGGTCTCTTCCATCCGTCATACTGGAGGTCACACAGGTAGACAGGCTGCGCGGGCTCTAGTCATTGCTGGGAGTAGGATGGGGCAGAGGGGGCCGAGGGAACTACAGCACCGGTGGTGGCTGCTACTCTCCCCTGGCCAGTCAGAAGAGACCGCATTGCCTCCAATAGTGACTCGACCGCGGCGGGGGGAATTCCTGTCTCTACCTTTTGGACTGGGGCCGTGGGATTCTTTCCCTTGTTATCTTTCCAGGGATTCTTACAGTCTTTTCTCCAGTGACCGTCTTTCCCGCACCCATAACAATTGAACTTAGTCTGGGAGGGACGATTCCCCTCCTGGTGCCATTCTTTCTTATTCGGGCCCCCAGGTTTAACCTCATGGACTATTCCCTTGGGTTGGTGCGTCTCGGTACCCCTCATGTTTCTAAATGCTACTGTGAGCCAGCGGATCACCGCTTCTTCGGTGGTCTGGGGGTTTCGGGGGTCAAACCAAGCTGCGGCCTGGGCTTGGATCTGGGGTAGGCTGTTTGTCATAAGACAACGGAGCCAGTGAGTCAATTGGGCTGGGTTCAGTGCTGCTCGCGCTGGCATTCCCGGGCATGCGCTCTGGTAGACTGGCCACAGCCTGTCTGCGAACTCCTGCGGGGACTCCCCTGGGAGCTGTACCGTTCTTTCTACCCGGGCGAACGGACTACCATCATTGAGTCCCATGGCCTCCAATATCTCGTTCCTCAAATCCTCGTATTCTTTCTGCCCCCTTTTGCATTTGCCAGATAGGGTCTAGAGGAGATCACCTCCCAGGGAAAACAGCAGCATTTTAGCTTGCTCTGCGTCATCGCAGTCATTAACACAAGCTGCTTGTTCTATCTCCCTGAAATGCAGAGAGGGGTCTCCCTTTTTAGTAAGCTTGGGGATGTGGCTAACCATGGCCCTGAGCTGTTGGGTGCCATACGGCATCCCAAACTGATTCTGGATGGCCCCTGGGTCATCGTCATCAACGGGTGGACCGTACCTCCGTTGTCGGAGGGGGTACACTGGTCCTGGTCCCGGCCTACGTAGCGGGGCCTGCTGTGCTTCCTCTACCACCTCATCCTGCACCCCTCCTTGCTGCCACAGCTCCTGAAAGCTCGGAGCTATGGGTGGCGGTCGTGGGACCTCTGATTCCCTAACCAACTTTGTTCTGGGTGTTGCCTGTGGGACAGTTCTATTTGGGTTGCCGGTAAAGTCCGACTGGCCTATCTTCGGGCTGATAAGACATATCATCCCCTTTGCCCTCTTTAAAGCCATATTCAAGCTTTCTATCTCTTCCCTACAGGGGCCATGATCTGCTTCCTCGAACCCTTGGTCGCAGGCCAGCTTATACGCTGCCTTTTCCTCCCTAACCTTTTCCTCCTGCTCTCTTACTTCTTGTATGAGGTGGGCGTTCTCCTCCCACACCCTCACCTCATTACACTTGGCCTCTGTAACTAGGCACTTCAGGTACTCTAACTTGTGCCTCGTATGGCTTTTGTCCTCACTAAGCTGGTCCACCAGGCACTCTATCTTGGCCTGGTATTCTTCAATCTCCATTTCCTTATCCTAACTCTCTGTTTTAACTTCCCTAAGCTTGCGGGTACCTAACCACAAACAGGTCAGTGATGTGATAAAAAGAAACCCAATAACTGCTGCTCTCTCCAGACCCAGACCACCGTCTGCTACATCACATACTGTCGCCGACGGTCCTGCCGCGGTCGTCATTTTGTAGGGGTTTTTGGTATTGGGGTATTTGCCTGGTCAGTCAGCCATGTGTCTGAGCTGTTCCAACCCCGTGCGGTTCGAACCCTTTGGTTCTGACCGCCGGACGTATTTCAGTAGCGATGTAGACAAGACGAGACCAATGGTTGGGTGCAAAGAAAACCAACGTTTATAGAAATGAAGAATAAATTGCTATACAGTGAAAATAATTATGACTACAGCACACTTTTACTTAACAGGGAGGCGAGAAGATGGACACATCGAGGGAAAATTGACTAAAATTACAATTGAACAAAATTCCCCTTTAGTTCCCACCCCTTATACCTAGATTATACTTGTCAACAATCGAAGGAGTCTAATCATAAATGAATTTCACCAATTTATATTAATCTTGGACACTGATCTCAATTGTCAAATTGTACTCAGTTAATGGTGAATTACTGTGACATAACTGAACTGCCTTTGTAGCCTCTGTTATTCATTCTGTCACTTAATCCAAACCAGAAAACAAATATGCAATGTTTAATTGCTGCTCATTATCACTCTGAGGTTAGTTCATTACTTTATTGTCTGACTTCTTCTTTCATGATTTGGCAAGAAAGGGCTAATTCATTCATTCAGTAGCTTGTGCACATCCTAATGAGAGTTTGGTAATCTGAATTGATTGATGTAAAATGGCTGAACAAACCAAATTTAGGCATCATTCTCTCCAAGGCAAAGACTGAGTGGTCAACCTCAGATTGCTCCTTGACAAAGTTAAGGTGAGGGGTTGAGGATTTGTCTAGTGTCCTCGATAAATAATCTTGAGGGTACCAATCCCATATTCTTAGGCCCCACAGCAGCAGCAGCGGCAATGCGGACCTGGGAGGAGCGGTGAGGTGGCAGCGGCGATACCAACTCAGCACCAGCAGAATTTTCAAAGAGTGACGTCAGAAGTCAAAAGTGACGTCGGCACAAGGGGAGGGAGCTGATTGAGGCCAGTGTCGGGAGTGGAGAGAGCGGTGGTAGAAGGCTTACCAATCTCACAGACCAGCGGTGGCGTTCCAGAGCCACGTCACGATTCAAAAAGTGACGCGGGCAAGAGGAAGCAGCTGATTGGGTGAGTACGGCCAGGTGAGCATTTATACTACTCTATAGTTTGACAGTTAAGATTAATAGTTTATAAAATTTAGAAGGTCTTCATTTTTGTGGTTATAGTTTCTAAGATCCTTGCTGTGTATTGAGGAGTGTTAGTAACCAAGGGCCCTTGAGTATATCATTTAATTGTAGTGTAATTTGTGGTATTGATTTGATTTAAATTAATTTAAATTAATTAAAGGGTAAGTCATGGAAGTACAACTCAGCCCCATGGCATGCTCCTCCTGCGCTATGTGGGAAATCAGGGACACTTCCTGTGTCCCTGACGACCATGTGTGTGGGAAATGTATCCAGCTGCAGCTACTGACAGACTGCATTGCGGTGCTCGAGCTGCGAATGGATACATACTGGAGCATCCGCGATGCTGACGACATCGTGGATAGCACATTTATGGAGTTGGTCACACCACAGGTAAAGGCTGCACAGACAGGAAGGGAATGGGTGACCCCCAGGCAGAGTAGTAGGCACAGGCAGGTAGTGCAGGGGTTGCCTGTGGCCATCCACCTCTCAAACAGATATACCAATTTGGATATTGTTGAGGGAGATGGCTTTTCAGTGGAAGGCAGCAGAAGCCAACTTCCTGGCACCATGGGTGGTTCTGCTGCACAGGATGGGAGGAAAAAGAGTGGGAGAGCTATAGTGATAGGGGATTCAATTGTAAGGGGAATAGATAGGCATTTATGCGGCCGCAAATGAGACTCCAGGATGATATGTTGCCTCCCTGGTGCAAGGGTCAAGGATGTCTCAGAGCAGCTGCAGGGCATTCTGGAGGGGGAGGGTGAACAGCCAGTTGTCGTGGTGCATATAGGTACCAACGATATAGGTAAAAACTGGGATGAGGTCCTAAAAGCTGAATATAGGGAGATAGGAGGTAAATTATAAAATAGGACCTCAAAGGTAGTAATCTCAGGATTGCTATCAGTGCCACGTGCTAGTCAGAGTAGAAATAGAAGGATATTTCAGGTGAATATGTGGCTAGAGGAATGGTGCAAGGGGGAGCGATTCAAATTCCTGGGACATTGGAACCAGTTCTGGGGGCGGTAGGACTAGTACAAACTGGACGGTTTGCACCTGGGCAGGACTGGGACCGATGTCCTAGGGGGAGTGTTTGCTAGTGCTGTTGGGGAGGGTTTAAACTAAAATGGCAGGGGGTTGGGAAATTGTGTAGGGAGACAGAGGAAAGGGAAGCAAGGATAAAAGCAAAAGACAGGAAGGAGAAAAGCAAAAGTGGCAGTCAGAGAAATCACGGGTTTAAATCAAATATGGCCATGGTAAATAATAATTCTAAAAGGTCTAAGAGTGTTAAAAAAACAAGCCTGAAGGCTTTGTGTCTTAATGCGAGGAGCATTCATAATAAGGTGGATGAATTAGCTGTGCAAATAGATGTAAACAGATATGATAAAATTGGGATAACGGAGACATGGCTCCAGGGTGACCAAGGCTGGAAATTCAACATCCAGATGTATACAATATTCAGGAAAGACAGGCAAAAAGGAAAAGGAGGTGGGGTAGCATTGCTAGTTAAACATAGAAACATAGAAGATAATAGCAGGAGTAGGCCATTCGGCCCTTCGAGCCTGCTCCGCCATTCAATGAGATCATGGCTGATCATCCAAATTCAGTACCCTGTCCCTGCCTTCTCCCCATATCCCTTGATCCCTTTAGCCTTAAGAAATATATCTAACTCCATCTTGACTATATTTAATGAACTGGCCTCCACCGCCATCTGTCGCAGAGAATTCCACAGGTTCACCACTCTCTGGGTGAAGAAATTCCTCCTCATTTCAGTCCTAAATGGCTTACCCCTTATCCTTAGACTATGACCCCTGGTTCTGGACACCCCGGCCATCGGAAACATCCTTCCTGCATCTAGTCTGTCCAGGCCTGACAGAATTTTATAGGTTTTGATGAGATCCCCTCTCAATCTTCTAAACTCCAGTGAGTAAAAGCCCAATCGACACAATCTCTCCTCATACGTCATTCCTGCCATCCCAGGTATCAGCCTGGTGAATCTTTGCTACACTCCTTCCATGGCAAGAACGTCCTTCCTCAGATAAGGCGACCAAAACTGCACACAATGCTCAAGGTGCGGTCTCACCAAGGCCCTTTACAACTGCAGCAAGACATCCTTGTTCCTGTACTCAAACCCTCTTGCTACGAAAGCCAACATACCATTTGCCTTCTTAACCGCCTGCTGCACCTGCATGCTTACCTTCAGCGACTGGTGCACAAGAACACCCAGGTCTCTTTGCACTTCCCCTTCTCCCAATCTATTGCCATTCAAATAATAATCTGCCTTCCTGTTTTTGCCACCAAAGTGGATAACCTCACATTTATCCACATTATCGTGCATTTGCCATGTTTCTGCCCAACCACCCAACCTGTTCAAATCGTACTGGAGTTTCACGACATCCTCCTCACAGCATACCCTCCCACCCAGCTTTGTGTCGTCTGCAAATTTGGAGATATTACATCCAATTCCCTCGTCCAGATCATTAATATATATTGTGAACAGCTGCGGTCCTAGGACCAATCCTTGCGGTACCCCACTAGTCACTGCCTGCCACTTGGAAAATGACCCGTTTATTCCAACTCTTTGCTTTCTGTCCGCCAACCAGTTCTCTATCCAAGTCAATACCTTGCCCATTAATTTAACCAAGTTTGGCAGTTTGATTTTTTTTAAAGAATAAATGTAGCTACTTTTTAGTTGCCACAACACTCCTGATACTAACTAACCAGGAAATTACAGAATGTGACTGTTGAACTATGTAAAACTGACAAGTAACCAATGAAATAACAGAAAATGCTGGAAAAACTCAGCAGGCCAGGCAACATCCATGGAGAGAAAATAGAGTCAACGTTTCAGGTCAAACCCTTTGTCAAGACTGAAGGCTAGGCTGGGAGAGAACAAAAGAGAAGTGAAGAGACATTAAGAGGTATTCAAAATGAGATGAGATGGTGATAGGACTAGTGGAGACAAAAGATGGCTCTAGATTAGGTGTGAAATGCGCTGGCAGAATGGGAGACAGCTGCCATGTAGGAGAGAAAAAAAAGCGGGTGGGGGGGGGGTGGGAAAGGGCCAAAACAAAGGTGTGGGTAAAAAATAAGTCAAAATGTAATAGGGGCCGAGGTTATGATCTGAAATTGTTGAACTCAATATTGAGTCCGGAAGGCTGCAAAGTGCCTAATCGGAAGATGAGGTACTGTTCCTCGAGTTTATGCTGAGCTTCCGTGGAACAATGCAAGAGCCCGAGTACAGTGAGGTCTGAATGGGAATGGGGTGGTGAATTAAAATGACAGGCGACCGGAAGCTCAGGGTCATCCTTACGGACTGAACGGAGGTCTTCCGCAAAGCGGTCACCCAATCTGCGTTTGGTCTCCCCAATGTAGAGGAGACCACATTGTGAGCAGCGAATACAATATGGTACTAGATTGCAAGAAGTACAAGTAAATCGCAGTTTCACCTGGAAGGGGTGTTTGGGGCCCTGGACAGTGGGAAGGGGGGAACGTATAAGGGCAGGTGTTGCATCGCCTGCACTTGCATGAGAAGGTGCCGGGCGAAGGGGAAGGGGTGCTGAGGGTGATAGAGGAATGGACTAGGGCCTCTCGGAGGGAGTGCTCCCTACGGAATGCTGAAAGGGAAGGGCAGGTGAGGGGAAGATGCGTTTAGTGGTGGGATCACTTTGGAGGTGGCAGAAATGGCGGAGGATGATCCGTTGAATGTGGAGGCTGGTAGGGTGAAAGGTGAGGACAAGGGGAACCTTATCGTGGTTACGGGAGGGAGGGGCAGGGGTGAGGGCAGAAGTGTGGGAGATAGAACGGACACGGTCAAGGACCGTGTCAACCATGGTAGAAGGGAATCCACGGTTGAGGAAAAAGGAAGACATGTCGGAAGCACTGGTGTGGAAGGTGGCATCGTCGGAGCAGATGCGGCGGAGACGGAGAAACTGGGAGAACGGAATAGAGTCCTTACAGGAGGCAGGGTGGGAGGAAGTGTAGTCCAGGTAGCTGTGGGAGTCAGTGGGCTTGTAGTGAATGTTGTTCGGTAACCTATCCCCAGAGATGGAGACGGAGAAGTCGAGGAAGGGAAGGGAAGAGTCAAAGATGGACCATTTCAAGGTGAGGGAAGGGTGGAAATTGGAGGCAAAGTGAATGAAATTGCCTAGTTCAGGGCGAGAACAGGAAACGGCACCGATACAGTCATCAATGTACCGGAAAAAGAGGTGAGGAAGGGGACCAGAGTAGGACTGTAACCACTGAAACTGCACTAACCTGACAGCTGCAAGTGATTACTGATGATCCATTTAAATAATGTCCCTGGAGCCAGCTTAGAAACATAGAAGATAGGAGCAGGAGTAGGCCATTCGGCCCCTAGAGCCTGCTCCGCCATTTAATGAGATCATGGCTGATTATCCAAATTCAGTACCCTGTCCCTGCTTTCTACCCATATCCCTTGATCCCTTTAGCCTTAAGAAATATATCTAACTCCTTCTTGAATATATTTAATGAATTGACCTCAACTGCCTTTTGTGGTAGAGAATTCCATAGGTTCACCACTTTCTGGGTGAAGAAATTTCTCCTCATCTGTCCTAAATGGCTTACCCCTTATCTTTAGACTCTGACCCCTGGTTCTGGACTCCCCCACCATCGGGAACATCGGAAACTTCCTTCCTGCATCTAGTCTGTTAGAATTTTATAAGTTTCAATGAGATCCCGTCTCATTCTTCTAAACTCCAGCGAATATAAGACCAATCGACCCAATCTCTCCTCATACGTCATTCCTGCCATCCCAGGTATCAGTCTGGTGAATCTTCGCTGCACTCCCTCCATGGCAAGAATATCCTTCCTCAGATAAGGTGACAAGCACTGCACACAATGCTCAAGATGTGGTCTCACCAAGGCCCTGTACAACTGCAGCAAGACATCCTTGCTCCTGTACTTGAATTCTCTCGCTATGAAGGCCAACATACCATTTGCCTTCTTAACTGCCTGCTGCACCTGCATGCTTACATTCAGCGAATGGTACACAAGGACACCCAGGTCTCGTTGCACTTCCCCTTCTTGCAATCTGATGCCATTCAGATAATAATCTGCCTTCCTGTTTTTGCCACCAAAGTGGATAACCTCGTGTTTATCCACATTATACTGCATCTGCCATGCATCTGCCCAATCACCCAACCTATCCAAATCATACTGGAGCTTTTTGGCATCCTCCTCACAGCACACACGCCCACCCAGCTTTGTGTCGTCTGCAAACTTGGAGATATTACATCTAGTTCCCTCGTCTAGATCATTAATATATATAGTGAATGGCTGTGGTCCTAGCACCGATCCCTGCGGTACTCCACTAGTCACTGCCTGCCACTCAGAAAAAGACTCGTTATTCCAACTCTTTGCTTACTGTCTGCCAACCAGTTCTCTATCCAAGTCAGTACCTTACCCCCAATCCCATGTGCTTTAACTTTACACGCTAATCTCTTATGCGGGACCTTATCGAAAGCCTTCTGAATAGACATGCTGGCGCCGGCCAGCTCTTAAGGGGTGGGTCAATTAGGATCAGCAGCCACACTCATCGCCCTGTAGGCCTCAAAATCGGCACTGTGCATTCTGTGGCGTTACAAACTTTGACCAGATGGGGAGGGTGAGGCAGAGAGCAGAGCGCTTTACCGATGGGGCATTGGATGCTTTGGTTGGCACAGTGGAGCGCTGGCGAGCAGTACTGTACCCTGACAATGGCAGGAGGCCTCATCAGAACGAGTACCGCAGAGCTTGGAGGGAAGCTTCTCAAAGAGTCAACTCCAGCAGCGTGGTGCCCAGGACTCCTGTGCAATGCAGGAAGAAGTTCAACGATCTCACTTGGGTCATTAGGGTGAGTGGCTTTTTGGCAATCTTCTTCATCCCTCCATCTGTACCTGACTTTATGGCCAGAGGGTGCATGATGCCCCAATGGCCATCTGTCAGCCAGCACCCTTGGCCCTTTCTGGGAACGCACATTCAACTCAGGGCATAATGTAAGGGCTGATCCACCATGGGGGGCATGAGATGACAACTCAGGGCATACTGTAGGGGCTGTTCCACCATGGGGGGCATAAGATGACAATTCAGGGCACACTAAGGGCTGTTCCACCATGGGGGGCATGAGATGACAACTCAGGGCATACTGCAAGGGCTGTTCCACCATGGGGGGCATGAGATGACAACTCAGGGCACACTAAGGGCTGTTCCACCATGGGGGGCATGAGATGACAACTCAGGGCATACTGCAAGGGCTGTTCCACCATGGGGGGCATGAGATGACAACTCAGGGCAACATGTTTCATCACTTCCCGTCCTTTCTCCTGCAGATCAAGCTGGCCAGGAACCGGAGGGAACAGATTCATACCGGAGGAGGCCGTCCTCAGCTGCAGACACTGACGGAGGAAAGATTCCACCAGATTGTTGGAGGCCGGATGAGTGGTCCTGTCACCACTGGAGCTGCTGACCCCATTGTGCACAGCGATGGTAAGGTCGTCACCTTTTTGAACTGTCTCCTTCCACTTGCTCCCCCCACCAGCATACTTTTTCACTCTGGACCCATGTCAGAGCATTGCAGCACTCTTGCATCCCTTGCTGCCACCCTGTCCTTTCGCTAAAGCCACTCTTCAACCTCCCTGCTTTCAGCTGCTGCATCACCAGCTTGGGAGCCGGGCCATCAAGCTGCCAGGGACACTGACTCCGGAGGAGACGAGCAGGAGGAAGCCGGACCATCCGTACCACCCTCAGGCGAGCCAGCCCATCTGCAGTCTGGGGATAGTGCTTCCCTGGAGGGGAGCGGGGTGGATGGCTCTGAGGAGGAACCAGTTGCAGGAACCAGCGGGCTCCAGCAACGCAAGGGGGGTAGGGAAACTCGAGAGCCGTCTCCCCGGAGGGCGAGTCAGGCCACGATGACTGCTGCAGAAATGAGCACCCAGGCTCGGCTGAGGCACACTGAGCAGATGGCTGCAGTGGCAAGGATGCCTGAATCCAGCGAGACACTGGCAAGGAGTGTGCAAGACTTCGGGGCAGCCCTGGAAAAGACTGCCCAGGGCTTCGGTACATCACTGGAAAGGACTGTCCAGGGCTTGACCGAAGCACTGGCACCTGCCACGCAAGTGCTGAGTGCTGCCACGCAGTCACTCGTTGGCCTCATGCAGAGGCAGATTGAGGCCACGCAAGCACTGACTGCTGCCACCCTCGATGGATCAGGCAGGATTACCCGGGGTCCTTGCAGCACCACAGCAGGCCAGCAATCGGTGGACCAGCCGATGGGTACGCATGCTGCGGTGCTGCCCCGTCAGAGTGCCAGTGTGTCGGCCGACCACGGAGCAGGTGTCCGCTCTCAGGATGTCAGCAATCCTGATGCCACCGCTGGCACATCTTCACTGCAGCTGCCATCACCTGCAGGACAGACTGCTTCCACCCATGCCCAGTTGGAGCAGTCAGCATCCGGGCCCTCCAAGCCCAGAGGCCGTCCCTCAGGGGCATCTTCGCTTTCGGACAGTCAGCAGGCGTCCCCCAGCCTTCATGCAGCCACTGGGGTCCCATTACGGAGGAGCTGCAGGGAGGGAAGGGGCCGTTCTCGCAAGAGAAGTAGATCACCATCAAAGGGGAAAGAGTAGAAGGTGCTGCGGAGACGTCTTATTTCTAGAAATCAAGGCCGTGGATGCTGGTCTGAATGTTAGTAATGTTTTGGATAGTCTCCCGGGTGTGCGAGCCACTTGGTCTGAATGTTAGTAATGTTTTGGATAGTCTCCCGGGTGTGCGAGCCACTTATATGTTAGTTTGTTAGTTAAGCTTTCTGTTGCCATTGCTTTGTCATGTTGGAAGGGAGCACATTTTTCAAAATAAACAAATTATTTTATTTACACTGGCCATGTCTGCTATTTACATTCATACTGGCCTTCATAGGCTTTGGGTTATCTGAATGGTTCCATTCCTGGTCTTCGATTGGCACCAAGCATTCCGAGAGAGGGGCCTAGAACTGACTTCTTATCAGCCTCTGACGAACGGCCCTTCCAGTTTCTGGGACCCTCCCATCTTGGTCCTCCTCCTCCTCCTCCTCCTGCTCCTCCTCTGCTGGTCCTTCAATGTCTGCTGGCATTGGCTGGGTGTGCAGGGTGGTGAGGTAATGGAGCATGCAGCAGACAACGACGAAGTGGGAGACTCGCTCTGGTGAGTACTGCAAGGTGCCTCCCGAATGGTCCAAACAGCGGAACCGTTGCTTCAGCACGCCGATTATGTGCTCCACAATGTTCCTCGTCGCCTGATGGCTGACGTTGTAGCGCTCTTCTGCAGGGGTGCTGGGCGAACGGAGCGGGGTCATCAGCCATGGGCACAGAGAATAGCCCGTGTCACCGAGAAGCCAGCCTTTTGGGTGAGCCGGGGCCTCAAAAAGGTCTGCTACTGAAGTCTGGCACAGGATGAATGCGTCATGGCTGCTGTCTGGGAACTGAGCATTGACCGCGAGGATCAGCTGCCGGTGGTCACAGACCAGCTGCACATTCAAGGAGTGGAACCCCTTGCGGTTGTGGAAGTCCTCAGGATTCAAAACAGGCGCCCGCAAAGCCACGTGCGTGCAGTCAATGGCGCCCTGCACCATGGGGAAGTCCGCTATTGCCGCGAAGCTCTCTGCGCGCTCCCGCTGCTTCTCCGGTGTCACAGTGAAGGAGATGTACTGCCGCCGCCTTTTAAACAGGCCATCTGTTACTTGCCGGATGCAGCTATGCACCGCAAACTGGGAGATGTTGGCAATGTCCCCAGTTGCTGCCTGAAAGGAGTCGGTCGCATAGAAATTCAGTGCTACTGTAATCTTGACAGCCACCGACAGAGAGGTCCTGCACCTTATCTGCAGCAGCAGATATGCCTGAAGCAGGTGGCACAGCTCAGTCACCACCTCCTTTCTGAATCGCAGCCTCCTAATACACTGCTCCTCCGACATGTTGAGGTAAGAGAACTGCTGCCTGAATACCCTGGCAGCGTAAGGTCTGGTGTGGTGACGTCTGTTGGCCCTCCTCCGGCTGGCCATTCCTGGCCCTCTCTCCCTCCGTCTCTGTGCCCTTTCCAGATGGTCGAGCAGCAGGACGTTCCCCTCCAAAGCAGCCCCCATAATAATAGATAACAAGAAATTATACAGGGTGTAAACGCTCACCAACAGCAAGGTGATGGTCTGAAGGCTGAAGGTCCTCTGGCAGTGCTGGGTCACTAGTGATATGGCTCTCAGAGTGCAACTCTGTGAAAATCTCAAAGAAGTTGTGCTCCCAAAATGGCTGTCGCTTTTATACCAGTGCAGCCCCACTCTAGACAGCTCCTCAATACTGGGTTAATGTCCTCTGAATACTGGGTTGACGTCCAGCGGCAGTATTTACATCCGATCGGTGCAGGTGGCCCCACATTGTAAAGGCTAAGTTGGTTTCTTAGCCTTGGTTGCTGCCCACCTCGGAGAAGATTCTCCAAAAATAAAATCTACAAGAATGGCAACAGGACACCACCTCAGCTATTCTATCTTCGTCAGTGGTTCAAGCATCTTATTTGAGAGTCTTGATTTAAAGCCAGCCCTAGGGCGGAACACAACTGAAACAGGTGTAAAGCTGCTTAAATATGTACATCGGGGTTCTACACTGGTTGAAGGACCCCAATTGCAAAATTCAGGCACAAATGAACTGAGTGTGTGCCCCGCACACTTTGTCTAGTTGTAGCAACTGCAGCTGTAGTGCATAGTCCACCTAGTGAATTCCTTGTTTTACTTCAAATTGTCCAAAGGATCTTTCAGCCCAGCTAAATCATTGGAGCAGCAGGTGAAACCTCAGTTGAAAAATTTGTTCGAAATACAGCAGGGGAGAAATTCGACTTGCGTCTAAAGTACTGGTCTCAAAATTGCGGGAGCGCTGGCAGATTGGGTTGCGGTGGTGGGAGGAGGCGGTGGGGTTGTTAATCCGGGAGGGGTGGCCTCAAGCATGCGGACAGGGGTCCAAAATATTTTTGTGGGCTCAGGAGGAACACTCCTGCTACTCCTGGGCTCAGCAAATTAAACACTGAAGATTTCTTGGGCCATTTTTTGGACCAGCCTCCAGCAGTCCCTTGAATAACCGTGAGTTAGGCAGCTCAACACCTGGTACAACTGGATAGAGTATGTGGGGCATGCGCTCTGCTCATTTGTGCCTGGATTTTGCAATTGGTGTCCTTCAACCAGTATAGGACCACGACGTGCATATTTAAGCAGCCTGTTTCAGGTGGGCATGATGCTCACCCATTTACAGGCCCAACTGAATATTATACGAACATACGAATTAGGAGCAGGAGTAGGACACTCGGCCCGTCAAGCCTGCTCCGCCATTCAATAAGATCATAGCTGATCTGATTCGTCCACATTCCCGCCTACCCCCGATAACTTTTCACCCCCTTGTTTACCAAGAATCTATCTACCTCTGCCTTAAAAATATTCAAAGACTCTGCTTCCACCGCCCTCTGAGGAAGAGAGTTCCAAAGACTCACGAGATCTCTGAGAAAAAAATTCTCCTCATCTCTGTCTTAAATGGGCAACCCCTTATTTTTAAACAGTGACCCCTAGTTCTAGATTCTCCCACAAGAGGAAACATCCTCTCCACATCCACCCTGTCCAGACCCCACATTTCAATCAAGTCACATCTTACTCTTCTAAACTCCAGCAGATACAAGCCTAGCCTGTCCAACCTTTCCTCATAAGACAACCCGCCCATTCCAGGTATTAGTCTAGTAAACCTTCTCTGAACTGTTTCTAACGCATTTACATCCTTCCTTAAATAAGGAGACCAATACTGTACACAGTACTCCAGATGTTGTCTCACCAATGCCCTGTATAACTGAAGCATAACCTCCCTACTTTTGTATTCAATTCCCCTTGCAATAAATGATAACATTCTATTAGCTTTCCTAATTACTTGCTGTACCTGCATAGTAATCTTTTGTGATTCATGCACTAGGGCACCCAACTCCCTCTGCATCTCAGAGCTCTGCAATCTCTCACCATTTAAATAATATTCTTCTTTTTTATGCTTCCTGCCAAAATGGACAACCTCACATTTTCCCACATTATACTCCATGTCATGAATCTTATCATTCATGAAGAAATGACTCATGAAATAACACTGGGTGGCCAGCTGGTGGCGCCGTCAAAGGAGTATAAATACTCGGGCGTGGGCCCAGCTTGCCCAGGATGTTTTTGTAACCAGGAACTAGTGATGTAACTAGAATCTCATGGTTGGGAAACAGTTGATTAAAGCCTTGTTTTATACTCAAATCAAGTGCTTAGTAGTTATTTTACATCAATTTAATCAACTGAGCTGCTCCACAATCTGAGTGGTGTTGGGAACAGAAGGCTATGACTCAAACTTTAGAAGGGAACTTGGATGAAGTAATCAATCCATCATGGAGAAACACTCAGACCCACCCGTTTCAACCTGGACCCGAATTCCCTTACAGCTGCTAAGGTATGGAAACACTGGTATCGTACCTTTAGCAACTTCCTTGAGGAGTGTGGTGAGAATGCGCCTAATAAGTTATGAATGTTTACCAATTACGTATCCCCTCATGTGTTTGACTATATCAAAGACTGGTAGACTATGACGCCGCTATCCAAATACTACAGCAACTATATGTTAAGGCCACAAACAAAATTTTTGCTCGGCATCTACTGGCCACAACTCGGCAACAACCCGAGGAATCACTTGACGAATTCCTTCAGAAACTTCGCAGGCTCAGCAAGGGTTGTAATCTTAAAGCTATCACAGCTAAGCAGTACCAAGAGGAGTTAATTTGTGATTCCTTTATTAATGGAATTGCATCTCCCTTCATATGCCAGCGTCTGTTGGAGAATAAAACCCTCGAGTTACAGGCTGCCTATGACCAGGCATGTTCTCTGGACTTAGCAAAGAGGAATGCAGATACCTATCTTTCACCACGTGCATGGGCTGCTGCTATCACTTTTAGAGACTCCTTCGATAGGCATCGGACGGAAGCCCTCAGTGATGATGACTCCAACCTGGCTGATGACAACCCTACCCGAGATGCCTTCACTGATGATGACCCTGCCCAAGTGACATCTTGGCAATCTGGAAGGAAGTGTTTCTTCTGTGGAGGTGCATCCCACTATAGGAAATTTTGTCCTGCTCGTAACGCAGTCTGCAATCACTGCAGTAAGAAAAGCCACTTTTCTAAGGTATACCGGTCGAGAGTCTCTGTTTGTTTTGCAGCTACTATCTATAAAACTGCTCCTCCCCCAAGAGTCACTGCTAAGGTTACAGCTGCTATCTATAAAACTGCTCCTCCCCCAAGAACCACTACTAAGGTTGCAGCTGTCAAGGGTAAAACTGCCCCTCCTCCCATCACAACTGTTTTTCCCCAAAGCCTGTCCCATGCAGCCACGAAGGTTTCAGTAAATGGACACATTTTGAGTGCACTAATCGACTCATGCAGCTCTGACAGCTTCATTAGTGAGCGGGCTGTCAGTAAGTTAAAACTGCGTATTTACCCCTTGGACAGGGAAATTGCAATGGCTCTGACAACACTGACCACCAACTCTTCTGGCTTTTGTCTTGTCGACCTTATTCTCAATGGCCACACTTATTTCTCCACCCGGCTCAGGGTGCTCAAAAACCTATGCAGTGATGTGCTCCTGGGACAGGATTTCCAGAAACTACACAAAGACTCACTTTCGAGTTTGAAGGGTCAAAGCCGGAGCTTACTATTTCCAAAGTACCATTTTGTGCGCTTTCGGCGGCTTCGCTCGACGAGCCCTCCTTGTTTACCAATCTTTCCCCCCGATGTAAGCCCATAGTCACTAAATCATGATGTTTCAGCCAAGATGATTGATCCTTTATCGAGGCAGAAATCTCTCGCCTTCCAGCTGATGATATCATTGAGCCACGTTCATCTTCCTGGCGGGCTCAAGTCATCATTGTTAAAAATCCTCTGAAGCAACACAAGAAATGTCTTTGCATAGATTACTCGCAAACTATTAACCAGTATACCGACCTGGATGCCTACCCACTACCACGCATCGATGACATGGTCAATAACCTTGCCAACCAGAGGTATTTTCAACTTTTGGTTTAAAGAGCGCATACCATCAAGTACTGTTAAAGGACTCTCACAAAAAGTATACGGCTTTTGAGGCCAATGGTCGGCTTTACCAGTTTTGTCACCTTCCATTTGGGGTCACCAATGGGGTGGCTGTCTTTCAATGGGCAATGGATAGCCTAGTCAAACAGGTGAACTTAACGGACACTTTTCCATATCTAGATAATATCACCATTGCTGGCCATGACCAGAAGGAGCATGATGCCAACCTCCAGAAATTTTTTGACATTCGCCATCGTCACAACTTAACCTTAAATGACTCCAAATCTGTAAAATCAGTACCATCAGTCAACATCCTTGGCTACTGGGTGGGCAACGGTGTCATCAAACCGGATCCGGAATGAATTTGTCTGCTTCGGGAGCTCCCTCCCCCTACGAATCTCGGCTCTCATCAGGCACGCGGCATGTTCGCCTATTATGCGAAGTGGATACCCCACTTCTCCGACAAGATCCAGCCCTTGCTTCATGCAAAGTCATTTCTATTGGAGGGAACAGCTATTTCAGCTTTCAACCTCAAGTGACAACTGGAAAAAGCCACGCTTCGTTCCATCGATGGAAATCTTCCCTTCGTGGTCGAGTGTGATGCATCGGAGGTGGCGATCTCGGCTACCTTGAATCAAGGTGGTCGACCCGTTGCATTTCTGTCCAGAACTTTGCAGGGTAGTGAGCTCCATTATCCTCCTGCCACGAAGGAGGCTACGGCTATCATCAAAGCAGTACGTAAATGGAGTAATTTTCTCGCTTGTCGCCATTTCACGCTTATAACTGATCAGCGCTCCGTGGCCTTTATGCTGGATAACCGGAAACGCACTAAGATCAAGAATAACAAAATACAACTCTGGAGGATGGAATTGGCCGCCTTTGGCTACACCATACATTATCAACTCGGCAAAGAGAATGTGGCCCTGGATACCCTCACGTGTGCATTCTGCTCTTCTATGTTAACTTCGACTCTTGCGGATCTTCATACTGACTTATGCCATCCTGGCATTACTCGTATGTTGCACTTTGTGCGATCTAAAAATCTCCCATTTTCTATGGAAGATGTGAGAAGAACTTGCTCCATCTGTAGAATTTGTGCAGAATTAAAACCGCAATTCTTCCGTCCATCGGATGGCTCGCTCATACAAACTATACAGCAACTCAGCATTGATTTTAAAGGGCCATTGCCTTCCTCAACGTGAAACACCTATTTACTTACTATGGTGGACAAATATTCACACTTTCCCTTATCCCAATATGCTTACTTCCACAGTGATCAAATGCCTCGATCAAGTCTTTTCCCTTTGCGGTACGGTAAATTTGATCCACTCTGATCGGGGTCCCTCCTTCATGTCAAGTGAACTCAAAAGTTATCTTTCCCAAAGGGGAATTGCCACAAGTAAAACGACACCGTATCATCCCATCGGTAACGGACAGGTTGAGAGATACAACGCTATCATTTGGAATGCTGTTCGTCTTGCACTGAGGTCACACAACCTACCAGACCAGCAGTGGGAAACTGTGCTCCCTGACACGTTGCATTCCATCAGGTCTCTTCTTTCTATGTCCACCAATGTCACACCTCACGAGCGATTCTTCAGGTTCCAGCTTCGCTCCACTCATGGGACGTCCCTACCATCATGGTTGGCAGCTCCTGGCCCCGTGCTGCTCCGAAGATTCGTCCAATCTTCCAAAAACAATCCCCTCGTCGACAAGGTGGAACTAACAGACGTTAATCCCACATAAGCGCACGTGCGGTACCCTGATGGCCGGGAGTCCACCATTTCATTCCAAGATCTGGCTCCCTGTCCAACCGGTCCCATGGACCCAACTGATAGAGAGACCCATAGTAATGATGCCGACACTCTGCGCTCCTTTGAGGATGATGCCCTACCTGGGACATCAAGGGATCTGCCGGCTACTCCACTGGATCAACTCGGGGAGCCGAGCGTTCCCCACAGGATGGCCACCCGAAGCCAGGACGCCGGTCAATCCCCAGCTACCAAGCAAGATGAAGCCAGCTCTGCACCTGTGGGGACCCACACCCGGAGTCACGATCTCCCCAGTCTCCCTCAGGCCGATCAAGGCAACACGGGCCCTGTCGATCTACCAGTACGGACCAAGCAACCCAGGGACCAAGGCACAGTCCGAGGAGACGTGCCTTCGAGCCACAAACAAAGATCTAAAAGATTACGGTTATTCGTGGTCCATCTAATCCGCTAGAAGGAAGTCATCGGACTTCCAAATCTTTCAGGTGGAAAGAATGTCATGAATCTTATGATTCATGAAGAAATGACTCATGAAATAACACTGGGCAGCCAGCTGGTGGTCTCGTCCAAGGAGTATACATACTTGGGCGTGGGCCCAGCTTGCCCAGGATGTTTTTGTAACCAGGAACTAGTGATGTAACTAGAATCTCATGGTTGTGAAACAATTGATTAAAGCCTTGTTTTATACTCAAACCAAGTGCTTAGTAGTTATTTTACATCACTCCATTTGCCAGATCTTTGCCCACTTACTTAATCTATCTATATCCCTTTGCAGCCTCCTTGTGTCCTCTTCACAATTTACTTTCCTACCTATCTTTGTGTCATCAGCAAATTTAGCAAACATACCTTTGGTCCCTTCATCCAAGTCATTTATATAAATTGTAAAATGTTGGGGCCCCAGCACTGATCCCTGTGGCACACTACTTGTTACATCTTGCCAATCAGAAAATTACCCATTTAAGCCTACTCTGTTTCCTGTTAGCTAGCCAATCTTCTATCCATGCCAATATGTTACCGCCTACACCATGATCTTTTATTTTCCGCAATAACCTTTCATGTGGCACCTTAGCAAATGCCTTCTGGAAGCCTAAGTACAGTACATCCACCGGTTCCCCTTTATCCACAGCACATGTTACTTCCTCAAAGAACTCCAATAAATTGGTTAAACATGATTTCCCTTAGCCACTTCTTTTAAGACCCTAGGATGAAGTCCATCAAGTCCCGGGAACTTGTCAGCCCTGTTAGAAACTAGGGGTGTCTAAAAATGTATATGGCTTTTAAATAATATAAGTTTTGTTTTCCTGGGAAGCTTGCATTAGAATTTGAGATAGTCTTTTTAATCAGTTAGATTAGGTGAAACATAAACATTCCACACGAGGGCCCATAGGATGGTCCTGCCAGGCTAGTTATCTGTTGTTTGTAAGTTAGGGTTTTGACTTTGTTAATGTATCTTTAATTTGGCCAGTGAAGGCCCAGCCTATGTTTCTTCCATTATTACTAATAACCATATTATAATCTCCACAGATAGAATTTGGAGTTTGTTTAGCAGAACTGTTTGTGAAGATAATTAACATTTAATTAGGAAAAGACATAGAATGAAAGTAAGGTATCCATCTTAGAATGGACCATTTGCTAGATGAAGGTGAGATAGCGACTGGTTAATGTGCGATGATTAAGAGGGACAGGGCCGGGCCTTGTACTTGCTAGGAAAAAGGGGGAGAGAGTAAAAAGAGGTAAGATGGATTCCAATGGAGGAACATTCAAAATGTAAAAACAAGAAAGATAAATTGGATGAAGTAATGAGACCTTCTTTTGGGGAGGGCTTTCATCCAAACACCAAGACAAAGAACTTAAGCTGTCATTGGTTGATGAAGTTTTGGAGGAACCTCTATAGGTTAAATGGTCTTGTCCATAACTTGGCCTCAGGCCCACCCCTAAAAACAGAATAAAAAGTGACAACCCAAGGGCTTGCACACAGACTGCGGAAGGGAGAGCCGAACAGCTGGTTGAACGCTCTTTTAAGAGTGATCCCATGCTCACCATCGAAGGCCTGAGAGAGAGAGAGAGAGAGAGAGAGAGAGAGAGAGAGAGAGAGAGAGAAGAGAGAGACCAGAAGACAGAGAACTGTTTACGCATGCCAGCTGTCTGTCCGATCGGGTCCGGTACCAGCTGCTTGTCACGGGTGTATGTTTTTGCTGTATTACTAGTGTGTTATATTCCGTCCTAAACTCTGATTAAACACAATGGCCTAGAAATTCAGTTGGCGCCGCGCCAGGGCTTTAGCGCCGGAAAGTTAGCGCCGGCGCTAAGTCCCCCTGCGCGCGCCAAAAATTCAGTAACGCCGCGCCCAAACGGCTGCCGGCGCTACTGAAGGGTGTTTGCGCCTGAAAATGGGCGCTACCTGCCGCTTTGCAACGCTATTCCGGCGCTGCGGCGCCCAATTCGGTGCGGCAGGCTCGGGAAGTGCAGGCCTCCTCCTTCAGTTAAGGAGGAGCTGCCTGCACCCGCCCGCTGGCCGGTAAACTCATCAGAAAAATGAGCCCGGCACCTCGGGGAAGTGCCAGGCTCGCAGCCCGGAAGCATCTGTTCCGCGGGGGGGGGGGGGGGGTGGGGGGAGAGGGGGGTGGAGGAGTCCGGCGGGAAAGCGGCCGGCC
The DNA here is from genome assembly GCF_052327205.1 of Somniosus microcephalus. Lineage (NCBI taxonomy): Eukaryota > Metazoa > Chordata > Chondrichthyes > Squaliformes > Somniosidae > Somniosus > Somniosus microcephalus. The sequence goes on along the minus strand of NC_140998.1, from coordinate 93,294,530 downwards.
GCCGCGCGACCTTAAGGCGCAGGCGCTAACTGATGTAAGACTCTGTTGCCAGAGTCTTAGTTGCGGCTGCCACGGGGCGAGGCGGCCGCAACTGAATTTCGGTGCTGGGGCCCGTCGGCATGGCAACCGGGACGCTGCGCACACCGATGACGTCATCGGTGCCGGCGCAGCGCAACCAGTCTACCGCCGATTCTAGGGCCCCAGGGAATTTCTAAACTGGCCATAACTCCGGCGCTAGGCTCTCTAGCGCCTCAAATGCGGCGCTAAGGCTACTCAATTTCTAGGCCAATATACCCACCATATTGGTTTGCACTTGATCCTGTTTACCAGAGACACGTGAATCCCTACAGCCCGCAGCTCCAACAATTTGCTCAGTACCACTTCCCTGGTGATTATAATTTTCTTGAGTTTCTCCCTCCTGTCCAGCTCCTGATTTATAACTATTTCTGGGATGTTACTTGTATCCTCTATGGTGAAGACTGATGCAAAATTCCTGTTCAATTCAACTGCCATCTCCTTATTTTCCATTATTAATTTCCCAGACTCACTTTTTATATGACCAACGCTCACTTTGTTAAGTCTTTTCTTTTTAAAATATCTATAGAAACTCTTACTGTCTGTTTTTATATTTCTAGCTATCTTTCTCTCGTACTCTAATTTTTCTCTCCTTATTAATCTTTGTCATTCTTTGCTGTTTTTTATATTCTGTCCAATCTTCACACCTGCCACCCACCTTTGCGCAATTATATGCTTTTTCTTTAAGTTTAATACTGGCCCAGAAATTCGGGTCGGGGCTGTTAAGTCTGTGTGTTCTAGTTATTGTTAATAAGAATCACTGCACACAGACCACAAGAATAAATTCAACAGGTCTTTACTAGTCGAAGGTCAGGCTGAACTAAAAGATACAAGACGCTATACAGGCTTATATACCCGAGTGGTCACTACCGGTATTACAGTACACACACACACTACAATTCCTCCCCTTTTAGATAATTAGTACATAACATTTTAAGTAATCATTAATTAACATGTTTACAAGAACAATAATCTACACATTTGCTGCAGTTAATCAATTATAAGTCAGTCTCTCTGGAGGCTTCCTGACTCGGTCCGGATAACGCCTCGGTGGCGTAGTAGTTTTTGGTGGTGTAGTAGGTTTTTTGGCAAGGTCGATTCGGCTCGAATGCCAGTGTCGGGTTCATCTGGTTCCAGTATCACTGGATCGGAGGTAGATACTATGGGTATCTCTGCTTCATCATTAGGCGTATAGAGTTGTGGTGTAGGTTGTCCCTTTTTGGATGACTATGATCTGGTCAGCATGGCGCCTTATTATGCTTTCACCAATGTCCACGGTATACATCAGCGGTCCTAGTCGTGTGCAAATAGTTCCAGGCTGCCATTTCTCGGTACGGTAGTCCCGGGCCAAAACTTGTTGACCTATCTGGAAGGTTCTAGTTGGCCTTTCATTCATGCCTTGAAATTGCCAGTTCTTTACATCCCTTCTGATGTTTGGCTTGATCAAATCCAGCCGGCATCTTAGTCTTCTATTGAAAAAACATCATGGCGGGAGTTTGGTTTGTAACCACATGTGTTGCATTCCTGTACGCAAACAAGAAGTTATCTACCTTATGTTGTAGATTTATGTCTTCATTACCATGGCCTTTTTGAAGGTCTGGACAAACCTTTCAGCTAATCCATTGGTGGCGGGATGGTATGGGGCGGACGTGTAGTGCTTAACCCCATTGTTTTTTAAGAACTTCCTGAATTCTTCGGACACAAATTGCGGTCCATTATCAGAACAGATCTGTTCCGGCAGCCCATTCCTGGCAAATATGGTCCTTAATACTGTGATGGTTTTTTTCCATGGTGGTGGAGGACATCTTTATTACCTCCGGCCACTTGGAGTGTGCATCCACCGCGATTAAGAACATAGAGTCCATAAATGGACCAGCAAAGTCGATATGTACCCTTTGCCATGGAGATGAGGGCCACTCCCATGGATGCAGAGGAGCTTGTGGTGGGGCGTTTTGGACCTTCTGGCATCCTAGACAGCTCTTGGTCATTTCTTCGATGTCTCCATCGATACCTGGCCACCACACGAACGCTCTGGCTAGGTTCTTCATTTTCACTCCACCCAGATGCCCCTCGTGAAGCTCCTTTAGCAGTTTATACTGGAGTTTGGGTGGAATCACCACTCTGGATCCACACATCAAGGTTCCTCGGCACACTGACAGCTGTTCTCTTCTTTGCGAGAATGCTGGCAACAGTGGTTCGCCATGTGCTGGCCATCCCTTCACCGTTAAATCGTAGACTCGTGAGAGAGTCGGGTCATTTCTCGTTTCCTTTTCAATCGTAGAATTTGTTACTGGTAGACATTCCACTATGGTTGAGTGGAACATCTCCACTGGGTCCACTGTAGGCGCCTCTTCTACCGTTGGCAACGGTAGGCGCGATAAACCGTCAGCATTCCCATGCTGTTTTGATCCTTTGTATTCTATGTCATATTGGTGTGCCCCTAGGAAAAGGGACCACCTCTGTAGCCTTTGTGCTGTCATAATGGGAATGCCCTTTTTAGGGTTGAATATGGATACCAACGGCTGGTGGTCTGTCAACAGTGTAAACTTCTGGCCCTGCAGGTAATGATTAAACTTCTTTACTCCCACACAAGGCTGAGAGCCTCCCTATCTATCTGAGCATAGTTGCGCTCAGCGGAGGTCAATGATCTGGATGCAAATGCGACTGGCCTTTCCAAGCCATTTGGCAACTTGTGAGAGAGTACTGCTCCAATACCATAAGGAGAAGCATCACAAGCTAAACGAATAGGTAGCGTTGGATTGAAGTGAGCCAACACTTCCTGAGGTGATCAATGCCTTGCTTTTGCAAAAGGCCTTCTTACAGTCCTCGCTCCACTTCCATGGTACTTCTTTCTGCAAAAGAGCATTCAGCGGGTGCAGCACCGTGGATAGATTTGGCAGAAACTTAAGGTGATAGTTAATCAACCCTAGGAACGACCTCAACTGGGATACATTTTCCGGAGCGGGAGCCTTCACAACAGCTTCGATCTTGTCAGGTGACTTGTGCAGCCCCTCCTGGTCAATGACATGACCACAGTACGAGATCCGTTTCTGAAAGAACTCACATTTCTGGCGATTAACTCGAAGTCCATATTCCTTCAATCTGGTGAGCACCAGCTTCAAATTTGCAATGTGTTCCTCATCGTCATCTCCTGTAATCAGGATATCGTCCAAGTAACATTGAGTGCTTGGAATTCCCTGTAATACCTGCCCCATGGCCCTCTGCCAAATTGCTGGAGCCGAAGCCACTCCAAAAACCAGTCTATTATATCGATACAAGCCTCTGTGCGTGTTGATTGTGAGATACTGGCGCGACTCCTCAACTTCCATCTGTAAGTACGCTTGCGCCAGGTCTATCTTGGTGAAGCGTTTCCCGCCAGACAATGAAGCAAAGATATCCTCAATCCGCAGAAGCGGATATTGCACCGTGTGAAGCACCGGATTAACTGTGATCTTGAAGTCTCCACAGATGCGGACCTTCCCCGGTTCCCCTGGCTTGTTTCTCAATGAACGCTTCATGACGGGAACAATGGGCATGGCCCACTCACTCCACTCCACCTTAGACAGTACTCCTGAACGTTCTAGCCCTTCCAGCTCAGCTTCCACAGCAGGTCGTATCGCACAAGGTACCGGTCTGGCTTTGAAAAATTTTGAGTTTGCATGTTCTGCAATCTTGATTTTTGCCTCAATTCCTCTCAGTGTTCCCAGTCCCTGTTGGAACACCTCTTTAGCCTCATCCAATATTCTGGACAATCGTTCAGGTTTGACATCTTTCTTTCCAGAATCTACCGTTATTGCTTTTAGGGAGTGCCAGTCCATATTTATTTTCCTGATCCACTCCCGTCCCAGAAGTGGTGGACCTCCCTCAGGTAGTACATATAAGTCCATTCCTTGGTGTTCTTTGCCCTTGTGTATCACCTTGACTTTTATCTTTCTGATGGGGTATACTCTTTGCCCTGTGTATGTCTGCAATACTATCTCCGTATCCCGTATGGGAATATGTGTGAATAACCTTTTGTAATCTTGCTTATTCATGACCGTCAACACCGATCCGGTGTCCAATTCCATCTTCACTTGGACTCCTGCTATCTGCAGTGTGACCCAGATAGTTTGTAGGTCAGCTTCCTTACTCACATTGTGAATTCTCAGACTACCCAGTTCCTTGCTGTTGGAGTCTGAATCCGAATTCTGTTCATCCGAACTCTTCTCAGCCACCTTATGTACCTTTCTGCACTTTTCCTGCGGTGACTTTTTGTTGCTGGTCTTCTTTCCTGACCGGCATACTTTAGCTATGTGACCAAGCTTGCCACATTTTCTACATTCCTGGTTTTTAAACCAGCATTGGTTCTGATCGTGTGCTGTCTTTCCACAACGATAACATTTCGCTGTACCCAAAGCCATTTGATCTACGCTGAGTACCGCTGCCTTCAGCTGCATTTCCACAGTGCCTCTCGCTGCGGCTTCGTGCGATGCTGCAATAGTGACAGCCTTATCAAGTGTAAGATCATTCTCTTCAAGCAGCCGCTTTTGTGTTCCTTCTTTCGACAATCCACACACGAATTTGTCTCAGTGCCTCTGTCAGCCTTTCCCCAAACTGACAGTATTTCGCTAGCTTACGCAGTTCAATTAAATACTCCGCGTTGCTTTCCTCTTTCAGTTGCGTTCTCGCATAAAATTTAAATCGTTCCGCTAACATCAGCGGCGTGGGGTTCAAATGATTTCTCAGCACAGCAACAATATTAGCGAAAGCTGGTGATAGAAGATGCTTCAATAGCCCGTATGTCTTCGCACCCATTGAGTTTAGTAAGGTTAGTGCTTTATCTTCATCTGATATTTTATTTGCCTTACAATAAATCTCTATGCGTTCTACATACGTGGTCCAACCTTCAACATCGGCACCGAAATCATTGATGTTACCACGCTTAGGCATCCTCGCAATCTTCTTGAGAAACAAAAAGAAATTTTTCTTTTATTTATTTATTTTTTTCAAAATGGCGGTTTCCCGCGCTGGTCTTCTTCCCCCGCTGGCTGTAATGGCGATTGCCGTATTGCTGCGTTCGCCCTCCCCAGCGGTTCTCAAATCGTGCCTCCCAGCCCCTCTTGCAGTCCGGTCCTTTCCCCCGGCTGAGTACTCCGCGTTTTTTTTATTATTTTTATTTTCTCCCGCGCCTCGCGGCCTCAGTAGCTGCCCGGCCTTTTTCCCCGGTCGCGGTCGAGCTCTCTCTCGATGCTGTTGCGTCTCCCAGCCCGCTTGCAGCCCGGTCTTTTACACCGGCTGCGTTTGCATTCACCGCGGCTCCCGTGCCTTACGCTGCCCCAGTCTCAGCGCCTCTGGCCCCGACTTCTGTCTGGCTCTTTTCCCCGGCCGTGGTCGAGTTCTCCGCCCTTATATCCTCCGTTTTTCCCTCCCCTACTTCACAGCCAACGTGGCCGACTTGCTGCTCGTCGCTGATCGGCTTACCCCACCACCGTGATAGAAGGGATGATCACTGCCTGTTGCTGATGGGAGGCTTCGTGTCAGGATTCTTCCTTGCTCTTCAGACCCGAGTCTTTTCTCAGCAGGATGATGAGGGCGGATGCCTCTTCTCGACGCCCGTTAAACTGCCTTGGATATATCTCTGCCGCAGGGTAAGATCGTCATCGTCGCCACTGTTAAGTCTGTGTGTTCTAGTTATTGTTAATAAGAATCACTGCACACAGACCACAAGAAGAAATTCAACAGGTCTTTACTAGTCGAAGGTCAGGCTGAACTAAAAGATACAAGACGCTATACAGGCTTATATACCCGAGTGGTCACTACCGGTATTACAGTACACAGGGGCTCTTAAAGGTACATACACTACAGGGGCCTTCCCGCAGGTGCAAGCCCCCGACCTGGACTTAACTTGCGCGCCGGCCGTTAAGCTGTGGGCCCCCATGGAATTCCGATCCGGGGCCTGGTCCAGCTGCCGGTACGCAGTGCTTGAATATCCCAGGGGCGCAGTTAGTTCGATGCGTCCTGGGATCACGTGGGCCATGGGGAGCCAATCGGAGCAGGGAATGCTCCATTCATAAGTCTGACAGAAAGTGCATTCATAAGTCTGACAGGAAGTGCTGTCAAAACTTATAAATACTATGGCCCCAAAACAACACTAAATCTTCAAATAATTTTTTTTTTTAAATCACATTTTTTAAATAAACTATAAATTACATGTAATAACTATTTTAAACAATAATTTAATTTTTTGAAAAAAATAATTTTATTTTCTAACGGGGCTAAAAATAAACTTACCTTGCTTTAAAGTATTTAAAAATAATAAACCTGTGGAAATTTTTTTTTTTTTTTAATTTTAATTAATTCACCACTTACCTTGTAAAAAACAGGCCTTACGCCTGCTTTTTACATTTCTAACTTCTGCAGGTTTACCTTCCCGGGAATACCTGTAAAAAAAAACGAAGTTCGATGTGCATGCGCAGCCTCTTCCGCGCACGCGTTCGACCTCTGAACCCCTGCTTTCAGGGGAACGGAAGTTCCAGTTTTCCACGCATGCGCAGTGCATGCAGGAAACCGGCACTTCCATTGGGCCTACGGGTGAGTACCCCATGCGTATTCACCCGTGGAGACCCGAATTTCGGGGCCATTATCTTTAACTTTTTTAGTTAACTACGGATGATGGGTCCTCCCCTTGGAATTTTTCTCTCTTGTTGGAATGTATATATTCTGTGTATTTTGAAATATCCCCTTAAATGTCTGCCACTGCAACTCTATTGACCTATCCCTTAACCTAATTTGCCAGTTCACTTTAGCTAGCTCTGCTTTCATGCCCTCATAATTGCCCTTATTTAAGTTTAAAATACTAGTTTTGGACCCACTCTTCTCTCTCTCTCAAACTGAATGTAAAATTCAATCATATTATTATCACTGCTACCTGGGGGCACCTTCACTATGAGGTAATTAATTAATCCTATCTTATCGCACAATACCAGGTATAGTATAGCCTGCTTTCTGGTTGGCTCCAGAACGTGCTCAGAAACTACCCTGAAAACATTCCATGAACTCCTCATCTATGCTATCTTTGCCCATCTGATTTTTCCAGTCTATATGCAGATTAAAATCCCCCAAGATTATTGCCATACCCTTCCGACAAGCTCCCATTATTTCTTCCTTTATACTCCATCCTACCATGTGGTTACTATTAGGGGGCCTGTACACCACTCCCACAAGTGACTTCTTGCCTTTATTATTTCCCATCTCTACCCAAACCGCTTCTACATCCTGGTTTCCTGAACTTAGGTCATTCCTCTCTATTGTGCTAATACCATCATTAATTAACAGAGCCACCCCTCCACCTTTTCCCACCTTCCTGTCCTTCCTAAATGTCATGTACCCTTCAATATTCTGGTCCCAATCTATGTCATCCTGCAGCCATGTTTCTGTAATGGCTATCAGATCATATTTATTTATTTCTATTTGCACCATCTGTTCATCTGTTTTGTTTCAAATGCTATGTGCATTCAGATGCAGAGCCTTTAATTTTGTCCTTTTATTATTTTTGTAACCTCTAGCCTTATCTGTTAATTTACTCTTAGATTTGTACTCTCTATCCCTTTCGGTCACGGTCTATTTATCATGTCCCATATTAATACCTTTCTCTAATCTTTGAATTACCACATCTTCCCAAATTTGATCCCATGCCCCCAATATTTAGTTTAAAGCCCTCTCTACCACCCTAGTTATATGACTCACCAGAACACTGGTCCCAGCAAGGTTCAGGTGAAGACCGTCCCAACGATACAGATCCCACTTTTCCCAGTACTGGTGCCAATGCCCCAGGAATTGTAACCCATTTCTCCCACACCAGTCTTTGAGCTATGCATTCATCTCTCTAATTTTATTTACCCTATGCCAATTTGCTCATGGCTCAGGTAATAATGCAAACATTATCACCCTTGAGGTTCTGCTTTTTTTTATTTAGCCCCTAGCTGCTCATACTCTCAACAGAACCTCTTTCCTAGTTCTACCTATGTCATTGGTACCTACATGGACCATGGCCACTGGCTCCTCCCCCTCCCACTGCAAGTTCCTTTCCAGCCCAGAGCAGATGTCCCGAACCCTGGCACCGGGCAGGCAACACAGCTATCTGGACTCTTGCTCTTGGTCACAGAGAACTGTATCTATCCCCCTGACTATACTGTCTCCAATTACCACAGCATTCCTATTAACTCCCCCCGCTTGATTGGCTTCTTATACCTCGGTGCCATGGTCAGTTTGCTCATCCACCCTGCAGCCACCGCTTTCATCCATACAGGCCACAAGAACCTCAAACCTGTTGGACAATTGCAAAGGCTGAGGTTCCTCCACCTCCTGGGTCCCCATACCTGCCTCACTCACAGTCACATCCTCCTGTCTCTGACCACTGAACAAATTAGAAGACCCTATCCTAAGGGGTGTGACTGCCTCCTGGAATAAAGTGTCCAGGTAACTTTCCCCCTACCTGATGCATCGCAATGTCCACCGCTCAGCCTCCAGCTCATCAACTCCGAGCCGAAGCTCCTCAAGCTGCAGACACTTACCGCAGATGTGTTTGTCCTGGATCACACTGGCGTCCAGGAGCTCCCACATACTGTAGTTGCAACACATCACCTGCCCTGCCATCTTTATTGAGTTGTAATTAATTTATTTTTATTAATTAATAAACCCTACTACACCTAATAAGATTTATTACTGCTAGTATACTAGTACTAATGAAACCTTACAATTACTAATAAATTTTCTGGGCTTTAAGAGATAAGGGAAGTGAGCAAAATACTCACGAACCAATCACTTACCCTTTTCCCTGTGATGTCACCTTTTATTTTTCTCCAAATGCGGTAGGGGGGCGTCACAGAGCCAAACTCCCGCTGGTTCTCTGTCCCCTCTTCTGCAGCTTTTTAACTCCTGCTCTCCTGGAAGCTGACAAAGGTAGAAAAAGAAAGGAACACCTCCCCTCCCCTCACTCACTCATCAAACTCGCAGTTTTACACTCTGTTCCGAGCTGCACGCTAGACTCCCTTATTTATACTGCAGAGATTTAAATAAGTGAGCTCTCTGGCAGTTACAGAACCAGATTAGACCAGTTAATTAATTACTCTCACCTGCTCTCCAGCACAGAGCTTGCTTAGCCCTGCCCAAGCCTGGAAAAAACCTAAAACTTGAAACAGTAAATTTAAATGTAAGTTAAATGCTAATTACAAGCACACAAGATTAGATTTTATAAAAAAAGAGATTAACCTTTAAGATTCACTCCCTCACTCACCAAACTCACAGCTTTACACTCTGTTCTGAGCGGCACTCCGGTTGCATCAGGTGGTATTTGCATGTTGAAAAAGACAGCCAAATTGTCTGCAGGCCCCCCCGCCCCTGTATTTTCAACTGTTGATGCCCTTTTTTCAGGCACAAATTGGATGGCCGTGAGTTGAATTTCTCCTTCATCTTCTCTGATAATGCAGGATTCCCGGCACTGAAATGCCAGCCTCGATTATGTACTCAAGTCCTAGAATGGAACTTTCTCCCATAGCCTTCTGCATCAGAGGTGAAAGTGTACAAACAACTGAGCCAAACTGACACTTAATAAAATAATAACCCCAAAGCCTATAGGGAATAGCAACTCAAGTGAACCATTGCCATACTATTACCATCAGTTTATTCAAATGCCTCACCGTCATCATATAATTCAATACAGCATTTTATCATCTCCACTCTGGCATGATACAGTTGCAGGTGTCTAATTAATATGTTTATTCCTAAATGAGTTTTCTGATTGCTTTGACCAATGGTGAAAACTAGCTTTATTTTGCAATATCTCGTTGCCACCTATGGTAATATACTCGATATATTAAATTCTTATTAAGTGGGGAGGGGTTGAAATTTGACAAAGTGAAGGAAAACATGTGAAGCTTGCTTTTGCTGCAGTGTGATGTTGATCCGAGATGCAGCAAAGGTAGCCTGGCATTCCACGGAGAGGCACTAATAATAGTTTTAGGAGAGTCGGGAGCAGTGACCTTTGCAAAGGCTGAAGTAATGCTATAATCACTGGTCTGAGGTGGTGCTATTACATGAAACTGCTGAAGATGCCTGGTTAATAGTCTTGTTGCCAAATGAGCTTTACATCTGCCTCTAATAAAGCCCCTCATGCAGTGTGAAAGTGCTTTCAATACCTTTGTGGAATCTCTGATACGTAGACATGTAGATGGTTAGCCCTGACTAATAGGCATCGTATGTCATGACATCACAAGTCATGACAATGTGGCATGTGATGAGGCAGAGAGATTATAATAAGGGCAGGTTTTTTTTACAGCAGGATTATAAAGGCATTAAGAGTCTTTTACATAGGTTGTGAAATTATTTTCTTATTTATTTTCCAAATTTGGAATTTTGTTAATATCTATACTCTCCTAAAAGAATAATATGATACCAATTGCACTATGCAGTAGAGGTAAAGGCCGATAAATTCGGTATCTCTCGAAAACAGGCATGGGTTGCTATCGCATCGTGAAGAGGACTGCAGGCAGCACGTAAAATTCCTGCTGCGTGCTACTTTACTGAACACACTACTGAGTGGCTGAATGCTCAGCAGGGGGCTCAAGTTCGTGCAAGCCTATCTCCAATTAAAGCTAGTCTGCACTACTTAAAGGCAGTCTGCACCTCTTAAAGGGGAGATGCCTTCTGCCTGCAACAGGTGCTGGAACTGCTTGTGGAGGCAAGTGTCATAAATAAGAAGACTGAGTAATGGCTCAACTGGCCAGAGAAAAGGCTCCAAGGCTCGAAGCAGCATGAGGCATTGGTCTAGGAGGTCTACCTCAGGAAAGGGGTTCTCTTCCATATGGGGCCAGGAGGCCCTCCAGGCAACAGCCAAGACTGCAGTGGGTGCAGATAACCAATTAGGTCAATGC